>NC_049224.1:13537544-14190044 GCF_011100685.1 Canis lupus familiaris
AGCACAATCTACAGAATCAACACAATCCCTAACAAAATTTCAATGAGATTTTTCACAGAAGTGAAAAGAACAATCCTAAAATTTGTATGGAACCACAAAAGACCCCAAATAGCCAAAGCAATGTTAAGAAAGAAAAACAAAGCTAGAGGCATCACACTTCCTGATTTCAAACTATATTACAAAGTTATAGATCAAAACAGTGTGGTATTGGTATAAAAACAGACACACAGATCAAAAGAACATAATAGAGAGCCCAGAAATAGGTCAATTAATTTAAAACAAAGGGATCAAAAATATACCATAGAAAATGGATAGTCTCTTAAAAAACGGTGTTGGGAAAACTGGATATCCACATGCAAAAGAATGAAACTGGACCTCTATCTTCTACCATACATAAAAATTTACTCACAACTTGAGCAGAAGATCTGAAATCATAAAACATCTAGAAGAAAACAGAGAAGGTGAACTCCTTGATGCCAGTCTTAGCAATGAATTTTTGGATTTGATACCATAAGCAAAGGAAACAAAACCACAAATAAGTGGGACTACATTTAACTAAAAAGTTGGTGCACAGCAAAAGAAACCATCAACAAAATGAAAAGGCTACCTATAGAATGGGAGAAAGTATTTGCAAATCACATATCTGAAACTAGGCTAATATCCAAAATCTAACAGGAACTTATGTAACTCGATAGCAACAAAACATACAACCCAATTAAAAAATGGACAAGAACTTGAATAGATATTTTTCTAAAAAAAAAAAATACGGATGACCAACAGGTCATGAAAACATCACTAACAACATCAACATCACTAATAATTAGGGAAATTAAACTGTAATGAGATATCAGCTCACACCTCTTAGAGGGGCTATCACCAAAAAGACAAGAAATAACAAACGCTAGTGAGGATGTGGAGAAGAGGGGAACTTTGCTCACTGTTAATGGGAATGTGAATTGATATGGCCACTACGGAAAACACTATGGAGGTTCCTCAAGAAATAAAATAGAACTACCACATGATCTAGCAATCCCATTTCTAGGTATATAACCAAAGGTAATGAAACCATTATCTTAAAGAGAAAATGAGTACTGCCATATTCATTGCAGCATTATTTACAATAAGCAAGCCATAGAAACAACGTATGTTTCTGGCCATGGTTGAATGGTTAAGGAAAATGTAGTTTGCTAATATTAGCAAACTATTATCTGTATAAACAGGAAATCCTACCATGTGCAAAAACACAGATGGACTTTGAGGGCATTGTGCTAAGTGAAATAAGCCAGACAGACAAAGACAAATACTTCATGGTATTTGTCTTACAATGAAATCTCAAAAAAAAAAAAAAAAAAAAAGTCAAACTCATAGGAACACAGAGTATAAAAGCACTTGCCAGGGCTTGGGGGCTGGGGGAAATAAGGAAAGATTGGTAGAAGAGTAATACAAATTTTCTGTTACAAGATGAATAAGATATGAAGATGTGACATATAACACAGTGATTTTTTTTATGGAAACTAAGTGAAATGATTTTATTATTTTTTTCATTATATAATTTTCTTATTTTAATAATAAATTTATTTTTTATTGGTGTTCAATTTGCCAACATACAGAATAACACCCAGTGTTCATCCTGTCAAGTGCCCCCCTCAGTGCCCGTCACCATTCACCCCCACCCCCGCCCTCCTCCCCTTCCACCACCCCTAGTTCATTTCCCAGAGTTAGGAGTCTTCATGTTCTGTCTCCCTTTCTGATATTTCCTACCCATTTCTTCTCCCTTCCCTTCTATTCCCTTTCACTATTATTTATATTCCCCAAATGAATGAGAACATACACTGTTTGTCCTTCTCCGATTGACTCATTTCACTCAGCATAATACCCTCCAGTTCCATCCACGTTGAAGCAAATGGTGGGTATTTGTCATTTCTAATAGCTGAGTAATATTCCATTGTATACATAAACCACATCTTCTTTATCCACTCATCTTTCGTTGGACACCGAGGCTCCTTCCACAGTTTGGCTATTGTGGACATTGCTGCTAGAAACATCAGGGTGCAGGTGTCCCAGCGTTTCACTGCATCTGAATCTTTGGGGTAAATCCCCAACAGTGCAATTGCTGGGTCGTAGGGCAGGTCTATTTTTAACTCTTTGAGGAACCTCCACCCAGTTTTCCAGAGCGGCTGCACCAGTTCACATTCCCACCAACAGTGTAAGAGGGTTCCCTTTTCTCCGCATCCTCTCCAACAGTTGTGGTTTCCTGCCTTGTTAATGTTCCCCATTCTCACTGGGGTGAGGTGGTATCTCATTGTGGTTTTGATTTGTATTTCCCTGATGGCAAGTGATGCAGAGCATTTTCTCATGTGCATGTTGGCCATGTCTATGTCTTCCTCTGTGAGATTTCTCTTCATGTCTTTTGCCCATTTCATGATTGGATTGTTTGTTTCTTTGGTAACACAGTGATCTTAATTGATAACCCTGTATTGTATAAATGGATGTGCTAAGAGTAGAACTTCACATACACACACAAAAAGATCAATATATAAGGCAATGGGTACGTTAATTAACTTGATGGAGAGAATGTTTTTACAAAGTATATACATCAAATCATCAAGATGTACACTTTCAATATATTACTATTTTATTTTTCAATTATACCTCAATGAAAAGAGTAGAAAAAAAACTATTAGAATTTCAGTTCCACAAGAATAAACCTTTCATCCTCTAGAGTTCTTCTAACTTCTCTCCTATTAAAACTGGTTTCAGGAAGGGCAATGCAGTCTTAGTTTTCCTTCCCAGAACTCTGTAAGTTACATATCATATTTTTGAAAAGTCATTTAACTTTGGAAGTGAAGAATGAATAACTGGCACTGACTTTAAGGACAAGTACGTCAGGAGCCCATTGCTGCCCATTCTGCCTACTGGCATTCAGCCATGGCTGGACCTTTATGGCAACCAGAATAATTGTTCCTTATCCTACCAGAGGCCTATTTACAGGACTCAATTTTTTGAAGGTTTGTTTGGTGGGAAGCAGAAAAGACCTAAATGAAAGTCGAAATACGGGATAGGCCCATGGATTTCTTTGAACCATAGGAAGAGACAGGTGGTAAGCCAGTGATTCTCAAAAGCACAGGAGGATATCTAAATAAAGAATTTTTTCATTCAACCCAAATTTATGGAGTATTTACTATGAAATGACCATGGGAATACAAGAGTGAAAAGCTGCAGGTTTCTGTCACAGGCAGGAAGAGGAATAGCACATAAATAAGTTCTAGATCTTAACAAGTGCTATGAAATAAATAAAGCAATGTGGTAAATGGGAACAATTTTCAATAGAATAGAAAGGGAAGACCTCCACAAGGTGGGATATCTGAACTGATACGGAAGGATGCAGATGGAATGAGGAGAAATACGTGTGCAGAAGCAGCAAGAACAAAAACCCTAAGGGCAGGAGAAATCCTGGCACCTGTTGGACATAGTCAGGCAGTGTGGGGAGAGCTTACTGAGAGCAGGTGGTACTAGGTGAGGGGCCAGCTTCTCCTCAGCACTGCAGAGGCATGGATTCTATCCTCAGAGATATGGGAACTCTCTAGAGGATTTTTGACAAAAAAGAGACTTGATCTTATTTACTGTTTTCACATATTACTCTGCTGTGGAAGGAGCATGGCAAGAGTGGGGAAAGGGTGGTTAGAATGGAGATTACAGGGCAGCCAGCCCGATGGCCCTTCAGCCCAGGGCCTGATCCTGGAGACCCAGGATTGGGTCCCGAGTCAGGTTCCCTACGTGGAGCCTGCTTCTCCCTCTGCCTGTGTCTCTGCCCCTCTCTCTCTCTCTCTCTCTCTCTCTCTGTCATGAATAGATAAAATAAAATCTTTAAAAAAAAAAAAAAAAAAGAATGGAGATTACAATTCTTTTGCAGTTATCCAGGAAGGAGATGATGGTGTTCTAGAACCAGGAGTAGTAGTGAATTATAGGAGACAAGTATATAGTTTGAAAGTTTATTTTGGAAACAGAACTACAGACTTGCTTTTGGTTGGTTATGGAAGAGGAAAAGCACAGTCAAGAATGACTCACAGGCTGGGGCACCTCGGATGCCTGCATGGCTCAGTCAGTTAAGCATCTGACTCTTCATTTCAGCTCAAGTCATTATCTCAGGGTCATGAGATTGATTCCCACATGGAGCTCCCTGCTGAGCAAGGAGTCTGCTTCTGCTTGAGGATTCTCCCTCTGCCTGTATCTTTGCTCACGTATCTTCTCTCTCTCTCTCTCGTAGATAAATCTTAAAAAAAAAAAAAAAAAATGACTCCAAGGCTTTGGTATAAGTGATTGACTGCATAATGGAATTTGAATGGGAAGTGAGAGAGAAGTTGGTACACTGGGAACATAACTTGAGATGCTGATTAATGTCACCCAGAATCAGCTAGAGGTTCCCTAATTTCTGAGATCTAGACAGTACATCCTTCGACCCTCAGTTCTATAACATGAGGAGGACTAGAACTCAAGATTTCTTTTTTTTTCCACAAGGGCTTAGAATTTCACCATGATCCTGTGTTTCTGCCTCCTGTGTCTTTGTTCACTGTTAATGGGAATGTGAATTGATATGGCCACTACGGAAAACACTATGGAGGTTCCTCAAGAAATAAAATAGAACTACAGAGTTTGTTCTCTGTATTTATAGGTGTCATTCTGCCTTTTATTTGCTTATTCATTTGCTTTTTTAGATTCCATATAGAAGTACAGTTCTGTGTCCTTACCTCCTACCTCCATTCACCCCTGTCATCACTTCAACTTCTTTCTTCTTTTGTTTTTAAAATATATGTTTATTTCCTTGTTTGGTATATTTATTCATAACAAAATTAATAGCATTGTATGTAATACAACAAGGTTGGCATACTGATTTCAACAAAGCACAATTAATTGTAAGTGATGTCATACAATACCTCATTCTGGGGAAAAAACAAAGGTAATCAGGACAATACTATTATGCTTAATACTTTTTAGAAACAGTTGTGTAGTATTTGGAATTGTATAAACTTTTATGCTTGTCAAACCAATGGTACATTTTCTAAATGATTCAGGTTTTCACCAGAGTCCCTGTCACTGAAGTCACAATGTTCCTAGAACATATAATGTAGAAGAACATCTCTGATGTCATTCTAAACCTAATTATTTTCAAATGGGACTAGAAAGGTACCAAGTTCTTTATTTCATGCATTCCAGTGCCAGTGACGATCACGGTCTTCATATTACTGTGAACAATTTCTTCCCAATAAAAGCAGTGACTCATGACAGCTCCTGATAGGAAGCATGTCCTGTTATAATTTCTGCTTCATCTCCCCTGCTGCAGAATCAGCCACAGGCCCAGGAACCAGGACATCCCAGTTTCTCACAACAGACCTATGGTGTTCCTGTTGATAGTTACATCTCTCTTATAACTTCACAAAACAAATCTACTCATATCCACTCCACTCAGTGTCCTCTGGATCTTTAACTCACTTCAATGAGGATCTAAGGCATCAGTGCAATCATAACCAGATACATAACCTGTTTACAATGTCTACAAATTTTAAGTAAAAGTATATAAAAACTATCTTAAAGGGGATTAAAAATCATTAGATTACATTTTATTTTCACTAAAAAATATTTATTTAACACCTATAATAAATCAGAAACTCTATGTTGCTGAAGATAATGAACTACAAATGGACCCATGTGCTACATCAGACAGCTAAAGGGCTTCAGGGTCTTTGAATTTTCTTTTGTTCTGACTTTTAGTTTTTACATTGTTTAACTGAGGTATAATTAACAAATAATATCATATTAGTTTCAAGAGTACAATATAATAATTCAATATTTGTATACACAGTGAAATGATCACCACAAAACCATCTGTCACCTTACAAAGTTGTCAAAGAAAGTTCTTTTCTGACAATGAGAAAGAACGATTTTAAGATTTACTCTCTTGGAAATTTCAAATAGGTACTACAATATTATTAACTATAGACACCATGCTGTACATTACATACCCATGACTTACTTACTTTATTACAGCTGGAAATTTGTACCTCTTGATGCTCCTCCCCACCACCCATTTCACTTGCCCTCCAGCTCTTTTCCCCACTGGCAACCACCATTCTATTCTCTGTATCTATGAGTTTTGTGGGTTTTTTTTTTGTTATGTTTTGTTTTTTAATTCTTTTGAGTATAGTTGACACATTACATTAGTTTCAGGTGTACAATATAGTGATTCTACAGGTTTACACTTCATGATACATTCACAAGTATAGCTACCATCCGTCACCATACAACACTAACACAATTTATTTATTCCCTATGCTGTACCTTTTATTCCCATGATTTACTCATCCATAACTAGATGAGTTTGTTCTCTGTATTTATAGGTGTCATTCTGCCTTTTATTTGCTTATTCATTTGCTTTTTTAGATTCTATATATAAGTGAAATCACATAGTATTTGTCTTTTTCTGACTGATTTCACTTGGCATGATACCCTCTAAGTCCATCCATGTTGTCGCAAATGGCACGGTCTCTTCCTTTTGTAAGGCTGAGTAATATTAATCAAGTAAGAGGCCAAAGTTTTGAGGATTTTTGAGCTTTTGATACAATATGGAAGTAATTTTTCAACTGGTAACAGTCAAGACATTATAGGTTAATACTGAAGAATATATATGTTGCTGACAGTGGCACTTGAGACTTTGGTATATTTTTCACTTTTCTGAGTGAAACTAAACTAAACTAAACTACTATTTCTCAGATGCAAGGAGTATCTTTTCCTTCCTCTTAAACCCTTTCTGATCAGGATTGAATCCCATGGATTCAATCCCATGGATTCTCAATAGTAAGTATTAATTAAAGAGAAAGAACCAATAGTGGCTACATTGGTAGTAAGAACACCATTAATATATTAACGTTATTTGGAACTCAATGAAATTTTATTGTTTTTGCAGACATTCTTTAATAATGTCCCTTTAAGCTAGGGCTGCAGGAACCAAACTTCTCTGACATAGAATTTGTGGAAATTGTACTTAATTGGGAGGAATAAACTATTACAATACTAACCAATTCGAGGGTACTTTTCAGTTCCCAATATTTTGCCTATAGTAAGTAAGAGTTGATTATACACGTGATTTGAATCTAATAAGTGAAGTTTTGTGAGTAAGCAAAGTTTTGAGTTTTATTATTGTAGAGACAATGGAATGACATTTAGTTAAAAAGAAAAGTACTCTACATTTTATGAACAGGGGAGATTCTGCTGAAGCACCAACAGATTGCTCTAAAGACAGTTCCACATTGCCATCAACTTCCTTTTTTGGAGAGAAGAAAGGAAGCCAATTTTAAGCCTCTGTCTCTTTAAAACAAACTATGAGGTAATGAACTATGTGGTACTTTTGATTATATGTTGAAACTGCTCTGAGTCCCTGAAATCCAAGAGAATTTTGTACTGTTTTTGATAGTGCCTTCACCTAATTACATTTCCGCTATATACAAAGCTATAGTAATTAACAGACTATTTTGATTACTATAGCTTTGTAATATAATTTGAAACCAGATAATGTGATGTTTCTAGCTTTGTTATTTCTCAAGATTGCTTTGGGGTCTTTCATGGTTCCATACAAATTTTAAGAATGTTTGTTCTATTTCTGTGAATAATGCCATAAGGATTTTTATAGAAATGGCACTGAATCTGTAGATTGCTTTGAACAGTATGGACACCTTAACAATATTAATTCTTCCAATCCATGAGTATGGACTATCTTTTCACTTATTTGTGTATTATTTAACTTCTTTCAGTAAAGTATAATGTATTTCACTAATGTATTAATGTAAAATATATCCATTTCTTCTAAGTTGTCCAATTTGCTGGCATATAATTATTCACAGTGGTCTTATAATCCTTTGTACTTCTGTGGTATCAGTTGTAATTTCTTCTCCCCCATTTTGTGTTTTATTTATTTGAGCCCTCCCTTTTTTTCTTGGTAGAGCTAGCTAAACATTTGTCAATTTAGTTTATCTTTTCAAAGAACCAGTTCTTAGTTTCATTGATCTTTTGATACTGTCTTTTAATTCCTATTTCATTTATTTCCACTCTGATCTTTGTTATTTCCTTCCTTCAACTAACTTTGGTTTTTCTTTTGTCCTTCTTTTTCTAGTCCCATGAAGTATAAAGTTATATTGCTTATTTGAGATTGTTCTTATTTCTTGAGACAGACCTATATTGCTATGAACTTCCCTCACAGAACTGCTTTTGCTTCATTCCATAGATTTTAGTAAGTTGTATTTCCATTTTCATGTGTCTTAAGGTATTTTTTTATTTCTTTGTTCATGCATTGGTTGTTCAGTAGCATGTTATTTAATCTCCACATATTTGTGATTGTTCCAATTTTCTTTTTATAACTGATTTCTAGTTTCATACTATTGTGAAAAGATGCTTGGTATGATTTCAGTCTTCTTAAGTGTAATGAGACTTGTTTTGTGGCCTAACATACAATCTATCCTGGAGAATGTTCCATGTGCACTTAAGAATGTGTATTCTGTTGTTTTTGGATGGAATGTTCTATATGCATTTATTAAGTATATCTGGTCTAATGTTCATTTAAGACTGAGATTTCCTTATTGATTTTCTGTGTAGATGATCTATCCACTAATATAATTGGCATATTAAAGTTACCAGGGTCTTTGTTTTATCATTCCAGCTGCAAGAGGAATCAAACATACTCACATTAGCCTGGGTCTCCAATAAGTCTTTTTTTAAAAAAAGATAAGGAAATGCCTAATAGAAGCATTATCAGTAACCCAGCATTTCAAGTTAAGTTCATATTAAATGAGAGAATATTTTTTAAAGTCCCTGTGCATTACTTCCTGCAATGTAGGTTCTGAAAGAATGTCAGTCAACCTGTCCCTTCATTTGTTTGGTGTACATTCAAAGCAAGTCTTAGTGGCCTTCTACACTGGGGTCCTACAAGTGAATTAAGCCCTAATGCCTAAAAGCATCCTTTGGATTGAATGAATTAATTACTTTCTCATGCATCCAGAAAGGAACTACCGAGGTATTACTTTTGGGAGACTTGAAAAGACAACCATTCAGCTCATGATCAGAAAGGCTTACTTCTCTCTCACAAACCTAAACTGGTTAAGAAAGACTGAAGAACAGTATCACTTTTCCCTTCTATTTTTAAAAGCAAGGTTAAATTGGGGGAAAGATCTAATTTGGTAAAGGCACAGACCCTAGAACAACAAAAAATAAACTAGAAGCCAGAGTGTCTATGGAGAACTAAGGACTCAAAAGAGAAAAGTTAGACTCACTAAAGGTGAGTGTCCTAAGGAAAACAGAACTATGCAGAGGCCAGAGCCAAAGAAACACCAGTTAGACTAAAATCAAATACAGTACAGCTGAAACCAAGACAAATGCATCCATTCAAGGAAAAGGACCAGAAAAGCCTAGAAAATATTATGCTTCTCTGTACTCCTCAGAGGGCCCCAAAACATCTAAGATAACTTGCTACATACTCACATATCCTACAGTGTTCTAATCACACAAACAGAATAAGGTGTGCCACAAAAAAAATCTCAAGGCTGAGAAGTCACCCAGATGAGAAAGGTTTATGTCAGAAGTTAATTTAAAATTCTATAAAGGGCTTGAAACCATTTTTTTCTAATTGCTCAGTATATCTTTCCCAGAAAGGAAATTACCTAACTCAAGGACACAGAAACTCATCATGGCCTTTTTTAAAGATGACAAAGACATGACAAAAGTTGTAGAGACATATTAACATTTCTTAAGTAAACATACAATTGTTTACCTCTATATAGTTCAAGTGTGTGGACTGCACAGGCAGTAATTCATAATATACATCTATCATTATCAGCAAAGTTTTATCACAAGTCAACTTTACGCAAGTGATGTAAAATTAGATTTATATTTAATGTACTATTGTAAATTGCACCAATTGCCAGTGTTAACACTGGCAGCATCTGATGCCAAAAAAGCTTTTAAATGCCTGAAAAGAGCATGCTTTCCAAAACTGTTAGGAAAAATAAATAAATAAAAGGAATTGGGAACAAAAAGATAAAAAGAACCTCCTTGTCACTTAATATTCTGTAGGAAGACCATAAAGCGTACTTGAAAATTAGCACACACACACACACACACACACACACACACACACAAAAAAAAACACCCCAAACATGTTTGGACTCTCAATCAAGGGAAGAAAAAAGCATGCCGCCCTTACCTCCTCTCCTTTAAAATAATCAGTACAACCAGGAGGTATGGCTGAGATAAATCACTCTAGTTTTCAGGTACAGCAAGTGGCAACATTCAAGTACATTATCTCATTTACGGATGAATTTGCAATTCACTCTTAAAACCACCAACAACAAAAGTTGACCTTTTAGAGTCTTTACACAAGCAATTATTGAATCTCACAATTTCACAAAAATCATAATTGTAGTAATGCAACTAATGATCTCCTCTTACCACTCTCCATAAGTTTTAAATATTTTTAAATAATTTTTAAATTATTTTTAAAATAATTAAATAATTAGTTATTAATTAATAATAAATTAATTAATAATTAATTTTCTCAGTTTTAAATAATTATCTTGGAGGTGATTGCAAATAAAAATGTTATCTATGCCTTCCTTAATCTATAACTTGACATTTGATAAAAATGCTAAATTATTTCAGCATATTTCAAGGGCCCAGGACATGGAATTGTTCAAATGCCACTGCTAATAAAGATTTGGATAGCCACATAATTCCCTAACATAATCAGTAAGTTTACAAAACATGGAGGATCAACGCACTTTCTTCAATTAGAAATGAGAGAGAGTAGATGCAAGTTTTGAATACAACTGAGTTCAAAACCTGACTTCCCAATTTACTAATTTTATTATTTTAACTTTTCTATCATTTTCTTACCAAAGAAAGGAAAAAAATCATCTACGTAGCACTGCTATAGGGATTAAGAGAGATGATTTAAAAAGTGTTTTACACAGTTTGTGGCACATAAAGATGAACAAATGATAACTATAATTATTGTGGGGAAATAAAGGATGTTTAGAATGCTATAGTTTGAATATCTATAAACATGTCAGCTTTTATACACTACCCTTTCAAGAAATCTTGAAAGAAATCTTTAAGGTAGCTTACAATGATACTTAAAATACAAAGTCACTAAATCAAAGTATAAACACAAAAAAGAAAAAAGAAGATGAAGTTAATTTTTAAAAGACAAAATGGGGGCAGCCCAGGTGGCTCAGCGGTTTAGCATGGCCTTCAGCCCGGGGGCTGATCCTGGAGACCTGGGATCGAGTCCCAAGTCGGGCTCCCTGCATGGAGCCTGCTTCTCCCTCTGCCTGTGTCTCTGCCTCTCTCTCTCTCTCTCTCTCTCTCTGTGTCTCTCATGAATAAATCAATAAAATCTTTAAAAAATAAAAATAAAAAAAGACAAAATGTCAGAAAAGATGAACTTTATCAGTTATAGATAGTTCGATTCCTAAGATAGAGTGATTATTTAGGAAAATAAATCAATAACTGATTAACTTAGCTGACACCAAAGTAAGGCAGGAATTTTTTCTAAGTCTTTCAAAAGAGGGCAACAAATGGAATGAAAAATATCCTCAACAATATCCTTACAAAAGATAAATTTCACAGACTTTCTCAATATAGTCGCCCCACCAAATTGTAGTGACATATCTTTTTAAATAAAATCAGAAAGCCCATACTAAAAATAAAAAAATAAAAAAAAAACCTTTTTGAATTTGAGAAAGTAATAATAGACTTTGTGCTGAGTTTGCTAAGAATTTCCCAAAGGCACTATTCCTGCATGAAGCAGAAATCTATAATAGACAGATGTCATCTCATCAAACAAGCCCACTGACCTTCTCTACTAGTCCATCTGGAAAGGGGTTTTCATACGAGAAAGCAGGTACTTTTCGCCTTTAAATAATTTGAATGAAAAAAATAAATAAATAAATAAACAAATAATTTGAATGAGGGGTGCCTGATGGCTCGGTTGGTTAATAAGGATCCAACCCTTGGTTTCAACTAAGATCATGACCTCAGGGTCATGACTTCAGAGTCCTGAGATCGCCCTGCATGGGCCTCTGTGTTGGCAAAGAGTCTGCTTGTCCCTCTCCCTCTACTCCTCCCTCTTCTCTCTCTCTCTCTCTATAAAATAAATAACTAAATGTTAAATAATTTGAATGAAAGAACATTTCTGTAAGAGAGGTGAGGATTATATTTGAAATCATAACTGTAAGAACTTGATACAATTTAAGCTTTATCATCTCCCCATGTTTGTTAAATTCTGTTTTCTCTTAGGCCATATCATCAAAGCTCTGAAAATGAAAGGAGCAAAAGCTGCATTCCATATCACTTACAGTCTGGAAAGGAGGGAAGGGAACAAGACGAAGAGAGGGAAAGAGACAGGAAGTCTTTTGGAGTAAACTCTGAAGTGGTCCTCAGGGTCAAGCAATTCTTGGCTAAAGTCATCCAGATGAAAAAAATAAAAATAAAGTAAATAAAATAAGGTAGATATATATCATAGAAAGAGAATAATAATAATAATTAATAATAATAATATCTGATCTTTATTAAGTGCTAACTGAGCACTTCAAGTATCTAATATCAAACTCATAACAATATTCTGAGGGAAGTACTATCATTATTCCCTTTTTGGCAATAACATACAAATCATTTCTTAGTGCTTCCACATGGTTGTAAATGGCAGAGACAGGATTCAAAGGCAGGCAGTTTAACTCCAAAGCTCTCTCACAAAGCCCCCACACCAGATAAAAACTCTATTCACACAACTGATCCAGTGTCTCACCATCTATTTGAACTTTAAGAGCTAACCTTTAGATGCCTGCCCAACCACTGGGGGAAATCATTGAGGTCACTGTCAATAATAAGTTACAATTATTCATATCTATTCATGAAATATGACATTTATAGGTAGACATTTATAGAGTTCTTAATCACTGGGCTAGCAACCCAAAAGTTCATTTTTTAAATTTAAGGGCACTTTAGATGCCATGTAAAATGTTAAGCAAAAACCTATCATCAACTTTGGAGCATACATATCCAACAATTCCTTTGCTATTAAAGGCTGCAAAATCCTCCTAGTCAAACAACAGGCTCAGAATGATCTGCACAGACTCTAAACCTGATTTGGCATGAGCAGTTTAGAACACACATGTCCTTATCATGACTTTTTGTTCTAAGAATGGGGATAGTATTTTAAAAAATTAATCAAGGGACAAAAGAAGATAACTACAACACTAGTTATTAAAGTCAATTGATGTCCTATTCAAAAATCAAGGGACAGGGTAAACAAGGTGATACGACATAAAATAAAATGAGATTGAAACTTTATCAATATATTCAGTAAACATACATTATTATTCATTAATAGATGCTTTAATCCTCATTTCTGTAAAATAATTTACATTGTTCTGTTACCATTCTTACTAACTTGTCTAACATTTATAATGAGATCAATTTTAAAAGTGTTTATTGTTGCTATTAAGAACTACAGATATAGACTACTGTTGATTTCTCATTAAGCAAATAACCATGTATGACATTCCTCTTTTGAAGGTACCAGGCATTTCATATGTAACAGGAAAAAAAAGAGGAATACAGAAAAAAATAAGGTCTCTAAGGAGTTTGCACATTTAGATGAAAAAAGCGAAACTTACAGTGAATTGCATTTCAACCAAATAGTGTATGCTTGAAGATATTTGGAATTAAAGGATATTAAAAAGGAAGAATAAAAAATGCTTTAAGATTTAGAATTAGATTATTTAGAGAAAAATAAAAGGTACAACTGAACTGCTGTAAAAATTTCTGGCAACATTAATGAGCTCTATTTCCACAAAAAAATTTAGGAAATGGGTAAGTTTTGTCTAAGCAAACAAGGACAATGTTGATGATCAGGATAATTAAATTTTGGTGAGAAAACTTAATACTTTTTTATATCTAAAATTATGAAAAATTAATCAGTCAAACAAGTAAACACTGCCTGCCTTATTGACAAAACCAATTGGAAACAGTGTTTATGGAAGGAAGAGGAAACTGAATAGAACCTCAAGACTGGGGATTCTGAGGATAAGAGAATTAAAAACATAAAATAGGCAAAGCAGAGGGGAAAAAATTAAGTAGACAATTTTAATAAGAGACAGACCATGCTGTTCCTAATATGTTTGTAAGCCTTAAATAAAACTTCTAATATACAAGAATTTACAAAAACATCTCTCAATTCTTCCAATTGGTACATTAGTACATTTGTCTAATAGGTACACTAGTCTAATAATTCAGAAGACATTTCCATTATGTTGAATTTACTATTAAAACTATTTTGTGACATGTGGACACATACCAAACCTTCAAGGATCCTCAACAAGAAGCCAACCTCAGAATAAACCAATAACTGTCTTATTAATCCATCAAGTAAACAATCCTCAAGCAGATAGCCCAGAGCTGATTTTTCCATCATGCTGAGCTTTAACTTGGAAAATAGCCACTTGAAATAAAATTCTAAATTTCATGCCAACAATGTAAAGGTAACAGGAGCTTGATTTCTGGATTCCCCATCATTATTTTAACACTATGAACCAACAAGTCTTTAGTAAGGAAATTTTTAAAAATGATTTATTTATCTTAAAGAGAGAGAATGCATGCGAATGGGGGGAAGGACAGAGGGATAGAGACAGGGAGAGAATCTCAAGCAGACTCCCTGCTAAGCACAGACCACCCCACCCTCCCCAATGCAGGGCTTGATCTCATAACCCTGAGATCATGACCTGAGCCAAAATCAAGAGTTGGAAACTTAACTAACTGAGCCACCAGGCACCCTAGGAAGGACATTTTTTTTTTTTTATTGGAAGTTAATAATGTGTTCATTATACTCATCATATGGTTAGCAGAAAAGAGAGAACTGGCCTGGGGTTAGAATAAAGAATTATAAACAATCTCCTAAACTCTAGGCTTTCATGTCTCCTGACTTAATAGAGATGTAGAGAGAACATACCAAAATAGTGGATATCAGTATCTCTCACAAAGTTATTCATTTTTTTTAAAGATTTTATTTATTTATTCATGAGAGACACACAGAAAGAGAGAGGCAGAGACACAGCAGAGGAAGAAGCAGGCTCCATGCAGGGAGCCCAATGCAGGCCTCGATCCTAGGACTTCAGGATCACGCACTGGGCCGAAGGCAGGTGCTAAACCGCTGAGCCACCCAGGGATCCCCTCACAAAGTTATTCAAATTCAAGGAACTACTATTATAAGCCTAATATTTGTATCCTAAGAACTCCTAAATAGCATAATAATAATAGAGCATATCAAAAAGATAATTGATGCCACTTTTATAGGTCAAAAAACTAGATCACAGCAACAAACCATGCCATTAGCTCAGTTGATTCACATTAAGCAAGTGTGGAGGACCTATTATGTGCTGGGCACAGTGCTAAGCTCTGGGGATAGAAAAATTAATAGGAAAGGCTCCTGCCATCTGGAATTTATAATTGCTCCACGGACTACAAATACACATTATCTTATAAAAAACGAAAATGATAACGCTGTCTGAGCTGAACAGTTACTTTATTTGGCTTCACATGTACAAACAGCAGTTATTGAAGAAGACACAAAATAAAATAAAAATGGAAAACTGATGCTGCCATCTGAAAATCCATTAAAAAACACACACAGAAATCCCACTGCCATTAATATGTGAGCTTGACTAAAACAAAAAACAAACAACTGCCCCTACCCTTAAAAAACTCCAGTGAAATCTTACATGAAAGTAAGACAATTATCTTATTTCCTCAATTGATATGTGCACGTGAAGCCTGAGAGTTAACTCTCATTTCCCAGTGAGATTTTCTCAAATATTTGGATGCAACAGAACCACTCCAGCTCAAAGTGGCTTGGATTTGAATAGCAGGTCTCAAAAAAGGTGAACTTGACCTTACCTGGGATTTATCTAACTCAAATATTTTAAGTGCCATTTATTATTTTTATGAAAAAGAAAAAGAACTTAAAACTATCTTGGGGTTTGGGAACTCACAATCTGAGGAAGCAATTCTGGATTCCAGAGTTTATTTAAAAGGAAAAATAAGAGTATCTTGGCATTAAAATTGCTGAAACTCAGGAAGGAAAAAATCTCATCATGTTAAAAAGAAGTTAATAAGCAGTATTATCCCAAGTTTGCAGCAAAATCTTTCCTCCACTTCTGGTAAGAAGAATGCAAGCAAGCATTTGTAGCTAAAAAGGGTAGTTTATGTCTGTGATTTTTTTTCCTAACTAAATTGAAACTGACCGATGAGATTTTGAAAGGACCCCATTATTCAACAGTAACCTATAATCATAGACATTCTCTTCAATCATTGAAATAGCTTAAATAATTAGAAATAATGACTAATACCATTTGAATCTCTGCCAACCTAAAAGACAAAATTTTGGAATGAGAAAAGAAAATTAGAATGCCTATTTCCAAAAGAAAGATAAGAAATATTCTGACTGAAAAAACAAACTAAATTTAGATTGGAATTATATTTCTCTTTTTGTCACAATACCACAACCATTTGGTTTAACTAGTGTGTGCTGGGGAAGAGGGAGTGTGGAGAAAAGGATGGAAGGATCAAAACCTCTTGCTTAGTAATAGTCGCTTCTTATGTCCTTTCATTCTCTCCAAGAAGTATCCTTGGGAACATTGCATTGACAGTCCATGGCTGACTGACCAGGCAGGCACAGGCACATTTTCCTATCCTGGAAATCTGTGCCTCTAAGAGAACTAATAACATGATCCCATTCCACTTACACTTCAATTGAACTTACAAATGAAATTTGCAGACTAGGATGATCAATTGTATTTCTTGGCTTGATTCAACTTCAGAGCTTCACCTCCAAAATGCTGACTATGTAAACTTGCTGAAACTAATCTGAGTCTTTCTTTAAGCAAGTTCTGTCCTGATCAAGTTGTCATTTTTTTGTTTTGTTTTCATTAAAATGAACATGAGCTCAAATACTGGGTGGAGTTAGTTCCTATGATTATTACAAACTACTTATCCAAAAGAGTGAAACCATGAAAGAATTAGATCCTGATGACTCTGTCCTATTTAATAGTTATAACAGCTAGGGACAACAACAAAAACAAATATTATATGCCTATCCTGTGCCATGCACTGTGCTAGATATTACAGATATAAGCCAAATAAAACATATCTCTTCTGGGGCACGTGGGTGGCACAGTCAGCTAAATATCTGACACTTGGTTTCAGTTCATGTCATGATCTTACAGTCGTGAGATTAAGCCCTGCACTGGGCTCTGAGTTCAGCATGGAGTCTGCTTAAGACTCTTTCTTCCTCTCTCTCTGCCCCTCCCTACTGATCTCTCTCCATGTCTCTCTCTCTAAGATAAATAAATAAATCTTTTAAAAGCATAACTGCTCCCCACGGGGCACATAATCTATACAATGAACTAATATGCCAAGCACTATTCTATATTTTGAGGATATAGAAGTGAATGTTAATACGCCTTTTGAAGTGTACATTCCAGGGGCATAGATTGTCAATTTTTAGAAAATCACATGGTTATTTTAGATGATGAGAAAGAAATTTCTATGAAATAAAATTTTAAAATAAACTGGCACTTTCAGGGAAGACGGCAGAATAGAAATGCCCTCAGCTCACCTCATCCCAAGGATACAACCAGATAACACCCACATCAATGTAAATAAACCAGGAATTGACCCAAAGCCTGGCAGAATAGACTCTCCACAGCTCAATGTAGAGAAGAGACCTCAGGAAAGAAGAAAGGAAGGGCACAGACATAGTTGGGAGCTAAACAAAACAAAACAAAACAAAAACCCCTGTAGAATGGTCCACAGGAGGAAGGAAAACTGAGACATGAAAAGAGAAGGGAACCTTCAACACAATTTGGCTTTGAAACCAGAGAGCCCCAACAATTAGTGGGGCTTAACACCTGGAACTTCACTCTAGGACAGCCAGAGGGTGATAGGAAACGGAGTTTCTACCCTTATAGAGGCAGCACGACAAACAGCCCCATGGAAATACAGCATAAAAGCAACAGTTTGGAAAATGCCTCGGATATACAGGAAGGAGATTCATTACTGATATCAGAGTGTGTGCTAGAGGGATAGGGATCTTTGGGAAATTTCTCCAAGAATAAAAGAGCTTTGAGGCTCCATTTCCCTTCCTCATTCTCCAGCCTAGACACACATCCCTGCAAGAACCATACAGCACAATACTTGATACCTAACTTGCTAACAGCATGCCTCACCCCTGCATTCTTCTGTAGACACAATACCCCCTCCAATATACCCTTGGTAGGAGCCCATCCAAAGTGGTGCTACAAGTCTGGCAATGTGCAAGCAGTCCCAACAGGGACTTCTGCCCAGGGAGAGGGGAAGATAACCATACACACCAGTCCCACTGTAGTCCCAGCAATGAACTGAGTACAGATATCAGGTCTGACTACAGACCCTGTCCATCAGTGAAAGCTTCTCAGGGGATAATATAGGGAAAATGCCCTACAGTTCAGTGATGCCACATCTCTGGCAAATGTTTGGTCTGAATCAAGACCAAGGCAGTCCCAGACTGTCCCACTAACAACATAAGAACCAAACCCTACCCACAACAGGCAAGGAGGGCCATTTCAAACAACAGAACTAAAAGCAAAAGCAGCTCAGTGACAACAGTAGGGCACATGCAACATGCACAGGAGACACCCCTGAAGCAGAAGGTTCCAGTGAACAGCAAGCAATGCACTGTAGGGCACCACAGGATCTATTCTTCAAAAGGCCACTACTTTCAAGAAGAAGAGACATAGCTGAGTTTCTTAATACATAGAAATGGAAACAGAGAGTTAGACAAAATGAGGGGATAGAAGAATATGTCCCAAATGAAAGACTAGGACAAGAGATTTAAACAAAACAGAGATAAGTAATGCATGTGGTAGACAACCTTAAGTATTGGTCATAAAGATACTCATGGACTTCAGGAAAGAGTGGAGGACATCAGTAAGACTCTTAACAAAGAGATAAAAACCATAAAAAAGAACTATCAGAGATGAAAAGTCGATAACTAAAGTTAAAAATATATTAAATACACTAAAGAGAATAAATGGTACAGCAGAGGAAGTAGAACAGATCAGCAACCTGAAGGACAGTCATGGAAAGCAATCAAGTTGAACAGGAGAAGGATTTCTTGAGTAGAAAGGAAAGACCAAAAATAAGAGTATGAAAAGTAGGAAGCACAAAAGCAGTAAATTAACTATCTCTATAAAAATCAGTCAAGGGAGAGGTGCCTGAGTGGCTCAGTTAGCTAAGCATTCAACTCTTGATTTTGTCTTAGCTCATGACCTCAGGGTTGTGAAATTGAGTCCCACATCAGGCTCTGCGTGGGTCATGGAGTTTACTTAAGATTCTCTCTCCCCCATTCCCCTGTCCCTCCCCTCACATTGTCTTGCCCTCTCTGGGAAAAAAAAAAAAAAAACAGTCAAGGGATTGAAAAAATAAAAAGGAATAATGTCTAGGTGGTTCAATCAGTTAAGCATCTAACTCTTGGTTTCAGTTTAGGTCATGATCTCAGGGTACTGGGATCAAGACCTGCATCAGGCTCCCTGCTCAGCAGGGAATCTGCTTGACTCCCTCTCCCTCTGCCCCTCCCCCTGCTCACATATGCACTCTTTCTCTAAAATAATGAAATAAATCTTTTAAAAAAAGAAATAGAAGGATGTAAAGTAAGACAACATATATGTAAAACATGGGAGGAGGTAAAAATTGGTTCAAACTTAAGCAACCATCAACTTAATATGGATTGCAATATGAATAAGACATTAAATACAAACCTAATGGTAACCACAAATCATAAACCAGTAACAGATGTGCAAAAAATAAATGGCAAGAAATCCACGTATATCACTAAAGAAAGCCAGGAAACTGGTAAAGAAGAGAACAAGAGAAAAAGAAACAAAGAATAAATACAGAAAACCATAAAACAAGTAACATAATGGCAATAAGTACATACCTATCAATAATTACTTGGAAAGTAAATGGAGTAAACATGACAATCAAAAGATATAGGGTGATGGAATGAGTAAAAAAGCAAGACTCATCTATATGCTGCCTAGAAGGGACTTACTTCAGACTTAAAGACATGTGTAGACTGAAAGTGAAAAATTGGAAAAGCATTTATCATGGAAATGGAAGTAAAAAGAAAGCTAGGGTAGCAAGGCTTATATTAGACAAACTAGACTTTAGAACAAAGACTATAACAAGAGGCAAAGAGGGATATTATATGATTATAAAGAAACAATCTAATAAGAAGATATGACAATTATAAATATTTATATATCCAACATGGGAGCACCCAAATACATAAAGCAGCTAATAACAAACATATGGGAAGTAGTTGATAGAAATACAATAATATTGTATGTAGGGGACTTTGACACCCACTTACATCAAGGAATAGAGCATCCAAACAGAAAATCAACAAGGAAACAGTGGTTTTGAATGACACATTGGACCAGATGAATTGAACAGGTATATTCAGACCATTCCATCCTGAAAGAGAAGAATATACATTCTTTTAAAATGTACATGGAACATTCTCTAGAATAGATCACATGTTAGGCCACAAACAAGTCTCAACAAATTCAGAAAGATTAAAGTGATACTATGCATCTTTTCTGACCACAATATTATGAAACTATTATGAAACCACAAGAAAAAATCTGGAAAGAACACAAATACATAGAGGCTAAATAACATGCAGTATACTATACAATGAAAAGATCAACAAAGAAATCAAAGTGAAAATAAAAAAAAAAAAATACCTGGAGACAAATGAAAATGAAAACACATGATCCAAAATCTTTGGAGTGCAGCAAAAGCCATTCTAAAAGGGAAGTTTGGGATCCCTGGGTGGCGCAGCGGTTTGGCGCCTGCCTTTGGCCCAGGGCGCGATCCTGGAGACCCGGGATCGAATCCCACGTCGGGCTCCCGGTGCATGGAGCCTGCTTCTCTCTCTGCCTGTGTCTCTGCCTCTCTCTCTCTCTGTGTGTGACTATCATAAATAAATAAAAATTAAAAAAAAATAAAATAAAAGGGAAGTTTATAGCAATACAATTCCACCTCAAGAAACAAGAACAATCTCAAATAAACAATGTAACCCTACACATTAAGGAGCTAGAAAAAGAAGAACAAGCAAAACCCAAAGCCAATAGAAGGAAAGAAATAGTAAAGATTAGAGCAGAAATAAACAAAATCGAAACTAAAAAACAAAACAAAACAATAGAACAAATTGAGGAAAACAGGAGCTCATTCTTTGAAAAAAACCAACAAAATTGATAAACCTTGATAGCCAGAATCATAAAAGAAAAATTTTAATTAGAAAAAGACTCAAGTAAAATAAAAAAATTAAAGAGGAGAAGAACCAACACTACAGAAATACAAAAGATTATAAGAGATTATGAAAAATTATATACCAGCAAATTGGACAATGTAGAATAAATGGGTAAATTCCTAGAAATATATAATCTACTAAAACTGAAACAGAAAAAAATAGAAAATTTGAACATACCAATTGCTGACAATAAAATCAACTCAGTAATCAAAAAGCTCCCAATGAACAAAAATCTAGGACCAGAGGGTTTTACAGTTGAATTCTACCAAACATTTAAAGAAGAGTTAATACCTAATTCTTCTCAAACTATTCCAAAAATACAAAAGAGGATGGAGAGCTTCCAAATTCATTCTAGGAGGCCAGCATTACCCTTATACTAAAACCAAATAAAGGTACTACAAAAAAAACAAAACAAAACAAAACAAAACAAACAAACAAAAAAAAAAAACGCAGAACTGCAGGCCAATATCTCTGATGAACATAGCAAACGTAATCCAACAATACATTTAAAAAATCATGTACCATGATTACATGGGATGTATTCCTGGGATGCAAGGGTGGTTTAATACTCACAAATTAATCAATGTGATATATCATATCAATAAGAGAAAAGATAAAAACCATATGATCATTTCAACAGATGAAGAAAAAGCATTTGACAAAGTACTACACCTACTCATGATAAAAACCCTCAACAAAGTAGAGTCATAGGAAACATACTTAAATGTAATAAAGGTCTTATATGAAAAACCAACAGCAAACATCATATTCAATGGGGAAAAACTGAGAGCTTTTCTCCTAAAGTCAGTAACAAGACAAAGGTGTCCACTCTCACCACTTTTACTCAACACTGTACTGGAAGTCCTAGCCATAGCAATCAGACAACATAAAGAAATAAAAGCATCCAGATTGGTAAGAAAGAACTAAAACTTTCAGTATTTTCAGATGACATGATATAATATATAGAAAACCCTAAACACTCCACCAAAAAACTACTAGAACTAACAAATGGATTCAGTAAGGTCACAAGATACAAAATCAATATTTAGAAATCCATTGCATTTCTATATGCTAATAATGAAGTAGCAGAAAGAGAAATTAAGAAAACAGTCCCAATTACAATTATATCAAAAATAATAAAACATCTAGCAGTAAACTTAACCAAGGAGGTGAAATACTTGTACTCTGAAAACTATAAAACAATGATGAAAGAAAAATTCAAGATGACACAAATAAATGGAAAGATATACTATGCTCATGGATTTGGAGAATCAATATTACTAAGATGTCCATACTATTTAAAGCCATCTACAGATTTAATACAACCCCTATTAAAATACCAAAAACATTTTTAGCAGAACTAAAATAAATAATCCTAAAATTTGTATGGAACCACCAAAAAAACTCAAGTAGACAAAGCAATCTTGAGAAAGAAGAACAAAACTGGAGACATCATAATTCCAGATGTCAAGGTATACTACAAAACCATAGCAATCAAAACAGTATGGTACTGGCAAAAAAATAGACACCTAGATCAACAGAACAGTAGAGAGCACTCAGAAATAAACTCATGATTATATGGTCAATTAATCTTTGACAAAGAAAGCAAAGATATGCAATGGGAAAAAGTCTCTTCAACATATGGTGTTAGGAAAACTTGACAGCTATGTGCAAAAAAATAAAAATGAAACATTTCCTTACATATACACAAAAATCAACTTAAAATGGACTAAGGACCTGAATGTGAGACCTGAAACCATAAAAATCCTAGAAGAGAGCATAGACAGTAATTTCTCAACATCAGCTATAGCAACATGTTTCCTAGATATGTCTCCTAAAGGGAAACAAAAGCCAAAATAAACTATTGGGTCTACACCAGTATAGAAAGCTTGTGCACAGTGAAGGAAATTATCAACAAAATGGCAAGGTAAATTTGCAAATGATAGAGCTTATAAGAGTTAATATCCAAAATATGTAAGGAACTTAATACCAAGAAAAACCCAAATAATCCTATTAAAAATAGGCAAAATACCTGAATAGACATTTTCCATAGAAGACACACAGAAGGCCAACAGACATAGGAAAAGATGCTCAACATCACTTATCAGGGAAATGCAAATCAAAACCATAATGAGATATCACCATATACCTGTCACAGTGGCTATAACCAAAAAGACAAGAAATAACAAGTGTTGCCAAGGATGTAGAGAAAAAGGTACCCTTATGTACTGTTAGTGGGAACGCTACACTGCTAGTGTAGCCACTATGGAAAACAATATGAAGTTTCCTCAAAAACTGAAAAACAGAATTATCATACGATCCAGTAATTTTACTAATGACTATTTACCCAAAGGGGCGGGGGGAATAAGAGAGAGAGAAAGAGAAGAGCAAGTGACTGAATTATGCCTGACATTAAAGGACTAGCAATGAAGCCAGTGTAGCAAGGAGGAAAAGAGTAGTAGGAGAGGACATCACAAAGGCAATAGGGGGCCAGAGCAAGGTGAACCTTCCTAAACATGATGAAGATTTTGGCTTTAACTCAGAGTGAACTGGGAAGCCACTCGAAGGTTTTGAGCAGAGAAGTGATTGATTTATAAATGTTTTAGCAAATATATATATATATATATATATATATATATATATATATATCTATTTTGATTGGCAAGAAGGCTGCTTTGATATTCCAGGCAAGAGATGGAGGAGAATGGACCAAGGTAGTAACAGGGAAAGTGGCAAGACAAGGTCAGGGCTTATATGTGTATCAGTTAGAGCCCTCTGATTATGTGCAAGAAGGAAGCAGTCTATCAAAAAGAATGAAAGAAAAGAAAATGAAACAGAATATTGGGGATTCTCATGAAATCAAGAAGGAGCCTGGAGAAATCAAACTTGGAAACAGGATAGGAACAAGGCACGGAACCACCTGACCATCAGAGAAATACCCCTGGAATGCCTGAGCTTTTAATTGTTGCTTTTGACTTTGTACCACTCCAATCAAGATTCAAATAACCAAGAAAGTTCAGCTTTCCAAGCTTAAGTTACATGCTCATACCCAGCAGTAAGAGTAAGAACCAAGGGCTTCTCTAACAGGAATCCAAGGTGGCTTGATTTACCACCACTGCCCTTCAGACACCTACGACTGCAATAGATGGGACAGACATAATACCACAGAAGGAAATCAGGATGCTATTGGGAAGAAAGGATGAATATATTTACAAAACAATTTATATCTAGTGGGAAAAGGCAGAATTATGAACAAAATCTATCTTAGAACAAATGTGGGTCTCAGAAATTCACCCATAGTTTTCACTAAAGAGGTATTGGTATGTGGTTGTTATTTTACCTCTCTCTAGATATAAATATAATTCTGGTAGTCACTAGACTACAGTGGAGATTAGTTTGTTTTGCTGTCAAGTGGTCACACTAACAAAATTTTTGCTTAAAAGGCCCTATAGATCATATAAACCATTTTGAAAAAATATTTACTTTTCTTTTTAAGCCTACATAATTCATAACACATATACCTCTTCCCCTCAGAAGAATCCAAGAAAGCATATTTGAATTAGAATATTTAAATTTGAGTTATTCTGATAATCTTGTAAAGTGTTGACTATAAACAGCTGAATAAAGATCCAAATACATCCTCTTAAATCACTCTTTTCACTCTTTATAGCTCCTGTCCTTTGAACAGGAAATAGACATGAGAAAGCATGATAAAGAGTCATTCATTCTCTTATCATGCTTTCCCATGTCTATTTCCTGTTCAAAGGATAGGAACTTTCAAGAGAGAGTGAAAAGAATGATTTAAGAGGATATATTTGGAGCATGTAAACCCTGCAGATCATATTTCCAGGGAACAACCTGGTACTATTAGCCTTTAGATGTACCAAAGGGGCAGCTGATGCTCCAATCTAATCAATTTTGTCAAATCTGGAAGCAAGATTCAGAGACACCAGATCTCCCAATTTTTCAAAAACAGCTGGGATTCCAGATTTTTATGTGAAACCTCTAAATTTTAGGTGCTGAAATTCTGGGGGGTGGGTTTGTTTATTTGCCTGTTTGGTTTTTAACACTAGGCTGGAAACTTTTGTTGTCTTTTGTTTCACTTTTCGAACACTAAAAATGACCTCTGTTCTCCATTCCAGACACCTTAAAGGTATGACTAGACCTCAACAGAGGCAACCAGATGGCTTGACTTTTATTTACTGTTTCCAATAACAACAACACAACACTTCCCTTCCCTTCATGGAAATCAGATGACGTCTATGGCAAAGACATGTGATTCCCTGAGAATTCCCTTCATACTTCAAATGCAACCAAAATGATCAGTGATTTTAGAACAATTTCAAAATGGGCTTTTCCAGTGAAGATATGGACATGTTCTAGCTTGCTGCTTCCTGTGCAATGTCAAAATCACAAAAGGAGAGTTCTGGAACTGCTTAGGGGGAGACAGCCTTGGTGAGTATTGTAGCTGCTGAAAGATGAAGAAACTCATCTAAAAGAAGAACTCAAGGAACAAAGCAATTGAATCCAAGCAAAAACTATGCTAAAACAGTACAACAGGGGGAAAAGAAAAAGCCACAATAGAAAGGAGGCCCTTCCAATTCCTCCATCCCAACTGTCTTCTTCAGCTCATTTCCCTAGTTTTGAGATGCATAGATTGACTTTTTTTTTTAAGATTTTTTAAAATTTATTTATTCATAAGAGAGAGAGAGAGAGACAGAGACACAGGCAGAGGGAGAAGCAGGCTCCATGCAGGGAGCCTGACATGGGACTCGATCCTGGGTCTCCAGGATCATGTCCTGGGCTGAAGGTGGTGCTAAACTGCTGAGCCACCCAGGCTGCCCCATAGATTGACTTTTTTAAGTCAACTGAGCACTATGTAAACACCAGGCCGCACACAAGACACAATGAGGGGAAAAACCCATCCCAAACGTATGAATTTTCAAAAGAGATGACTTGAGAAAAAAAATTTATGAAACATGCTCAGAGAGAATTGGTTAGTCAATGGAGATCTATGTAAATATTTTTAAAGGTATTTATAAGTGACCTAATCCAGACAACTAGGCTTCCTTTTACATTTTTTTTCCCTTAGAACAGTGGAAGCTTTATTCACAGGCTCCACGTGAAAGAAACATCTTTTTTCAACCATGGTTAAGGATCTGTAGAATCATTTCCTTTCTACAACGCAAATTTGGCACATGACTTACCCACTTACTTCAGGTGAGTGGCAAATCACAATCATGATAGGGAACAATAAGGCACTGCCCTGAAAAAGTGATTTTCATCCTCTCAAACATTCACAAACATTAACGAATTAATTCGTAGGTGAAGTCAGCCTTTTTTTAAAAAACAAATGAAAAACCTGAAGATATTTAAAAGCTTTCCCCACAAAGAGATTCAGTGTCTGACTGTGAATTTGAATTTGGACCTTCCTAACATTAGCAGTTCAGAGATTCAACTCATGTAAACATTTGAAAGGTCAGCTGTTCATCAAATACTTTTCCAACTACAGCAAACGTATCCTTATTAAGTTTCTTTTGCAAAAGTTCCAAGGTGCTGAACACTCATCCATTGCCACCAATAATTAACAATCCAAAACAACCTAAATACAGAGAATTTTTTGTTGGCATTTTGAAACTTCAGACTATCTTAGGAACAGGGCATGTGGGAGTGGTTATGGGCAAAAGGCCGGCTAGGAAAAAAGACATCAGGCTGAAAATTTTTCCCAAGATTAGACCTTCCCTGTTTCAAACAGGTTTGTAGCAATGAGCAAAGTGTTTGTTCTCTCCAAGTAAGAACTCTATGCTTCCTGAAAATGGGCAGAAAATTAAAAACCAAGAAAAATAATATCATTTGGCCTAACATTTAGAAGATTCAACAAAATTTGGAGTCATTAGCAATCATTACAGTCATACCTTATTCTAGTTAACTTTGATTTGAACATATCCATCTGCCCAACGTTTAAAGAGTTAAAAAAAATTACTCAAACTCTATATCTACCATGAAATAGTTCCCTCTCATTTCTACATACCCCATAAAAAAATCACAAGTCTAATTTAAGCAATACTATTTATTGTGGAACTTAAGAATCGAACAGCTAAAAAAAAAAAAAAAAAAGAATCGAACAGCTACCAGCTTTAAAGGTTTCCCTGAGTCTCACACCCACACACTCCTTTATACTAGTTTTTACATGGCCATGTATAACCTGACAAGGTTACATGATGAGCTATGTGGCACATCAGCAAGACTAGAGAACTTCAACAAAAACAGGATTCTAACTCAAAATTTACAAAAAAAAAAAAAAAAAAACCTCAAAATTTACTCGAAATTAAGGTAGACCTAAATGTAAAAAACCATTAAACTTCTAGAAGAATATCTCTGTGACAGTGTTAGGCAAAGACTTCTTAAGCAAGAAACAAAAAGCACAAAAAAAGAAAAAAATAGATAAAATAAACTTAATCAATATTTTAAATGTTTGTTCTTCAAAAGACAAAATTAGGAAAATGAAAATGCAAGGCACTGTGACAAAATATTTACAACCACCTTAGACAAAAAGTTTATATGCAGAACTTGTTTTTAGAAAACATGCATACAACTCAATAAGAAAAAGACAACTCAATTTTTAAATGAACAAGATTTATATAGACAATGACTAAAGAAGACATGCAAATGGCTAATAGGCTCATGAAAGATAGTCAATACCATTAGTCATCAAGAAAATGCAAATTAAAATCTCAATGAGCTACTACTAAGCATTCACTAAAATAGCTAAAGTTAAAAGACTGACAAAAATCAAGTGTCATCAAAAATCGAATCTATCACAACTCTAGTATAATGTAACAGTATCTTATAAAGTTAAACACAGATTTACCATATGGCCCAGCAAACTCATTCCTAGGTATTTACCCAAGAGAAATGAAAGCATATTTTCATACAAAGACTTTCACAGCAGTATTATTCATTAAAAACCAAACAAACAAAAAAATGAGCATAATACACATGCCCATCAACTAGTAAATGGATAGACAATCATGGTATTTTTATAATATGTAATACTACTTATCAATAAGAAAAACTACTTATTAAAAATAACACACACTCCACAAAAATAAAAAACTTTTGTACATCAAAAAAACCTGTCAAGACAACCTACTGAATGGCAGAAGATATTTGTAAATGATATATTTACTAAGGGGTTAATATCCAAAATATGTAAGGAACTTACATATCATAACACCAAAAAAACAAATAATCCTATTAAAAAATGGACAGAAGGCCTCAATAGACATTTTCCCATAGAAGACATACGGATGGCCAACAGACATAGGAAAAGATGCTCAACATCACTTATCATCAGGGAAATGCAAATCAAAACCACAATGAGATATCACCTGTCAGAATGGCTAGACTAAAAAAGACAAGAATTGTCAAGGAGGTGGAGAAAAGGAACCCTCATGCACTGTTGGTGGGAATGCAAATTGGTATAGCCATTATGGAAAATAGCATGGAGTTTCTTCAAAAAATTAAAAATAGAATTACTGTATGATCCAGTAATTCCACTACTGGATATCTACCCAAAATACCCAAAAACACTAATTTGAAAAGATATATGAAACATATCCCTATGTTTACTGCAACATTATTTATAATAGGGAAGCTGTGAAAGAAACCCAAATGTCCATCCATAAATGAATGGATAAGGAAGACGTGGTATGAATACATATATACAATGGAATAGTATTCACCATAAAAATGAATGCCATCTTGTCATTTGCAGCAACATGGATGGACCTAGAAGGTATAATGCTAAATGAAGTAAGTCAGTAGGAAAAAGGCAAATACCATATGATTTCACTTCTATGTGGAATTTAAGAAACAAAGCAAACAAACACACAAAGAAAAAAGAGACCAAAAAACAGACTTTTAAAATACATAGAACTGGTAGCTGCCAGAGGGAAGATGGATGGAAGGATGGGTAAAATTGATAAAGGGAATTAAAAGTACAATTATCAAGATGAGCAATGAGTAATGTATAGATTTTTTTAATCATTACATTAAACACCTAAGACTAATATAGCACAATGTTAATTATACTTCATTTTAAAAAATTAAATAAAAATAAAACAACAACACAGATAAATCTCAAAACCTTTATCCTAAGCAAAACAATCCAGACACAAAAGATTACCATATTGTATAATTCCACTTATATGATACTCTGGAAGAGATAAAACTGTAGTGACAAAAAGCAGATCGATAGTTGCCTGAAACCAGGGGTCAGAGTTGAGGATTAACTGCAAGGGGCACATGGGTACTTTCTAAAGTGATGGAATTTTTCTATTTCTTGTGCTGGAGGTTATACACCTATACATAATTACCAAAATTCTCAAACTGCACACTAGATAAGCAAGTTTATTATATATATATATATATATATAAAAATTATACCTCAATAAAGCTAAAAAAAGGAACATCAATGTCAGGAAGTCTTTATTCCTGCTCTTCTACAAAATCTTGCTCTTTGAAATAAGCTAAACACTTGTCATCACAATTTCACAACAGATTTGAGGTTTCCTTTCAGAAGGAACACACTAAGCATTTTATATCTGTGATTTGTTTTGGTATTATTTCAATTTAATAAGATATATCAGGAAACTGAACAATAACTTAACTTGCTCCTTTGTCATCTTCAGAATCCCATTTTCTGAAGAGGAAAGGCTCTACCTGAAATCGATGTGTTCACAATGTAATACAATTCAATGAGCATTCACTGAGGATCTGCTAAGGTTTGAATTCTGGAGCAAGATTGCCTGGGTTCAAATTACAGGTCTGTTACTTAGTAGTGTGCCCTTGGACAAGTTCCTTAACCTCAATGTGTTCTAGTTATCCATCTAGAAAATGGAGATACTGCCAATTCCTACCTACTGGGGTTGTTTTGAGGATTAAATGAGTAAATACATTAAAAGTGCTTAGAATAGTGGCCAAACACATAAACACCTTGCTTTAACTACAATTATGTGTAAGGCGCTAAAACCACAGAGAGGGGGAAGACAGGGTTTTTTGTTGTTGTTGTTATTTGTTTTGATGGGTTTATAGTTCACTTGAGAGACAGAGAACAGATTAAAAATACATGTCAAAAAGGGACACAAAGAGAAATGTTTAAGTACATATGAGAGTGCAGGTGGGTGAACAATTCATGGTGGCAGTAAGGAAGGCTCATCAAGGAATGCTACAAATGAACTAAGTCTTGGAAAAGAAAGGGGAGTGCTCCAGTCCCCAAAAAATAAGAGTAACAGTATTTGTGATAATGTACTAAATGTGCGCTAAATTCTATCCACCGTGTTATATATTTTACACAGGCCATTTCTCTTGTAATCGTCACAATAATCCCAGACAACAGGTACTACATTATCCCTTATATACTTGAGGACACTAAGTGTCAGAGATTGTGAATCACTTGTGTGAGGTCACCAAACTAGTACATGCCTTAAGCTAGAATCCAAATACAGCCTTTTCAGACTCTAAAACGCATGCAGAGAAAATAGCATAGCAAAGACTGAGGTGGTGAAATACATAGAGAGTTTTGGGAAAAAGCAAGGAGCTCAATGTGACTAGAGCACAGATAAAAGTAGGAAGACAAGGGCTTGGGTCCTACAATCAGTCATCATTCTTCTGCAGGGAACTCCCTTCCATTATTCCCAGACAGGAAGCCTTTCATGACCCACTGCTTCAATAGATTTTTTTAAATTCAATTAATTAATATATAGTGTATTATTAGTTTCAGCGGCAGAGTTTAGTGATTCATTAGTTGTGTATAATATCCAGTGCTCATCACATCACGTGGCCTCCTTAATGCCCATCACTTAATTACCCCATCCCTCCACCCACCTCCCCTCCAGTAACCCTTAGTTTGTTCACTACAGTTAAGAGTCTCTTAAAGTTTGCCTCCCTCTCTGTTTTTATCTTATTTTTCCCTCCCTTACCCCACGCTTCAACTGATTTCATTCAGTAAGCGGAGCCTTTCTGCGCCAGATCTTCCTATCAGTGGCAGAAGTGCCTGAAAGCATGGTCCAGTGACCACCTGTGCTGGAATCTCTGGGAAATTTGTTAGAAATACAGATTTTCCAGGTACCACACAAGTCTACAGAATCAGAACCTCTTTGATCTGGACTCTGAACTTGCCTTTTTAACAACTTCTCCAGGTGTTTCTCATAAATTCAAAAGTTGGAAAGCCCTAGCAATTGCCGAAATACTCAGAACCATGACCCTCAAGACTCCTAGAACTGAGCTCTCAAACTTCACTAAGCATATAAATTACCTTAGGGATCCTTTTACCAATGAGATTCTGATTCAGTCAGTGGAAGGAGTGAGTGCCAGATGTTGCAGATGTCCCTGGCCCACAGACTATGCTTGGAGTCAGAGGGTTGGAGGATGACATCCCACCCAGAAGGATGTTCTCCTCTTTCTACCATCCTTCCTGCTCTTGTATTTATCTCCAGACTGTCTCCTTGCCTAGGTTTACTGCTCCTTAAAACAACCTTCTGTTTATTTACTGTCTAAAAATGTTGTACCTTTGCCACCAAGAGGTGATGGTCAAACTGCTTTTATTTTCATATGCTCACTATTAAAAAATAGTACCTTTATAAAAAATGTTTCTTGGATGTCTAGAATTATTCACTGAAATTCTAGGAGGGCCTAATCAGTCTGACTAGCAGAATTGTACAAAATAGACCAATGATGTCCACGCATGAGAAAAACTGACCTTATCTTCTGGTATAATGTGTATACTCAGTCATAGGGTTCTATGAACATTTTTTTCAATATGTTCTTTTAAACCACATAATAAAACCAACAGGGCTACTGTCTCTAGAGTCATCAAGGATTGACTAAGAAGGAATCTTAGTTAGAATCAATCTCCTTATTTAGACCTTAAGGAACCTGAGTTTTCTGGTCGCCTGTGCAGACATGCTCCGTGAGCTTCTTGCTGGCACTCCTGAAGGAAAGAAGCTGTGTGAAGCTGCCTGCCAATGCTACAGCACCCTGGCACCAGGCAATGTTAAAAGCCACTCCAGCTGAAAGGTGTCTTTTGCACTCTGGGTGAGAATGGCTGCTTTAGAAAATGCTACCTTCCCCCGCCCACTTCCTAATGCTATTTTTCTGTGTGCTATCATGTTTTCAAAGCAATAATCCTTAATCCTTATGGAGAAGATTCTTTGCAAAATCCCAATTTGTGTTTTTGCTGTTGCCTGTACTAATGGGTCTTCCTAAGCCTTTCCTAATGCAAATCCATTAACTTGCACTCATTCTTGGCTTTGCAATTCAGTTACTTTCTCTCTGTGGTTAAAACTCTTCTGTTTGTTGTTCTCACTTAATTCAGATTAATTAAATAAGTAATTTTATAAAGGGGCTACATTACCCTCTCTGTAAAATAGATGGCCCTCAATATTCTCTGAAGACAACAGTCTTATTTCCTTTGGTGCATTCGAGGTGACAGTAAATGTATTTTGGTTGGAGATCTCATATATTGGCCATGAAGTCTTATTTCAAGACTGCAAAGAATCTACAAAATGACTGCCATTGTGGTTAAGAAACATGCTGTCAATGGAAAGACAAATCTACACACTGAAAACTAAAATTAAGATTCTCTTTGGTACCTAATAAGCCATTTTAGATGAAGTAAACCATCTATGGCTCATAGGAAAAGCCAAGGAGGATTGTAGGCAAATTTGGAAAATAAATTCAATTCAATTTTGAGATCCTCATATACCCCTTTTTGGCTTCCCTCCTCACTCTAGTTTCTAAGTCATTTCATAATTTTCTTCATATACCAACTATGCATCCCATACTTTCAAGCTCTAGAGATTCAATGCTAAGTAAGTCAAATACAGTCTCTACATTCAAAAAATTTATCACCAAATAGGAGTAAGCAATGACAATGTAGTATGTTCTAGTCTTGATTTAAAGCGGTTGCCAGCTAATCTCTGCTATGATTTGCTGTTTACTATTATTCAGTAGGTTTGAATTTACAAAGCTGGTTAACTCTTCTTGGGCAGGATTGCTATGTTTGCATTTTGTGTCATTGCTACTAGGAGACACAGTGTAGTCCTCGATTATGTTATGAATTCCAGCTAGTTTTCACTAGACAAGTCTCTCAGATTATTTAGCATTCAAGTGAGTCAGTTTTTCCTTTTTGTATAAAAGAAGCTTTTATAATGTAACAATACAAATAGAAAACTACTCATTAACATTGCTAATTATAAACAATATATAGTTTTAAAACTACATAAAATAAGATGTAAAGAAATCCAAACCCATGCAAATAAAGAGGTGCTTTCCATCATATGACTCTTTAAATCCTGTCACTACTTGCTTAATTTAACACAGTGTTACTTCTCGAGCCCAAACAAAATTTCTCCGTCTTGACTTTTTTAGAATTGAAAACATTTAGGCTATATTTGTCTGATTGTATTTTGAAGCTACTGAGTGAAAGTTTATCTCTTCAACCTGCTCCCTGGGATCAGACAGGAGATCCAAGGTTTTAACCATCTTCTTCCTAATTACCTAGGCAGGCCCCATTGCTCCCCTCCTATAATCCTCCAGAACTAGAATTTTGCCAGACTTCCTATCTGGAGAATCCTTCTTCACAGCTGTCCTCTCTCTCCCCAATCTTGTTCAGACTCTTTGTGATCCTTTACTCAACTAGAGTAAAAAGAACAGGAGACTGCTAAATATAAGGAAATCCCCCAGTGGTAATCTCTTTGAATCAGAAAATAACATGACCTTTGACAAGCCCTCCAGCAAGTTCATTGAGACTTTTTCTGAACAGCCTATTTGTTTGAGGGGTGTTTTATATGAAATGGTTTAAGATTACTCTAGCTTTGAGCTCTTGTCTGATTTTTGTAACCAAGTTTTACTTTATCAGAGGATTATCTTCATTGATTGATTGATTTAGGACTTTTTTTACTTCTCAAAAGGATTTGAGATGATTTACATAAAAATCCACACATACGATTAAACTGTAAAATCACAGAAGCACAAGGGTAAAAAACAGAAAACTTGATAACAAAACTTCCAGAACAGCCCACCCACCTCCCACTATAATTTGACAGATCATCTGTAACAATGAATAGCGTTCATTTCATGTTGTGTAGGTCACTCTCACCTTTTACTATACGGTAAGTTCTTTGAGAACTAAAGATGTGTCTTAGCCAACTATTGTATTCCCAGAGCCTTGGCAAAATCCTGGATACAGGCTAGATTTTCAAATATAGTTTGTTGAATTAGCTCTGAAATTCTAAATTTCCACTGTAATTCTTTTAAGTGCTGTGCTTTATTTTTTTTTAATATTTTAACATGTAATTTAAATATACTAAAATATCAGAACCATTTTAAAACACAGTTTTGTGCAATTTTCTTTTCCATAATATTAAAATGTTAGTTTATAAAGGATTAAGCTGTGACTCCCATGTGATTTCTATTTTTAAAGGCTGGGGGAAAACTACCCTCCCATTTCTGTGTCTTCTGTCAGTTTTGCTGCCCCCAGAATGTCCTGAAATAACCCTTACACCCACCAGACAGCCTCACATAGACATGAGGAGAATATAATCTTTAAACTACCATCATGCCTGCCCTTTCACTTGCTCTCACTGCTGGCACTCGTACCTCTCCTCAGACAGGGACATCACCCCTGATACTGTTCAGAAAATCATCATAAATAAAGCCCTGATTTTTTTATATCAAAAGACTGCCAATCCCTCTTAGAGGATGACTGATCACTGGTAAACAGTATTTGTAAATTTTGCCACACACAGTTTACCTTGGAGCCTCACAGCCTCATTAACATTTTTCTAGAAGATTCTAGATCACCAGGATAAAATGCATGCCTCTCATTATTCAGTTTAGCTTTTGAAAATGTGAAAAATACCAAGGTAAAAGCTAATTATATTTGTTATTTATTATATTGGTTGTTTACTAATTCAAATATCACTAATAATATCTGTATTTTTTAAGCATGTTATAAAATGTCATAATTCCAAAACTTTGATAATCTGTTTGCTTATTTATTTATTTATATTTTTTTAAGATTTAATTTATTTATTCATGAGAGGCACAGAGAGAGAGGCAGAGACACAGCCAGAGGGAGAAGCAGGATCCTTGTGGGGAGCCTGATGCAGAACTCGAATCCAGGACCTTGGGATCACACCCTGAGCCAAAGGCAGATGCTTAACAGGCATCCCTGATGATATGTTTAAACTCTAATACATCCATCTAAATTTTAATCAAAATATTTTTGATTAAAATACAACTATTGATTTTGTGTCCACCTTTGATGGAGAATTTCCATGACATAGAACTGTATCTGTTTTATTCATTCATATTTTCTTAAGCACTTAGCTCAATGCCTGGTATAAAATAGGTGCTAATTAAATATTTACTGAATAAATAGCAATATTCTTTCTCTTCTTGTCCCATCATTATTTCCTTATCTTCACCACGGCCAAAGAGGCAGCCTATCACTAAGCCCTCCATAATAACAGATCAGTAGTTTCTGGAAATCTTATTAATTTTTGCAAAATAATATAACAAGACACAGAAAATTTTCAATGTGAAAGCATGTCAGCAGCCAAAGAACAGCTGCAGTCTTAGATTCAATGCTTTAGCATGATCCTGAATGGAGAATCAGGGAGAGCATATAGGAACCCCAAAGATAATCTTTGAATCCTCAGCCTAATTTGTAAGGCTTTGTAAACCACATTTGGTTTAAACAACTAAGTGAGAAAAGAATTTGAAAAAGGTTTAAAGTAGATGCAGAAAGATGACCAAGTGATTGGAAATTAAAGACTATGAAGTTGAAGGAACTTGGTTAATCCAGTCAAAAAAAAATGAAGAGAATGAATTGTCATAAATGAGGCTAGTTGGGCAAGAGTTGCACAGGATCCCCAGAAACACCACTGACACTGGAAGGGATGAGGGAGGATAAGCAGCTGGGAACTCATGTACTGGGCAGCACAATAGGCAACATCCAAAGGATGTGGTGAACTAAATTCTATGTAGCAGACAAAATTTGTAATCAAGCAGGCAATGGTTTCATGGCTCCAAGTAAGCCAGTAATAATCATGAGAGTAGCTTCCACTTATTAAATACTTTCTAAGTATTTTACATGTGTTGCTTCATTTAATTCTTATAATTCTGTGAGGTAGATAATATTATTTCTCTGTTTTACCAATGAAGAAACTAAAATAAGAAAGATGAAGAAAGTAAGGTAAAGAAACTAAGTACTTAGGTCATTTGTGCAAACTCACCCAACTAGAAGCTGTTAGAGCTAGCTTCCAATCAAGGCAGTTTAAGTCTGGGGAGGCACTGTTGGCCCCACAAGATACTCCACTCCATGCACTATAGGATTGGTCAGTGAGAATCCAAAGAACAGGCCATAGGAAAAAAAGAGTCAAGAGTCAAGCAGCAATGCAGGGTACTGGGATAGTATGCTAAGGCTCAAGGTAGGCTGCAGGTCAAGGGAAGAACTGGAAAGTTACACTAACACTGGTCAACCAAGGCAGAGATCAGCTTGTAAGGAGAAGAAGCTCCAAAAGAGAGGCCACATGGCATTCACATCTAGCACACCAGATACGCTGTTTGTGGTAGGATTCATGCCAGGGCCAGGAAAATAAAGATCTATTTCCAATGATCTATTTCCAGGCCAGGGTAGGATTTTGGGGTGGGGGGAAGGCTGATCTTGCAGTGAGGGACCTGGAAAGATGGGCTAATCAGACACATTTATCCTTCAAACATACTACTAGCTCACATCTCAAAAAACTGAGGGTGACTTAAGAAGAGCCTGTCCTACTTGGAAATCTCAATAAAGACCTAGGTGTCCTCCATGAACTATGCTGCAGATATAACTAATTCAGTAATGGCTACTAATAGAACTAAGTCAGAGTCGTCCAAAGCCCTGTAAAATATTACATTTTTAGATAGGTGAGCAAACTGTTAAAGCTCAAAGAGCTTCCCCCATTCATTCAAATTAAATGATTCCTTTGGAAAAGCTCACTTACTTAAAGGAAAGTCTCCAAGAATCATCTAGGAAGCTTATAAAACTTTGTCAGGGGTCCTATCTTAAATATCAAATTATCATATAATAGTACACAGGAAATTGTATTTTTTAAGTGCCCTGAATAATTCTGATAAACTGTATGACTCATCTAAATGAACACATACAAAAGACGCCAAAGGAGTCCATTGGTGGGAATGTTCCCCAAGAGTTGCGTCCTTTCGCCAGTTCTAATGGGGGTCAATGCCACTGCCTTGCTCAGAGTGCTAGTGTGGTATTCTCACTTCATTTCATCTGATTACTTTACGCATATGCTGGCCCCAACCAGGAATAAATCCTTCACTTAGACGGTAGAGGCTATCTGATTCAGAAACTTCTGCTTCAGAAAGTAATGGAGTAGGATCTTAAGCCAGCCACAAGGGAATTTGAGAATGACAAGGTCAACCATGGATAAACAGGAAATAGATTAGTAGGTGTTTAAATGAAATGGAAGCAACACTGCAGTATTGCACAGAGGTACATTTAAGTAGTAATTGAGAATGTCTCTTCCCTAAAGTTATGACAATCGTTCAGCAGAAATTATCAGGCCAATGGGTTGGTTCTGTTCCTATCATCTTGGTCTTGTCTATGACTTCTTTTGTCTTCCTCTGTGTGGAGGGCTCATATTAAACCATGGGACTGTTTTCTCTAAATAGTAGTTAAGTTTTACCAAATTCTTAGAACTGCTGTGCTTTGTCTTCTGTTGTTTATAAGCAATTTCATATTTAGTGAGTAACTTTAGGTCCCTAGGATGACTTGAGCAGCAAGAAGTTCTCTGAGGATTTATTCTAAGTGCTAAAGTTTCTTTTTCTTATTTTTCAATACATATTGAAGTTTCTTACACAGCAAAGGAAGCTATTTCCACCTCCACTTATAGCAGTTTCAGAGTAGATTTACTTGAATTGTACCCTCAGGGATTGAAATTAGGTAAAGGATGAATTTGCTGATAATCAAGTTAGGTCTTTCATTGTGACCTGAGTGTCACATAATCCAGTCCAATGTTTTCTTCCATGTGAATAGCTGATGTTTACATAGTCAATTCAACTGACTATGTATTGGGCCAAAACAAACAGGAAGAGGACTACAGAGTTGGTCAACCTTGTCACCATCTGCCTTTTTTTTTTTTAATTTAAACACAGTCTAAATTGATAGAACTAGAATTAATAATAAAAAGTTGAACTGTCTTTAGGAGTTTAATAAAATGTGATGCCTTTTCTGAGGATGTTTTTAATTGATCAATGTCAAGAATACAAGGGCAAGGCAGGAAGAACAAGCCAACCTCTCAAAATCTCTTCTAGTCAAGGAATACAATGATTATATCACAAGCAGAAGAAATGCCAGCCAATTTTTCTTTGGTGCCTAGCATATCTTCTTGGAATTTAAAAAGAGGAGCGATGTCGATGATTTGCCACAGGACATGGCCACCTTTCACAGAACCCTAATTTATAGCAGCAAGTATCCAAAAGACAAGCTAATAAAGATAGCCTAATGGGGAGAAATGAGTAAAATCATAGCAAACCACACCAAGTATTTTCCCAACCCAACATTTCCTCCAGCCATGTGGCAACATTCTTCTCAAAATACTGCCCTTGTAAAAATGGCTGACACAAGACACAACCTCAATCCAGCCACTTCATCCATCCCTTGCACAACTACATTGGCTTTGAGCCAAAGTCCCAAAGTGCAGATAGAAGTTACTATTCCAAGGCAGCTAAATACAGTGAGAGAAATGGAACACCCATTTTTTTTTTTCCAAGTCAAGCAGGACCTTGTAAGAAGCAAAACAAGAGTTTGGATTGGCTGGATGATTTAAACAGCTGTAAGGATGACTTTATGTAGCATAATTAGTTCACAGGAGCTAATAGCCAATGAAAAGAAATACACAACTCTCTGAATTATTTATTGTAATAGACAAGTCCAAACAATCCATAAAGAACCAATGTCACATAATTGAAAAATAAAACACATAAACAAGTTGGCAGGTTCTGGGAGCCTGACTTCTTGCCCATGCTCTCCACATTAGAGTGAAAAAAAATTCAGGCTTTTAAAGTCAGATGGCTGGTTTATCACCCGGTTCATTTTACCTCTCTCAGACTTTCTCAGTATCATTATCTGCAAAATGAAGATGATAAGATTAAGCCCCAAACGGAGCTCCACTCTGGGTGTGGATCCTGCTTAAGATTCTACTTCTCCTTCTCCTTTTGCCCGCCCCATGCTCATTTGCGTGTGCATGCACAAGCCAAATAAATAAATAAATAATACATACATAAATACATCTACCTAACAAGACTACTGTGAGGATTAAGTAATAATAATATTTTACTACATAAACTATTGCTGGCATTAGGAAAATGCACAGCACAGTGCACTTCCAACTCATCATCTTTTCAACCTCTCTCAGGAGGAAGGAGGCATGGCAGTGAGAGAATGGAATGTCCCTTGGACCAGAAAAACAGTATCACTCTCTGTACAAGATGTACAGGCTTCTATATCCTACAATCTTCTAAAATTTCATCAGTCACCTATTAAGTATATCTAAGGTCCCCCAACTGACTCCTTTAGTTATATATAGAAATTAAACCATCTCTAATGTCCACCCCCCATACAAAAGCCTTGGGAATGTATTGGGCACAGAGGGTGGATCAATGTGACCACATTATTAGTCATATAACAAACAGTCCGGGTAAGTAATTTTGTTTTCTCCCATAGATTAAATACATTCTCACCTGCAGAGACTAATGGGCTCCAGGGATCTTTCTCTATATATTTAACAATGAGATAACTAAGTGGCAAAGTCAACAATAATCAGAAGGCAGGTGCAAGGAACCAAACAACTTTTTTACAAATATTGTTTTTCCTTAAGGGAAATAAGACACGCTTTGATAAAAGAGCTCTGTAACCTAAAACAAGAAGAGAAGAGATGAGGGGAGAGAACAATTGCTGGCTAGGAATAGGTTCTATTAGAACAATCAGCTTAATTTCTAATCTTTGCAGGAAATAAAACTTCTTTGAGCTTGATAAAAACCTCTGGATCCAGCTTGGAACAATTTCTTCTCTTGATCTCCCAAATCTAACCAGTTACCCCAGTGATTATTCCTTTGAAATGTCTTTGTATGTTGTTCTTCTTTTCCATCTCCACTTGTCTCTGCCATCTTACCATCTCCTGCCCAGATACTGAAATGCCTCATAACTAGCCATCCAGATTTTCCCAACCAAACTGCCCAAGTAACAGTCTCAAAAAGCTCTACAGCGTCATGCTTTTTATTATTATTATTATTATATTCTTCCTTTACAGCGTCATGCTTTAACTCAAAATTCCAAATGAGTTCTCTGTGGTTGACAAGTCTGACCATTTCTACCTGACTTACCAAGTCCTTCAGAATATGACTCCACCCTACCAGCCTATCCTTATTTTCCAGTTTGACTGGCTTCCTCACCAATCTCTCATAAATACACAAGACACACCCCTACACTGCTCTATTGCCCCTTCCACTGCTTCACACATGCTTCTTGCTCTTGTATGGAATGCCCTGTTTCTCCAGCTGCATATCAAAACCCTACTCATTCTTCAGGACCTAGACTTAGTCTCATCTCCTCCATGAAGCCTCTTGCCACACCTGCAGTCCTCAATAAAGATTTTCTTTGTACCATATAATCTATCACTTCACAAAACATCTGTATATCACTCATTTCATGTGCATTAGACCCATCTCCATAATAACTAGGTAAGAAATTAGGTCACAAAATACTGGCTTTTGTGACAAATATGATCCCAAACACATTCTGTTTGATATCTCATTTTCGTTTTCTCTCATTTGAATAATTAGACACACTCTTAACTGTCTACATAATCTCCTCAGGGAAATCAATCTTCTGCCATTATTCCTCAAATCATTAAAATTAAGAGTAACAATATTTAAAAAAAGTAAAAAAAAAAAAGAGTAACAATATTAGAATATGTATCATTAAAACCTCTAAATCTTGAGTGTAGGAGAAAAGACATTAGGCAGATTAGAAAAATCATTGAATAACGATTTAGGAGATCTGGCTTCTAAGAACCACCCTACTATTAACCAGCCCTGTGATCCTGGTTAAGCTATGCAGTGTCTCTGCAGAATGAAGAGGTTGGACTGGGTGATCTCTATGGTTTCTTCCAACTCTTTCATTCTGTGACTGCAAAGCAAACAACAAAAGGCATCAGAACACAGGTGGTCATGTCTAAAAAGTAGAAGTAAAGAGGTTTCTCTCCAGAAAATAGAAAAGCTCCGAGTGCCTTCTCTTTTATAATTATAGTATTAATATTGTGGGGGAAAGTTGGTATCAAATTGTGCCCATTTATTACATAGTATGTTATAGTAATCTTCTACTTCAAATACAAAAGAGACAGCTGGTTAGTTTTCACTTTTTGTATTTGTTTTGTTTTTTTGTTTTTATTTTATTTAAAGTCAATTAGCCAATATATAGCACATACTTAGTTTCTGATGTAGTGTTCAATAATTCATCAGTTGCATGTAACACCAAGTGCTCATCACATCACGTGGCCTCCTTAATGTCCATCACCTAATTACCACATCCTCCCACCCACATCCTCTCCAGCAGCTCTCAGTTTGTTTCCTATCATAAAGAGTCTCTCATGGTTTTTCTCTCTCTCTGATGACTTCCCATTCAGTTTTTCCTTACTTGCCCTATGATTCTCTGCACTTTCTTATATTCCACATACAAGTGAAACCATACAACTAGTGTCTTTCTCTGATTGACTTATTTTGCTCAGCATAATACCCTCCAGTTCTATCCACATTGATGTAAATGGTATGTATTCATCTTTTCTGATGGCTGAGTAATATTCCATTGTATGCACATACCACATCTTCTTTATCCATTCATTTATCAATGAACATCTCAGCTCTTTCCAGAGTTTGGCTATTGTGGATATTGCTACTGTGAATATTGGGGTGCAGGTGCCTCTTAGGATCACCACAGTTGTATCTTTGCAGTAAATACCTAGCTGTATGATTGTTGTGTCATAGGGTAGCTCTATTTTTAACTTCTTGAAGAACCTCCATACCATTTTCCAGAGTGGCTATATCAGCTTGCATTTCCACCAAGAGTGTAAGAAGGTTCCCCTTTCTCTGCATCCTCATCATCATTTGTAGTTTCCTGTCTTGTTAATTTTAGCCATTCTGACTGGTGTAAGGTGATATCTCATTGTGGTTTTGATTTGTATTTCTCTGATGCCAAGTGCTATGGAGCATTTTTTCATGTGTCTATTGGCCATCTTATGTCTCTTCATGTCTTCTGCCCATTTCTTGACTGGATTATTTGTCTTTTGGATATTGAGTTTGATAAGTTCTTCATAGATCTTGGACACTAGCCCTTTATCTGATAAGACATTTGCAAATATCTTCTCCCATTCTATAGGTTGCTTTTAGTTTGGTTGGCTGTTTCTTTTGCTGTATGGAAGCTTTTTATCTTGAAGAAGTCCCAATAGTTCATTTTTGCTTTTGTTTCCCCTGCCTTTAGAGATGTATCTAGCAAGAAGTTGCTGTGGCCAGCAGAGGTCAAAGAGGTTTCTGTCTTCTCCTCTAGGATTTTGATGGATTCCTGTCTCACATTTAGGTCTTTCATCCATTTTGAGTCTATTTTAGTACATGGTTTAAGAAAATGGTCCAGTTTCATTCTTCTGCATGTGGCTGTCCAATTTTCCCAGCACCATTTATTGAAGAGACTGCCTTTTTTCCACTGGATATTCTTTCCTGCTTTGTTGAAGATTCATCGCCCACAGATTTGAGAGTCCATTTCTGGTTTCTCTATTTTGTTCCATTAATCTATGTGTCTGTTTTTGTATCAGTACCATACTGTCTTCATGATCATAGCTTTGTAATAGAGCTTGAAGTCCGAAATTGTGATGCCACCAGCTTTGGTTTTCATTTTCAATATCCCTCTAACTATTTAGGGTCTTTTCCTGTTCCACACAAATTTTAGGATTTTTTTTCAGCTCTGTAAAAAATGTCTGTGTATTTTGATAGGGATTGCATTGAATGTATAGATTGCTCTGAGTATGCATAGACATTTTAACAATACTCTTCCAATTCATAAGCATGGAATATTTTTCTATTTCTTTGTGTCTTCCTCAATTTCTTTCATGAGTGTTCTGCAGTTATCAGGGTACCGATCTTTTGCCTCTATGGTTAGGTTTATTCCTAGGAATCTTATGGAGGTTTTGGTGCAATTGTAAATGGGTTAAATTCTTTAATTGCTCTTTCTTCTCTCTCATTGTTAGTGTAGAAATACAACTGATTTCTGTGCATTGATTTTATATCCTGCCCCTTTGCTGAATTGCTGTATGAGTTCTAGCAATTTTGGGGTGGAGTCTTGTGGGTTTTCCACATAAAGTATCATATCATCTGCAAAGATTGAGAGTTTGACTTCTTCTTTGCCAATTTGAATGCCTTTTATTTCTTTTTGTTGTCTGATTGCTGAGGCTAGGACTTCTAGTATTATGTTGAATAGCAGTGAGTGAGAGTGGACATCTCTGTCGTGTTCCTGATCTTAGAGGAAAAGCTTCAGTGCTTCCCCACTAAGAAGGATATTCACTGTGGACTTTTCATAGATGGCTTTTATGATATTGAGGTATGTTCCCTCTATCCCTACACTGTGGAAAGTTTTAATCAAGAAAGAATGTTGTATTCTGTCAAGTGCAATTGAGAGGATCATATGGTTCTTCTTTTATTAATGCAGTGTATCACCTTGATTGATTGGTGATTGTTGAACCCTGCAGCCCAGGAATAAATCCCACTTGGTAGGGGTGAATAATCCTTTTCTTTTTTTTTAAGATTTTATTTATTTATTTATTCATGAGAGACACACTGAGAGAGAGAGGCAGAAACATAGGCAGAGGTAGATGCAGGCTCCATGCAGAGAGCCCGATGTGGGACTCGGTCCTGGTACTCCGGATCATGCCCTGAGCCAAAGGCATGCCCAACCACTAAGCCATCCAGATGTCCCTGAATAATCCTTGTCATGTACTGTTGGATCCTACTGGCTAGTATCTTGGTGAGTATTTTGGCATCCATGTTCATCAGGAACATTGGTCTATAATACTCCTTTTTGAAGGGGTCTTTGGTTTGGGGGTCAAGGTAATGTTGGCCTCATAGAATTTGGAAGTTTTCCTTCCATTTCTATTTTTTTTAAAAAACAGCTTCAGAAAAATTGGTATTATTTCTTCTTTAAACGTTTGGTCGAATCCCCATGGGAAGCCATCTGGCCCTGGGCTCTTGTCTGTTGGGAGGTTTTTGATGACTGCTTCAATTTCCTCCCTGGTTATTGGCCTGTTCAGGTTTTCTATTTCTTCCTGTTTCAGTTTTGGTAGTTTATAAGTTTCATCCATTTCTTCCAGATTGCCTAATTTGTTGGCATAAAGCTGCTCATGATATGTTCTTAAAGTCATTTGCATATCCTTGGTGTTAGTCATGATCTCTCTTCTATCACTCACGATTTTATTTATTTGGGTCATTTCTCTTTTCTTTTTGAGAAGTCTGGCTAGGCGGTTAATCAATCTTTTTAATTCTTACAACGAACCAGCTTTAGTTTCCTTGATCTGTTATTCTGTTGTTCTGGTTTCTATTTCATTGATCTCTGCTTTGATCCTTATCATTTCTCTTCCTCTGCTTGGTTTAGGCTTTATTTGCTGTCCTTTCTCCAGATCTTTTAGGTGTAAAGTTTGCTTATGTATTTGAGATTTTTCCAATATTTTGAGAAAGGCTTGTATTGTAATGTACTTCCCTCTTAGGACCACGTTTGCTGTATCCCAAAGTTTTAAAAGTTGTTTTTTCATTTTCATTAGTTTCCATGAATTTGTTTAATTCTTCTTTAATTTTCTGGTTGAGGCTGCAGCGTGCACGGCGGGACCCGGAGCAGCTCGTTGGCGGCTCGGAGGCGGCTACGGCAGAGGAAGAGGCTCCGTGCGGAGGGGGCTGCGCGGCTCGGGAGCAGCTTGGAGGGCTCGGGTGGCGGCTCCGCAGAGGGGGCTGCGCGGCCCGGGAGCGCGAATCCACCAGCGCAGGCTCCGGAGCACAGGGCGCCGGGACACAGCCCAGGATCCCGCCTCCCCCGGGACAGGCAGAGGCCGGGAGGGCCCAGGACAGCGAGGACGCTCCTGCCCCAGCTGAGCAGATCAGCGCCCCCCACCCCCCCCCCCCCCGGAGCCTTCAGGCCCTGCAGACGGAGAGCTCCGGGGTGACTGCGGGGCTGAATCCAGGTTTCCAGAGCTGCCCCGCCACTGGGGCTGTTCCTCCTGGGGCCTCACGGGGTAAACAACCCCCACTGAGCCCTGCACCAGGCAGGGGCACAGCAGCTCCCCCAAGTGCTAACACCTGAAAATCAGCACAGCAGGCCCCTCCCCCAGAAGACCAGCTAGACTGACTGACAACTTCCAGGGGAAGCCAAGGGACTTAAAGTACACAGAATCAGAAGATACTCCCCCGTGGTTCTTTTCTTTTTTTTTTTTTTTTCTTTTTGATTTCTGTTTGCTTCCCCCACCCTTTTTTTCCCCTTTCTTTCTTTTTCTTTCTCTTTTTCTTTTTTCTTTTTTTCTTCCTTTTTTCTTTTTTCTTTCCTTCTTTCTCTCTCTTTTTCTCCTTTTCCCAATACAACTTGTTTTTGGCCACTCTGCTGCACTGAGCAAAATGACTAGAAGGAAAACCTCACCTCAAAAGAAAGAATCAGAAACAGTCCTCTCTCCCACAGAGTTACAAAATCTGGATTACAATTCAATGTCAGAAAGCCAATTCAGAAGCACTATTATACAGCTACTGGTGGCTCTAGAAAAAAGCATAAAGGACTCAAGAGACTTCATGACTGCAGAATTTAGATCCAATCACGCAGAAATTAAAAATCAATTGAATGAGATGCAATCCAAACTAGAAGTCCTAACGACGAGGGTTAACGAGGTGGAAGAACGAGTGAGTGACATAGAAGACAAGTTGATGGCAAAGAGGGAAACTGAGGAAAAAAGAGACAGACAATTAAGAGACCATGAAGACAGATTAAGGGAAATAAACGACAGTCTGAGGAAGAAAAACCTACGTTTAATTGGGGTTCCCAAGGGCGCCGAAAGGGACAGAGGGCCAGAATATGTATTTGAACAAATCATAGCTGAAAACTTTCCTAATCTGGGAAGGGAAACAGGCATTCAGATCCAGGAAATAGAGAGATTCCCCCCCTAAAATCAATAAAAACCGTTCAACACCTCGACATCTAATAGTTAAGCTTGCAAATTCCAAAGATAAAGAGAAGATCCTTAAAGCAGCAAGAGACAAGAAATCCCTGACTTTTATGGGGAGGAGTATTAAGGTAACAGCAGACCTCTCCACGGAGACCTGGCAGGCCAGAAAGGGCTGGCAGGATATATTCAGGGTCCTAAATGAGAAGAACATGCAACCAAGAATACTTTATCCAGCAAGGCTCTCATTCAAAATGGAAGGAGAGATAAAGAGCTTTCAAGACAGGCAGGAACTGAAAGAATATGTGACCTCCAAACCAGCTCTGCAAGAAATTTTAAGGGGGACTCTTAAAATTCCCCTTTAAGAAGAAGTTCAGTGGAACAATCCACAAAAACAAGGACTGAATAGATATCATGATGACACTAAACTCATATCTCTCAATAGTAACTCTGAACATGAACGGTCTTAATGACCCCATCAAAAGGCGCAGGGTTTCAGACTGGATAAAAAAGCAGGACCCATCTATTTGCTGTCTACAAGAGACTCATTTTAGACAGAAGGACAACTACAGCCTGAAAATAAAAGGTTGGAGAACCATTTACCATTCAAATGGTCCTCAAAAGAAATCAGGGGTAGCCAGCCTCATATCAGATAAACTAAAATTTACCCCAAAGACTGCAGTGAGAGACGAAGAGGGACACTATATCATACTTAAAGGATCTATCCAACAAGAGGACTTAACAATCCTCAATATATATGCCCCGAATGTGGGAGCTCCCAAATATTTAAATCAATTAATAACCAAAGTGAAGAAATACTTAGATAATAATACACTTATACTTGGTGACTTCAATCTAGCTCTTTCTATACTTGATAGGTCTTCTAAGCACAGCATCTCCAAAGAAACGAGAGCTTAAAATGATACACTGGACCAGATGGATTTCACAGATATCTACAGAACTTTACATCCAAACTCAACTGAATACACATTCTTCTCAAGTGCACATGGAACTTTCTCCAGAATAGACCACATACTGGGTCACAAATCGGGTCTGAACCGATACCAAAAGATTGGGATCATCCCCTGCATATTCTTAGACCATAATGCCTTGAAATTAGAACTAAATCACAATAAGAAGTTTGGAAGGACCTCAAACACGTGGAGGTTAAGGACCATCCTGCTAAAAGATGAAAGGGTCAACCAGGAAATTAAGGAAGAATTAAAAAGATTCATGGAAACTAATGAGAATGAAGATACAACCATTCAAAATCTTTGGGACGCAGCAAAAGCAGTCCTAAGAGGGAAATACATCACAATACAAGCATCCATTCAAAAACTGGAAAGAACTCAAATACAAAAGCTAACCTTACACATAAAGAAGCTAGAGAAAAAACAGCAGATAGATCCTACACCCAGCAGAAGAAGAGAGTTAATTAAGATTCGAGCAGAACTCAACGAAATCGAGACCAGAAGAACTGTGGAACAGATCAACAAAACCAGGAGTTGGTTCTTTGAAAGAATTAATAAGATAGATAAACCATTAGCCAGCCTTATTTAAAAGAAGAGAGAGAAGACTCAAATTAATAAAATCATGAATGAGAAAGGAGAGATCACTACCAACACCAAGGAAATACAAACGACTTTAAAAACATATTATGAACAGCTATACGCCAATAAATTAGGCAATCTAGAAGAAATGGACGCATTCCTGGAAAGCCACAAACTACCAAAACTGGAACAGGAAGAAATAGAAAACCTGAACAGGCCAATAACCAGGGAGGAAATTGAAGCAGTCATCAAAAACCTCCCAAGACACAAAAGTCCAGGGCCAGATGGCTTCCCAGGGGAATTCTATCAAACGTTTAAAGAAGAAACCATACCTATTCTCCTAAAGCTGTTTGGAAAGATAGAAAGAGATGGAGTACTTCCAAATTCGTTCTATGAGGCCAGCATCACCTTAATTCCAAAACCAAAGACCCCACCAAAAAGGAGAATTACAGACCAATATCCCTGATGAACATGGATGCAAAAATTCTCAATAAGATACTAGCCAATTGGATCCAACAATACATTAAGAAAATTATTCACCATGACCAAGTAGGATTTATCCCCGGGACACAAGGCTGGTTCAACACCCGTAAAACAATCAATGTGATTCATCATATCAGCAAGAGAAAAACCAAGAACCATATGATCCTCTCATTAGATGCAGAGAAAGCATTTGACAAAATACAGCATCCATTCCTGATCAAAACTCTTCAGAGTGTAGGGATAGAGGGAACATTCCTCGACATCTTAAAAGCCATCTACGAAAAGCCCACAGCAAATATCATTCTCAATGGGGAAGCACTGGGAGCCTTTCCCCTAAGATCAGGAACAAGACAGGGATGTCCACTCACCACTGCTATTCAACATAGTACTGGAAGTCCTAGCCTCAGCAATCAGACAACAAAAAGACATTAAAGGCATTAAGAAGTCAAACTTCTCCCTCTTTGCCGATGACATGATATTCTACATAGAAAACCCAAAAGCCTCCACCCCAAGATTGCTAGAACTCATACAGCAATTTGGCAGCGTGGCAGGATACAACAAAATCAATGCCCAGAAATCAGTGGCATTTCTATACACTAACAATGAGACTGAAGAAAGAGAAATTAAGGAGTCAATCCCATTTACAATTGCACCCAAAAGCATAAGAAACCTAGGAATAAACCTCACCAAAGAGGTAAAGGATCTATACCCTAAAAACTATAGAACACTTCTGAAAGAAATTGAGGAAGACACAAAGAGATGGAAAAATATTCCATGCTCATGGATTGGCAGAATTAACATTGTGAAAATGTCAATGTTACCCAGGGCAATTTACACATTTAATGCAATCCCTATCAAAATACCATGGACTTTCTTCAGAGAGTTAGAACAAATTATTTTAAGATTTGTGTGGAATCAGAAGAGACTCCGAATAGCCAGGGAAATTTTAAAAAAGAAAACCATATCTGGGGGCATCACAATGCCAGATTTCAGGTTGTACTACAAAGCTGTGGTCATTAAGACAGTGTGGTACTGGCACAAAAACAGACACATAGATCAATGGAACAGAATAGAGAACCCAGAAGTGGACCCTCAACTTTATGGTCAACTAATATTCGCTAAAGGAGGAAAGACTATCCACTGGAAGAAAGACAGTCTCTTCAATAAATGGTGCTGGGAAAATTGGACATCCACATGCAGAAGAATGAAACTAGACCACTCTCTTTCACCATACACAAAGATAAACTCAAAATGGATGAAAGATCTAAATGTGAGACAAGATTCCATCAAAATCCTAGAGGAGAACACAGGCAACACCCTTTTTGAACTCAGCCACAGTAACTTCTTGTAAGATACATCCACGAAGGCAAAAGAAACAAAAGCAATAATGAACTATTGGGACTTCATCAAGATAAGAAGCTTTTGCACAGCAAAGGATACAGTCAACAAAACTCAAAGACAACCTACAGAATGGGAGAAGATATTTGCAAATGACGTATCAGATAAAGGGCTAGTTTCCAAGATCTATAAAGAACTTATTAAACTCAACACCAAAGAAACAAACAATCCAATCATGAAATGGGCAAAAGACATGAACAGAAATCTCACAGAGGAAGACATAGACATGGCCAACACGCACATGAGAAAATGCTCTGCATCACTTGCCATCAGGGAAATACAAATCAAAACCACAATGAGATACCACCTCACACCAGTGAGAATGGGGAAAATTAACAAGGCAGGAAACCACAAATGTTGGAGAGGATGTGGAGAAAAGGGAACCCTCTTACACTGTTGGTGGGAATGTGAACTGGTGCAGCCACTCTGGAAAACTGTGTGGAGGTTCCTCAAAGAGTTAAAAATAGACCTGCCCTACGACCCAGCAATTGCACTGTTGGGGATTTACCCCAAAGATTCAGATGCAATGCAACGCCGGGACACCTGCACCCCAATGTTTATAGCAGCAATGTCCACAATAGCCAAACTGTGGAAGGAGCCTCGGTGTCCATCGAAAGATGAGTGGATAAAGAAGATGTGTATATGTATTATGTATACAATGGAATATTTCTCAGCCATTAGAAACGACAAATACCCACCATTTGCTTCAACGTGGATGGAACTGGAGGGTATTATGCTGAGTGAAGTAAGTCAATCAGAGAAGGACAAACATTGTATGGTCTCATTCATTTGGGGAATATAAATAATAGTGAAAGGGAATATAAGGGAAGGGAGAAGAAGTGTGTGGGAAATATCAGAAAGGGAGACAGAACATAAAGACTCCTAACTCTGGGAAACGAACTAGGGGTGGTGGAAGGGGAGGAGGGCGGGGGGTGGGGGTGAATGGGTGATGGGCACTGAGGGGGGCACTTGACGGGATGAGCACTGGGTGTTATTCTGTATGTTGGTAAATTGAACACCAATAAAAAATAAATTTATTATTAAATATATATATATTTACTACTTATGTCCTTTATTAAAAAAAAATTTCTGGTTGACCCATTCATTCTTTAGTAGGATGCTTTTTAACCTCCATGTGTTTGGGTTCCTTCCAAATTTCCTCCTGTGATTGAGTTCAAGTTTCAAAGCATTGTGGTCCAAAAATATGCAGGGAATGACCCCAATCTTTCGGTATCAGTTGAGACCTGATTTATGACCCAGTATGATCTATTCTGGAGAATGTTCCATGTGCACTTGAGAAGAATGTGTATTCTGGTGCTTTAGGGGGGAATGTGTATATATCTATGAAGTCCATCTGGTCCAGTGTGTCATTCAAAGCCCTTCTTTCCTTGTTAATCTTCTGCTTAGATTATCTGTACATCACTGTGTGTGTAGTTTTCACTTTTTGAAAGTTATCATATATATTTCAAACCAACTCAGTAGTGGCTCATCTTGAATTTGAGTATAATGAAGCTCAATCATGAAGCTGCAAGAAAATTTAAAGGAAGCCCAACTCAAATTTGGTTGGGAAGGAGTCTAAAGATACATACTGAATGCTCCAGTATAGACCTAAGACAACTGCATGCAAAATTCTGAAAAGCAATTACCTTTCCTACTTTCTAGCCATATGTATATTTTAAGTAACAAGAAATACTAACAAAATTTGCCATAAATCCCTGAAATCTTCTATTTCTTTTTTTTTTCTTTTCTATTGGACTTGATGAGATTATTTAAGACAAAAAAGAAAAAAAGGAGAAGGCAGGTTATAATAAGACATCTGTGAAAGATAATTTATAAAACAATACACAGAAGGAGAAGAGTTTGCCAAGGGCAGAGGAGTAGACATGAAAAAAAATGATTTTAAAGGGCGGGGGGTCTTCCAAGTCTAGTCAAATAAAAATGGTAAATGTGTGACAACATCATTCACATTGTGATGCTGCTTTGGGGATCTCATTTATTCATCAAGTGCTTAAGCAATATGCTGAGCACTTGGGATTAAAAAAAGGGAAAGACACAGTGTCTCCCCTGCAAGAGCTCACTATCAAGCAGAAAGACAGCCAGAGGCTGAGTTAGCAGTGGACCTGACTGAAGGCTCACTATAAGCCAGGCACTACGCTAGGCATACTAGTCCCATGAGGCAGGAACCATTATTATTCTTGTATCACTGATGATGAAGCTAAAGCTTTGGGAGATTCAATAATTTATCCAAGTGCTATGATCTGAATGTTTGTGTCTCTTTCTCCTGGTCCCACCCAAAAATTTATATTTTGAAATCCTAACTCCCAATGCGATGGTATTAGGAAGTGGGGTCTGTGATTGGGTCATGAGGGAGAAGCCATCAGATTAGTGTCCTTATAAGAAGGTCCTGGAGAAATCCTTTATCCCTTCTTCTGTCATGTGAAGTTGCAGGCAAGAAAGCACTCTGTCTATGAAGAAAAGGGCTCTCACAGACATTGAATCTGCAGATGCCTTGATCTTGAACTTCTCAACCTCCTGAATTTTAAAAAATAAATGTCTATTGTTTATAAGCCACCCAAATTATTCTGTTATAGCAGCTGAAACAAACTAAGACATGAAGTCTCTCCAGATAGAAAGCAGCAAGGCTGACTTTCATACCCAAATCTGACTAGTAGTTCCAGGTCTATCACCCTCCACTATAAAACTGATGCAGGCAGTGCAATGTGGTGAATGGTGATGGAGACAGGTGCAAAGTACTGTGGTCTCTGCAATTCTCCCCAGAGCTCAAAAGAACTCAGGCCTTCTCTGTGAATTCAAGTCCACCACCTCTGGCTTTAGCGGCATCTGCAGATGGTGTGTGTAAAACTACCCAGGAAGAGGTATATTACAACTAGAGCAAGGCCACAGGGAGAAGCAAAGCAAAACACTTCAGTTGCTTCAGATTCTCTGCTGATCTCTGAATAGAAGAGTGTATGTGCACACGTATGGGCACATATACTCAATGCCACAGTAGTTCCCCTAGAGAGTAAGCAGTTTATTCAAAAATACCCTCTTTCCCCATCAAAACGGAAACAATTTTTTATACATGTTTGAAAACTGAAAAAAAAAAAACAAAACAAAACAAAACAAAACAAAAAAACCTCTTTCTAAAAGTAAAGGCCCCAGGAGAGTGGGGAAAAATGACTCTGGGTAGCTCAGTGGCTGTTTGGTCCTCCTGGACTGAGCAGCTGTCAGAACTAAGAGGATTCCAGAGGGGCCTATGGGTCACAGCAGCAGAAAACCTTAAAGCCTCATGGGCCCTGGGGAGGATGGTGCAAGCTCAGTGGGATGGTGGCTCCACCTGTTCTAATGCCAGCCAGAGGCCCTCATCAGAGACCTGATTTGAATCATAACACCAGTGTAGAAGAGATTTTATTTGTGTTATGGTACCTTTTTGTCTTTTTGTTTTAACCTGGTAAGCCGTAAAGCCTTCAGTGGGCTGTGAGGGGAAGACTTGTCTTCAAGGAAGGGTAAAGGAAAGATTTTTGGCTGCAGCAAGTTGCTAGAAACATCTACCCTGTCAGCACTAAGGGGAGGGTATTAGCTTTTGTCAAGGTCCCATTAAGGATTTTCGCCTAGGCATTATGCAAGGGATCTTGTCTTATTTAGGCCTCCCAGTAAATCTTGCAATATTATTAATCTCGTTTACAGGAGGGAAAAAAAAGGGTGAGGCTATGGACAATTCTGAATCGTTTGCTGAGTATCACACAGCTAGTCAGTGGGGGCCAGAACTTAAAGGTCTATCTGACCCCAAAGACCAAGAAGAAAACCCTTTCTGTGGAAAGCAAATAGCAAGAAGAAATCCTAATGGGAAGATGAAAAATTAACATCTTTATCTACCGTTTGTTTAATTACCTGCTTATATGAGTAGGAATTAAATACACAAGGAAAGCATTTTAAGCTTTATAAAAAGGAATGCAGTGAAAATAAGACTCTTTCCACCCTTCTCTCAGCAGTTCTCTTCACCAGAGGCAACTGCTGATAATACTATGCCAAGGTAGGCTACACGTACACAAACATACACATGTATACATAAAGCTGCCCCTTTTTCTCAAAAGATTTATTTTAGAGAGAGAGAGAGACCACAAGCACTGAGCAGGAAGCCCTAAAGATGCAAGTCAGGAGATCATGACCTGAGCTGAAAGCAGATGTTTAACTGACTGAGCCACCCAGGTGTCCCATAAAGCCCCCTTTTTTTTTTTTTTTTTTTTTTTTTTTACATAAATGGCAGCATTGTCTGTCCCTTCTTAGATACCTAGTATATCTTGGAAATTTTTGCTCTTGGTACCTATAGATCTGCTTCATTCTTGTAACAGTTGTTTTTAACAATTATTAAAGAATCTGATTATTTATTTAACTAATGCCCTATTAAATGGACATTTAAATTGCCTCTACCTTTTTTCTATTATAAACAATGCCATATAAATATCTTCCTACAGTCTTCCTTGAACATATATGCTCGTACACTTTGAAGATACAGTGGTCAAAAGTGAAATTCCTGGTCAAGAGTATGTGCATTTAAAACTTGATGAAGCTGAATTGCCTCCAGGAAAGTGTGCACCAAATTACAATCCTTAAAATATATACTCATGCCTGCTTCCCCCACTGTCTCCAAAATATTCTGCATCTCCAGACATTTCCATTCTCTGTGAAAAGAAAAGCACCCATATGTTCACCTGCTCCTTTAAAAGTTGCATATTTCTTTCAGAGTGAATAGAGGGAACCAATTTCTTCAAGCCTGGGCATTAGATTCCAGGAGTAAAGAAAGATTTTTGGAGCTCCTTGAGCTGCAGAAGATGTTGACTGAAAGCATCTGGTCCTCAATTAGGTGATATTGGAAAATAGGAAAATAGAATAAGTCCCTGGAAATAAGCAGTTGGCTTTGACTAATCAGCTTAATCCATCAGGATACTGTCAAAGCCACAGAAGTCACTTCTGGGTATCCCAGTAACTCCACCAGCCTGCTGCATAATGAGGCCAGAGCAGGCTGTGAGCTAGGAAAGGGATGCCTGCCACCAACAGAACGTTCAAAATCTACTGTCTGTCTCTGCTGGTTAAGGAAAAAGAGGGTGGAGGAGGAATATCAGAAACATAAGACAAAGGAGAGACTTCGGAATATGGAATAATGTTTCCTAACTGTAATGAAATGAGGGGAAAAGGGATCTAGCCAAAAATAAACACACCCTTGTAGTTACATTTTCCAATATAAAAACTTTCTAGAGGGAAAAATTCCCTATTGGATTTGCAACACTCCTATCTTCATCCAGTGGCGCAGTCCAATCAAAACCATAGGATCCGGGCAGGAATCCTGGGCTTCAAAGGCTGAGAGAATGTGAAGCACACACTTTCTCTTTGTCTTAGTTTTGCTTACTTGAATGTGCTAAAAGTCTGACTTTGACATTCTCTCAGGATGCATTACAAAATGTTCCTCTTCTGTTTGGCAATCACCTTGCTTGAAGGGTTGACTGTCAACACTTGGGGAAAAGGGCCTGCTGGGACCATGGCCTGGAGAGGACTGGGAGGAAGGGCAGTGGCTGAGGCAGGCATTGAGGTGAATTGATATGAGAGGGACTTTGTCTCTAAAGGGGGTGAAGAGGGCCCAGTAGTAGTCATATTAATAACCGTTTGTAGCATGGCTTGATTTTTAAGCTGGTGCACAAACAGTACATTACTACAAAAGAGTAAATATGCATTGCTAACACCACCTGTCAAAAATTTAAACCAGCTGGTTGCCCTATAGAGCTGAATATTTTAACTGTTTAGGGGAGGAGCCCCCCTCCCCCCAGCAAGCAGCAGAATTCCTTCTAATTACAACTTGTGCTTTTTTCCAATTAGCGACGAACAGCATATTGTCGTGGAGGCATTGTTGGGAATTGGTTGTCTCTGGTCCAATGTATTCAGGTGCTTAAATGTAGGTTTCTAGGCTTGATATATATTATTACAAAAATTATAGGGCTGAAAAAAATTATTTCAGATGGACTTGTTTCAATACATCAGATCTGAAGCAGCCTCTAGGGTCAGCCTCACAGGCAGTTGGAGGTTGTGATAGAATTTGCTGTTGCCCAGCCTACATCCTGTCAGCAATATATACAAGTTAACCTAATTTGCCATTGTTAGTTGTACTCCTCAAATCTCTCCAAATCAGTCACTAATTCACTTTCAAGTACTATCCATCATCACTCAGATGAGCTTTGCTCTGTTCTTATTGAGTTTGATTGACTGATTGATTGGTTCTCTTATTAGTCTGTCATCTGAACAGAGTAAAAATAATTTGAAATGCTCATCTTCAAATCGCATTCCAGGGGCCATTTAGCTCAATGTGGGTTTCTATGATTATCTTTCTTCCTCCATTCCACTGAGCCCTTCCTCTATTATATACTTCCAGTATAGAGAAAGGTTTCATGAGCAAGAATGAATAAGAATCTACAAAAAAATAGAAAGTTGAAGAAAATTTATAATCTTTTAAAAAGGAAATAATTAAATCAAAGTGCAAATTTTACCTAAGAAACTTGGCATTCCAAGTTTTAGGTGGAATATGTTAAGAAAAAATAAATAAATGCATGTATACACTTAACTCTTCTATGTTGTGTATCTTGAGATGACTGGGGAAATGCAAATGAAACCTGATAATAAAATAATCTAATATAATAAAATAATCTAATACATAAATCAAATCTATTGAAATGTTATGCTTAAGGAGAGGTTTTAACCAAAACAGTAGAAATATTTATTTGTTTTTTTAAGATTTTTTTATTTGACAAAGAGCTAGAGAGCATGAGAGCACAGCAGGGGGAGCAACAGGCAGAAGGAGGAGAAGCAGGCTCCCTGATGAGTGGAGAGCCCTATGGGGCTCATCCTAGGATCCTAGGATCATGACCTGAGAGCCAAAGGCAGATGCTTAACCAACTGAGTTACCCAGGCACCCCAGTAGCAATGTTTACTAAAATGAAAAGTAAAAAAAAAAGAAAAAAGAAAAGTAGACCTCATTCAAATATATCTATATGAATAACTCACAGATTACATGGTTTGGGCTGATTTACTGTAAGTAATGGTAGCACTTGAGGTAAATTGATAAATGACTTAAAGGGATTTCAGAAGGGTAGGGCTAACCATCTCATGCAGAAATTTCCTCAGAGGTCAATTAATCCATTGGAGCCACTCTTGTATTTTACCTAGGCTCACACAGGTGGATAGGAGCAGAGCCAAGACACAACTCAGGTCTTCTAACTCATGCTTTATTTTTGGCAAACAGGGCCAAGAGAAGCATTTTATAGGACTCTGACAGTCTTCATTAAATCAGATAATTAATGCAATTTTTAAGTAGCCCTTATTTTTTAGAGCTTATTTATTTATTCATTTATTATTTCTCCTTTGCTTTCCCACCTTGGTCAAAAGGGTGATCTGAGGTAGTTTATGGAGATCTGTGCCATGAAACAAGGTAAAGCATGCATATCAACAGAAGAGAAAAAATGTTTTCCAACCTTCAGAAATAATTCATTTGCCATAGGAAAATATATTCCCATTATAAGAAATTCTGACAATATTTTTACTAATTGAGAATAATCTGCTAATTGGTGAGGACTTATTATCCTGTTTTCTGATTAGATTCTTCTTGTCCACACTAATTTTGAGCTCTTTGTTACCACTATATTCCTAACTCTCATTTTACTGTTTTTCGGCAAGATTGAAATCTAGACCCAAAGCATACTAGAAATGAGTTCTACCCAACATATGAATGTTAAATGCATAAATAGTCCCTGTACTAAAAAGTCAGTATCTGACCCAAGACCCTTGCAGAGGAGAGGCTCTGACCTTCAAGCTGCCCAGCCAATGAGTGACAGCTGCTGCGGAGTTCCAGAAGTCCTAGAGGGACATGGCACATTTCACATCTAGTTAAGTTCCTGAAACTACAGTTATTAAGAATGGAGCTTTGTTTACAAATAGTTGTCATTTAGGAATGCAACAGTTTGTTTTTCAGTTTTTTACTTTCAAGACATTATTCATGAGCTCACTTCTTAGCCTTAGAAGACAAAAGAACAATATTTATGCTGCCAATAGAGGAGATTGGTGCCACTGACAAAGGTGAGAATAATATTTATATTATTAGGGTCACAATTTTGTTTTTATACTTAATGTCTCCATTTAAAATTATAAGTGCTCATTCATTTTTCAAGACTTAGTTCAAATACCACCTCCACTGAAACTCCTAGGCAGATTTAACTGTGCCTTATTTTATTTCTCTACCATAGTGCTTTCCACACTACCTTGTAATCATGTCATATATGTTTATATGTCCATTTTACCTCCTTACCTATAAATTTCTGAAAGGAGACAGGGCTTGTCTTTTACTGACCGACGGTAGACATCCAATAAGTATACAATGGAAGAATATCATCATTTTCATAAAAATCTATATAATGTTTCAAGCTGTTTAAATTAGAATGTGGTAAGATCAGGAGAAAAGTCCATCGGTGTATAAAGATTCCTTCCGGTATAAGTCCAGGCTTTGGAATCTAGCTTCAAGGTCAGGGGAGAAGGCAATTTGCGAGAAAGATTAAAAATCCAAGTTTGCAGGGTCTCCTTAATTCCTTATGCCCTTTGTCTTCCTCATATAAAATAGTGGACATTTGTTGTTTTTGCCCATTCTGCTTCCTTTCTTCCTCCTTCTGGTAATAGCACCCTGATTTTGTTTTGGACAAACTCTTCCATCAGATACAGTCAGGTGTGGTTACCAATTTAGATGCCCTGCCCTCCTCTAGCCAAGGCGTGGGCACCTGACCCAGCTAGGCTGATCAGATTCCTCTCTCTGGAATAGAACAAGAGACAAGAGGCTGACTGGCCCTGAAATGAACGTCCTGCAGTCCCTGCTTCCTTGCCCCCCAGGGGTTGTATTTCCTGATCATTCTACACCTTTTGCTTTGCCTTTCCACTTGGTTGTTTGAGCTTCTCCACTTTTCCAATAAATCACTTCTCTGATTCAGTTAGCTAAAGGTGGTTTATGTGCTAGCAACCAACAATGGTAACGGAATCAATGACTTGAAGACCAAAATTCTACCTGATTACCAAAAGCCTAGCAGGAAGGAATAACACTGCATATTTTCAACTTTTTCATAGGTTCAGTTTACTTCTTTTAACAAACTCACTCATAGTCCAGGTAAGTACCTGAGGAATCTCAATTCCTCCTACTCCTCAAAATAAGCCAGTTTTTGCATTTACTCCCCAGAGTAGCCCCAAAATACCTTGCCTAGTAAAGCAAACCAGTGAGTTTAAAGGCCCTTGTAGTATTCAGCCCTAACCCCCCGTTTCTTGCTTAACCCCACACCCAATCTGTGACAAAAACATTGGCACTTTCTCATTATTATAAGATTTCCAAGTCAGCCATATATCATTAACCCACTCCCAATTAGTTGTTTTACCTCTGGTTCACCAGCAAACACAAAGGAAGAACCTAATTACACTACTTCTTATTTAACACCTTTATAGTTCTTACTCTGCATCAGGCATTCTTTGAGGTGCTTTACATATGCTAACTCATTCAATCCTTTATAAAACCCCCCCTGAGATAAGAATATATGAAAAAAATGAGGCATAAAGATCTTGAATAGTTTGCCAAAAGTCTCAAAGCCCATAAAGAGAAGAATCAGGATTCAAAAGTAAGCAGTGTGGCTCCAAGTCTGTGCTTTGAACCACAAGCCATAGTTTAAGACGATGGGTTTATTACATGGCCAATTAAAGGGAAGGGCTAATCATATTTTAATCTGCAGCAGCTGACAGGGTACACTGACATAGAAACAAGATTAGTCCCCACATGTCAAAAACCTAAAAACATCAAGTCAATTTAGAGTGCCCTCCAGGCCTCCTTTCTTAAACATTATGGAAACAAGCCAGAAAAATTCTACCGTGGTTTCCATTCCCATTGAGAAGATTCTAATACTCTGGATGGGAGGTGCCTTTCTTCTTTAATTGCCCTGAAACAGACATGTTAACTTTCTAGAAAGATTGAAAGGTAAATCTAGTGCTAACCTCTTACTTCTTGTCATAGCCCAGGGTTTACCACCTTTGGAGTGGGAAGGAGGATGTTGCTACACTTGCTCAATCTCTGTTGTGCTTCTGGCTGACTTCCTAACCACTCTCTCTCTACTTCAGGAAAACAGATGAAGTAACAAATCTGTCCATGGATATAAAGGGTACACTGGAGTCAAGTAGTCAAATCCCTCCTGGACATGGGGCCCCTCTTCTCTCCAGCAGGATTGTTTGGCTATTCATAAACCACGCTTCACGTGATTTTTATTGTCTTCTTGGTATTTCAAACTGCAATTAAAGTTCATTATATGATAGTCTTATTGGATTATATATACTTTTTTGCTTTCCTTAAATCTTTAAAAGTTTTCTGGAAGACTATCTAAAGCAAGAGTTTGCATATTGAGTGTCTCAATTTACCTGTGAAGTCCTAATTCTGATAACTTCTCCCAGTGATCTGATAACTTCTCCAACACTATGATCTACATAGATTTGGTTCCATGAACACTAACACCCTGCACTTGACAGAGTACTTATGATATAATGACATAGGAACAAAGTGTTGATATTGATTTTCTGACTTTTTTAAATAAGGCTGAAATATAACTGAAAGTTAATAGTGGACATCTGTAGGAAGCAGAATTATAAGTGAGTTTTAACTTCTACTTTCTGATTTCATGTATTGTCTACAAAGAAGATATGCTTCTTTTATAAATAAACAAGGCAGTATCAGCAAGAATATTAAGCTTTACAGGGATCTTTTGGTATCACGGTCATATTATACCAGGTACTTTTTCTTAATTTGTAATTAATAATAAAGGTAAAATAAATAGAGCAGTCTGCTCTTTATTTTGAAAGTAGTAAAGCCAGAGATTTGTAAACATTTACCAAAATAAGTGAAAAACTAATTTACATCCTTGTTTCACAGTCTTACCCAGTAAAAGAATCAATTTCCCTATAAAGGTGGTCTGGTGTCAGAGGACCTAGAGTGTGGGTGCAGATCTGTCTCCTACTGCCCATGAATGGGTCCTGTTGGTTCCCTGTGCCTTAGTTAATCTCAACTGCAAAATAGCCATAATAGCACCTAGTTCATAGGGCTACGAAAGCACGTGGGATAGGTTGTGGCACAGAATAGCCATCAAATATATGTCCATCTGCTCATTCAAAAAGCTTACTGCACCCCTCCTCTGTGTGAGTGCTTACAACATACAGGAACAAATAACATAGAAAAGAAAGATTTAATGCTTTCCCTCAAAGAGTCTGTGATCCAGAGAAGCAGATAAGGAATCAAATATTTATGACATAGTGGAGAAATATTAGAGGTACTAAAAATCCTTCCGTATTTAAGGTTTTTAAAAGTCTACCATACTTAAGTTCTACCATGGAGTTCCTATTTCTGTAGACTGTGGAAACTGGATCTCAGCTGAATTGGGGATTCATGCATTTCTCTGGGGGCGGCTGGGAGTGGGTAGCTAATATGTCCTCCATCTGGCTTTCAGGTGTTGGTCCCTATGGATATCCACTGATTCTGTTGATGTTCCCTATCAACTCTCCTTAACTCTCTCACCCCTTTAAGGTACGGGAGTCTGTTCCATGGCTCCACAGCACCATGGGCTCCAGGAAAGTCAGCAGGACCATTCTCAGCTGTTTACCATTTCCATGCTCCTCTCAGAGCTCAGGAATACTGTCCCTGCTTCCATGCCATGCCAGACTCTGTGGAACCTGTGCAAGCTTCCTCAGGCCTACTCACCTAGGTGTCCTGTGTCGCCATTTGTACTGTGGGTTCTTCTCATATCTCTGGGCTCTATCTAGGAAAGAAAACCTAGGCTCCCTCTGTGCTCAGATTTTCCATACCTCTGGGGGATTTCTGTCACTCCTTATCTCTGTGCTGAGCTCAGAAGAACACTAGGGAGCTTCACCCCTTTGTCAGAGGCCCCCCTTGTCTACTCACCTCGTTTTCCCGTGGCTGGAGCACTTTCTTCTGCAGCATAGAAACTCTACTTGCTCAGCATGTCTTTTCCTGGCAATTGGTTTACCTATGCACCCTGCCTTTTTCATTCCCTGAAGGGCCCAGACTTTTGAGACTTGAAATGCAAGAAAAGACTATGTCATTCCTCCCTTGGTGCAACAAAAATGCATTACCAAAGCTGAGTCTGGGGTGACAAATAAAAGCTATCAGTTAATGTTTGAAAACTCTTCTCTCATGACAGAACACAGGCTAAGACAACTCAATGGGACAAAGTGCCTAACTCAGCTGAGGCAATCAGGGAAGGCTTCACAGTGAAGGCCCAGTCAGATCTCAGTCTCTGAAAATGAGTCAGAGCTCAGCCACACAGGCAGACAAAGGGAAGACCATTCTACACAAAAGGGAGAATAAGTACAAAGTGGGTGTTACATGAATCAGGACTTAAATTAATCTCTACAATTATCTAAACCATATAAATCACATCTCATTTTGAAAATAAACACAGACATAATTATTTGAGTTAGAAGTTACTTTAGGGATTCTCTAATCTAATCCCTGCATATCAGAGACAGGGACATTCAGGCCCCAAATGCTGACTTTTAATCCATGGTTCAAATACAAATACAAATGAAACTAGTTAACCTCTCACTTCCACCTACAGCAAGAACTCCTACTCTCAATTTACCCTCCCAAATATCTTCTTTGGCCAAAATTAAGCACCAAGTGTATCAATACTTGTAACAAGCTTAGCAGTGAGTTCTTCATCAAAGTCAGAAAAAAAAAGGTTGCTCTCCAATAACTCTCTAATAATGCTGTACTTATATTAGCTCTCTTAATACTTATATCTCCAAGATATGTACTATAATTTTCCTATTTTACAAATGAGGAAACTGATGCAAAGAAAGTTAAGTAACTTATCCTTAAGTTATATGTCTATTAAGTGGTAGGCAGGTAGTAGATATTAAACTCTAATATCCAGGCTTTCAACCCCTGTAACATCACTTCTTTCTTTGTGCTGTTATTCGGTCTACAAATATATTGGAAATATACTGGCACAAATGCACAGATACATATATATAAGGCTCCTCATTGAGTGTGCTTTGTTTTTTGAAAGACTAGAAATAACCTAAATATCTACTAATAGGGGGCTAAATTAATAAATTATCACATATCTTCATTATACAGTCAGTAAAAAGAATGGAATAAAGCTATATGTGCTAATGTGGACCAGTCTCAGACAGAGTTAAAAGTAAATAATAATAATAATAACAACAACAATAATAAAAACAAGGTGTATGTAGTATTTAATATATGGGTTTTTTTATAAGGGGGTTGTGTAAATAGTATTTAATTTTGATTAGCTAGAGAGTGTTTCTACAGAACACTAGCAAGAAATTGTAGTGGTTTCCTCTGAGGAAAGAGGGATAAAAGACCTGGGAATGTGGGTTGGGAAAAAAATTTATTTTTCACTGCATACTTTTTTGTAATGTTTGCATTTTTTACCAGGTACAAGTAAGACTTATTCAGATTCTACAAACTGGTTAAGCTTTTTAGATTATCAACTGATGGGATTTATTTAAATCCTAAAATAAATATTCAAGCTTAAGGATCACATAGAGAAAATAGTTACTTAAAAGTGTTTTTAAGCACTTAAGTTGTCCTATTTGTATTCTCTTTGAAAAAACCAGCCTTCTTAACTCCTTGCTAGGATATTGATTCATTTGTGAGTTACAAAAAAAAAGAAAGAAAGAAAGAACTAGCCAGATATGTAACTAGCCTGATGCCAGTTGGTATGTGGGAGCTTAGGTGGAGAGATGTGGGTAGGGAATGAAATGAAGGGAAGGGTGGGTGGGGGAGGGGGCAGAGAAGGTACCAAATTGGTAATTTCCAGTGCTGCCAAGATCCCTATGTTAAGACACTCCATCCCTATCCTTCAAGACAGGGACTCAAAATTCAGAATTCATGAGTTACAAGACATAAAAATACTTTTCTAAATGGCTTCTTAAATCTCAACACATACCACATGCCACCATAAATACCCACAAAACAAATCATACTCAGTGAATGGCCCTGACATAAATTGTCCAATTACTTTCTTTCCACACTTTGTTTCATATTGTTCCTTATCTACTGATTGGATTTTTTTTTTAAAGATTTTTATTTATTTATTCATAGAGACACACAGAGAGAGAAAGGCAGAGACACAGGCAGAGGGAGAAGCAGGATCCATGCAGAGAGCCTGACGTGGGACTAGATCCAGGATCTCCAGGATCATGCCCTGGGCTGCAGGCGGCGCTAAACCGCTGCACCACTGGGGCTGCCCTTGATTGGATTTTTTTAAAGTTCAATCAGGTGTTCGTGAAATTTTACTTCTGACTTTAACACTCACCAAGTTCCTCTTAATTAAGAGAGTGTGTACTTGGATAGAAGCTAAGAGTGACCTGAGGGAGAAGGGCAGTGTTATGGACTGAATGAATGTTTGTTCCCTGCTCCCGAAATTCATATGTTCAAGTCCTAACCTCCAACGTGATGTTATTTGGAGATGGGGCCTAAGGGAGGTTATGAGGTTAGAAGAGGTCATAAGGGGGCAGCCCCGGTGGCTCAGCGGTTTAGGGGGTGTGATCCTGGAGGCCCGGGATCGAGTCCCACGTCAGGCTCCCTGCATGGAGTCTGCTTCTGCCTCTGCCTGTGTCTCTGCCTCTCTCTCTCTCTGTGTCTGTCAAGAATAAATAAAATTAAAAAAAAAAAAAGAGGTCATAAGGGTAATGCCCTATGATGGGATTAATGCCCTTACAAGAAGAGATATCAGAGAGCTCCCTTGATCTCTCTCTTTCTCTGCCATGTGAAGACACAGTGACAAGGTAGGATAGTCTCCTCATGGTACAAATAGTTATTTTAATTAAAATGTAGTAAGATGGTTTCAGACAAATCTCACCTACAGAAAAAACTATTCTACTGTTCTTGGCCTGAAGATACTTTAGAATAGACAGACAGTCAAATGTCCAGAAGTCAAAGTGTACCATTCCTCAGAGAAACTACTGGACAAGAAAAAATAAGTTGTTAAACTGTCATAGACAATTAACATCCAAATAAACACAACTAGTAAAATAAATAAAACAAAGTCTACAACAGAAAATACTCATTCCAGTTATAGTCAAAGAAATGCAAATTAAAACAAGTAAATGATAATATCCAATGTATGTAACAATGCAGAAAAAGTCATATGATCATAACACATAAACACTTCAGAAAGTAACACGTTGATATACAGCAAGAACCATAAAGATGTCCATCATCTTTAACCTTCATACCATTTGGGGGAATTTAATTATGAGAAAATAATTCAACTGAATACTAATAAAATAAAAAGTCACAGGCATGAATGTTACATAGACATACAATATTATCTATAATATATATCTATATCTCTATAATATAATTTAATAAAAGTTGAAAGCTAAGTGGTCAATAGAAGTTAGCATATAAGATTAACATGAAATGTTATGCAATCATTTAAAATAGCAATCATTAATACAATATAAAAACATGGGAAATTTGGCACTCCTGGGTGGCTCAGTCAGTTAAGCATCCAACTCTTGATTTTGGCTCAGGGTCATGAGATCAAGCCCCATGTCAGGCTCCATGCTTAGCAGGGAATCTGCTTGGGATTTTCTCCCTCTCCCTCTGCTCTTCACTCTCTCTCTCTCTCTCTCTCTTTCTCTCTCTAAGATAAATAAATAAATCTTTAAAAAACAGACAAAAGTTTTAATGTTGATAGACATGTAGAATGTTTCATTAAAAAAGTGTGATATAAAATACTATGGTTGTAAATATTATAGAACACATAGACCTATGAAAAGAACTAGAAATTACTATGCAAAAATATGTATCATTGTATGGGAAATATGATTATGAATTAATTTTTTAAATGTTTGTTTATATTATTGTTGACTTTTATTAAAAATGACAAGGATTTAGGATTCAGAGGTTTATAAGTACAATATAAATACAAAAGAAAAAATAGCCAGTTTCATGAAATACAAATTTTAATTATTGAACTTGATATTTATTACTCTCTTCTTTGTTTCAAAGAACTCACTGAATATTCTTGTGACATAACAAATTCTATGACATGGCATATGCTCTCAGCTACAGAGACAAACTTCCTAAAACTCTGCTCTAAATTCTGTAGCTACTAATTACTCAACTTCAATAGCCCATTATGGTAAGGATGGCTCCTAAACTGTTTGCCTCACTAAAATGTCTGCTTTGATCATTGCCTTTTATTTACACACAGGACTTGGGAGCTTAGGCCCAGAACCCAAACCTTGGGTGTTATCAATAAATACTTCCTTATTCAGGTGGAAAATTATAAACTTCACTGTTCTAGTCCTTTTTTAGTATTTGCTTTTGTTGCCTGGAGGAAAGGAGAGAGGTGTTTTTTCACTTACTATTGATGACTTGTCATCTTATGTTCTTTAAAGCGGTATGTCTAGAGCAGGGATACTAGAGAACACTAAAGACAGATTCAGTTCCAAACAGAAAGTCAATAATCTGACAAAATGTTATTTGACCTTTTTCTTTACATTTTTATTTTCAGCCTTTTGCCTCAAGGTCCAAACTGGAGGTTTCCAACCCTGAAAAAGTAATCCTGGAACAGCTGGCCCTATACTGAAAACAAACTATCCTGACCTAGGGCGTGGTTGTCCCAAAAGAGACAAATTACCAAGCAGACACTGGATATTCACTCTAGAGCTGAAAAAGGAGAGGGGTATCCAAACAACATTCAATTCTCACAAGACAGGAAGGCACAGAAGCCAATTAGAGATAGAAGATGAAGTCCCAGTTCCCCTTAGCCTGTTTTCGACATAGATGCACAAACCAAGTGGATTTAATGTGACAAATTCCCAAGAGAAAAAAATTCTTTGAAAAATTTTAATTCACGGGGAAATGAGACAGTGTTTAATTCACCTTAAAGGAATCATTTAACCCATGGAAATAAACATGCAGGCACTTGCCCAGAGGAAAAAGCAATCTGACAGTAGGTTTAAAAAACAATCCTTCCTAAAAGCACTACCTCTCTGCCTCTTTCCTCCACATGGCTCAAAATCTTCCCCTTTAGCTCAGTGAAATTCAATACTCTGAAAGCTTTCTATTTTTTCTTCTTTTCCATAGTTTTGTTTTGTTTTGTTTTGTTTTGTTTTTTAGTTCAGGTTGAATGGGAATTGCCTTTATTATCTTGAGTTAGTCAATTAGTTGGAAGCTTATGGAAGCAGAATGCATGGTGAACTGGGAATCTGAAAAAGTGTGTTCAAGTCCCTATTCAGTTACTAACTACATAATCATTGACAAGCCAATTACTTCTCTAGGCCTCTGTTTCCTCACCTGTAAGATAAGAAGGATGAATTGCATGATTGCTAAGATGCCATCAAACTCAAAATGCTCTGTAACTGATAGGAAAAAATATAGATGATGCCAAGAAATACTGGTGGGAATATATACATCCTTAAAGCAGATGAAAAGTATTGAAAAAGTGGTAAAACCTTCTATTTTATCTTCACCTGGCTTGATTTCTCAGAACTGAATCATCTCATGGAATGTACTACTCAGAGCCAAAAGATATATAGATCAAAACAAAGCTCTAAAAATAAAAGATGAACCTATGCTGGGAAGAGGTGACTGGGAGCCAGTGAATAAATTCCTGAAGTAGGAATTTCTTACATTCTTTAAGACCAAAGCAAATAAGTAGGAAGGAAAAAATTAGGTGCTCATTTCAGTGCAGCTTTTCTTCCTGGCAGACCAGTGTCTAGGGATTAGCTTTCATTACACCAGTGCAGCCTGAAAGACAAGTTATCTGGGGCCAATTTATTTTCTAACTCTGCACTGACTTATCACAATGTAGACCTAAATCATGATCAAATTAGGAATGAGGAATATGCAAACAAGTTATAAGGAGAATCAGAATAAGTATAATCCATAAATAATTCCCAAATCCCACTCTATGAAATAGTTTCAACTTCTTCCTTATTTACAAAATTTTTTTTTCCCAAGAGATTATAGTAAGTCACTAAGTGTGCTTGTCTGACCTTTGTCTTTCTTTCTTCCTCCTGTCAGAATCAAGGTACTAAAAGCTAAAATATGTCTTCTTACTACTTGTCCTGTACAATGTCCATTCTTTGGTAGAAAGCAACAGAAACTATTTGTATTAGTCAGCTCAAACTGTCATAACATAATACTATAGACTCCATAGCTTCAACAACAGGAATTTATCTCTCAGTTCTGGAGTCTGGGAAGTCCAAGATCAAGTTGCTGGCCAATTCAGTTCCCTGGTGAGGGCTCTCTTCCTGGCCTGCAGATAGCTGCCTTCTTACTGGGGCCTTACATCTCAGAGAGAGAGGAAGCAAGGTCTCTGGTGTCTCTTCTTATAAGGACATTAATCTCATCATGAGGGCTTCACCTTCATGACTTCACTGAAACCACATTACCTCCCAAAGACTGTCTCCGAACACTATCCAATGGCAAGTTAGAGCATCAACAAATGAATTTGTGGTGAGGGGGTGGGAGTAGGGGACACAGTTCAGTCTATAGCACTACATGACCTACAAAAGAAACCAGTTTTTTCAAGGCTATTGAATAGCTCACTGAATCAAAGAGAAATCTAACAAGACCAGCAGGGTAGCTCAGTGGGTCTAGGTAGCAGGAGTCAAGGGTTCATTCATGGTTCTAATACTAGAAAGAATTAATTCCAACTAAGTGTTCAACCTTTGAGTCTCTCCAAGCAAGATTTCAACAACTCAAACAGAATGTGATTATCCTAGCTTGAGTCTCAAGGCAGGGTACCTTGATTAATAAAGAGCACATCCTAGAATGGGGTTGGGGAAAGTGGGGAACAGTGGGAGTAATTCTCCAAAAAAGAGAGAAATGGATACAAGATAGCCAAAAACAAACAAGCAAAAACAACAAAGAAACAAAATAAATATCCAGGATTCTTTGTTAAGCAAAGATTTAGAAGGCACCAACATTTCAATGCTGCCTCCACCCACTCATTAACTTGGGCAAATATGTTAGACATTCTGAACCTTTGTTTTTGCATCATTCAAATAGAAAAAGTAATATGTGTCTAATGGGCAATGTATGATGACAAGTTACATACAGAGCACCAATGAGTCCTAAATGCTCAATAAATATTAGTTCCCTCCTGCTGATTTGCTATATAAGTCTGTATATGCAAAGTTTACTTTTAAAATACAAAATAAAATATAGCTTGTACTATGTGAACATATTATACTATTATAAATATTTTATATATTAGGCAACTATCTGACATCAACAGGTTTTGAGACAGACTTAAATGTTTAACTTTTTGTAAATCCTCCTGGACTAAGGTAAGAAGGTCAAGTTTTGATATTAGAGGCCTAGGGAATATACAATCTTGGTGACAATACTGCTCATCTTTTCTAAGAGCCAAAACTAAGCCTTCTGTTTGCTAAACATAAAAAGACATGTTCCTCCTGCCACACATCTTGGATCTAGAATTTTAACTGGGATCTTTGGTGTTCGAACACCCTGAAATTATATGCAAAATTGCACGCACACACAAGTTTGAAAACCACTGCCTAAACGAATGTGGAGGAGATAAAACCCTGTGAGCCAGTCCGAAGAGCAACAGCCACTTTCAAAATTGTCCCTCCTATAAGACAGACTCGATATCCATCACTATACAGTATGTCCCACTACCATCTACAACAAAAGTAGCAGCAAGTGCATAACACTCCACTAAGTAAATAGCTATGCCAGGGATTGTGCTTATTTAGTCCAGCATTTTAGCAGTGGAACTCCCATAAAAACCTTCCCTTAAACCAAGTATATAAAAGAGATTTTCTAGACAAACAGGTTCTGCTGGTGGTTTACCTCTTCGTTGATTTACAGAAAAGACATGTTTTGCAGAAAACCTGAAGCATTAATGAGGGTCCCTAGAGTCACTTAGAAGACTTAGACTGCTAAGGTAATGGAGAGCAAACCTACTGTAGATTCACATTCTCCAATCTCAGTTGCAGCTTACCTCCCCCTTCCCCACAATGGCTATTTCAAAATTTTTCATTTAGGTCCTACCTGTTCCCCACTCCTTTATTCCCTAGAGAGCATGTGAACTTCTTCACCAAGAGAGTTGGGCCTAAAAAACAGAATTGCTTAGACTTTTTTCCTCTTGCCTCAAGCTTGAGCTCTGTTGCTCTGTATACCCACTCATTCTGAACTTATTCTCTATTATCTTAGTGTTTCCCCCCCTTCAGCTACTCAAATATCACCTTCATGGTTTTTTTCATATCATATTTTTGCCATATAAGGACTAATATTACTTAATAGTTGTCTTTATATCAATTCATTTTATTTACTTACATACATTTAAACTTTTTTCATTAAAGGCCTTTTTATGAAAAAAATTTAAACATATACAAAAATAGAAAATAATGTGGGACATCTGGGTGGCTCAGGGGTTGAGTGTATGCCTTCAGCTGGGTCCTGGGATCAAGTCCCACGTCAAGCTCCCTGTGAGGAGTCTGCTTTTCCCTCTGCCTGTGTCTCTGACTCTTTCTCTCTGTGTCTCTCATGAACAATAAATAAAATCTTTGAAAATAATGTAAAAAGCCCCTATGTACTCTTCAACTTCAAAAATTATCAATTCATAACTAGTCATTTCTCCATTTATACCCACCCACCTGCTCCCATCCCAAATATTTTGAAAATAATCCCAGTAATCATATCATTGCATCAATAAATACTTCAGTACATGTCTCAGAAAGAAAACAACTTTTTAGGCTTACTTTTGTTTTTAAATTAGCAAATAAGGGAAAAGGACAGGAACAGAGTAAGGAAGGACCGTAGTCCAGAGAGAATAACAGCATCCACAGTGAGAGAGGGAACTAGAAATGAAACAGGCAGAAAAAAGTAGGACAAAAGTTGGCCAGTAACATCTCCAAGGACTGAGAACAACAGAGCCAATGCCAGGAAAATGGTGGGCACAGATAAAGGTTCCGATACATGAAGTATGGTGGAACTTTGGGGAAAATGGGCATGCCACTGGTGGATGGGAAGTACATCCATGAAAACGGATGGGAAGGATGGAAATTGGGGAAATGGTTCAGGCCTAGGAACTGATACTGGTTCCTAGATATGTAACCCTGCAATTGGAGAAACACCAAAGAGAACAGGGGGAGTTGGGTTGAGAAGGAAAAGAAGGTAAGAGCTGAAAGGACAGTGAGACTGGGAAAGGCATAGCTGCAAACTGAGATTAAAATGCGGTGCTAATTTGGAAAAGGTTTGTTAAGAATGTAGGGTAAGCTGGTCTTCTTGAGGAGGGACGCTGGGTGTTGTAAGGGAGGGAAAGCTGAGGACTGGGTGAGGACAAAGAAATGAAGGCTGTATATTGGTTGAGGCTAAGGAGGGGTATTGAGTATGTGACCCTACCCTAAATGGGTCATGATCTTGGCCTCAGGAGAAATAACTTCTGCACACCCACCAGTGATTTCCTTTCTGAGAAACTCAGTGACCCTTAGCCTTCAGGCACATTTCTCTGTAGCATTTCACTGTGCTGATCACCATCTCTTTCCATTGCACCTTTGAGATTCATGATACTCTGTTTTCCATCTTTAGATTCTCATTCTACCCTCAACTTGTTCCCCTCAAAATCCTTAGTAGCTCATTGCCCTCTTCTATCTGCCCTTCCAAGGCAATTTTCCTCAGGGTTACATATATCCTGGTCAATCTTATCTATTCTCATCACTATATTGGTTCCCAAGTCTACATCTCTAGCCCTATCTGCCATCTTGAGTCCCAGATGCAAATTTCTAACTGCATATTGTACAACTGACTCCATACTGGTGTGCTGCAAATACCTTAGATCCAGTGTATTTGGATACAAATTAATTTTTTAGCCCCACAAATCTATTCATCCTCCCGTTTTCCTTATCTTGGTTATAACATTTTCAATGATCCATTTGCTAAATGACAGAGAACTCCACCTTGGAATCAATTTTGATTACTCCTTCTCCTTCACCACCTGGAGAAGGCATGTTTGTGGTCACCAGCATTCTTATGAGTATCTATTCTACATTGAGAAATTTCTTAAACTGTCCAAAATGGAAGCTAGAACCTCTTTCCTAGCTAGGGTAGGAACCTTCTTTTTATAGCTAGGGTACAGAGAGGAAGCGCAAGCTGTACAGCATGTCCTTTCATGAGGTCAGACATAGAGGTGTGCAGTTTGGGGCTAGCAGTAGTGGAAGTTCTGATATCACATGTCCAGCATCAATGGTCACCTGTGGTATGACATGCAGTGCCCAGTTGTGCCAACAGTGGGCTCTTCACTTTTGAAGCCCCAGAGTATGGTGTGAGCATAGTTCCTGGTTGCATGGCTCCCAGGTCTAACTCTACAGATTTCCTGAAAATCTGCAACTTGGGAAGCACTCTTCCATAATCCTTTTCCTACGTTATTAGTGTTCCTTTGCTTGCAACTAGCATCTTGACATATGCATTGCCCCAGTTTCCTAAAATCAGTTACTAAGTTTTGTCTTCTGGATATACAGAAATATTCTAATGTTAAGTCTCTCCTTTCCATTCCCATTGCATCCATCTTGCTTCTGACTTCATCATCTGCCTAGGTTCCCAGACTCACTTGCTTCAGCATATCTTGCAATGTATATAGCTTTGATCATATCTCCCTTGGAACTAACTCATCACTCCATCAACTGTGCCTTAAACATACCACAATTATAGCACTGACCCCATTTCTTGGAAGTCATTTGTTTAAATCATTGTCTTGGTCTATCAGGCTGACATTTAAAAAATATATATTATAGATTGGAGGCTAAAAAGTCTGAGAGGAGGGTGTCAGCATGGTTGGGTGAGGGCCTTCTTCCAGGATGCAGACTTCTTATTGTGTCCTCATAAGGTGGAAGGGCTGAGGAAACTCTATGGAGTCTCTTTTATAACAGCACTAATTCAATTCAAGAAGCTCCATCCTCATGACCTAATCACCACCCAAAAGCCTCACTTACTAATACATCATTTTGGGTATTAGGACTTCAACATATGAATTTGGGGGTAGGGGAAGCTAAACATTCAAACCATAGCAATCACTGCTTGCCCATGAGTCTGGAAGTTAAGGCAGTGTGGGCTTAGTAGAAAGAGCACAAGTTTGGATGTCGAGTAGTGAAAAAAATTCCCTTAACCTCTCTAAGTCTGTTTCTTGGGGATAATGAGAGTGATTACTTTAGTGAAAGCAAATTTAGCAAAAAATCAAAGACATGATTATTATAGATTTCATTCTGCCAGGCACTGTCACACAAGCTTCCATCTATACTAGAACAGCTGCAGAATCATCTATGGTATGAGCTAATGCTGGATTCAAGTCTTGCCTGCTCCAGGACAGGCCTAGCAATGAACAAACTATGCCCTTCAGCTCCAACCTTCCTGTCTGGCCAACTTCCTGTCCTTCCTATGCCCCAGGAGTGTGCTCATTAGAGCCTTCATAGTCTACTGATATCATACCATGCTGTACTAGCTGAGCTTCACCACTGGGAGCCTTTCTAAAAGGTGGTAAAACAATAATTGAGATAATGAGTGTAAACACTTCGCATGGTACCTGACCGATGACAAGCAGCACTCAACAAATAGGTACTATTATCATTATTCCTTCTGAACAGAGATATATCCTCTTTGCATTCCATCAGCACCCAGAACAGTAAGCATGGAAATTGCACTCAATAAAATTTTACAAAATATATAAACTCATGACCAAATTCTGCTTTTACTGGAATAGGATGTTTTCTTCTCTTCCAGCCCTTACCCTTTTCATTTAGCAAAATTCTACCTAGCTTTCAACATCCACTACAAAGTGGACCCCTTTTACAAAGTCTTTCTCACTATCCCTAGTCAAGATTACTCATTCATTCCTCAGATTCCCCTAGATCTTTGTTTATAGGTGATATATAACTCATCACAAGGCTTATGACTTGATTCATAGTTACTGATGGAATGATGTATCTCTCTGATTAGACATATATTGGTTGAGGACAATGACATATATTATTCTCCTTTGTAAGATCCATAATACCTGTGACAGCTGATTTTATGTATCAATGACTAGACCATAGTACCAAGGCATTTGGTCAAACACTAGTCTAGACATTGCAGGAAAGGTATGCTTTAAATGAGATTAATATTTAAATCAGGATATTTTGAGCAAAGCAGATCACTCTTCATAATGTGGATGGGTCTCATCCAATCAGTTGAAGGACTTAATAGAAAAAGGACTGACCTCCCCACAAGCAAGAGGGAGGGCAGCCTACAGACCACCTTCAGACGCAACCTGCAACATCAACTCTTCCCTGGGTGTCCAGCCAGCCTGAATATTTTGGACTTGCCACCCTCCGCAATCTAATTATTTTTTTTGATTAATTATTTATTTTTTTTAGAGAGGGATAAAGGTACAGAGAGAGAGAGGCAGAGGGAGAGGGAGAGAAAGAGAATCTTAGGCTCCATACCCAGCACGGAGCCTGATGCAGGGCTCTGTCTCAAACCCTGAAATCATAACCTGATCCAAAATCAAGAATCAGATGCTTAACTGACTGAGCCACCCAGACATCCCCACAATCTAATTCTTTAAAATAAATCTAGATAGATGATAGATAGATAGATAGATAGATAGATAGATAGATAGATAGACCAATCTTATAACCAGGATGGGAAAATGTGTGTGTGTGTGTGTGTGTGTGTGTATATATATATATATATATATATATATATATCATAAACGTGTGTGTGTGTAATTGATTCTGTTTCTCTGAGAACCCTAACTAATACAGTATCTCTCTAGCATGTGCTCTCCCATGGAAGAGATTCAGTAACTATTTCATGAGTGGGTAGAGCTGGAAGTGAATGAATGAATGAATGAAGTGAATAGAAGATGAAAACTGCTGAAGAATGTGAGGCAATTGAGTATGGGGACAAGGAGAGCAGGGAAAAGCATGGTGAGGTGGACAGCACCCTGAGGTAAGGCCTCAGGAGTCCCACCTCTCTTCCAGTTTTCCTAGCCAAGGCCTAGGGCAGACAGTGCCTGTTCAGTAACAGACAATATGTGAGGCCAGAAGTTCTTTTGGCTAAATCTTTACGAGATCAGGGTTCAGACAGGGTAGTGGTGAAGAAACTCCCAAGCAGTGAGTCAGTACCCAGTAAATGATGCAGCCTGTCTAAAACAATCATGTGATTATTATCTAGTTCTGTACCTAAGTTCAGTAGCACAGGCCAGCCTCGACCCTCTGTCCTTCCCATACTGTGCTCCCCTTTCGGCTCATCAAACCTATTGTGTTGCCCTCATCTTCCTTCACACTCTCCCTGACACCTTTATACCCAGAGCCTCTTATCTCTCATCGCCGTACATCAACTTTGGTGGCTGTCAGCTGCTTTGGGTTTCCCAGCATTGCCCAGACTGGGATACATTTAAAAGCCTTATCACTCTCTAATTTCTGCAAATACAGGAGCTGTATAAGCAGGTTTTTTAAAAGGAAAAGTATAAAATGTGGACAGTAAATTACATTGCTGCTTTCCCCTCCCATTGAAAAATGGCAGGCTGCTAAGTGGTTTGGAGCTCAGTCAGTGTTTCAGATTAAAGGGAGTTGAATGTAAACCTCACATTACTTCTAGAGCATGAAAAAGATAGAACCTTAAATAGTCCCCATAACTGACAGAGGGAAAGGAGGGTGACTGTCAGTCGTTAATGCTATTTTTGTATTTGTATATAGATGGAAGGTCTCTGGAGCTTTTTAAAGTGCAAGTATGCTCATTTTAAAGCAAGCCAATTTAAGAAAATCCAGTCTAGCAAAACAGATGAATTAGCAAGTGGTTCTCCATACTACAAAAGAATTCTCTCCAAAAGCAATTAGGACAGTCTCTATGATTTTTAATGGTTTAAAAGTCTACCACAAATGTGTTTCTAATGATCCATCAGAAAAGTATTTCCCTTATTGAAGGGTCCTGGTAATTATTTAGAGAATATAATGAGCTGTATTCATATTGCATTATTTAAAACCAGTATTTACTGAAAGCTTATATTGGGCAAAAGATTTTCTACACATACACAAATGGACCCCCTCATCAGATTGAATTGTAAAAGGAAAGTTAAAAGTAAATAAAAATACAATTTAGGAATGAGATTATTTGAGATTCAAAATAATATTCCTATGTAACCATTTTCACACAGCATTAACTTTAAACACAAATTGAGTGATATTACAGAAGCCTTGAATACAGAATTTGTTCATTCCTCAGATATACTTTTATTCCCTAGTACCTCTAAAAGCATTGTGTTATCCCCTGAAGTGGATATGAGATGAAGGTAATGTTATCCCTCCAAGAAATTTGAAGAAATAAACTATTCATATGAAGCACTAAAAAAATGAGGTCAGAATTATACAGTGCCACATAGACAGTTATAGACAGCAAGTACAACATGAGAAGGGAGACCAGTATGGGCTGAGGTGGTGAGAGGTATGAAACCTGAGCTCGCTATTGAAGGAGAGACAGACAAAAGGAAGAACAGCAGAATTTGCACCCAAGGATTTGCACCTAGAACAAGCCCAGGGAAAGACTTTAAAATGGGAGGGGAAAAGTGGAAAGTGCAGAGACAGAAGAAAAGAGATGGAACTAGAGAAGCTATCATCAAATAGCAAGCAATGGAAACAAATGAATCAGTACAGAGTCAGATGGATCATAATCATAGGAGATCAAACTCCACAGTAGCAAAAGGCAGCTAGTGTGGCTCTCAGGGCCCTATTGTTCAGGCTGACTCTCTCCATACAATTTATGCTAAAAGAATATACACAGTTGACCCTTCAACAACTTGGAGGTTATAGGCTCTGACCCCCATACAGTCGAAAATCAGTGTATAACTTTTGACTTCCCAAAAACTTAACTGATAGCCTGCTGTTGACTGGAAGCCTTAGAGAAAACAGTTGTGATATTTCTTATCCACTGTATTCTTAAAGAAGAGAAAATGTTAATATGAAAATCATAAGGAAAATATATTTACATATTGTACTGTATTTATTTTTAAAAATATGTGCAAGTGGACTTATGCAGTTCAAATCCATGTTGTTCAAAGGTCAACTGTACTGTACCTTGACAGAGTCCAAGTAACATTTAAACCTTTTAATGATGGACCTTGTTCACAACTCTGAACAGTTTTTCTTCTCCATTAATTTGCCAGCACTAACAGTTCTATCACAAAATGCTTAACAAATTGTTAACAGCAATGTGAATGGTCTATCCTGTTCCCATGCTCATTAAACTCATGATGTGTTCTCTCTACCTCTAGGACAGATTTCCTTAATGCAGCCCTGATCCTACTGAATTCCCCTCCAACTGTTGGAAACTTTGTCCATGATCATCCAAGGGATAATGTGCGCTATTTCATTAAGTCATAGAGAGGCAGCAGATTGTGAGCAAGATCTGTAGCTTTACTGCCCTAAAAATAAACCTTTAATTTCCAAAGCCAGGTCAGAGGTAAGAGTTATCCTGGCACCAAAAGAATTCTTTCTGGCACCAAGCTGAGGGACTGAAGCAAAGTTTAAAAGATCCAGGGCTAGGGATCCCTGGGTGGCGCAGCGGTTTGGCGCCTGCCTTTGGCCCAGGGCACGATCCTGGAGACCCAGGATCGAATCCCACATCGGGCTCCCGGTGCATGGAGCCTGCTTCTCCCTCTGCCTGTGTCTCTGCCTCTCTCTCTCTCTGATGACTATCATAAAATAAATTTAAAAAAAAAAAATTAAAAAAAAAAAAAAAAGATCCAGGGCTAGAGGGTGGTAGAAAATTCACTCTGCATACCAAATATCCCAGTTATATTTCTAGAGCATGGTATCTTTCAGTTGCATAAAACTTCACACTTTAAAAATTCTTTCCCTTACCTTGTCTCATGTTCTAAATGCTTTAAAATAAAATACCCTTAAAAACTAGAAAATACTAATTTGCTTTATTGTGGTATAACATACATACAGTATAAAGCAAAAATCGTAAGCATACAATTCAATGAATTTGCACATATAAATACAAACATACACACACACTCTTTCTCTCTCTTACAAAAGAACCACTCTAAATGAAGATATAAAGCACCCCAAAGGCCCTACTGTATTCCTCCTCTCAATAATCTTTTTCTTCATAGCACTGAAACTTTTTTTAAATAAAAATTAGAGGCAATAACTCTCAGCTATGCTCAATCTCCTGTTGTCTGGGGAAGCTTATTTCCAAATTTCAAAGTTTGAAGAAGTAGCGATGGAAAAAAGTGGAAAAAAAAATTACCTGTGTTCATGGTTTACATCAAGAAAAAAAAAAATGCCCCTTGCATCAAACCCCAGCCTTTTGAGTTCCCTCATTAGGAATTTCTTTTAAATACTTTTAGAAGAAAATCATACCTAAGAAATGTTGATAACAGGAAAAACAGGTACCGGAAGACAATTATTAGCCTTTTTAAAAGTTTAACCCAGAAATACATCCCACAATACAGCCATTAACAACATATGAGGTCAGCAGAAAGAGAATAAAGGGAAATGAGCAATGGGGATAGCTGGCCTGGCTATTTTTTCCTTTTTTTTTTTGGTTGTTGTTGTTAATTTTTATGCTAAAATTTTAAACCCCTTGCTTAGCATGGAAATAAGATATCAGCATAGATGTCACTGAGGACAAGAATCAGAAGCAAAAAACAATTCCCAGAAAAGGGAATTTCATACTTTTCTGAGAAAGTTGGACTGGGTTATTTCAGGAAACTATAGACCTATGACTGTTTAAATAGTTAACCAAGTGGGTTTTTTTTTTTTCCTGTAGGCCACATAACACAAACCACAGACAATAAATATCACTTGTGAAAATCAGGCCGAATGAAGAAAAGTTTCACAAATGCAATAAACTATAAACAGATAGCACCAAGAGACCTCACCACAATAACTACCTCCATGGTCAGAGTCTGAAGCACATTCTGCAATTAGTAAAGGCTGAAGTCCATAAATTTAATCATCATCAATTTACTGAAAATACAAAGATGAAATCTTTATGAGAGTTGCAATTACATACTTTTGCCCATCATTCAACAGCTGTCTACAATACTGTAATGGAAATATTATTTGCAACATGCATGATATGTCCAAAGCTAGCTTTGAGCAAAGCAACTTAGATAAAAGCTTGAGGCCTTGTATTTAGGAGGGTCTGTCTCTAACTTTCTCCACTCCCTGACATAATCTCTATTCAATGTTCACTATTGCCCATGGCAGCAAGAGATAAGAGAACTAAGCCTAGCTTCAACTACCACCTACCAATAGCATCAAGAAATAATGGAGTCAAAAACAGAAAAAAAAAAAAACTATCATCTTTTTGCTATCAATTTCTTTCTCCCTCTCATGGCCAGTAGGACATATCATATTGAATTATAAAAGGAAAATTAAAAATAAATAAAAAATATAATCTTAAGAATGAGATTACTTGAGATTCAAAATAATAGTCTTATGTACCCATTTTCACACAGCATTAACTTTATTTTTTAATATTTTATTTATTTATTCATGATAAACAGAGAGAGAGAGAGAAAGAGAGGCAGAGACACAGGCAGAGGGAGAAGCAGGCTCCATGCAGGGAGCCCGATGTGGGACTTGATCCCAGGACTCCAGGATCGCGCCCCGGGCCAAAGGCAGGCACTAAACCACTGAGCCACCCAGGGATCCCCAACAGCATTAACTTTAAATGAAAAATTGAATGCTTGATATTTTCTCCTCTGTTAATCATAAGAACCTTGGTCCGAGCAGTCCTCTGCATGACCTGAGAAAGAAGCCTCAGTGCAATAATGGTGAATGGCTTCATTGATATACAACTTTTATTTACAATTCCTGGGCTCACCAGATTTTTAGACTTCATTGTGTGATCCAACTCAGTTAATGATAGACAATTCTGGCTGTATGGTGTTCTGGTATCCCATAATCTAGGGCCCAGGAGCACTCCAGGAGCTATTTATTGAATCGTGTATAATTCTCTATATGGCATGTGTTAGGGGTCTGCACTGTGATTCTCCTTAGGTGGTTGTTAGAGACTGAATGTTTGTGTACCTCAAAGTTTATATGTTGAGGCCCTAACCCTCAGTGGGACTATATTTGGAGATGGGTCCTTTAAGAAAGGAATTAAAGTTAAATGAGGTTATGAGGTTGGATCCCTGATCTAACAGGATTAATGTCCTCATGAGAAGAGACACCAGAGAGTTTGCTCACTATCTAGCTATATCTATCTAACTCGTTATCTCTCTGCCCATGCACTGAAGAAAGGCCTTACAAGGTAAGAAGGCAGACATCTGTAACCCAAGAAGAAAGCTCTCATCAGAAACCAATTCTGCTGGTCTTTGATCTGGAACTTCGAACCTTCAGAACTATGAGAAAATACATTTCTTTTAAGCCACCCAGTCTCCAGTAGTTTGCTGTGGCAACCCGAGCAGACTAATACAGGGGGATTTCCACAAACTTCACACAGTGTTTTTTCTCACCACCAATACCCGTCATATCAGAGAGTCTGCTTGGTCATATGGCCTAAGCAGGAAGGCCACCTGCACCACAACCTAGAACTAGTGCCGAACACTTTCCTACAATGGGCCCGACTCAAGAATGGCAGTCTTTTGTATCATTAAGAAAATATGTTGAAGAAATGTTCCCATGTATAGACTATATTGCCTCTACAACTTAAGAGGCCTAGCAAATGCTGTACTTACTTCTTAGTGCTAGGAGGTTTAAAACACAGCAATTTGTCCTTTATTTTGAACAGATATTCCAGTGTGCCCCAAATCAATATACTCCAAGAAAGTCACTATTGTGGTAAGCATCTGAATCTTTATAGGGTTTATCTTTGACCATCTTAAGCACATGTATCCACCAACACTTCCAATATGCTTGCCATGTTTTATTCACCCAGTCCAATAAATGTGGTATTATTAATACGCAGGATGAAAGTGATATACTGCAGAATGTCTAGACAGTGTATATCCCTTTGTACTATTTATTACATTAGAAGGTGAGAAAATTAATGTAATTCTAGAACTATTATCATTCTAGTGAATACAAACTGTTTCTGATCTTCCTTCCCGTTAGGAATGGAAAAGAACACAAACACCAGACTAATGTTTATATACAATGTACCAGAGGCTCTGTCAATTTGTTCAAGCATAGGCACATCTGGCACAGCAGCTGCAAATGGGCAATTGCATGGCGGATTTTGCAGTGGTCTTCTCTAATCCTCCAGGATCTGTATATTTTCTGAAGAGGCCAGACAGGACTGGTGAAAGAAATGCGGATATGATAGGAACCATGTGTATCCTTTAGGTCTTTAATGGTGGCACTACTCTCTATCTATTGCCTCCAGGATATGATATTGTTATTGATTTACTCTCTTGGCTAGGGCTGAAGGGTAACTTCAGAGACTTCCACTGGGCTTTCCTCAATACGATAATTCTTACCCCAAGGGCCAAAGAACCAAAGGGAAGTTCTGCCAACTACCTATATACACATTCCAATTATACATTCTGAGCCCAGTAAAGTAACCACAGAGTGGATCTGCGGACCTACTAGACTCACTGTGAGCCATATCTGAGTCAGAATTCCATTTATTATTGGCTTTCATACAATCTACCTACCTCTCTCACAGAAGGGAACCATAGGTCTGTAGGCATCAATGTCAACTTGGACTCTGTCTCCAACAGTCCTCAAAATGTTTAAGCATTCCCCTTTTATGCAGTTATCTAAGTAAATGGCTTTAGTTCCTTTGGGGAAGTACTATTAGAACCATTACCATAAAAAAAAAAAAAAAGAACCATTACCATATATGTTTGGCATGCTCTTGCAGGGTGCTTCTTCCTAAAAACTTAACCTTTCTTCCAATTTATGGCTTCTAAGTCTAAAAACTGGCTCAAGTCTAAAATCTGAGCAAAGAATTGTGGCTTTTTATTAAGGCACTTGCTTTCAGCTTCCTTATTACCCAGCCTGCGAGGCTCTGCATTTCCTTTGGGGTTTAGTTCCTTTTATCCTTCCTTAGCAAGCTCAGTTCTTCCCTGGCTACATAAAATTTGACTTGAAACTAGCTATTTATTGGTCAGGATCTGAGGGGGGTGGCCTCTGTGGTTTTGCAAGGCAAAGATTGTGTTGCCTTCAGGTAGGGGATGGAGTCTCTAACAAAGAAAAGGCTACTTTTGCAAATCTAAAAAGTTCAGGGAGACTTAAGTTCATTGATACAGATGTTCTCAAGCTTTAGGGTCTTATTCTTTTCCAAAACTAGGAAAAGGTGGCATAGCAAAATTTGTCATATGGCCTTGGCATAACAAATTTGCTTGGGCTAGAAATTTAACCTTTTCTGTAAACGTGCTATTCTTTTTTTTTTTTTTAAGATTTATTTATTTGTTTGTTTGTTTAAGAGAAAGAGAGAACACGAGCGGGAGGGGTAGAGGCAGAGGAAGAAAGAATCTTAAGTAGACTCCAGGCTGAGCGCAGAGCCCAACTTGGGGTCCAACTCAACTCTTAGATCACCATGTGAGCTGCAACGGAGTCTGATGCTTCACCAGCTGTACCACCCAGGCATCTGAAAATGTGCTATCCTTAAAATTAAATGTTGGTTGTGGTCCTCAGTGCTTTCTGGCCTCAAGCTGCAGGAGATGAGTCACTTTATTCACAGCTAAGGAGGTCCCAACTGCCATACGTCCTCTTTGATTGGTAACTAATCATTGTCTTTCTATTATGCACTAGACACCTGGCATAGGCACAGAATTCCATTATCCTTATAATTAGTACTTTCATCTCTCAAAAGTCTGAGATGTTGCACCATCCAGTTCATTCTCTTTCATGAGTACCCCATGCAGTTCATCACCAGTGACAAGCATAAACAACTGAATGATTACTTCATGACTGGGACTAAGTGCCTTTGCCAGAACAGCTCCAGTAACCCAGCTCCAAAATCCTATTTTACAGTCAGCTTCCTTAGAGCACTCCTGGTACCAAATCATTTGGGTCAATTTCCCTAGAAAATATTCTGAAGGAGTTCTGAATGCAGAAAGTCTAGAGGAGGTCTTCGAATAGACACCTGTGGAGGAGTAAAGGAAGTAGGTTCAACGCAGTCATAACAAAGAATTCAGCTGTCACAGTGGAGATCTCTGGAGCTGGGAGGGCCCTTCCTCAAAGCAATGAGATTGAGGTTTTGCTACCTTACCTGACCAATCATTGTATATAGGCTGCACCTAGGAAAGTGGTGTGATCTAGTGTGAGACAACCCTTTGGCTGGGGACAATACCCAGAGAGAGACTTAGCATAGAGCCCTCAGTCTCCAACTTCTCAGTCACTGGAAGAATTAGTGACTTGGTTTGAAAGGGGAGATCTCGATAGTAGTCTACAGTACCCACCAGGTAGTATAAACTCATACCCCCCCCCAAACACACACACACACTTTTTTTTTGTAATGAGATCTAGGATAAGGTCAAGAAACAATGCTTCTTTTGATAGATTTTTCTTTTTTTTTTTTTTAAGGTTTTACTTATTTATTCATGAGAGACACCGAGAGAAAGAAAGAGAGGTAGAGACACAGGCAGAGGGAGAAGCAGGCTCCATGCAGGGAGCTCGACGTGGAACTCGATCCCGGGTCTCCATGATCACGCCCTGGGCTGAAGGCAGGTGCTAAACTGCTGAGCCACCCAGGCTGCCCTTGATAGATTTTTCTAAGAAAAATAATGCACCTCATCCTTCAAAATGCTGAAAACTGTTCTTTTACCACAAGAAAAATACACAATGATTTCAATCAAGGACAGGATCAAGAATTAAAATACTCGTGCCACAATGAAACCAAAATATAACATCTAACACAGATAAATGTCAGTTCAAAACATTTAATTGCATAAACATAGATTAGTGGAGACCTGAAAGGATAACATTTCATGCAGAAAATATCCACGGGGGTTAGTTGTTTCCAAGCTTAATAAGTGTCAAGAGTATAAAGACAACTACCAAGAAAGCAAGTGCATTTAGTCTCTATTAATAGAAATAGAGTATTGCCAGCAGATGTTATGGTTCTGCCATATATCCCATAATGGACAATCACATCTGGAGAAATACTCAGCTCTCAGTTTCATGTTTTAAAAGACCATTCAGGGGCACATAGATGGCTGAGTGGTTGAGCATATGCCTTTGGCTCGGGTTGTGATTCCGGGGTCCTGGGATCGAGTCCCACATCAGGCTCCCTGTGGGGAGCCTGCTTCTCCCTCTGCCTATGTCTCTCCTCTCCCTGTGTCTCTCATGAATAAATAAATAAAATGCTCTAAAAAAAAAAAAAAGACACCATTCAAAACCTGACTAAGTCCCAATAATAGCAATCAGAGGTCTGAAAATAATGCCCTATGGAGGAAAGCTGAAAGGGAAAGGATAGTTACTCCAGAAAGGAAACGTCTTCATGAGAAAGAAGGGACTCAACTGAATATATTAGGTCTGGGTTTATCTAGAAAGGACTAGGATTTGTGGGTAGAAACTACAGGGAACAGATCTTAACTCAATATAATGAAAAACATTCAAACAATTAGAGCTGTCTGACAATGAAGCTGGTAGTAATTAATGCCTCTGCCCTCAAAATGCCTAAGCCAAGGCTCTTCTTGAGGATGCTGGGGCCCTCCCACCCCCCACCCCCTGCTCTGATACACATTTTAAAATTTTATTTTTCTAAGACCATGGGTTGAGAACTAAGATCACACCAGGCCAGAGAAGGAGTACATTTCAAAAAGAGGCTAATTTTTCTTTCCTTTTCCTTGAACATTTATATTATATATAAAACTCTTCTGAGTGCAGCAATAGGGCAAGAATCCTGCTTCTACTATCCCACCTTCCCAAGAAAACAGAAGCATGAATGAATGAATGAGTGAATGAATGAATGATAAAATGACAAATAGTTCATTAATGAACCAATACAACTCGGATATTTTTTTAAAGATTTTATTTATTCATAAGAGACAGAGAGAGAGGCAAAGACACAGGCAGAAGGAGAAGTAGGCTCCATGCAAGGAGCCTGATGTGGGACTCGATCCTGGAACCCCAGGATCATGCCCCAGGCCGAAGGCAGGCACTAAACCACTGAGCCACCCAGGGATCCCCAACTCAGATATTTCTTATCTCATATCTAGAAATGCCTATCCATAATCTTTCTCAAGAACTCCCTAATAAAGTGAGTTACCTGTGTGAACTCAAGTAAATTGTCACCTCCTTGGGGCCCAGTCTCCACATCTGGGAATAAATACAGTAGTTGAAGCAAAATAATCCCTCAATCTCTTTCAGCCTGAATAGTCTTATGGCCCAAGGAAAGGAGGTGGTGTTTTTGTTTTTGTTTTTAACAATGCCTTAGAAGTCATTAGTTAACCAGGAGAAGCAACATTTGGGTTGGGGTCGAGGGTTGTAATACAAACATAGTAGTGGAAGATTTGCTGTTGAAATTTGTGACTTACTAAAACACCTGGAAGAAAGCAAGAGATAACTTGCAAAAAGAAAAATCTCTAGGATAATCAGAGATGTTTATTTGGTTTTAGTTTGGTTTTTCACTTTTTATTTTTTCCTGTGAGTTCACAGAAATGTTTCAAAAATCAACTACTCAATGTTAGGTATTCATGACTAGCAGGAAGTCAGTTGATTTTAGGAACTCTGTACTTAGAAGAACATCCTCCTTAAAATTGATGCTTTAAAAAAAAAAAGATTCTGGAGATTTTTTCTTGTGGAAGAAAACATTGTGCAATACTATTAAAATCGGAATATAACTGACTGAGGTTTTGTTTTTTTCAAGGTAGAGATGTCATGTTACATATGTGTTCAGTATTTGTGTAATATTTTAAAAGTTTATCATCTTATATTTGAATCAAAGTTCTACAAAAGACTTAAATATAGATTAAATGTTATTAAACTTGTTTAAAATATAGTGAAGATATTATTTAATAACTTTTCATCTGAATCCAAAAAAAAAAAGGAAAAAAAAGTGTGATTTTTTTTTCCCCATCTAAGAGCAGCACTATAGTTTAATACAGTGAGGAGCTGACTAGAAGGTGTACTTTGGTAACAAAAGGCACATTTTTCCTTAAATATTTACTTCAAATCTAACACAGATCTGAAATACATACATTTGTTATTACTGTGGGTTCTGGTACTCTGACCACTGCTAAAATATACTGTCTTTAGGAATAACACCATCTAGTAACCTTTATTTTGGATTAATTCAACAGATTAACCAGTCACTTAAAATGATGGCCACAAGCAGCTGTAAATAAGCTGCTAAAAAACTAGTGTAATCTTCATCTATATGAATAGAAGTGTAATCTCATAATAAAGAAAATATACGGAAGGAAGGAAGGAAAATGTCAATATAACTTGGGGGAAGGCTGGGAGTAAAAAAGGTAAAAGAAAGAAAGGTCAGAAGGTAGGGATATCCACATGGGAGCACCTAGTAAAAGAGTAGCAAATGGGAAAAAGTGGGAGTTCTGGAAGTTCCACTGAGATTCTGCACCTTGGGGGGCCAACTTGAAGGATAAATCTTAACTTCAAGGATGAGTCACACTCCCAAACTTAGAGATTTAGCTAATGTTTGTGAGGTGCTTTCCTATTTACAAAGTACATTCATATTCTTGAGAGCATTTAATCTATCCACCCTCTCAGATGGTACCGATCTAGTATCCTCATTTTTAAGATGGAAACTAAGGCTGAGATGAAATGATTTGCCCTGATTCACACCAGGCCTTCAACTTCGAATCTTACATACTCAGCACACACAACAGTACAGCTTCAAGACGATTTTTGGTTTATTTTACTAACTTATCATATATTACAAAGAAAATAGACCAGTTAAAAATAAATTATACTGAACTACACTACACTTTGTGTATTTCAAAGTGCTTTCACACACAGTCTGTTGTTTGGTCCTCAGGAACTATTATCTCCATTTTGTAGATCAAGGAAATTATGACACAGAATAACTCAAAATTCTATAAGAAATTATTGAGGTGGAATTAAAAGCAAAGTCCACCAATTCTGGCTTTTCCCATACCACCATACTTGGTCCCTTTTCTGGTGCATGGTTTTTGCAAAGCTGATCTTAAGACTAGGCCATGATGAACAAGACTTACAGAAAAGAGGACTAGAAGAGAAAGGAAAAGCTCCCTGTTTACACATAAATTGAATAGGATTCCACAGTCAGAGTTACATTAAATTGGTCTTGAAAGGACTGTAAGTAAAAATATTAACAATAATAGTAAGGGTTTCAGAAAGGAAAAAACAAGGCCTCTGCTAGAATTGCCACATAGTTCTCCTATGGACTGCTGCCTGCACCACAAAGACATGCAATATCGAAGGTCAACATACAGGCTTCCAGTTATGGAATGAGTAAGTCATGGAGATGAAGGGCACAGGATAGGGAATATAGTCAGTGGTACTGTAGTGGTATTGTATGGTGATAGTTGGTTACCTACACCTGTGGCAAGCATAGCACAATGTATAGAGCTGCCATATCACTATGTTATACACCTGAAACTAATGCAACACTGTGTGTTAACTATACTTCAATTAAAATTAAGCCACAACACATGAATGAGTTAAGAGGCATTATGAGCCCCATTTGAGCTGCCAAAATAATGATGCCAGTTTTTCTAAAGCTGCATGGCAGGGTGAGGAAGGCATCTTTTTGGGGGGGGGGAGGGGAAGGCATCTTGATATCATCGATGGAGGAAATGTTTTTACTGACTAAGCTCATCATGTGTATGTGGAAGACTGGAAGACAACCAGAAGGTATTTTACTGGTATAGGGCAGTGAGTAAATATTTCCTGAAAAACTGAATAAAATTTGAACAAGACTTAATTTATTACAGATCAGATGACATATTTCCTTTTTTGAGCTCCCTGACCTGCCCTATTTGATACAGATTAAAATGTATTTGCAAAAATCTTAAGTGATAGTAATATTTTGCTGATACTCTTATTTAGGGAGAAGATTGCTTGTGTCATGCTGCAGTTGGTTTACTGATTTTAAAAACTGCAAAATAAAGATCCGAGAAATAATTAGCTCAGCAATTCCTGACCTCAATTTAGTAATGAAGTCTTTCTACCCATCTCAAACCACGATAGCTGCAATTACTCCAAAGTCTATCATGGAATTTTTCCAAAAGTCTCAAAATAAGCCAAAGAAAAAAGTTGCCAAACTTTTAGGAGATAAGGTGACAAGAGAGTGTCACAAAATCAAATTATAGGTAATGCAAGTCTAAAAAGAAATCTGGAGATCACTAAATTAGACCAATGGTTCTCAACCTTGGCTGGAAGGAGAATCTCTATCAGTTTTTTTTTTTTTTTTTTTAAACCCTAATGTCCAGGCTACACCTCAGATCAATTACATCAGAATCTCTAAGAGTAGGATCTAGACATGAATATTTTTTCAGATTCCCCAGGAGATTTCAATGTACACCACAGGTGTACAGGTGTAGTATTACTTGCTGACTAAATGGATTAGAGTAATAGATCTAATCACAGGTCAAAATTCTTCCCAAAGAATTTTTAGGCAAAGAAAACTACAGCCATTCTTTCACCAAAAATGAAACAAAAATATGCAGTCTTCAATTTGCTAATAACTCCCACAACAAAAGCTCACTTAAAGATTGATTGAGGCAAAAATGAGATTTATCATATTTTTTCCAGTTGACTAATCCAAAAGCTTGATAATCATCAATAATTACCAGTGTTGGCAAAGAGGTAAAAAAAAAATAGGTTATGGTAATATAAATTAGCACATTTTTTGGAGAGTAATTTGGCAGTATCTATCAAAACTTTAAAGGTACATACCCGGGGATCCCTGGGTGGCTCAGTGGTTTGACACCTGCCTTTGGCCCGGGGCGTGATCCTGGAGTCCCGGGATCAAGTCCCACATCGGGATCCCGGCATGGAGTCTGTTTCTCCCTCCTCCTGTGTCTCTGCCTCTCTCTCTCTCTCTCTCTATGTCTATCATAAATAAATAAGTAAATAAATCTTTAAAAAAATAAAGGTACATACCCTTCAACTCAAGCTATTTCTGGGCACCTATCTATACATACCAACTCAAAAAGATATTGCTATGTTTTTGTTTTTGTTTTCATGGTACTTAATGACTTTCTAAAATCCTTCATTTGCAGTCCATCAATACTATAAGGTAAACCAATGTGGGAAGACTCTTGAGTCTTGTTTATCAGGTGAGAAGGACTGCACTTGCCAAGAGGATCCACGTTACGGACGTGGATTTTCTGCTTACAATGTCATGCTGCTTGAAATGTATATTTACTTGATTTCTCATGCACTAGTTCCATCAATCCATTTATGGCTCTCTTATTTATCTGATTTCAAATAATATATAAACACCTATAACTAGACCATTTAACCCAAAAATGATATTAACAATAACATATCTATTTATATGCTCTCCCCATGCTGTCCTCTGTCTGCCCTCCACCCTCACCACCTCAGGAGTAACCACTATCCCAAACTTTGTGTTTATTTTTTCTTTGCTTGTTTTTGAATGTTACAAAAATGGTATTGTACTATATATGGTTTTCTGGGATTTTCTTTTTCACTCAGCATTTTGTGACAGATTCATCTTGCTGTTATCTGTACTTTCACTCATTGCAAGTAAATATTCCATCGTGAGAATCAACCATAATTATTTATCTTTTTCTCCTGTGGTCAGCATTTTTGTGTTTCCATTTTTGGGCTATTAAGAACAGTGGTACTATGAACAGACATTTCATAATACTAGGGTGACTTCTGGCAGGAAATCTGGCTGCCATCAAACTAACCCCATCACCCACAAGAATCATCAATGGGCTCCCCTAAAAGGCTTTCCTCACTACCTCCCCCAACCAGACTGGTTCAAGGCAAGGTAGGGAGAGAACCTATAAAAAGGGCAAGCACGCCTTTAAAAAGGAAACACTTAAAAAAAAAAAAAGGCAACACTTAAGAGCAAGCATTTATTGGCATAACTGACCACTTCCAGAACTATTCTCCTATCTCCAACCCCAGACTGACTGCTTCCTTGCCCATCTCCTGCCAGAATTTTAAAGATATTTTTACTTGAAAGACAAAGTTTTAACAGTCTGATTTCAATACTTTATTCCTATCATTAAAAAAAATAACTCCAAAGAGAATTTTAGCTACTGATAATAACTCCTACAGACATTCTTGCTTAGCACTCCTACTTGACATCTAAAACCACAGAATGCGAAAGAGGACTCTTACACACACACACACACACACACACACACACACAGAGGCCTAAATGAAAAATCCAGTATCAATAGCTACTTATAACCCATTTTATTTCCTCTAAGATCAGACATAAAACATTTAGGACAATTTAGAAAAAGAGAGAGAGAGACAGGCAAAGAAAGAAAGGAGAGAGGGAGGGAGGGAAGGAAGGGACGAGATGAGATGAGATGAGATGAGATGAGATGAGATGAGATGAGATGAGATGAGATGAGATGAGACGAGACGAGACAAGACGTGAGAAGAGAGGGGAGGGGAGGGGAGAGGAGAGGGGAGGGGAGGGGAGGGGAGGGGAGGGGAGGGGAGGGGAGGGGAGGGGAGGGGAGGAGAGGGGAGGAGAGGAGAGGGGAGGGGAGGGGAGGGGAGGGGAGGGGAGGGGAGGGAAGGGAAGGGAAGGGAAGGGAAGGGAAGGGAAGGGAAGGGAGGAGAGGAGAGGGGAAGGGAAGGGAAGGGAAGGGAAGGGAAGGGAAGGGAAGGGAAGGAAGGGAAGGGAAGGGAAGGGAAGGGAAGGGAAGGGAAGGGAAGGGAAGGGAAGGGAAGGGAAGGGAAGGGAAGGGAAGGGAAGGGAAGGGAAGGGAAGGGAAGGGAAGAGAAGAGAAGAGAAGAGAAGAGAAGAGAAGAGAAGAGAAGAGAAGAGAAGAGAAGAGAAGAGAAGAGAAGAGAAGAGAAGAGAAGAGGAGGTAGATACACGCACTGTCTTGTAATGATTTTTTTTCAGTTAACTAAAAGAATAGGGTTTGTAGTTATTTGTAATCCCTCTGTAAATACTGCTATTGTCTCGCCAGCGTCTGAAATCTTCGCTGTGTTCCTATTGTCTAAAGACTTCAAATTACATAAATTATTTCCTTTAAATTCAGTTTTTAAAAGTTGCTGCCTCCTCCCAGGAAGGAGAGAACAACAGGAACCACTAACAAGGGACCAACTAAAAATAGCCTTATGGATAACCCAGTGTACCACTCTGTGCTTTTCTATTCAGATTCAGGTGTTAGGGGGAGAAGGAAGAGAGGCTAGTTGACCTCTCTATTCCTAAACACACACTCACCAGTCCTGCTATCCACAAAGCCTGCATCCTCAGATCCTGGAGCTCCCTTCAACCCTCACTTCCCAGTCAGCACCTCCATACATTCAGTATTGTCCCTTTGCTTCAGTCAGCCCCTTTGAGTCTTGCCGGTACAATGGGGGACACTGGTGGAGGACACCCAGCCAATGAACTACTTTCAGTTCCAAAAGAAACTGGAGCACTACTCAACAATCCTTTCTAGAGCCCACTTGTGAGCAACTGTTCCTGGCCTCCCAAACAGCTTAAAAAAACCAAGTCTTTCTTCCTAATCCTCATGCCTTGTGCCATTCTCTCCACAGACCTCTTCACAAAGACTACTGAGATCATTAGCATGAGCTTCCTCAATATCTCATACCTCCCAACCCACACTTTTATCTATTTTTATCTATACCTATTGATTCCAGCTTTACCCTCATCCTAGAGGAAGTGACCTCCCTTTTCTGGTTTCTGGCTAATTCTTTCACCTGTGCTGGTAAATTCCACCCCCTCCCACATGGTTCAGAAATCGCTCTTATTCTTTCTCTCTCTAGTTTGGCTATTTCACACGCCCAAGCATTCCCTTCTTAAAACCAACAAACAAAACGCCATCATCCCTATTTTTCACTTTCCCCTCACAGAAAGAACAGAGGACAATTTTACCACATACCCACCTCTTACCTCCTGTGCACTCTTCCACAGACTGCAGTCTGGATTCCAGCCATAGTACTCCATACAAGAATCTGTAGCAAAACTGTGACACCAGCCTCCCTCCCCACCCCCAGTTGCTAAGTCTAATGCTTTTTCTTTTTTTTTCAATGTCAACCTTACCTGACCTCTCTGTGCTAGTTGGCAATATTAGTCACTACCTCCCTCTTGAAACTTTTTTCTATCTTGGCTTATAAACTCCTGTTTCCTCTCTTAACATATATGACCTTTTTTTTTTTTTCTCATCCCCCTGCCTCTGCTCTTTTTGATTCCTATTCTGTTGCCTTTCTCTTAAAACACTCATGCTCCTGATGGCCCTCTACTCATTACTCTGAGTACATCTTCCTTAGAAAGTACCATTTCTTCAATATCCATCATGGAGCCCCAACTATCCCAGAGAGCTATAGACCCAAAGAGCCAACTGACTTCAGAGCATCTCAACTGTAACAAATCCCACAGTGAGTTCATAATTCCCTTCATTCCCAACCATGCCTCCTCAACCAATAACCCTGACCTTCTTCCTATTTTTTCTAAGTGAATGGAATTACCACCTGCCTAATCCCATCCAAGTGAGATTTCCAGGAAGTATGGCAGCTCCCCAACATCATTCCATCAGTCCCTGAGGCTTATACAATCTACCTCCTTAACATCACTGACATCTATTCCCCCGCCCCTATTCCCATTGCTTGAGTCTTCATTCCCACTCTTCCCACTCTTAAAATTAGAATTACATTTACTGACAATACTATATGCTAGAACTTAACATACATAATTTGCACAACAGAAAACAATGTCAGGTGGTATTCTTACCTAAATTTTTACAGATGAAAAACTGAGACCTAGAGAAGAAAAACAGTTGTCAAGCTCACATAATCAGGAAGGGGCAAAGCTAGAGTTCACCCAAATTTAAGTCTTCCTGGCTCCAAAGATTACATTCTCTCCCCCAATTTAGCAATCTTCTATCACAATAGCTTCCTAATTGGTCCTTCTGCATCTCATCTCACACTGAAGTCTAATCCAATCCATGCCACAGACAAAATCAGCTTTCTCTTTTTAAAAAGTTATGTTATTATGAAAATACTCAGAAAAAATACATACACTAAGAACAGTTTAAATTATTATAAAGTCATCTTAGTAAAATGCAAATCTAACCTTGTTCCTGACATTTTCCTATCCTTTTCAAAGACCCCCTTTCCGCCCCCCACTGCCCTTCCAGGGAAGTCAAACCCTAGCAAAGTACAGAGAGCCCTTTGGGAAGTCACCTCACCCCACTCCTTCACCCTCATCTCCCACCAGGTCAGATGGCCCACCCCACATTCCAGCCTCATGGGCTATATCTCCTGACTCTGGGTTTTGATCTTACATGGCTCCCAACTGAGAATCTGAGATGCATCTTCCCCTCCTTGATCTACCTCCTCCATGGCATTCTCACTTTGCTCTTCAGGAACAATGTGTTACTGCTCTTTTCAGAAGCTGCTGTGTCTGATGTGAAAAGAGGCCTTTGGCAACACTGAATGGTACAGTAGTACAGTTCTTCACGGTTCACATGGAATATCAGAACCAGTGAAGTTCTAACGTATATAGAACATGTCTACTCTGTCCAGAAAAACAACAACAAGAACAACAAAGTAGAGATCTGAGGTAATTATTTTTGGTTATTTACAATGATTTGGAGGAAGGACTCTACTTTGACTAAAGAGTAGACCTCAGTAATTACACCTCAGTAATTCCCACCCACAGTCTCTCACCACTCCAAAACTCAGGTCAAAGAAGCTGGTGATATTATTACTGCCATTATTTTAGCTCACCCATCCAGCTGTGTAAGCGAGAAACCTCAGACACATCCTTTGACATTTCTCTCCCTGCTCCTTAACCTACTGCATACAATGTCCTATTTTGCTTCTTAAATTATCTCTGAAGCCACCCACTTCTAGGCATCTCCGGATCACTCTCCTTATCCAAGCTATCATTGTCTCCCACCCAAGACTACTATGACAGCCTCTTTACTGATTCACACAATCCACTCTGGCCTCTTCTCATCCACTCTCCATATTGGATGATTATTTCAACATTCCATCCCCATATCTGCATGGCTAAAACTTTTTAATGTCTTCTCTTCACTTTTGTGACAAAGCCAACACTAATATTTTCAGCACCTACAACAAGATTTGGTACATGGTAAGCACATAATAAATTTGGATTACAAGAAAAAACGAGTATGACTTTCATCTATACTCCTCCTTTCTCTGAGAATTCTAGCCCTCTTGACTTTCAGTTCTACATTCCCTCTGACTACTTGGCTTTCCCCCTCTTTTTTATGCCTTCTTCCTTTCTTCCTTCAACAAGTTAATTCCTACCTTCTTCTTTCAGATCAGAATGTAGTCATCATATTTCCAGAACAGCTTTTTAAATCAACCTCACTACTCCAAAGTCTTCCTTACAGGCTCTCACTGTACTATGAATTTCTTCTCCAGTCTTCGCCACACTTACAGTTTTATATGCTTGTGTAATTACTGATGTCCACTGCCCTGTTAGCTTGTAGCACTACGAAGGCAAGACCATGTCTCTTTTCCCTCATTGATATATCTCAGGTACTTGGGACAAGGTTTGACATTCAGGAGACATTCAATAAATAGTGAACAGACTAATGCATGCATTATGAATTAATGTACAGAGTGCCTAACTTTTTACAATTACATTGTAATATAGACTTGAAACCTAGAAGTTAATTTAGAGTTAAATCACAGAAGGTGGTTCTCCTTCTACCCTTCTTTTTTCATTGAAAGTCCTTGATGAAGTCTTAAAGCATAATTTCTGAACTCCTAAGATACAATGCTTTTAAATATTATTTCATTTGAATTGTTACAGGACAATTGTCCTTTTTTAGAATATACTTTCCCGAATTTGAAAACCCAAAACTAAAGAAGGAGACATAATTTACAATAATAAGTCCTGAATAAAATCAAAACCTTTCTAACCTAAAGCAAGATCTCATACTACCAATAAAGTGCATATTTTTGGGGGGGGGGGAATAAATAAACCACTTAATTTTACATACAAATAATAAGGCTTGATGCTTCTTTGGCATATTGGTGTACATTCAGGATGTTTTGAATAAGTCACAATGTTTTAAACATCAATGCATATAGTTGATCAACGTGTCCAACATTCCCAGAAAAAAATCAAACCATAAATTATATACTTTTTAAAGGATTGATTTGAATTTTTTGACAAAGTATGTCTTATTAGTCTTTTAGTAAGATTCTGTCAAAATGATGGCAGGCCAGAGGCAGTGCCATCCACTGTAGATACTGCCACCAGTGTGAGAAATAAAGAAGTCCAAACACACTTAGGGTATATCTTTCTTTTGTGAAGAGGAAATTTGATGCAATCATTTTAATTTTTGGATAATTTGTGGTGATGTGGAGATGGAGTATAGAGTCCTCTTTGGTTAAAGACTATGCCAGAGTTGTTTCCACCTCTATCCCACAATTTAGATATATAGTATAGGGATTTCTCCAAAAGTTAAAAATAGAACTACCCTACACTCAAGCCATGGTGCTACTGGGTATTTATCCAAAGAATACAAAGTCATTAATTCAAAGGGATACACGTACACCTTGTTTACAGCAGCATTATTTACAGTAGCCAAATTATGAAAGCAGCCTAAGTGTCTATAGATTAATCAATGGATAAAGAAGATTGGTATACATATACAATGGAATATTATTCAGCCATAAAAAAGAATGAAATCTTGCCATTTGCCATGACATAGATGGAGCTATAGAGTATAATGCTAAGCAAAGTAAGTCAGAGAAAACAAATACCATATGATTTCACTCATATGTGGAATTTAAGAAACAAAACAAGTAAAGGAAGAGAAAGAGAGAGAAATCAAGAAACAGAATCTTAATTATAGGGAATAAACTGATGGTTACCTGAGGGGAGGTGGATTATAGGACAGTGGAAATAGGGAATGGGGGTATGCCTGAGTGGCTCAGCAGATGAGCGTCTGCCTTCAGCTCAGGTCATGATCCTGGCGTCCCAGGATCAAGTCCCACATCAGGCTCCCTGCATGGAGCCTGCTTTTCTCTCTGCCTGTGTCTCTACCTCTCTCTGTGTGTCTCTCATGAATAAATAAATAAATAAATCTTTAAAATAAGTAAGTAAATAAGTAAATAAATAAAATTTAAAAAAGAAATAGGGGATGGGGATTAAGGTGTGCATTTGCTGTGATAAGCATCAGATGATGTATGGAATTGTTGACTCACTATAATGTATACCTGAAACTGCATAATTTAACACTGCATTTAAAAAAGAAAAAAGTTATAAGAAATTTTTTAAAAACTGAGTTAATAATACTAATGACACTCTAGCCTATTAGGCTGGTACTAATCTTGCACTTATTTATTTTATTCGGGATCCCCTCACCCATTCCCTACGGTGAGTATTCAGTCTAGTAAGTGTACTACGTCTGTCATTGGATATGCATATATCCTCAAAGGACAAGCATTGGACTACAAGGCCATGCATGATCTGGTGCCCACCAGATCATTTCCCATTTTCCCCTATTTCATTCTACTTTAGCCATCATGACCTCCTAGCTATTTCTTGAACTTACTAAGCACACCTCAGAACCTTGCTGTTTCCTTTGCCTGAAACACTTGCTGCTCTGATATCTAATGGCTGGCTCACTCTCTTTCTTCATGTCTATTTCAAATGTCACTTTATTTTTAAAAACCTTCCTTGGGACACCTGGGTTGTTTAGCAGTTGAGAGTCTGCCTTTGGCTCAGGGTGTGATCCTGGGGTCCCAGGACCGAGTCCCACATCGGGCTTCCTGCATGGAGCCTGCTTCTCCCTCTGCCTATTTCTCTGCCTCTCTTTCTCTGTGTCTCTCATGAATGAATGAATGAATGAATGAATGAATGAATAAATAAATAAATAAACAAATAAATAAAACAAAAACCTTCCGTAATCATCCTACTTAAAACAGCAATCCCCCTTGTCACTTTCTGCACTAGATCTTAGTTTTTCTCAGTTGCAGTATTTGCTACCTGAGATTCCTTTCATACCTACCTTATTTTTTGTCTGTCTCCCATCACTAGAATGAGAGGCATTATGACACCATGGTTAAAATCTAGACTCCAGAGTTTGAGTTATTAAGCTTGCATTTTCACTCTACTACTTACTCTGATCTTCAGTAGGTAGCCTCATGCCTCAATATCCTCAGCTCTAAAATGGGGATGATGTCTCAAACTCAAACTGTCAAAATTTTATTCAACACACAATCCACACTATTTGTTATCTGCTGTTATTATTATTACATTTATTTTTATTAATAGGATTAAGCTCCGTGAAGGCAGGGATTGAGTTCATATTCTCAGCATCAAGATAGTGCCTAACATTAGTCACTGAATATTAATGAATGCTATTTTGATTTTTCTTTTTCTAATTAATTAATTAATTAATTAATTTGAAAGAAAGAAAGAGAAAGTGTAGCGGGGAGAAGCAGGGAAGAGAGAGGGAGAATCTTGAGCAACTTGTGCACTAAGCACAGAGCCCAACTCAGGGCTCAATCCCGTAACTCTGAGATCATGACCTGAGCTGAGATCAAGAGTCAGACACTCAACCAACTCAGCCACCCAGGTTCCCCAAATGAATGTTACTTCATATGTGTATGATTTTTTAAGGAAAAACTTTTAAGTATAACATACATATAGGAAAACACCCATCATAATTATACAGCTGAGTGAATTTTCTCAAATAAATCCATAAAACCACCACACATGTTATAAGAAGAAATAAAACATTACTAGCCCACCAGGTGTCTTGTCCCAATAGTTATGACCATCCCCAAAATGGTAACCACCATAATAAACTAATTTAGGGCAATTTTGTTTTCCTAACTTTAATTTTTGGTTAGTTAATACATATTGATACAAAAATACATTGTCATTTACATGGATTCTTGATTTATTTGACCAGTCTTTTATGGGCTTATTATATTACCACACAGTATAAAATAATATAATCACACTTGATGGAATACCTATTCTGTGTTAGGCATTGAACCTGGGCCTTTCTTTGCAAGAATTATTTAATTTTCTTCCTATGAGCTATTTTTAGTCTAATTTTTAGGAGGATAAAATGAAGCCCAGAGAGGTTAAATAACTTGCAGGTTACAGGAAGTGAGGAGCGAGGCTGGAATTTGAACCCAGACCTAACATTATAAAACACATTCTTAGCCAATTTGCCATATAATCACCCTAATCTTTACTGTGATAGGGATGCCTGGGTGGCTCAGTGGTTGAGCGTCTGCCTTTGGCTCAGGGTGTGATCCTGGAGTCCTGGGATCGAGTCCCACATCAGGCTCCCTGCAAGGAGCCTGCTTCTCCCTCTGTCTTCGTCTCTGACTCTCTCTCTCTCTCTCTCCCTCTCTCTCATGAATAAATAAATAAAATCTTTAAATAATAATAATAATAAATAAGTAACATTTAACATTTTGGGGCACTTTCTGTGTGTTATGCAATCTTTTTTTTTTTGCAATCTTTAAATATTTTAAAAATATTAAAAAATTTGCCCTTGGTTAAAAATATTAACCACTTTACTCACTCTTCAGATCAATCATGAATTATTTGGGAATAAACAAAGCAGCCTTAAAAAAAGCAGCAGTCTTAAAATCAAGTCATATTTTGATCATTATTTAATGTAGGAATAAACTAGAGGACAATTCATTGTTTCATTGTATCATTTGGGAACTTCATCCATTGTAATGAACCAAAAAAAAAAAAAAAATCCCAAATCAAACTGACTTAAGCCAAAAAAAGACAAATGCCTTGAGTAACTGAAATCTCCAGTGGCAGAACTCCTGCAAGCAAGGATGGATTCTGGGCTCCATACTGTCCCACAGCTGGTTTTTTTCCCCATCTTTCAGTCTACCCCTATCAGTTACCCCTATTATGTTGGTCTCTTGCTCAGACTCTACTTGGTATCTGGTACCTGACAGCAAGGCAAGAGGCAGCAGCTCCCTACGTCACATATACTCAAGTTCAAGGCCAGAGGTTAGTTTGCTAGTAGTTCTAGAGTTGCTCTGATTGCTCTGGGTTAAGTCACTGCCCACTCCTGAAATTATGAAGGGGCAAAGAAGATAAACTTCCCTGATTCTGGGGAAGGAGATGAGACTCATTGATTACCTCAGGCCAGTCACCAGTTCTACCTCTGGAACCAAGAGGTGAGGTTCCAGCTATATCAACTGGGACTAGGGTAGAGAGGTGAGTTCTCAGAAGAAAATCAGTGGAATAGGTGCTATTGTAGATGATTCCCCCAATGAACCATACCTCCTGCTATTCACACCTTTTGTAGTCCTTCCCCTCCCTTCAAATCTGGGCCTATGACTAGATTTTTTTTTTTAAATAGACCTTATTTTTAAGGGCAGTTTTAGATTCATAGAAAAAAATAAGGCCATAATACGGACAATTCTCACATACCCCCTCATCCAATTTCTCCTATTATTAACATATTTGCATAGTATATTTATTATAATTAGTGAATATATATTAATACATTTTTATTAGCCAACTGTAGTAATTTATTACTAATTTATTACTAATTACTGCCTAATGTCTTTTTCTACTCCAGGATCTTATCCAGGATACCACATCACATTTACTTGTCATTGTCTGTTTACCCCTCTTGGCTCTGACAATTTCTCAGGCTTTCCTTGTTTTTGATGAACTTGATAGTTTTGAGGAGTACTGATCAAGTATTTTATAGAATGTCCTCCTATTGGAAGTTGTCTGATATTTTTCTCACAATTAGACTGGGATTTGGGTTTGGGGAAGGAAGATCATAGAAGTGCCATTCTCATCACATCATAATAAGGATACATCATATCAATGGATTTATCACTGCTGATACTGATCTTGATCATATGGCTGAGATATTCCATTCTATACTTTTGGAAGGAAGTCATTATGAGCAGCCTGCAGTTAAGGAGAGAGGACTCCTGCTTCTCCTCCTTAAGAGTGGAGCATCTATATAAATTATTTGTAATTCTTCTTCAAAGGAAATTTATCTCTTCTCCCTTGTCTTCTCCCTTTGTCTTCTTCTTGAAAATTATTTATTCAATCATGTATTTATATATGTATAGATTCAATGGACCCCTATCTTATACTATGGGTTATAATCCAATGCAACTTTTTTTTTTTAAGATTTTACTTATTTATTCATGAGAGACACACAGAGAGAGAGAGAGGCACAGACACAGGCAGAGGGAGAAGCAGGCTCCATGCAGGGAGCCTGACGTAGGACTCGATCCTGCGACTCCACGATCATGCCCTGGGCCGGATGCAGGCACCAAACCACTGAGCCACCCAGGGATCCCCCACAATGTTATTTTTTTTATTGCTCAAATTGTTCCTGCTTTGGCCATTGGGGGCTCTATCAGTTGGCTCCCATGATGACGAGATTTTTGACCAAGAGAATGAAACAAAAGTGATGCAGTGTGACTTCTGAAGCTAGGTCACAAAAAGGCTTCCAGGTCCTGTCAGGGTCTCTTGAACTCTTATTCAGGGAGAAACAGCCCCCATGTAAGAACTCTACCCTAAGGCTGTAATGCTGTGAGGAGTCCCAAACTAGCCATATGAAATGAGAAAGACAGCAGCTTCTAGCTCTTGCAGCCATTCTAACTGAGCCACCAATTATGTGAGTCAAGAAGTCATCTTAGATATCCAGCCCAATCAAGCCTTCAGATTACTGTAGCCTCAGCCACTACCTGACTGAAACAATAGGAGAGGCCCAACCAAGAGCCCCAAGCTCAACTGAGCCCAATCAATCTAAAGAACCTTAAGTGGTAGCACTGAGTTGCTCTTTTAAGGCACTAAATTTTGGGGTACTTTGTGACATAGCAAAAAAAAAAAAAAAACTAAAAAAACTAAAACTAAAACAGATGCAAAAATCTAGTTTGGTATTAACTCTCAAACTAGAATAAATTTTATTAAACAACATATTATGATGGCTCTTTTGCCTTATCATCCAGAAGAAATCATTTATTCAAATCAACTTATTTATGTGACAAAATGTTAATGAATCTTTTTCTTGTCAAGTGATGTCATTTAATCTCCGAGGATCTCAAAGTAACATTGTGATCAGAAACATTGCTTCTATACAGATAGTTAGGCTTCTAAAGACATTAATGTCAGTTCAAAACCTGTAATATCAGTCTTGAGTAACTCTGCTGTCTGCCTAACAATTAGTCATAGCCAAGTAAACTTCTGAATAGGACTTTCAGGTAGCAGTATCTTTAAAAATCCAGAAACCTGGAATGTCTTCCACTGTCATGACTGGAAGTAGATTTCTACATTTGAGCTCATCTAAACTTCTACTGGCCTCTTTATAAGAGCTTGGGGAAATAGAAGTCTCCATTCTACCAGAGGGCAAACATATTGCTTTTCTACATGAATTGCACATTTCCAAGAGGTTATGGGGGTGGGGAGGGTGAGGTGGGGAAAAAAAGCCAAAATACAACTCCCTCCAGACAAGAGAAGATTACTAGTATCAAGATTAGATTACCAGATTCAAGGAGGCTATGTCATATCTATTTTTTTCTACAAAGGAAGATAGATTATATTTCTATTTTACTTCTGGTTCCCCTTCCTTTCTTTATTCATATTTCCTGTCTCTCATTGAAATTGTTTGCTCCCAGAAATTTTATGTGCAAATATATTTAAGCTTCAATGATACATATTTATTTTATCTAGAATTTGAAATAATTTACTTGGCTTAAGTTTATCTAGAGATATTTGCCTAGTAAATTAATAGAATAAACAAAGCTAAAAGGATTTATTGCAAAATAGTTAAGATCAAAGTATTTTTATGGTTTTAAACATTATATGAACATGTAATTGCTAACCTGCAAGCAAGTCTTACCTATTTACTGAAGATTCAACTTAGAAATACATTAATTAGTTTAATTTGCCAAAACAATACAAAGATATTTCTTTTTAAGTATTCACCAAGAGGGGCCACTAGAGATAGTGAAAGAAGGTTCCTAGAAGTTATAGTTAGGACTCTAGTTTCTGAACATGAAGACTGCACCTTAGGAGGCATTCAATAAATATTTGCTGAATGAATGAGTCAATGAATGATTCAGACTTCAATATTTTAAGTTTAGGGACTTAATACAGAGGTTTCAAATGGCAATTCATGGGCCAAATTTAGTCCAGAGTCTTCTCTGGATTAGCCTTTATATTGTTATATTTTGTTTTCTTTTGTTAAAAAAAAAAAAAAAGGTAGTAAATTCAATTAGTTAAAAAAAATCTTTTTAAAAAATAGTATATAGTGAAAAATCTCACTCCCACTTCTGTCTTACCTAACCACATGACCCCAACTTCTCTCAAGGTAATCTCTTTATTAGTTTTTTTAGTATTTTTCTAGAGTCTCTTTATGTAAATTACAAGAAAATATGCACAGTCCTATTATCCTCTTTCTTACACAAAGATAGAATTATACACACTGCTTTTTATCATGCTTTTTTTTTCACAGAAATTACATTCTGAGATCTTTTCCTATCATTATGTCATTTCTATCATTATAAACCAGTTAATTCCACTCATGCATTTCATGCCCAGCCATGGTAGGCATTTGAGCTATACCTAGAGTGATACTATCAAAAGCAAAGTGGGAACTAACACATATTTTGCCTTGCTTTATCACACCAAAGTAGCTGAGCAGGGATGGGGAGGCCTCTGCATAGTAAGTATCTTACACATAGTGGGCACATCCTACATACTAATTACACTAAATAAATTGCAAATATAGCGCCTACAGATGATTAGCGGCCCCACTCCACACCTTACATACACACACACACACACACACACACACACACACACAGACCTGGAAATGTCAAATCAGTGACCATGCCAGTGAGAAAATCTCGAAATTTCTTTCCCTTTCCTCTAAGTGCCCAAGCCCTCCCATCCCAACTCCCTACATTACACTTTTTTTTTCCTACATTACACTTTCTAAGGTAAATTTACTAGATGTAGTATTTCCTAGACTTGTGTAATCTCAAGAATTTTAATAGTCCTTGTTAAAACATCAGATTCCCAGACGCATCCCTTGGACATTCACATCTAGGTCCGAATCTCTGCTTTTAGGATCAGGGAAGTTTAGGAATACTGTTCTAAGATGTTGCTAAATACATTCTCATGCCTGTGATGAAACAGTTCTCTTAGGGATCAAACATTATAATTAGATATCGAGTACCTTATTAGATGCCCTTTCTAATAGCTATTTTAAAGAAATCTTCTTTTAGAGAAGTGCTTCCCCAAGTTTTTCACAATGATAAATATATAAAATATTAATACTCATTTGGCATACTGGAGGAGGCCACTGTCAACCAAAGGCAATAAATCCAGGGACTTTGGAAGGATGGCAAGGTGAAAAGTAATATTTTATAGCACAATGCTTGGTAAATTCTGCTTTAGAGCATCTTGAAGGGAAGAGGAAAAGAAGCTAGCATTTGTTCATCTCTTATATGCCTGGTGCTATACTTAAAACTAAGGCTTTTTATCTTATACAATCTACTAAGCATAGGAGGATGTGTATTAATTCCTCCATTTCAAACAAACAAACAAACAAACTGAGACAGATTTAGATCAAACTTCTTCCAAAGTAGAGTCAAGAGCTTGAATTTGAACTGAAATTTCTGGCTGCCACATCCAACATTTTTTTTACCATTGCCTCAAATAGTAGCCAATACATATCTCAAAAAATTAAGTAATATTGAAGAACTCAAATGACAAAACTTTTCCAGGATGCATTTTGGCTTCAACCCTAGTTTTGCTGAGGACTCTGAACACAACCCTGTTTGTGATAGCCAGTCTCCAAGCTGGCCCTCAGTGACCCTGCCTCTCGATATTTGTGCTCTGATATTCTTCCTCCCACACTATATCATGATTGGTCTGCAAGACCAATAAAATACAGCAAACATAATGATGTGTGACTTCAAATATTAAGCTACTCACTCTGGAAGAATCTAGCTATCATGTGGTGAGGATACTTGAACAGACCTATGGAGGGTCCTAAGTAGTGATATTTGCCAATAGTCATGGGAATGGCCATCTCAGGAGCAGTTCCTTTAGCACCAGTCAAGTCTTCAGATGACTGCAGTTCTAGCTGATTTCTTGATTGCAGTTTCATTAGACACCCTGAGTCAGAGCCCCCCACCCAGCTAATCTGCTCCCAAATCCCTGACTCACAGAAACTGTCAGATAATACATGTTTATTTTTTAACCAACTGCTGTAGTAATCAGCATATAACTAGCAAAGGTTTCTATTATATGGATAGGAAAAACAAAATACAGTAGACATTTGCCTCCATTGTGATCTATATTGACATTATACCGTAGTCAACTGACGGAAGAAAAAAATGCAAGATTTTTATTTCAATTTTTAAAAATTAAATAAATAAAATCACTTTGAGATCGATCAATCAATCTATCTACCTACCTACCTACCTACCTACTTACCTACCTATTAAGATTTTGTTATCCTTTCCAAACATTTTTAATTTTTGTATTTTGTTTTATCAAGGACTGGGAGTGAAAGTAGAACAAAACTATCAGGGCAAGGTCACTTCAACTAAAAAGTAATGGAAGTATCTACCTGAACTTGATGTTTGAACCAGTATGACTGAAATATCAAATAATTTACCAAGTGAGTAGAAGTACTTTTGTAAATACAGCTCAGCGCTATGCCAGACTCTGAAAATACACAGAACTGAATTTTCCTCTGTCCAAGGTAGATTTTTTTTCTTTTTTCGTTCTTTCCTTTTCTTTTTCCCTTTTTTGCTTTTGTTTTCTTTTTGGTCATGCTCTGGGAAAATTAGTCTATAATTATAATTAGGTCTGAAGAAAGTTCATTTAAATTTCTGATAATTTTTTGATCACACTTAAAAAAATTACCAAGGAAGTAACAAGTAAGCAAAAATACAGCAAATACCATAACAACATGATAAATAAATTTTCAATGTATTATAGGGATGGCAAATATTATCATGGCACACTCATTTGGGCTTTATTTTTGCCAAGTATTTTATAATTACTTGTACCTCCAAACATCAAAGCAATATGATATAATAAGTTAATACCCTAACTCAAAATTATTAAATAAGGAAACTCAGACAGGCTAGATGAAGTGCACAAGAGGTTTTTGTAAGCATTAAAAATAAACTCAGGTAATATAGTCTAGCACTTGGGCACCCCAGAATTGGGGTGGAAGATGAAGGGGAGAAGGGCTGGTAATGAGCACGACTTAAAAGTAACCTCCTTCCCACCCACCTTGATTGGTCTGCAATCAGGCACCTCCAGGCATCTGGGATTCTTAAGTTCCTTCCATCCTGCTCTAAATCTTTCATGGGATAGCAATTAGTATTGCTTGTTGTCTATCTTTATGGCCTACCTCCAAGCTGTCCATAGTCCTATCCTACCAATGATTACCCAAAGGAGGCTGACCAAGGATACTGTCCAACAGGCAGGTGCATTCCTTCTATCTAGAAAATTTTATACATGTGAGAGAAGTAGTTATAGCTCTAACATTTGTAGCACCAGGGCAAGAATACAAATTAAGGCCCATTTATTAAAAGTAATAAATCAAAAAAAAAGTAATAAATCAGGCTAACAAAACTGTTAGCTAAAATATGTTTTATCTTCCTATCTTAACAATTTCATAACAAAATTTTTCAAATATGTACAAAGCTATGGATTTTATACAACTAAAAGTCAGCAAAATAACAAGATTACTGAGTTCAATTATTATTATACCTAATATTTGGATGAGCAGTCAAGATGTCCGTAATTCATAAAATATTACATTTTTATTCTATAAAATACATTTTTCTTGCCTTTGGTTCACCAAGATTACTAATGATGTTATTAAATCAAGATTTTTAGATAATTTGAGTTCTACTGACAGGAGACTGTCAACTGGACAAACAATGCCAAACTCGACAGACAACCTTTCCTGGGCCAAAAGTATTACACAGTTTTTATTTCATTTGGAAAAACTTAGCTCTGCTGAGATAGTGACGAATGGAATTGTCAACAAAATTTTTAAAAAGATACTCAGTTCAGAAGTGAACATTTATTTCACATATTATGCTCAAACATTAGAATGGATCTGCCTATGATACATTGTTATTGCAAAACAATATTACCAAGCAGTTGAATTTCATCATAAACATTGCTATCACATCATGATTTTTCAGGATCTCTTAAAACAGTATCTAGATTCATACAGCTTTCCTAATTCTTTTGCTTTTACACTCTTTAATTCTGGAATATTAAAAAAAAAAAAAACCTTGAAAACAGAAGCATGTTGCTCAATTTGTTCAAATTGTTTTTTAGTCTCTAATAGCCATAAAATAGCCTTTATAGAAATTAATTTGGGGACTCTTCATTTGTGTATCTGAATCCTCTCCTTTGTAGTTTTTTGACCATTTTTATTTCTTCATTTTAATTTTCTTATTTTTTTCAAATTGTCACTTTTGCTGCATAGTGCTCTTGCAGTTTCTATTTATAAAAACTATTTTTGCTAAATTTTAACTGTTTTCTAATCTTTTTAAAAGTGAAGTACCCAAACTCAGATCTGTTTTCTTCTAAGCTTTTGCTAATATTAATATCAAGAAAACATTGTTAATCTATGTGTATTAGATCAAATTTGATGTTTATCTCAAGATGTTCCACCTTTGAACAGATCCAGAAAATATATAATGTTTAAACTGTTCCAAAAAACATCAACAACATCAGCAACATTGAGGCAATCTCTCTCAGCAATAAATTCAAACTATGTACCATAAATTACATAAAGAATCATTCTGAATCTTTCCCCAAAATCACTTCATGTTATCAACCATGTTAGCACCACTATCACAGTTTTGTCCTCAACAGTCTTTTATTTTTTTAATGTAATGTTTTTATTAGTCTCAGATAAAATTCCTTCTTTCCTTTTTTTTTTTTGACTAGAGTTGACATACAAAGTTACAGTAGTTTCAGATGTGCATCATAGTAATTCAACTTCTCTATACCTTATGCTATGCTCATCACAAGTGTAGCTACCATCTGTTACCACACAACACTATTACAATATCATTGACTATATTTCCTAATCTGTGTCTTTTATTCCTACAATTTATCCATTCCATAGATGGAAGCCTGTATTTCCCACTCCTTTTCACCCATTTTGCTCATTCCCTGACCACTCTTCCCTCAGTTTGTTCTAGTTACAGATCTGCTTCTGCTTTTTTCTCTTTGTTCATTTGTTTAATTCTATCACAGTCATCATTTTTTTCATTAATTTTTACCCATCTTAAATTTTTGGTCATTCTTTCTTCAAATTTCAAGATCATTTCTACAAATCCTAGATATTTGCCATTAAGTTCTACAAATATTGTGCTGCTGTGCTACAAAAAGTATCATTAAGCTTAGATGAATAATAAATACAAAACATTCTTTAAAGAGCATTGTGCCCATGTGCTAGTCTGACATTTATTTTTATTTTTGGAATTTTATCGGTTGCAGTTTATTTCATACTTTTTTTTTCAGTTCTAGTAATTATATCCAAACCTTTTTGTGTGCAAATGACATTTCATGGCATTTTAATTGAGAATTTAAGTGTTCCCTATCACAAATACATTCATTGGCTGAAGTCAATCATGAAGATTGGTTAGGAAATATACTAACAAATGAAAACAAAAGTAGCTTCTAAGTAGAGAATATAAAAAAACCAGTTTCTACAACCTCCTATTTGAAAATTTTGGAATAAAATGAAATATTAAAAATTCTGGCATGTTCATGCAATGGAAGATTCTAATCATTAATTTGAACCTGAATGTGTTTTATTAGCAACATTGTCAGAAGGATATGGAATTGCCATTTCCAAGATCATCATCCAGTCAAATACTCTGGAGTATTCTTCCTCTATTTGCTAATATAAAGACCATTCATTTCTCCATCTTCTAACTGGCAGGACAGAGTTGCTTTTGTTGTTTCTGGATTATGAAAGTGATACAAAATTAATCCTCTTTTTCAATCTCACTGTTTTAACTAATAATTAAATTTTCATTTGATAAAGAATGGAAAGGTGAGAGAGGTTTTTATCTGACTTATTTAAGCTGTGTATTGATGAGAATAATGTTCTTGTTAATTTGCATTGTTTTGATCAGTGGTACACTGCGGGGAAGAGGGTTGTGGAGGACAGTCCAAAATCAGCATCACTGGGCCAAGATCAAGGTGTCAGGTGGGCTGCAGTCCCTCCAAAAGCTCAAGAGGAGAGTTGGTTCTCTGTGGCTTCCAACTTCTGGTGGCTGCTGGCATTCCTGGGCTTCTGGCTGCCCCACCCCATCTCCAACTCCACCTTCACATGGCCTCTCCTCTGTATGTGATCTCCCTCTGACCATCTCTTGTGAGCACACTGTGATGGCAGTTAAGACTCGGTTGGACAATCCAGAAAAATCTCTGCATCTCAAGATCTTTAACTTCCTCACATCTGTAAAACTTTTATCACATGAGGTTACATTTACAGGTCCCACGGATTAGGACCTGTGCTCTTTGGGGGGAGGGGAGCGCACCATTCAGCCCACTCCAATTTTACTATATGTGCTGCTGAAGCGAGCACCAGCCCACTCCAGATTCAGGGTAGAAGGGCCTGGAGGCTACAGGCTGGCTGCAATTTGGCCAGGTATCCTGTGATTCTCAAGGATTCACGGACTCAGCAAATGCAGGAGTATTAGCGAGAGACAGAGGGAGGCGTAAAGGGTCCACACTAGAGAGGTCCTGGTGGGGAGAAACTGAGGCACCTCCCAACAGCCAACACCAATTTGCTGGCCTCGTGAGTAAGCCTCCTTGCAACTGGACTGTGCACCTGTCAAGTCTTTGGATGACTGCAGCCCCAGTCTGAACCTCATGAGAGATCCAGGGCCAGAACCACCCAGAAGTGCCCAGCTAAGCCTAACTTTCTGAACCTCAGTAACATTGATTTTTGCTTTAAACTGTTAATGTTTGGGGCACCTGGGTGGCTCAGTTGGTTAAGCATCTGCATTTGACTCAGGTCATGATGCTGGGGTCCTGGGATTGAGCCCCACATCAGGTTCCTTGCTCCTTGGGGAGTCTGCTTCTCCATCTCCCTCTGCCCTCCTCCCTGCTTGTGTGCTTACGTTCTTTCTCTCTCTGTCAAATAAATCAATCAAATCTTAAAAAAAAAAAATCTCCATTAAATAAGAACTTGTAATCTCTTGTTTGCAAATTCTATTAGGGCTATGCTCAACAGTCTGCTCACTTACATTGTTCCCATATTTTTATTCTTAACTTAAGTAGACCCTCATTCTGAAAATTCTGTATTTCCTTTTTCTTTTCTAATATGTACTTTTGAATTCCCCATTTCTATCACAATTCTGTTTTTCATTGGCCCTCATTCTCAAGGATCTAAAAGAGTAAAAAGTAAAAGGTAATTGTATAAAGAGTACAAAATTAAAATATTTTTAAATCAGAAATGCAAATTTAAAATGCAGAAAAACGAAAACTTTTCATGTGTTAATAGTTCTTTTTCTTCTAAAATATACAAAATTAAGATCAAAAGATAATATCAACTATAATGAATTATCAGATTATAAACCTAAACTAAATGCTGAATTTTTATTTTACTTTTTGATAATTTAAATACTCTCATTAAACAAAAATAAAACTACTTGCATTTCTAGCATTCAATGTCCATCTAGTTGCCAAAGTTTAAGAGTTGGTATCACACTTTAAGCATATTACATCTAGACATAGATGCACACAAATATAAGACTGCAATATTAATTGTTTAATATTATGAAATACTCTTCAGCCATCATTTATAATAATTGCAAATACTGAGGATATCTGGAGTAAGTCCAGAACCATAAATTGCTTTATGTGGAGAGAAGCAAGAAAATGGATGCTCAGCACTAGTGGGAAATAAAACTTCATTATGCAGATACTCAATGTATTCATGCTGTGAGAAGAAGGATTTGACAAGTTAATTAGTTTGTCTTTTCTCTTATTTAAATGTTTCTCCCATTCAAATCCTCCCTGGACTCTGAAGCGTTCTCCTTGTCTCATGTTGGAGGTAGCATAACCCACAATATATCACAGCATTCAGATGTAATTGCTTTTTATTTCTAGGAGTTAGTTAAAAGATGTGGGAAAGCATTTCCCTGTATCCTGATGAGTGTTAGACCACAAGCATGAATGTATAGCAAAAGAAGAGCCTGCGTTTTTTTTTAAATAATTTATTGTTTATGTGTTACATATATATTTGTGATTTGAGAGCCCTCTGAAGCACAGGATCCAGACTCTCATTTTCTCAGATCTAAGTATGGTCCCAAGCTCATCATTCCACATCTTCTCTACTCCTTTCTTAGTCTACTGCCTCGGTGTACATAAAAAACCACTGCCCCTCCCTCCGTGGCTCAGTTTAAGCCCCTGATTAATTTATTCTTTTGGTCATTCTGAATTTATTTAGAACCTGAACAAAAAAAGTCCAGACTTTCACATGTTAAGCATTATCTGTGAGGAAAGCAGATCCCCCTATAGTAAAGATGAATAGTCAAACTTTTGTATATGCTGTTCCCTCTGCCTGAAACACTGTGCTACTCTTCCTCAGATCTCTATTCAGTTGCAACTTCCATAGAAAAGCCTTCCTTGGCAGCCACAATTAGTTCACATTTCCCTATGTTCCCCTAGCATCTTGGTCTATTTAATAGAGTGATGATGTTATATTTATTTCTGCAGTTTAAGTAGAATTTGTCTCCCTCCATAGAGAGGAACTGACATGAGGACGGTGTCTGAGTGTGTCTTGATTCAGTATTATTTCCCCAGAGCTTACGCTATGTTTTGCACAAACAAGACACTCAAGATTTAATTAATTGGGAGCCATTTAGCTGCATCTTACATTCTGTTTTCTTCCTTGCTTTTAGATCTTGGTCAAATCATGTGGCTAAAGAAAATCTATTTGCCTTTTAGATCTCAGCTTAATAGTGCCTTCTTAGGAAAGCTTTCCCAGACCTCTATGACAAATTCAAGTTCTCTTATTTTTTTGTGTTTGAAAAAATTGAAAACTTCATTTGGCTTCCTAATGTGACTTCAAACCATGTGTTTATACCTGAGCACCCAGGCTCCTGTGAATTCTCCCCAAAGTTGTGGAAAATAGCATATTGAAAAGATTGGTTTCATGGAGGGCATGTGCATTACAGCAATTTTAGAAGTAATTCCACTGGCTTGATAAAATCTTTTTTTTTTTTTTTTAAGATTTAATTTATTTACCTGAGACAGAAAGAGAGTGAGAGAGAGCCCATGACTGGTAGGCAGAGGGAGAGGGAGAAGCAGGATCCCCGCTGAGCAAGGAGCCAGACATGGGGCTGCATCCCAGGACCCCAGGATCATGCATGACCCAAGCTAAAGGCATACACGTAACCAACTGAGCCATCCCAGTGCCCCTGGCTTAGCAAAATCTTAAGTATGGCCACAGAGCATGAACAATTTTAGCAATAAGAGTATTTCTCCAAATCAATGCTTTTGAACACTGGCTGACATGGGAACTGGGGAGTACTTTTTCTAATATGATCACATTATTTTGAAGTAGTTCAGGATTTATCCTCAGCCTTCAGTTTTACCTGGACACTAAGCAGCTGGGGAAAGATAAACAAATATTTCCGGAAAGTTTCTTGACTCCTTTTTTGTAAGTTTTAACTCCGTTACCATGAAATCATTTGTTTATTATAGAATGACTTTCATCCTGGTTCTGCTGAGAACCTGCAAAACTAGAAGAACCAACAAATGACGATAAAGTATCTCTCTATATTTTCCCATTGCTCTCAATATCTGGTGGACACAGACCAAACTAATTTCACTTCCTGCCTCTTCAGCTTTCCCATACACATGTGCAATATATCTGGTCTCTGCCTCTTTGCACAATTTTCCTTGTATTTTAAAAGACAGCAAAATTGGACTATTAGAGCCATTGACATCACAACCCACAAAATAACTGTTGTTAAGTTGAATCAGCAGTAAAAGTTTTTTAGTAGATCTTTATTTTCCTCTCATTTGAGTCTTCATCTATTTTAAGCAATGGCATAATTAATTGGAAATGGCGAGTCAAGTTGGAGACAGTCAAACGGGTACCTCATTCTCCTGAGTTACTACTAAGAGTACATGTGGCCTGGGGGTATTGGCTGGCTCTGTCTCAAACAACTAAACTTTCTACCCAAGGTGTCCCATGAATAGAGAAGGATTTTATTAAACTCAGTTAGTTGGAGGAAATCTGAAAAAGCATCAGACTACTTATATTCAAACTCAAATGATCAAGCACTAGTTCTTTCACTCAATCAGAGAAGCTTTACTAAATGAGACTCAGAAGCAGAAAAAAATAATTTTTAATATGTTAAGAAGTAAATTAGTAAAAATATGACCTGGAATATGACATTTAACCATGCCAAAAGGCCCAGCCTCCATTTGGAATCAATGAGATTATACTGGCAAAAAAAGTGTACCATCAAGTTCTGAGAAAGTGAGCACTGGACACCCTGGCTCTGTGGACTTAGAAACAGATGGGGAAAATACACATTTTTTTTCTACTCATATGAAAACAATGTTAAAATTGCTTTGAGTTCTTACTTCACATAAAATAACATTAATCTATTTTTAATCAAGGTAATATGTTATAAAAAGAGAGCTTAATTCATCTGTTTTTATCAGGTAATAAAATGGAAGTGAGGGGCTAATAAATGTCTATTATCTTGCTACTAGCTGTAAAAGACATACCTCAGGTGTTTTATCTGCTGTAAAACAGCAGATGTTTCTGCTGAGATTCTGTGTAAAATCTTTGGAGCCAACAAAGCACTTTTCTTTGTGGTTGACAGGAGCCAAAAAGGGAGTCCTACTGAAGTCTTGTCCAATCTCTAGGGATTCTAAACAGCACTGCCATATTTCTTCTACTCAGCCTCAACTGGGAAATGAAACATTATTAACTTTTTTCAATTATTTTCAGGTGAAGAAATGTTTTAACTTTTTGCCTTTATAAAGCATCATGTAAGTATGCTTTTCTTTCTTCCCCCAACTCCCACCTTTGGATTGTTTATTTTTTGGTTATTTTTTAACCACAGGTAAATTTTTAAAATGACTGAACTTGCTAAATACGGCTCCTGACACAATATGAGTAAATTGAAAATCTTTCCCTTCAAAATAATAAAATCAACTTTGTGTTCTAGAGATAGAGACTGCTAAAAAGTCACTTGGGGCAAATACTGCACAATATTTCTGCACAATTTTTAGTTCATGTCAATTTGGGGATTATGGCTTTAGTAAATGCTTTGCCTGCATTGGATGATAATACCTCTGTGGCTTTTGTTAGCTATTTCATTTCTTGGCTGAAATTACTTTGAAATAAAGGAAAGTCTGTGTTTACTTTGTAACTATTTCATTAATAGGTTATATGTCACATTTTCTCATTGGTCAGATTTTATTGTGTAAAAACATGAAAGTTATTTCTACAGGATTTTATTAGCTATCCATGTTTCCAATGATAAAGTTGGAAACAAAATTTCATCTCCTTATCACATTGCAGTCTTATTTTTTATTTCTACCCTTCATTATTTAACTGGCCTGTTATATAAAACAGGATTATTTAAGATTATCTCACAACATTGCTATGTCCTAAAATTTTCCATGACCCATATTTTGGATCATATTTTCAAGACTTTTAAATAGTGAATAATTTTATGCTTATCCAGGATCCAATCTTTCCATGACTGTTCCTGTTCTCCGTGTCCCCGTTCACAGGTCTTTTCGCATAAAGCAGCCGTAAGAAGACATATTTCAGAGGTTCTGAAAGCAAGAGAGATTTGGAAACCTCAAATCCCTCACTAGTCTTGAGAGTAGCTGTCAGTCTAACAGTATTAATTTATTAATTAATATTACAATTTTGTGTCAAGGTACAGGAAAGGCCCAAACAACTCCCATAAGTGGCATTTCAAGGTAAAACCTTATTTAGACTCTCATCAGTAAAGCGAAACCAAGGCTATCATTTTTACCAAGGAATGATGCCCTTCACCCTAAATCCACAAGAGTTATTTGTTAAAAGCCATCCTAAAATTACCAACATCCTTACCTCTTATACCCAAGTTTCCCAAAAATGGTTAAACCATCATTTCCTAGCTTATCTAGAGCATGGAGTCCCCTCTGCTCCACCACCATGACTTCACAATCACTAGGGAAGTAGTGTGGGGGATGTCTTGAGGGATAAAGGGGCAAGAGGAGAGAGGAGACACCTGTTCTACCTCCTTTTCCCAGTCACCCTTGAGCAGACGTTGTGCTATGTCTGAAAATTTTCCAGAGACTTCCATCCACCAGCATAATTGCCACATAGAGATTGAGGGATGATTAGTGTATGTGCCAACTTGGCTATGCTATAGCATCCATTTATTTAATCGAACACTGATCTAGGTGTTGCTGTGAAATTATTTTTGTAAATGTGCTTAATATCTACAATCAGTTGACTTTAAGTAAAGGAGATTACCCTCAATACCATGAATGGGCCTCATCAATCAACTGACGGCCTTAAGAGTAAAAGCTAAGGTTTCCTGGAGAAGAAGAAATTTTGCCCCAAGACTGAAACATCAGCTCCTACCTGAGGTCCAGCCTGCATGCCTGCCTGCGTCACAGATTTCATACTTGTCAGTCCCCAACATCTCATTAGCCAATGCCTGAAAACAAATTTAGTTAGTTATTATACGTATTGATTCTGTTTCTCTGCAGAACCCTGACTGATACAGAGCCTAATTCCATTCCTGCTCCTTCCTAGTAAAATTATATACTGTGAATTAAGAGGAATTATGAATAGATATGCCTGTTCATATTGGAGAAGTACAGTTCTAAGAACTACCCTTAAACTTGGGAGGATTGCTGGAGAAAAGCAGAACATAGCTGTCTTCCATGCTTGGCTATGAATACATAGGGACCACTGCACTAGATGTCTTTTTTATACTTTTTTTTTTTTTGCCTCATTTTATTTTATTATTTTTTAAAGATTTTATTTATTTATTCATGAGCGACAGAGAGAGAGAGAGGCAGAGACACAGGCAGAGCGAGAAGCAGGCTCCATGCAGGGAGCCCGACGTGGGACTCAATCCTGGGACTCCAGGATCCCATCCTGGGCCAAAGGCAGGCGCTAAACAGCTGAGCCACCCGGGCTTCCCGTTTTGCCTCATTTTAAATATGTAATTGTATTTATTATGGAGGAGGGGTAAACCAATGCCTATGAGAAAACAGATACCCTATATATAGAAAGGTATTATCTTTTATTGTTCTTTAGAAATCATATGCCCTGATAGTTCACCATAATAACATATATTGGATAAGTTCTATGGGTCAGGAATTATGTTAGTTCTTTAATGCCCCAAACACACACACTAAGAATATTAGCAGAGAACCTAGGATTGTGAGTAACCATGTAATACTCCCAAATAAGCTGATGTCACCTGGAAATGGTAATGACAAATTTCCATTTCTACTTGTATATTTGGAGTGCCTTGGGAAAATCCACTCTCTTTTCTTACCCTGTTGCCCACCTTTATTGGTCTTTGCCACCTTGGTTTCTGAAAGTAGCAGGAATGGTAGCAGTATCTCCCAGTACCAAGATAGTCACAAGATGGGCTTTCGAGGTAAGGAATAATGAATGAGAGGCACCCTGAACCTCCACAGGTGCCCAAGCTCATTTGTTGACACTGGAAGTGTATTTGTGATGCTAATCTACTTTATACTCCTGATGGATTCAAAAAGTGATGGAATACAAACACTATGCAATTTAGACTCTGTTTAACTTCTCAATTATAGTGAAGTGGAAACTTGTCCAATAGTTACAGATGATTAGATGGAATTCTTCCTTCTTTGAAAAAATAGCAGTAAGCTACTATAAGGAATTATAGCAATGTATACTTACCACGTGCTCACTTACTTCAGGCTAATTTCTTTTAAGTTATGCATAATTCTAAAAAAAAAGAGTCCCAAAATTTGCAACAGAAAGAAAGCAGTATACTAGAAGGTCAATGAGATTATTTTTTAAAAATTGTCAAAAGTACACTGAAAACAGCAAAGATGTGACAAAGAATAAAAACTGCTATAAAAATACACCGAAACACCAGAGGAGATGCCCCACACACTTCAGTGTCCTCCTGTTCTATATTACATTACAGTATAATAACTGACATTTATAATGATGAGCCTAAGTCTACAAATTCTATTTAAGGTAGAAAAGGATATGATACATTTTAGAAAGATGTGCAAGGAAAAAAAATCTTTAAAAAAGGGTGGGTATAAAGTGAGTAAACTTGAGGAATACTATGTATTTTTAAAATCAAAAAACTTAGCCCCCAAGATTCTGCATAATGATGGTAACAGTAGCAGCCAACACTGATTGAGGATGTACTATGTGCCACATAATGCTTTAGCTTAATAATCTCATTTAATCCTCACACCAGCCCCAAGGTAGTTACTTAATATTTCTATTTTACAGATAAGAAAACTAACGGAGTTATTTACTTATTCCAGGCCATTTTGTTAGTAAGGATAGGTGAGATTACAATATCACAACCCCAAAATCTCAGTGATTTAAAACAAGTTTTATTTTTCATTCATGCTACCTATCTCTTGTGGCTTGGCTAGGACTTCATTCTCTGTAGAATGATGAGGCATCTGTTATCTGATATGAAGCTGGCTGCTATGCAGGGGGAAGAGAAAGATGGTGACTTATGCCCTGACTCCTTCCTAGAGATCACATGGTCATGACCTACTTCAAGGAGGAGGAGAAGTATAAACCTACCAAGTCCTAAAAGGAGGAAACTAAAATATTAGTGAATAGCCTTTATGACTGTTAAGCACAATCACATAACTAGAAAGTGGAAGGAGAAGAATTCAAATTCATGCATCCTAAAAACATTGAATTTAGAATAAAGACTACAGAGGTCTCTAAGTCATGTGTAGTTATCAAGGAGAGTGACTGGGGGAAGATACCCTTTAGAGAATTTTGTTCTCTCTCTGCAAAAGTGTTCTTTAACAGATCTTACTTAAATTTTGTCATGTTAGGGGAAATTACATAGTTTCAAGGCAAACTTTCCCTTTGTACAAGTTATGGGATTAACCAATATGTTTAATACCAAAGGGAGCAATGCAGAATAGTCATCTTTATTTATTTTCAGGGGTCAAATGCCCCTTTTGCATTGTCTAGGGATAACACAAATAGACAGTAATAACCACTGACATCTCTGGCACCATGTCTATGCTTACTTAATCTAAGCAAGCCTCCTTATCAAGTAATTTGTACCCGGGAGTAAACAAATGAAGGATGATTCCTACTTTGTTCTTCTGATAGTTTGCACTGAGCTCTACTGGTTTATATCTCAAAATAGTTTTTCTGCATATTTTCCTTGGTAGCCTATATTGGGAAAGTGAAATGTGCTCAACTTTATACTTTACAGATTTGCAAAAGTGTGTTGGATGTTTACATATTTTCTGTATGACTTCAATGTAGGGAATTATTCCTTACAAAATTCTTGCAGAAGAGAAGGAATAGCACAGGGATTAAGTACATAGATATTCAAATTTTCCACAGGACAAAGTAAGCAGCACAACACAGTACCAGCAGCTAAATTACCTGGAATAAATTGAAAGAACTATCTCAGATTTTATATTGGCCTTAGGATTTTTCAAAATGAAATGCATGTGGTTTTACTTTCCACATAAAGTAAACTTGTCCTATATAAACTTTAATATAAATTTTTGTAACCTTAGGAGAATGAGAGACACATTCCACATTTTGTGGCTTAGCTCACACAGTCTATGATCCATCTAAACAAAATTTCTCAATCTCTAAGTAGGGTCAAAAATTTTAAGTTCTAGTTTTAATTCTGAGTATGCCTAAATGCTTAAAGGGGGCCTACTATTTTTACATCTTGTTTTCTTAGGCTTTACAATGGCCACAGGCATACACGGGTGCCCCAAAACAAAGATTTATTGATTTATGATACTAATACCAAACGTTATATAACCATTAATTGTTACTGTTTTAAACATGAGTCATCTATTGAAGAACTATGAAAGAAATGTTTTCATAGTACATGAAAGCTAAACTGGAATTTATTACAGCTGAAAATGGGCCTGCTAAGTTGTAAGAAAGGCTGAGGAGGACTTCTTACTCTCTAAACAAAAGCTGTATCACATACTTTGAGCCTAATTGATAAGAGATGATAAAATGTTAAAGAGAGATCTTACTTAAGAAACAAAATACAGATAGAAAAGGAGAAAAACAGAAAAATGTCTTTGGGATCTATCACTTCATCAACCCTTAGGATCTGCTCTTTGATAACATTTTGACCTTAGATTTAGGGCTTATGCATAGTAAGGAACAAGTTCCTTCTATTCCAACTGTATTCATTGGGGAATTGAAAATTTTTGAATTTTTCTTGTCAATATCTGTCAGAGGTCCAGCCCTGGAAGGATTGCAGCACAGGTTAAACAGCTAAGCCAAAATCATCACCCAACACTCTGAAAGAGTATCACCTCTTTCTTCTACATTATCCATGAAAAATCCTAATAATTGATAAGACAGGGGACAGCAACATTGACTAAAATTCTAAGCTCCTAAAAGCTTATAAGAATTAAAACAGAAAAGTAAAAGAAAAGTAGGAAAAAAAAATAAGATGGCCCCCAAATTTGAGAGAGTACAAAAGCAAGAAGACAAAGGACATGTGACAGAAATCATTTTAGCAACAGAGCTGTGCGTCCTGTGTGCATGATATAAGGTACAGGAAAATAAATAAGTAAAACCTGGTATCTGCCTTCAAAATTCTTATCAAGTGCAATGTGCCCAATATACAGTACTCAGTAATTATGACTCATTATCATCCTTCTTCTACCTGGGTGATATTGAGAAGGTCAACCCCTTTCTCTGAGCTTAAGTTTCCTCACTTGTAAAATTAAAATATTAATAACTATAATTCACAGGAGTAATATGAATATTAAATGAATATATATTAGAGGTGATATTGTAATTGTGCCAAAAGTATGTTATGTACCTTACAAAACAGACACTTAGACACGTTTCCCAAAACCCATTTTAAAGAACACATTTTCTAAAAATTCAACAATTATAAAGATTATTTTTTTTAAGATTTATTTATTTATTCATGATAGACAGAGAGACAGAGAGAGGCAGAGACACAGGCAGAGGGAGAAATAGGCTCCATGCCGGGAGCCCGACACGGGACCTGATCCCAGGCCTCCAGGATCGCACCCTGGGCCAAAGTCAGGCGCCAAACTGCTGAGCCACCCAAGGATCCCCAAATTCAACAATTATAAACACAGAAGTTTGAAAGTGAGTTGAGATCATAATGGTTTCTTATATATCTTATTATATCTTCAGGTTTGTAAGTGGAAATTCATAGGATTCCCAAAGGTACAGTTAAATACACATCCATACCCACATAATTTATAGATTATTTTTTATGAAAGCTATCAAAACAGCTGTAAAAATGAGTAAGGAAGTTTTCTATTTACTGATAGACAAATATATCTAAGATAACAGATGAAAAAAACAAAGTAAAAAACTGTAAAATGGTAGAAATGGGAGCCAAGATTATAAATTTTTATGTCTGTATTTACATAAAGAAATTTTAGAAGGATACAAAAGAAACCAATCAAATGGGTACCATAAAATCTTTAAAAAAATAAAAAATAAAAAATAATTTTGGTAGAAGTTAATGGTACCTGTTTTATCACAAAAATGCTGTCACAGACAACACTAAGACAATAATTATTTATTCTTAAAGATCTACAGGTCAACTGAGACTTGGCTAACCCAAGCGGGGCTCTATTAACAGAGGCTTTGCTTCCTCATTCAGATCTGCTCCCCATGTCTCTCCTTCTCCTTTTTTTTTTAAGATTTTATTTATTTATTCATGAGAGACACAGACACAGGCAGAGGGAGAAGCAGGCTCCAGGCAGGGAGCCTGACATGGGACTGGATCCCAGGTCTCTAGGATCACACCCTGGACTGAAGGCAGTGCTAAACCGCTGAGCCACTGGGGCTGCCCTTTCCTTGAACCAGCAGAAACAGAAGCACAAGACGACTAGTAGCTAGAAGTATATAAGCCCTCTTAAGTCTTACACTGAAAAATGACACAACTGTTGCTCATATGTCATTAGCCAAAGCAAGTCAAGGATTTAAGGAAGTACCCTATGCCCACAATGAAGCCATGGCAGGAGGGCAGATGCAGGAAGGGGCCCATGATTCAATCTATCACACCTGTTGGTAACTATAGACATCCTAAATATTCTAAAACTAGAACACTGAATCATAGGCCTAAGGAGTAGCAAAGAACAGGCATAACTTTCCTGAAGCTTGAACACTCTATGAGCATGTCTTGTCTTGACGACTATGTCAACACTGTCCATCTGGATCAAGAATGGAATCAAATGAAATGAAGTGGAAGACACACTTATGTGCTCACAGGACCAAAAGAGATTTTGGACCACACTTTAGCCAACACATTTCACAGGTTAGGGAACTGAGGCCTGTAGAGATTAAGTACAGTTAGGCCACATCACTTGCCATCAGGGAAATACAAATCCAAACCACAATGAGATACCACCTCACACCAGTGAGAATGGGGAAAATTAACAAGACAGGAAACAACAAATGTTGGAGAGGATGTGGAGAAAGGGGAACACTCTTGCATTGTTGGTGGGAATGTGAACTGGTACAGCCACTCTGGAAAACTGTGTGGAGGTTCCTCAAAGAGTTAAAAATAGAACTGCCCTACAACCCAGCAATTGCACTGCTGGGGATTTACCCCAAAGAAATAGATGCAGTGAAATGGCAGGAGACCTGCACCCTTCATAGCAGCAATGTCCATAATAGCCAAACTGTGGAAGGAGCCTTGGTGTCCATCGAAAGATGAATGGATATGGAAGCTGTGGTCTACAGAAACAATGGAATATTACTCAGCCATCAGAAACGATGGATACCCACCATTTGCTTCAACATGATTGGAACTGAAGGGTATTATGCCTAGTGAAGTAAGTCAATCGGAGAAGGACAAACATTGTATAGTCTCATTCATTTGGGAAATATAAAAAATAGTGAAAGGGAATAAAGGGGAAAGGAGAGAAAATGAGTGGGAAATATCAGAGAGGGTGACAGACCATGAGAGACACGTAACTCTGGGAAACGAACAAGGGGTAGTGGAAGGGGAGGTGGGAGGGGGGATGGGGTGACTGGGTGACGGACACTGAAGAGGGCACATGACAGGATGAGCACTGGATGATAGCTGTATGTTGGCAAATTGAACTCCAATAAAAAAATAATAATTTTTTTAAAAAAGTACAGTTAGAATACACAAGAACCTGAGAGTTAATTTGAGTAACGACTCATAAAAATCTTAAGAGGTACATCAAAAAGTTTGTTAAATGCAGCATCTTTTAGGTTGATTAAAGTTCCTTTGAGTCCAGGTCATGAGCTGAGCCAGGAAAGAGGGAAAACTGCAGTGACATTAACTACCAACAGCACCCACAAATATAAATCAGAACAGATTTCATGCATACAAGGGAATTATGATTTAGAGATAGATCTAAACATACATGAATAATAAAAGTGCATATTATGTTTTGTTTTGAAAATTTTTATTATATATTTTTTAACTTAAAAGATTTCAAGGGTATTCAAAAAAATAAATTTCTGTCCTTTACCAGACACCGACTCCATCTGTCCCCCAGAGCAAAATACTGTTAGTTTTCCTATGTATTTCTCTATAAATGTACTACACATTACAGGTTTATAAAGATAAAAATACAAGGCATTTGCATCTTAGGTATACATTTCTGAAGACCTGGCATAATTCAATACCTATTTTCCCAAAGGACTGTTAAAGTATGATGAGTATTATTTTTTTAACCAGTTCAAGTGACAATGGCATTAGGAACAATGTATAATTCACTAGTCCTACTAGCTTGAAAAATTATGCAATTCTTAACTAATTATTTTTAATTTGGGGAAAGTCACAGCATTTTATTTATATGGAAATGCAGAAGGGCATAGAATAGCCAAACGTCTAGAAGAACAAAGTTGGCAGAGTCACACTATCTAATTTTTGACTTACAGTATAGCTACAGTCATTAAGACAATATGGTACAGTATCATAGCATGGACATAAGGATAGGTTAACAGGTTAATAGAACAGTACATACATATTCTTGATGGTTTCCTCACACTAATTATTGTGTTTGAACTAACAATTTACTAAAAGGACTAAATCTTTTTCATATTTATACATGTTAGCCTCACCCTCATTTTGCTTAGCTGATCATCTGGAGCAAATATAGGACTTTGCATTTATCACCCTACACTTTATCTTATTAGGTGCTGCTCTTCTTTTTAGCTGAGATCTTTCTGGATTTTCACTCTGTAATTAATATATTCTAATATATTCGCTATCTCTTCATGTTTCTTACTGTCTGTGAATTTGGTAATCATGTTATTTAGCACTCTTTTGGTTATAATTATTAAAGATTCAACTAAAACTGGCCTAAGCCAAAGAGGAAATGTATTGACTCACACAATCAATAAGTCCAGAGTAGATTCAGATACAACTGGATCCAGGTAATCAAATAATACCACCTGAGTGTTCTCCCTCTCTCAGCATCATTTTCCTCAATTGAATATCACATTCACTCCTGGAGCCATGGATGAAGCCTCCCTTCAATCACATGGACTGAGGAGTGAAAATGGGAAAAGGTGATTTTCCAGGGAAAACAAGGCACTATAATCAGGTTGTAAGAGAATGGACATCATAGAAAGGAAAAATGAGATATTTACATTACAGCACTCATCTAGATTGCTGACAAAAAATGCTGGGCATGGCCAAATGAAAGGATAAATAAAATGCTTACAAACATAAAGATATTGTCTTCAAAAATAAACTATTTTTTTATTTGGTTTTAAAGCATGGTGTCAGGAGAAATAAGTGAATGTTGTTAGGTCTAAAGGAAGTAGAATTATTATCACCTCCACATGCTCAATACTGGTTAAGGTTTAATTGCCCTATTCTATTTATATTGAATCCAAAAACTAGAAAAGGCCTATGTCTTAGATGGCCGGGCTGCTACTATAACAATATGCCATTAGCTGATCTGTGGCTTTAAACAACAGATATTTATTTCTCACAATCCTGGAAACTAGAAAGTCCAAGATCAAGGAGCCAGCAGAGTTGATACTTGGTAAGTGCTCTCTTCCTGGACTGTAGACAGCTGCCTGAGAAGTGTGTCCAAATGGCCTTTCCTTACTGTGTGCTCATAGAGAGAAAGCTTTCATGTCTTTTCCTCTTTTTATAAGGGTATTAATTCCATCATGGGAGTACCAGCCCTATAACCTCAACTAAACCTAGATCTCTCCCAAAAGCTCCACCTCTTAATACTATTACACTGGTGGGGGAAGGGTTTCAACATAAGAATCTTGACTGGTCACAAACATTCAGTCTCTAACAGTCCACAAAAGACCTGTAACCAAGTTCAAATGTCAACAGAATGGCCAACGGAGAAAAGTCTATCTAGCCATTATTCACACAATGAAATTCAAAAGAACTAAGGTAGTTGATCCAATCTTGCACCCAGAAGTAGCATTATTCTTAAAGAAGCTTAATCTGCAAGTACACAGAAGAATAGTCTCTGTACCACCTCCAACATTTCTCACTTGGACCAGGAACTAGTATTTAAGTCAACAAATCAAGAAAAAAGCCTCCGAAGATTCTACTAAACACAAATGTCCCATAGGCAGGAAGTCAAAGCACAAGAGATTACACTTAATGGAAGTAAACTGGTCAATTAATTGAAAAATATGACACCAAAACTACATCTTAAAAATCCACAAAAATATCTGATAATTATGTGATTGAGGGAAACTGGAAATGCAAGATACAAAATGGGTGATGCCAAAAAAGAAAAGAAAATTACAGGTTATTATACCAATTAGGGCTTTTAAAATATGTTTTAGCTTAGATATTTAGCTATTGAAGGGCTGTCATTTTCATTTGCTGGATCTACAGAGAGAAAACAGGGTATCAGAGGAGTTTCCTACAGTTCTTAGAATATAAAAAGAGATCTTAAAAGCATAGTAAGTAATAAGGGAATTAGTAAACCTGCCCTAAAACATGCTACCAGCCCCAGTCCAAGCACTATATGCCCATCATGGCTTTGCTTTAGGGTCAATCTCACCATCCTGAAATTTACACTTTCAAGTTTAGTGCCCATTATGATGACAGCAACAAGAAACACCACTACCTTTGGTGTCCCAAGATAACGTTATACCCCTACCCCTGGCAACAGAGGGCTCAATTTCTAAGTCTCAGTCTACAACTAGATCAGCAGATAAATCACTTAATTCCTATAAAACTGAACTACCATTTATTTATCTAAACCAATGGAGAAGAAAAAGGGAGAAATAATGCCCAATAGATAATACAACATTTTGAAGAAGTGGCCTAGCTAGACATGCTCATTCATTATCCAAACCCGACTATTCTGCCCAACTTCTAACTGTAGTCTGCTCTTACGAGTTTGGGATGTTTAAGTGGGGATGAAGAGGTTAACCTGAAAAATCATAATTCAAAACTAATTAGTCCACTGATTGAAAAGATATGTCAACTTAATTTTTTTAAAGATTTTATTTATTTATTCATGAGAGACAGAGAGGCAGAAACATAGGCAGAGGGTGAGGCAGGCTCCTTGTGGGAGCCCAATACAGGACTGGATCCTGGGACCCCAGGATCACGACCTTAGCCAAAGGCAGATGCTTAACTGTTGAGCTACCCAGGCATCCCAACCACTTAATCTTAAACAAGGGCATTCATTCACTACATAAAAAAATTTTAGGTTTCCATGAAAAAAGAATAAACTGACTGGTAATACTGAATAATTCAAAACACAAGACAAATACACAAGATTTATTAACAATAATGCAATATTTTATTTTTAATAATTTGTTTTGAAAATCAGTAATGAAATCAATTTTATTTTTTGCATATTTTGATGTTCATTAATTTTATTGACTGTACTTGATATATACTATGCATTATAGCGTACTTTTTTTCATCTCTTGTTTCTGAAGTTCAATTTTTAAGACTTTATTTTTTAGAATAACAGCTTAAGATTTACAGGAAAATTGTGAAGAAGAGTTCCCATATGCCACACACCCAGTTTCCCCCATTATTAACACCTTTACATAGTTTATTTTAGTTTGAACTACTTTTAATTCCACTTGATTCTTATTTTTAATCAACATAGCCGATATACTTGATAATATCAAATAGTACTAAAAAGCTGATAATCAAAATCATCAGTCCTTGCTATATTCTTCCTCATGAACAATTATTTTTATCCCTTTCACTATTTCTTCTAGTCATTTAACCTCTGTGCTTCTAAATAATATATTTATACCTAAATTCCTTAAATCATCAACATTCGAAATTTGAATAATTTTTTTCCCAAATGCTCCATCATACTGATCACAGACCCATCAAAATTAATTGCTGAGTAGCACAGTGTAATCAAATAATCCATCCCTTTCATTTCTAGCCCCTATTTCCATATAGAACTTGCATCCTCTTGCAGTTTGCAGCTGGTAGCTCTCTAGGCTCAATGCAAAGCTGAAACTTCCTTTGCCAATTACCTAAATTATATACTCTGTTCTTGGGCTTTGGACCCTTTTTTGTCTTTCTTGGGTTGCACCCCCATTTTGTTGGAATAGATCTTCCAGTCACTTCCTAAGAAAAGACTCCAAGTCTACCCTCACACTTGATTGATTGGCTGAATATAGAATTCTAGGTTGAAAAGCCTTTTTTCTCAGAATTTTAGTGCAATTGCTTTATTGTCTTCTACCTTCCAAAATTTCTACTAGGATGTACTATGCCATTCTATTAGCTATTGTATATCATGTGGTCTCCCAGCATTTCCTCTTTAATCCTAGGGTGCTGAAATTTTCTGAAGACATGTTTTAAAAGTGTCTCTTTTCATTCACTGTGCTAGGCATAGTGCTAGACACTTCAGTGGGCCCTTTCAAACTGAAGACTCATGTTCTAGCATCTTAGTTTTTGCTTTTTTTTTTTTTTCTAAAATAGTGTTGGAATCTCTCATCTACTCATGACTCCATTCCCACATTTTACCAGAAATCTTTTGAAGTAGTACTTTAAATGTATAGTCAACTCAATTATTAACTCTAATGGCACGTATATTGACTTTCAAAAATGGTCTAACTTTGGAATGTACAGTATTACAAGCCAAATAATAAAACTACTTAAAGAAAACTCAATTGCCTGAATTGAAGTTATCCAGTTTTCTTTTCTCCATCCACATATAATTACCAAGAAAGGACTGACTGAATAAATAATGAAATATTTATATAATAGAACATCATATGATTCTTATTGTTGTTCTAAACCATTTGAGAATAAGCGGGAGACATCATGCCCTTTGCCACTAAATATTTCAGTGTGTATTTCCTAGGAACAAGTCATTCACATAATGCTTCTAATTTATGAAAAGGAGATTGAAAGAACAAGATATGCTCTTGCTAAAATTAAGCATATACATAGAAATTCTGTATATAATACATCTGCACTGGGCATAGTCCAGAAAGATTTAATGGTAACAATACAGCGTGGCCTTTTGGTCATCTTTCATCCTATGATGCAGACCTCATAAAGCTTCAGAGCATGGCAACGCAGCCAATATCCAGAACGTTTTTTAAAACCAAAATCAACTTACATTTTATAACTCATCTTTGATATGCAAAGAATTCTAATGTGCTAAATTTAAATGTTGGTTTGCTCTGTATGTGTGCCACCCCTTCTTCTTACTCTATTTTAAAAGCTGGAGCTGTCCTAATTTGTGAGTATGAAAAAGAAAAAAAAAGACTACTGTATTTGGACTTGCTATTTAAAACACCTCAATGTAATTCTCTCCTTCATGTGTGTTTTGGAATTTTCCCCTATCAGAAAGCTTATCAGGGTCAAGATCTGAGAATTAAAAGGAAGGGAAATGTGGTTTACTGGAAGCTTATAACTCTGGTCACTTAAAAGTTCTTTTCTAGGGGCGCCTGGGTGGCTTGACAGTTGAGCGTCTACCTTCGGCTCAGGGCGTGATCCTGGGGTCCTGGGACTGAGCCCCACATCAGGCTCCCTGTGAGGAGCCTGCTTCTTTCTCTGCCTGTGTCTGCCTCTCTTTGTGTGTCTCTCATGAAGAAATAAATAAAATATTCAAAAAAAATCCTCTAATCTAGTCTTTAAGTAAAGATTTGAAACAAATTCCATCCAAAATTTTTTTTAATTCTACATAACCAACACCATTAACACACCCAAATAATCTAAGAACTGCCTTTTAAATAATCTCTCTCAACTAAAATACCTGTGATTTTTACTGTGAAATAAACATAGTTTGTGCAAGTAATCACAATGAGAATATGTACAAAAATTTGATGATTTGAAAGTTAATTTCAAGAACTGATGATGAATGTTAATTCAGTAAAAAGGCATTTGTTTGTAAGATCAAGTAAGTACTGTAAGTAAGATCAAGTTCTCTCTTGAGTTATATAGATCTTGAGATGGTTTCAAAGATAAATACGTATTGCAACATGATTAGTAGCAGCTTTAGGTTTTTGTGGCAAACAAAAGCCAGTGCTCTTTGCACTTAAAAGTGTTTAGTAACACCTTACCAAATGCAGTGGACATCTGTTGTTTGTGCCTACCTGGCATCTACTAGGGATCTGCTCTTCTCTCACCCCATGTGGATTTGGAGAATTTGTCAGAGATGGCTTTACTCTGACCTGACTTCATGAGCTGGGACAGCTCCAGGGCTAGTCAATCTTTATACCTTCTGTGTTCACAAATTGGTACATGGGGATGAACATATGACCCAAGAATAACCAGAGTCCCCTGATGAGAAGCAATATATGGACTCCAGAGTCTTCCTCTGAACTCAACTTATAAAAGACCAGAGGAGCCTGGACGTGCCAGTGGCCATCACTGACTACCACACACACAGAATCTGCTAAAGAATGATGTCAATACCCAGAGGAATATGAATTGAGTGACGGGTCAAGAGAGCCAAGAAGTCTGTCGAGTCCCTGGATTCAGCTGTGCCAAGGCTAGTTCCACACTGGGACTTTCTAGTGAAAAGAGCCAATAAGTTCTCTTTTTGATGGACTTAATTTGAGTTGATTTTCTGTGTATTGTAACCAAGCAGCCTGACTAACACACAATGGCAAGGCCTTTTCAAAACACAATGTATAGGTAAGGCATGTCTAAGTACACCTGAACTATGGTTGCCCCTAAATAGTACATCTACCAAGTAAAGATTATGAAGTTATATGAATGGAATGGAATGTTAGCTTATTTATTTTATAACTTTGCAAACATTTTCACTAATTACATACAAACAGCCCCAGACTATCTACTGTCAAAAAGAGAAAACATACATGTGTGTGGAGGTAAACTGGAAAACTGGATGATAAACTCAAGCCAAAAGAGCATAGACACCCCTAATCTGGAAAACTTTTCAAAAGTCAGAGGTTTCATGTCTTTACATTATGCAAAAGACTATTAGATAATTTAGGTTCAAGTCTGAAGGTACTGTAGTTATAAAGAGAAGTTTAGAAAATTTACTGAAGAATGCAACTCAGAAGCTAAAAGACAAGTCTTGAAAACAGGGGCATGAAGTTGATTTATATCACATTCATGTTCTTGCACTACATTAAAAACATACTTCTTAACAAAATGTCTCATACTATAGATTTGCTCTTTAGGAAAACCTGAGATACAAGAAGTTCCCATTATAATCTTTAGTACAATAAAGAGAATTACATACCAATGTCTACCAAGTTCTTTATGTAGTCCTGAGTGTTATATACCTTTCCCTTTTACTTCTCTTAGGGAAATAAATATACTTTTTTACCACAATGTAAAGAAATCTCATTGTACAAAGATAGGTTGCAGTTATAGAGTCTGGAACTCACCTGTCACATGTCTAACACGTGAATTCTTTCCTATAGAGCACATTCTGGAAGCTGATTTTTGGAGTTGTTTTCTGTCTTGTTTTATTTTCCCCAGTCAACTCCCCAGTCAGGAGAGATATGTAATTCTAGACCAGGGAAATCATAGATGTGCAACATTATCTTCTAATTTGTTTTCTCAGTTCTCTCTATAAAAGCATCTGGCTTCTTTGTCTTACCTTTTCTTAATAGTGCCTCACAGTGCCTGGCACAAAGTGAGTACTCAATAAATGTTAACTAAATGAACAAGTAGAACATTCCAAGGTAAAGAGCTTGAAAATGAACTGCCATGTTAAACTGGGAGCAAACTGAAGGTCTCAGATGTTCTGTAATGTTCCAACAACACAAAGCCATTAGGCTAGTCCCAGACTAACTCTCGATTCCTAATCTAATGTTCAACCACTAAACCAGAATTTGTGGACATTTTTTAAAAATAATGTCCAAATGGGAAACATGTTCTCAGGGTATAAACTGAGATGTAATGAATTCTAAAATATCACTCACTATAACCCCCACTATAAAAATATCAAATGTTTTTTTAAAAAAATAATTAGCAAACACATCTGTATCTGAACTTTTCATTAATCATAAATTTTTGGAGATACATCTTAAAACAGATGGTGACAAACTAGTGTGTTAAGAGACCAAAGAAGTAGAAATCATTACACTAGACTGGGCTAATATGTACAGGTCTTTTCCCTAAGGACATCAGAGCCATCTCCTTGATTTTAACTCTGAGTTATTCTTCTTGAAGTCACCAGATCTTGAGATGATGTGTTCCTCCATTCTATACTCCTTGGTTATGCTATATTCCTCCCTAGAATGTACTGGGAATTGGAAATCATATCATCCATTTTTGTATCACCAGTGCCTACCTTAAAGTCAAGTACTCAATAGAGGTCAGTTTATTTTTATTTTATTTTTAAATATTTTATTTATTCATTCATTAGGGACACAGAGAGAGAGGCAGAGACATAGGCAGAGGAAGAAGCAGGCTCCCTGTGGGGAGCCTGATGTGGAACTCGATCCCAGGACCTGCGCTGAAGGCACACACTCAACCACTGAAGGCACCCCTAGAAGTCAGTTTATAAGACAAGTTAGTACAATTAGTTATCCACATGCCCAATGATGAACTTAGACCCCCACCTCACACCATATACAACAATTAACTCAAAAGGATCACAGACTTAAATGTAAGAAATAAATAGAAAAACTGTAGGAGGAAATCTCTGAGACCTTGAGTAAGAGAAAAGAATTTTAGATATTATGCTAAAGCACATTCCATAAAAGAAAAAATTGATAAATGGACCTTAACCAACTTTAAAACTTCTGCACTACAAAAGACAGCTTTAAGAAAATAAAAAAAGACAAGGACTAGACTATAAGAAAATATTTACAAAACATATATCTGATGAAGAATTTATACCCAAAATATACAAATAACTCATACAATTCAATTATAAAAAGACAACTCATTTTTTTTAAGAGAGGGAAACAGTATGTGCATGTGAGTGGGATGTGTGAGGGGCAGAGGGAGAAGAGAGAGAAAATTTCAAGCAGCCTCCGCTTTCAGCATGAGGCTTGATCTTATGACCTCTAGATCATGACCTGAGCTAAACCTGAAAGTTAGACACTTAACCAACTGAGCCACCCAGGTCCTCCAAAAGACAGCCCAATTTTAAAATGGGCAAAATATATGAGTTGGTTTTTCACTATAAAGAAGATATGCAAGTGGTTAATGGCTAATAAAGTCATGAAAAGATGTGCAGCATCTGTAGTCATTAGGAAAATGTAACTTAAAATAAGAATGAGATACCATTTCACACCCATTAGGATGGTTATATAAATAAGGCAGACGATAACAAATGTTGGTGAGGATGTGGAGAAATGGGACCCCTCATACACTGCTAGTGAGAATATAAAATGCTGCAGACACTTTAAAAAACACTTTGGAAGTTTCTCAAAAAACTAAACATAAAACTACCAAATTACCCAGCAATTCCACTCCTAGATATCAGTATAAGAAAAATTAAAACATATGTCTACACCATGACTAGTATAGAAATTTTCAGTAAAAAAAAAAGAAAAGGAAATTTTCATTGCTGAATAGCAGACCTGTTGATAATAGTCCCAAACTGGAAACAACCTGAATGTCAATCAACCAGTAAATGGATATGCTAAGTGTGGTACATCCATATAATAGAATACTATTTCACAATAGAAAGGAAGAACTACCAACACATGCTACATCACACAAAAACCTCAAAAACATTATGCAAAGAGAAAGAAGCCAGACACAAGAGACCACATATTGCATGCTTCCATTTATATGAAGTGCCCGAAAAGGCAAATTTATAGACATAAAACAGATTGGTAGGTGCCTGGGCCTGGGAGTATTAATAGGATTAACTATAAATGGCCATAAGGGATCTTGTTGGGAAAATGAAAATGCTCTAAAACTGATGTATGGTGATGGTTGCACCGCTCAGTAAAGTTACTAATAATCATTGAATTGTACACTTGAAATGGATGGATTTAATATGTAAAATACATCTTAGCAAGTTGTTTTTAAGTAGGAAAAGTGAATGAATCATTGCCTCATTTATACCCCTTGCAAAGATCCTTCTCTTCATTGTTGTTTAGTATTTCATTAAATAGGTACATCACCAATTCCCAGAAGTTCTCTACTCTTATTTTTAAGGTTCTTACCCTCCTTCTCCCCAGCTCTCCAAAAAAAAAAGAAAAAAAAAAAAAAAAACCCTCTCTCAAAAGCCCTTAGTACATTTTAGCATATTTGTCCTATTCCTTCCATTCATAGCAGGAAAACATGGGCCCTTTGCAAGAAGCCCATTCACATTTTTGTGGAGTCCTTATTCAGTTCACTTACCTTGCCCCAGGATGCTAACAGTTTGGCAGAACAGATAAAGGATTCATAGAAATAACTATGAAATAGAGGTTTCTGACAAGATCCTACTGGATACAGATGTGGAAAAATATTTAAAAAGTCTTTCTTGTAAGAGGTGCCATCCAAATGAGACAATGCATGACGGTCAGAATCTCTACAAGTGGAAATGAACAGTATAAGACTTCCATGACCAGGGCCAACAATGAGTACACCCATTTCTGAGTGCTTTCAGCTAAAGTTCCTGATCTTTCTCTTCTCAAGCCATGTTCACCTGCTATTGGCTGTTATTGTGCCTAACTAGTCAAACTTCAGCAGACAAAGAACCAAAGCTAAAGAAATAAATAAGCTTTCATCTGAGCCCTGTGATTGTCATCTCCACATCAATACATTAATGGTACCTCAGAAGTTACTATTTCACAAATGCTGTTTTTCTCAAACTTAAGCTCCTGACACCCAGAGAAAGTGTCACAGAGGGGAGGGCTAGAAGAACAGCAGGAGGCAAAGTCCTGCTAGAACTCAAGCATTAAAGTTCTAGGGAAAAAAAACCTTGTTCAATAATAAACAAATCAGATGTATGGATACAATCTTCCCTGATAAATATGCAAACCAAAAATTAGTATGTAGAATCTTATGTTTGATCATACATTAAAATTGAATCCTGGTTTTAGTGGGAAATCCACTGAACCAGAAGTTTAATGATAGAGAATCTGTTGAATCCCTGTACAGAAAAATATTATTCAATTTGCTTAATTCCAAAGCATTCTTAGGGGATCCCTGGGTGGCGCAGCGGTTTGGCGCCTGCCTTTGGCCCAGGGCGCGATCCTGGAGACCCGGGATCGAATCCCACGTCGGGCTCCCGGTGCATGGAGCCTGCTTCTCCCTCTGCCTATGTCTCTGCCTCTCTCTCTCTCTCTCTCTCTCTCTCTCTGTGACTATCATAAATAAATAAGAATTAAAAAATAAAAAAATCTTTAAAAAAAAAAAAAAAACAAAGCATTCTTAGATTTTGAGCAACATGTATATGTAAAGTGTGACTGTTTTAAATATTTCTGTCCTTTGTTATTTGTTATGCAGTAAAGAGATTCAGCCATTAAGCAAATACTTACAGAGTATCTACCATGTATCAGACATGGGACTAACATTGATGAATGAGGGTAGATACAGGTAAAGATGCGTAAGGAGTTTCAACTATAGTCCAATATTTATAAAAGTATGGTCTGTGGGCTAGCTGCCTCTGAATCAGCTGAAATGTTATTAAAATGCAGATTGTTGGGCCCCACATCAAACCAAACGAATCAGAATCTCTGGGTAGAGCTCAGGAATACACATCTTAACAAGCTCTACAGGTGACTGTACACACTGAGTTTTAAGAATCATTACTGGGCTGAGTCCTAGAAAGACTCATTCATATCACAAACAAGTATGATACAGTAGAAAAATAGATGTCTCCATTAGATTCAGTGGTAATTATGTGCCAGAATGATCTTGTATAGTATTCTCAGTTCCAATAATTTTTACATGAGCTTTTAGAATAAAGTTTGCAAAGAAACTAATATAAAATTATAAATATTATAAAATTAATTATCACTGTTAAAGGAAGGCACAAAAGAGGATGAGACTGACTCACCAGAGTCAAGAAATTTCGAAAAAAATTTTGAGTTGGGTCTTAAGTTAGAGCTTTAAGCTGGGCCAGTAGCACACTCAAGAACTCCATGAATGAAACTGCTGCTACCACTGATCCTACAAAGGGTTGGTTTCTGCCATCCACTCTAAAGCCAGCAAAATAATGCCTTGTGACCAGCCTGTTTCCTTCTACAGATCACTTATGACTCAAGGTCTTCCTTAGGGCATCAAATTCCTAACTTAAATTTAAGTTACCTATCTGGACATTAGCTATAGGAAAACTGGGGAAAGCAGCTTGTTTTTATGCTACCGTGGGAGAGGTAAAATTCACAACACAGGAAACTATCAAACATGGAGTGGATGGTCAAGAGATACTAAGCTGCCTTGATGTCATTTGTCTACCACACAGTCCATTTCCAGAACCTAGGCTTTTAGCCATTCTGCTGTCCTGTTTATGATGGTGGCCAAGGAGCCAGGGGAAAGCAACTGTCTCATTTACCAGATCTGAGTCATGCATAGAAATTAAGAGGTTTTTCTTACTCATTCTAGCTGTCATAACAAAAATACCATAAACTGGGTGCCATATAAACAACAAAAATTTATTTCTCACAGTCTGGAAGCTAATAAGTCCAAGATCAAGGCACCAGCAGATTCGGTGTCCAATTAAGAGTGCACTTCATAGTATTCAGACTGTCTTTCTGCTATGTCCTCATACCGATGAGGGATCATCCTGTGGTCTCTTTTATAAGGGCACTAATCCAATGCAGCCATCATGACCTAATCACTTCCCAAAGGCCCTGCTTCCTAATACCATCACCGTGGGGATTAGGATTTAACATATGAATTTTGGAGAGACATAACCATTCAGTCCATTGCAGAGGCATCTGAAAGTGGCAGGGATGAAGATTTCACAAAGCATATTCCAAACCTCAAAGGGATTTAATGTAACTGTTTCCAAATCCTGTACCTCTACCTAAATAGTCTCAACTGGGTCCTGACACAGGAGGTAGGAATGAGAGAATATTTCCCACAGGAAGTAACTGAATCTGTTGATCTGCTGCTTCAGAAATCAACAACAATCCAACATCAAGTATGCTAGGACCCAAATCTTCATTTTTCACATGTAAATTTCAGCAGCACTCAAATGGAAAATACTAAATAATTCAACAGGTCAACCAATGTCATTACCTAAGGTTATATCTTGAAGGTAACTTGGCAAGCTTATTAGGCTGCAGACCAGCCCAAATCAAAACATTGTACATGGTCCTTATTAGAGTTCTATCGAACAAGTTCTAACCATTGATTCTTATCAGTGGAATTTGTCTTCTCTGCTTGTGATATAAAAACTAGGAATTCAGGACACTGGATTGGCTCAGTCGGTTAACTGTCTGCCTTTGCTTGCTCAGGTCATGATCTCAAGGTCCTGGGATAGAGCCTCCCATCAGGCTCTCCGCTCAGTAGGGAGCCTGCTTCTCCCTCTGCCTGCCACACCCCTGCTTGTACTCATTTTCTCTCTCTCTCTCTCTCTCTCTCTCTCTTTCCGTCAAATAAATAAATAAAATCTTTTTAAAAAATAAAATTAAAATTAAAAAAATAAAAATTCAGAATTCAACAGAATGCTTGTCTAAACATTTAAAGACATAAACTCTACGCAGGGTGGGATGAGTTCTCCTGGGGTTAGATGTTGAATTCTTATAAAAATGTCAACATCTGCAAGTTTCATAGATTATACACAGTCTTCCTCTGTGAACTTCAACATACCTCCTTCACCCTTGAGCTCACATAAACTTGTCTTGGTCAGATTACTGATATCTGAAAAGCTGCTCCTAAGGGTAGAATAACAAGAAGATACTTTGGCTCCTAGGGGGAAAAATGGATAACTCATGATCAATGTAACTAAGAATCAACCATACAATCATATAAAGAATATTTTCAACTTTTTCAACTTTTTCTAGTCCTTTAAAAAATACTGTCCAGTGTGGTATTTAATGTTCTGATGTGAAGATCCTCAAAAATAATTACTTTTTCCCATGTAGTCTTCAGACAGGCAAATACTCTTCCATTTATGACATAATAAAAAGTAAGTAGCACGTGAAGTTTTCATTTTTGTATTATCTACTAGGGAACTTGAAGCTAAAATTAGTGCTCAACTGCAATAATTACTGTTAGCTGGTTTTTAGATATAATTAACTTTTTCCTTTATTATTTTGCTTCTATTCTTTTAATAGTGTGTTATTAATTTCAAAGGCTCAAATTCTTTTTTTCAATTTACATTTCTATTGAATTTAACATAAAGTCACTTACTTTAAATGTAGTTTACGTTTTCACAATTGTATGTAATCATATAAACCATCACCACAATCAAGTTGTAGAATATTTCCAATCAGCCTAAAAAAATTTCCTCTCTGCAGTTGATCCCTTCCCAGCCTCAAGCAACCACTGATCTACTTTACTATAGTTTTATCTTTCCCAGAATTTCATATGAACAGAATAATACAGAATATAATTTTATGACTTCTCTTACTTAGCATAAAGTTTTTGAAATTCATCCATGCTGTTGTATTATCAGCATTTTGTTTCTTTTTTATTGTCAGCATTTCATGGCAGGGTTATATCACAACTTCTTTATCCATTAACCAGTTGATAGATAATTGGATTGTTTCATTTGAGGCTATAAATAAATAAATAAATGTGGCTATAAATATTCGCATATAGGCCTTTGAATGAATACATACTTTCATTTCTCTTGGGTATATTACTATGAAGTATCAATGCTAGGTCCTATGATAAGTATATGCTTACTGTCTAAGACAGCAGTCAAGCTGTTTTCAGTCAAGTTGTTTTCCAAAGTAGCTGACCCATTTTGCAATTCTACCTACAATGTATGAAGAGTTTCAGTTGCTCCAAATCTTTGTCAATACTTGAGGTTGCCAGGGTTTTAATATTAGTCTTTCTAATGAATGTGTGGTGGTATCTCATTATGATTTTAATTTGCATTTCCCTGATGACTAGTGATGTTAAGCACCTTTTCAAGTGCTTATTGGTCATATTTGCATATTCTTTTTTGGATTGTCTGTTCCAACCCTTTGCCTATTTTTTGTTAGGTTGTTGTCTTATTATTGGTCATAAGAGTTCTCTTTATATTCTGAATCCAAGCCTTTTGTCAGATATATGCTTGGCAAATATCTTCCCTCAGTCTATGGTGCCTTTTCATGGCCTCAACTGTGTCTTTCACAAAGTGGGTCTAAATTTGTATTTACAATTTTTATTTATTTTTATTTAAATATTTAGTTTTCTTTTAAGATTCATGATTTCTATATCTATTTAAGAAATCTTTGCTTAGGGCAGCCCCAGTGGCTCAGCGGTTTAGTGCCGCCTTCGGCCCAGGATGGGATCCTGGAGTCCTGGGACTGAGTCCCAAGTCCAGCTCCCTGCATGGAGCCTGCTTCTCCCTCTGCCTGTGTCTCTGCCTCTCTCTCTCTCTCTCTCTCTCTCTCTCATGAATAAATAAATAAAATCTTAAAAAAGAAAAGAAAAGAAGAAAGAAAAGAAAGAAAGAAAAGAAAAGAAAAGAAAAGAAAAGAAAAGAGAAAAAAAGAGAAAAAAGAAAAAGAAAAGAAAGAAAAGAAAAATCTTTGCTTAACCCAGGGTTTCCCCTATTTGGGGGGAAGGAGGAGGTTAGGAGCATTAAACTCTTAAATTTAGGTCTACAGTCCATATCAAGTTAATTTCTATATAAGGTTGAGGTGAGGGAAAAAAAATGAAAAGTTCATTTTTTCCACAGATATTTAGTTCTTCTAACACCTTTGTTGAAAAGATTGTCCTTTCCCCCACTGGATTACCTGGGCACTTTAATTGAAAATTAATTAATCTTGAGGCACCTGGGTGGCTCAGATGCTTAAGCATCTTGTCCCAGGGTTCTGGGATCAAGCCCCATATCAGGCTCCCCCCTCAGAGAGGAGCCTACTTTTCCCTCTCCTTCTACCCTTACCCTGCTTGTGCTCACTTGCTCTTTCTCATTTTCAGTCTCTCTCTCTCTCAAATAAATAAATCTTTTTAAAAAATAGAAAATCAATTAATTTTATAAAAGGGGATATATTCTAAGCTATTATCTTCCATTTCTATGTGTCTACCCGTATGTCAATACCACATGGTCTTTGTTATTGTAGTTTTGTAATAAGTCCTAAAATGAGTCCAAATACTTCATTCTTCTTTTTCAAAATCATTTTGGCTGTTCTAGGTCCCTTGCCTTTCCATAATTTTTAGAATAACCTTGTCAACTTATTTTCTTTAATAAAATTTTCATTTTGGAATAATTTTATATTTGCAGGGAAAGTGCAAAGATAATATGAAGAGTTCCCATATACTGCTCACCTAATTTGTTTCCCAGTGTTACCATCTTACATTACTGTGGTATATCTATCAAAACTAAGAAACCAACACTTGCATATTGCTATTAACTGATGGCTTTATTTGGATTCCACCAGTTTTTAAATGAATGTCCTCTTCCTGTTCCAAGATACCATCTAGAATATCACATTGCATTTAATCATCATGTCTTCCCTTTCTCCTCTAGTCTGTGATAGTATTTAGCCTTTTTCTTGTTTTTCGTGCATGACTTTTATGGTCTTGAGGAGTACTGATTAGATATTTTGTAAAATGTCCCATAATTTGGTTTATTTGATTTTTCCTCATGATTAGACTACACTCATGGTTTTCAGAAAGAATGCCACAGAAGCTCAGTATACTCACCACATGATGTCAGGAGATATCTGCTATCCACATGGCATTACAAAGAAGGTTAAACTTGAAGTCATGCAACCTCATGGGTCTCCAGGATCACGCCCTGGGCTGCAGGCGGCGCTAAACCGCTGAGCCACCAGGGCTGCCCATCTCCCTACTTATTTAAGTCTTCTTTAATCTCCTTTGCCTCCTCCAAGCATGGATTTCTCAGCAGGATCTGTCTGCCTGTCTACTCTCCTGTACCTTCAGTAGCTGCTTTTTATTATTATTATCCACATATTCCAGAGTCTATAGTTATCACCTGGTAAAGATCAATTCAATAAGATCTAAGCCACTGAAAGAAAAATCTAACATTATCTCAGATACATTTTAAGGTACACAGGGAAAAATAATTTATATTATTATCTTTAAAATACCTAGAGAGACTAGAATCTTAATCACAATCTGTGCTACATCAACTTGCAATCTTAAAGTTTACCACCAATTAGCAGACATACAGTCTACTATCTGAAAGACAGCTTTTCTCTATGTCAAAGGAATTTGATTATATGAAATTATGACTTCATACTTAGTTAAAATTCCAAACTCTAAAAGATCAAACATGAGAGAATCATATTAAAATTTTAGTAAAATTATTCAGTGTTATCCAGTGTTATTCAGTGTAAAATGGGCATAATCCTATAGAGTAATAATATTTTTAATGATAATATAATTTTAACTATTTTGGAAAGCAAATGTATATGAGCCTTAAAAATATTCATAACTTTGACCAAGTAATCCCACTTCTGAGACTCTGCCCTATGGAAATAACGCTAAATAGAGTCAGAGGATAGAGTGACTCTTATGCACAAAGATTTCTATCAAAGTGTTATTTATAATGTGAAAAAAACTTGATAGTACTTAAATGTCCAATAAGAAATTAGTATATTCATAAGCCACAAGCTTTAGTAACCCTATAGAATTAAGCAAATGTGTATGTTGTATGAAGTCAACTCTTAATTTTTTTTATGTATGGAACAAAAACCTAGAAGTTAATATAACGTATTCCTAATGATGGCTAGTAGAACTACAGATGTTTTCTTTTTCTTCTTCCTGCTTGCTCTTTTTCAATACTGAGCCAAAAAAAAATATATATCTTTTTTAATCTTATAAATATTCACCTTATTCTTTAATTTTTGAACTGCAAAATTTAGAAAACTGGTTCAGCCTCTGTGCTTCATTGGTAAGGAAATTTTTGTTGTATTCCAGAGTCTATTTCTAAGGCTAAGGAAATGGCCACAGTTCACATTGGTAATATTTAATCAAAATGCTTTTTAAATTATTAGTCTCAAATAAGGTTAACTTTAATATGAATGGTCTAGAACCTGGAATATGAAAGAATTTTAAAGTTATGTTTCCAATGTCTTTTTTTTTTTTAAGATTTTTTTTATTTATTTGAGAGAGAGAGTGAGCAAGAGAGAGAACACTAGCAAGGGGAGAAGCAGAAGCAGAAGGAGAAGCAGACTCCCCACCGGCCAGGGAGCCTGATACTGGGCTCAATTTGAGGACTCCAGGATCATGACCTAAGCTGAAGGCAGACACTTAACTGGCTGAGCCACCCAGGTGCCCCACAGTGAATATTTCAAATACTGAATTTAAAAAAGTAGAATTGTATTCTAAGTACTTTTCTAGTTATGAGATTTAAGATGCCTAGTGAACCTATAAGACATTTTATTTATTAAAAGCTCCTTGTTCCCTTGTTATGGTTACTACTATTTGTTTGTAGTTGCCCAAATAGAAATGACAAAGTACAATGTGATCTACATCAGGACTTTCTGTTATAACTAGTCCACCTTTACTGTTCAACTCTAATGAGCTAATGATACAGTACTAGCATTGCTGATTCATTATCTACTGAATCATACACTGAAAGTAATGACTTTTAACTTGGTTTTAAATATCCCAAACAATTTTGCCTGATACCTCTCTAAATATAAAAATAAATAAATAACATTTTTAGTTTAACATTTCATACTATTGGAAGATAATCTAGATGGAATGTTTAGGGTTAGTAGAGTGTTTATCTTATCAAAAGTGGTCTGGTCTGTTTGGGTTACCGTTTGGATTCCGGCTAATCAGGTCTATTTACTAAGTTTAAGAACTTTCAACAATTAACAGTGTTCAAACAGCACCAATCTGCTATGTTATTTCAGCTGGGAAAGCAGCTATATGAACCAGTACAGCTTCCTTACTAAAAATAAATGATAGCACTTTCCACTCACTGGGGAGTTAGTTTTAGGTATGTCACACTGTCACACTGCATAACAAAACAAAAGAGTGTGAAACATCTAAATAATAAAATACCCAAAAGACATGCCATGTTTCTGGATTTAAAAAAATAATAAAGTAACTTTGCCAATAGAAACATCATTGCAGGAAGACAAAACAAATATAAAGTGAGTTTAAGAGGCAAATTATGGTCCTTTTCTATCAAGAACCATGACTTTCCTTATTTTTAAAGACTGCTTAGTTATATTAGCAATTTTTAACACATGGTAGCTCAAATCAACAATACATTTGCTCTTCAGACTTTGACACTTCCCAAGCTGCTAGGCCTATGCTTAACCAAACAAGTACAGTAGCACAAGTGGAACATTTATGTAACACAGAAACTATAAATGTTCTTTGAGGAACAAAGAGGCCTACTCATTCTAGAAGATATGACAAAGGGATAAGAACATCAAATTTTAAAACAGATTTAAAACTCCTGAGGAGAATATACTTAGCTTATACTTGTTGTAGTCAAAAGTATCACACCACTTGTTTACTGAAAATATTCTTTCTTTTCTCTAAATAATTTTTAAAAATTCATTGATCTTTTATCTGGTGTTATACTCTATACTAAGGACTTTCATATATACTCTCATTGAATCCTTGTGATAATACTAAAAAGTGTAGATACTAACATTTATCTTCATTTTGCAGATAGAAAAACAGTCTAAAATTAAGTAATCTGCCCAAGGTCACTCAGGTAGTTCACACTGCAGTATGGTCTGAACACAGGAGGTCTAATTTAAGAGCCTGTGCTCTTACCCACTATAGGTAAATGAAAATGACACTAAAGAATTTTTAGGATATCAAAATACCTGAAATAAACATTCCTGCTAACAAAATCATAAAACATACTCTATCTGTAGCCTTTCTTTTCCCACTGACAGATATTTCCAGCTCTTTCTCCCCACTACTGCCCCTTCTTCTTCCACTTTCCAGCAAACACACACACACACACACACACACACACACACACACACACACACACCGGCAGTAGCTTTGCTGATAGTACCTGTGATACTAAAAAATAGAGCAGGAAAAAGTTAATATTCTACTTCAAAAGTAGACTGAATGGTTAAGTGAGGCCTCAGAACTGGCAAGGGTGAGGAGGGGAGGAGACACCATTATTTGAACAATCGATTGGATGTTCCCACTTGTTTGTTTACTTGAGGTAAACTCATTTACAGGTATATAGGAACATGAAAAAAGTCTCCATAGAAGAGGTGGTTCCCGGATTTCTTTCACTTTTCTGCTCAACCCAAAAAGCCTGCTGTTTACCTAACAGAAACGAATATAAAAGGTTTTCCACAACAGAGTTTAAAAGGACATTTCTCTGCACAAAGTTAGGCCTTACTGAAGCAGACATTACAAACAGTGTTTTCCAATCTATAGAACTTTCTACAATGAAGGAAATGTTTGACATTTCTAATATCTGATATGTGGCTGTTGAGCAGTAGGAGTTAGGGACAAATTTTTAACTTCCTCTAAATTAAATATTCACATATGGCTAATGACTATCATATTAGACAAAATACCTATAGTCTTATCTCAATACCTACTATTCATTGAGTATCTCCTATGCGTTACTTACCTCTGAAGAAGGTACAATTTTGTCCCCATTTCACAGATTAGGAAACTGACAGGCAGAGAGCCTCATGGATTTAAATTCTGGATTTTATACCTACATCTGTCCCTCTCAAGGCCTGATACTTTCATTACCAGTGGTTTTTAATACCAGCAGCATATTAGATGGCAAGCTTTTAAAAAACACTCATCCTCAGGTCCCACTTCCCATAATTTATTTAATTGGTCTGGGACAGGGTACAGGCACATACATATCATCGAAACTGCCAGTGTGTAACACCACTGGTGTGACTGAAGCCCCCTGTTACTGGACAGCCTTTTCCAAGAGGGAGCTGCAAAGAAGTTCTACCTCTACTTCTCTTAGGCATGGTTAACACTTAATGCTTAAAAAGAGTTCTCCTTCTTTATTGCATATCAGAGTAAATGACCAAGAGCAGCAACTCCTAGTTATGATATCACATAGCTGGTGTTTTGATAGAGCTGAGACCGGGACCCAGGTGTGGGTTCTATGTAAATGCTCCAGTTTCTGGAGCTGTAGAGACAGCAAATGAGCGAAGGTCAAGAAAGATCTAAAGCCCCATGCAGCAAACCAGAGGCTGCAGGTGCTGTTTGACTATTTCTAGAGGTGGGAACACTCAGCAATCCCAGTCTTGTCAACTTTTGTCCTCTCCACCCTGTTTGCCACTCTGAAAGTCCTCTGTGCAGTATTTTTCACTTAGCCATGGTTATTTCCAACAGATATAACCCCAACCTGTCACACAGCTGGTGCTTAAAATTGTTAACTGTGAAATGAATGAGTGAGGATTTTGGAATTCAAGAGGCTGGGACCACTCAGCTTCCAGACGGGTGCACATATCTGAGTATGTGTTTGATTCAAAAAATCAAGTCAAAAAGTCCCTTCAAACCAACAGTTACCAGAAAACGGGGATAGGAGGATAAGCCAAATTGGTGAGAGGGAGTGGGAAATACAAGCTTTCAGTTACAAAATGAGATCATGAGAATAAAAGGCACAGTGTTTTATGGTGACAGATGGTAGCTACACTTGTGGTGAACCTAACATAAGGTACAGAGATGCAGAATCACTATGTTGTCCACCTGAAACTAATGTAACTTAATGTGTCAACGATACTAAAAATAATGTTAACAAAAATAATTCTTTATTTTTTAAAAAAGAAATTCAGTGTCCAATATAAATAGAAAGGACATTGGAAATAAAGTACCTGGTATAATTATCAAAAGAGATCGGTCACCAAACAGTAACTTTTTAACAGTTAAAAAAATACTTTGTACTTTAAAATAAAAACCGGTTTTCAACAGTTAAAAAAAAAAGTTCCTTTAGAACCTTTGTACTTGCCTCAGAAAAGTGGGTAGAGAAGAAGACCTCAGTCTCCAAGACAGGATTATTTTTTGTTTCAGAGGCTAAAAGCTTGAAAGGGATGAAATAAGAAGAAATAAGAATATCGACAAAAAGTTAAACAGGAATATATACCATACCCATACATATTCCAAGAGGCCTTTCAAGCACAGGCAACCTGCATTTACCCTTGCTTGGTCTAGGAAACCACAAAATCAAGTTCTAGGGTTCAGAAAGAAAGTCAACAAAGCAAGGGCCTGAAGGAAACTGCCACAAAAATAGAAAATGCTGCTGTAAACATTACTCCTCAGACTAGCCAAGTATGTCTTTCTCTCCTACAATGAAGGAGTAAAAATAAAAATAATCTGTGTTTGAGATTATGCTCAGGAATGGTGTGTGGCTATAAAACACACTGTGGAAATCATCTCTCCATTCAGAAACTCAGCACAGCTGCTCCAATAAGGAGCCTGTGTATGTTCTGAAGCTAAATGAACTTGTGTTCTAAGAATCTGTCTTTAGAGGTAATAGCTCTGGATGCCATGAGCAAAAATCTCAAGGATGATTGTAGCAAATGGCTTCAAACAGAAACATCTAGTCTGTTGGGAAGTGCCCTTTAGAATGGAGGACTTCAATTCTCTTGAAACAAAATCACCAACCATTCTTGCTGGCCTGCTGCTTATTAAAGTAGGGAAAACGTAGGTTTTTCAAGCTACAGCTGCAGATCAAGAATTAGTTTGCACCAGTTGATTTTGCTTTAGTAATGTAAAAAGTAAACCACCCAGAGAGAGCAGAATTAACCAAGGGCATCTAGAGATGTGAAAGAAGATAATGGTAGAAAAAGCCACTTCAAATATCTCCAAATTTGAATTTCAAACCATGGTTTCTTTTGAACCTTATCTATCTGCTTCATCCTCCATCTCAACCTGCCTTTTTCTTTTCTTTCTTTCTTCCTTCCTTCCTAGTAATATAAGCCCAAGTTTTTTTTTTAATATTTTATTTATTTATTCATAAGATACACAGGCAGAGACAGAGGGAGAAGCAGGCTTCATGCAGGGAGCCTGATGTGGGACTCAATACCAGCATGATACTGGGATCACGCCCTGAGCCAAAAGCAGACTCTCAACCACTGAGCCACCCAGGCGTCCCTATATGCCCAAGTTTTAAAAATAACACAGAGGTGTGTAAAATTACATGTTAGTCTTCTAACTTCTATCTATTCTCAATCCTATTCCAAATCCCTAGAATTTTTTTTTTTAAATCATTGCCTAGCTCTTAAATGTTAAAGAAATATAATGTCCCATGGGTAGATGTCCTAAGGAAGTTTGCCTGCTTTCAAATTTTCCATCAGGAGCCAGCTGTGTAAGGAGATAGAGAATCAAAAGATGGAGGTTCTACTCCGTACTTCTTCCCAACTATGTGTGTGCCTTTGAAGAAATCTCTTTCCTCTGTGGAATTATTTTCCCTGTGTGGAATATAAGCGAAGCGAAAATACTGACTGTTGGTTCACCTCTAATTCAAACCTTCTATACCAGCACCATCTAACATAAGTGAGCTACAAGGGTGAGCCACACTGATAATTTAAAAATTTTTAGTAACTATATTAAAAAATAAGAAACAGATTAAACTAATTTTAATACTCTTTATTTATCCTAATATATCCAAATTATTAACATTTCAACATAGAATCAATATTAAAACATCAATATTTTAATATTATTATTAATGGTTTACAACCAAAAACTAAATCTTCAAATCTGGTGTGAATTTAACACAAGACATCTTAACTGAGACTAGCCATATTTCAAGGGCTCAGTAGTCACATGTCAATTAGTTGCTACTGTCTCAGGCAGCACATTTTTATACTGGCATTGGGACATTATTCCAAAAAAGCTCTATTTCAGTGTGGAACTAACTTCTACATCTCTATATTTGATCGCCTCTGTTACCAAAAAAAATTATTATTATTTGTGGCAATATCTACCAGGAACAAATTGTTAAATCTACTTAGATTACTCACTAGGTACAGTATCAGAGCTTTGATTAATATCAGTGCTGCTTCTCTATAATACCATTAGTCTTTGAGTGAATTTTTATTGTCTGGTTGAGTCCTTCTTACTGAATTTTAAATCATTACCCTGAGCTTCATAATGACTAGGATAGAATATCACTGTTAATGAACAAGTTTAATTTTTATTTAAATTCAATTAATTAACATGTAATGTATTATTAGTTTCAGAAGTAGAGTTCAGTGATTCATCAGTCTTATATAACACCCTGTGCTCATTACATCATGTGCCCTCCTTAATGCTCATCACCCAGTTACCCCATTCCCCCACATTACTCCCCTCAAGCAAACCTCACTTTGTTTCCTATGATTAAGAATCTCTTGGGATGCCTGGGGGGCTCAGTGGTTAAGCGTCCCCCTTTAGCTCAGGGTGTGATTCCAGGGTGAGTCCTGCATCAAGCTCCTTGCAGGGAGACTGCTTCTCCCTCTTCCTAGGTCTCTGCTTCTCTCTTTCTGTGTCTCAAATGAATAAATAAATAAATAAAATCTTTTTTTTTTAATTTAAAAAAAGAATCTCTTATGGTTTGTCTCTCTCTCTCTCTCTCTCTCTGATTTCTTGTTTTATTTTTCCTTCCCTTCCACTATGATCCTCTGTTTTGTTTCTTAAATTCCACATGAGTGAGATCATATGGTAATTATCTTTCTCTAATTGACTTACTTCACTTAACATAATACCCAGAGTTCCATCTACATCATTGCAAATGACAAGATGTCATCTTTTTTGATGGCTGAGTAGTATTCCATTGTGTGTGTGTGTGTATTATATATATACCACATATACAATATATACCACATCTTCTTTTTTTTTTTTTAAGATATCATTTATTTATTCATGAGAAACACAGAGAGAGAGAGGCAGAGACACAGGCAGTGGGAGAAGCAGGCTCCATGCAGGGAGCCCAACGCGGAGCCTGATCCCGGGTCTCCAGGATCATGTTCTGGGCTGAAGGCAGGTGCTAAACCACTGAGCAACCCAGGCGTCCCTATACCACATCTTCTTTATCCATTCGTCAATTGATATCTGGACTCCTTCCGGAGTTTGGCTATTGTGGAATTGGTGCTTTAAGTATTGGGGTGAAAGTGCCCCTTAGGATCACTACATTTGTATCTTTGGGGTAAATACCCAGTAGTGCAATTGCTAGGTGGTAGGGTAGCTTTATTTTCAACTATTTGAGGAACCTCCATACTATTTTCCAGAGTGGCTGCACCAGCTTGCATTCCCACCAACAATATAAGAGGGTTCCTCTTTCTCTGCATCATCACCACATCTGTTGCTTCCTAAGTTGTTCATCTTAGCCATTCTGACTGGTGTGAGGCGGTATCTATTGCAGTTTTGATATGTATTAACCTGATGCCAAGTGCTATGGAGCATTTTTTGATGTGTCGGTTGGCCATTTGTATGTCTTCTTTGGAGAAATGTCTGTCTTCTGCCCATTTCTTGACTATTTATTTTGGGGGTCTTGATTGTGATAAGTTAGACACATCTTGAGACGTGCCTCTTTGGGTTAGGTTTATTCCTAAGAATCTTAAAGACATTTTGGTGCAAATGTAACTGGGATCAATTCCTTAATTGCTCCTTCTTCTCTCTCATTGTTAGTGTAGAGAAATGCAACTGATTCCTGTGCATTGATTTTATATCTGCCACACTGCTGAATTGCTGTATGAGTTCTAGCAATTTGGGGGTGGAGTCTTGTGGGTTTTCCACATAAAGTATCATGTCATCTGCAAAGAGAGAGAGTTTGACTTCTTCTTTGTCAATTTGAATGCCTTTTATTTCTTTTTGTTGTCTGATTGCTGAGGCTAGTACTATGTTAAACAGCAGTTGTGAAAGTGACATCCCTGTCATGTTCCTGATCTTAGGGGAAAAGCTTCAGTGTTTCCCCACGAAGAAGGATATTCACTGTGGACTTTTCATAGATGGCTTTTCTGATATTGAGGTATGTTCCCTCTATCCCTACACTGTGGAGAGTTTTAATCAAGAAAGGATGCTATATTTTGTCAAATGCTTTTTCTGCAGCAAATGAGAAGGTCATATGTCCTCTCTTTTATTAACGTAGTGTATCACCTTGATTGATTTGTGATTGTTGAACCCTGCAGCCCAGGAATAAATCCCACTTGGTAGGGGTGAATAATCCTTTTCATGTACTGTTGGATCCTGCTAGCTAGTATCTTGGTATTTTGGCATCCATATTTCATCAGGGACATTAGTCTGTAATTCTCCTTTTTGTTGGGGTCTTTGTCTGGTTTTGGAGTCAAGGTAATGTTGGCCTCATAGAAAGAGTTTGGGAGTTTTCCTTCCACTTCTATTTTGAAACAGCTTCAGAAAAATAGGTATTATTTCTTCTTTAAATGTTTGGTTGAATTCCCCTGGGAGCTATCCAGCCCTGGGCTTTTGTTTCTTGGGAGATTTTTGATTACTGCTTCAATTTCCTTGTTAGTTATGAGTCTGTTCCAATTTTCTATTTCTTCCTATTTCAGTAGTCTTTAAGTTTCCAGGAATGCATCCATTTCTTCCAGATTGCACAGTTTGTTGGCATATAGTTGCTCATATGTTCTTATAATCGTTTGTATTTCTTCAGTGTTGGTTGTGATCTCTCCTCTTTCATTCATAATTTTATTTGGGTCCTTTCTCTTTTCTTTTTGACAAATCTGTCCAGGGGTTTACCAATCATATTCTTTCAGAGAACAAGCTCTTAGTTTTGTTGATCTGTTCTACTGTTCTTTCGATCTCTATTTCATTGATTTCTGCTCTAATATTTATTAATTCTCTTCTCCTGCTGGGCTTAGACTTTATTTGCTGTTCTTTCCCCAGAATCTTTAGGAGTAAGGTTAGGTTGTGCATTTGAGACTTTCTTGGTTCTTGAGAAAGGCTGTATTGATACGTACTTCCTTCTTAGACCTGCCTTTGCTGCATCCCAAAGGTTTTGAGCAGTTGTGTTTTTGTTTTCATTTGTTTCCATGAATTTTTAAAATTCTTTAATTTCCTGGATGACCCATTCATTCTTTAGTAGGATGGTCTTTAATCTCCATGTATTTGAGTTCCTTCCAAATTTCCTCTTGTGATTGAGTTCAAGTTTCAAAGCACTGTAGTCTGAAAATATGCAGTGAATGATCCCAATCTTTGAATACTGCTTGAGACCTGATTTGTGACCCAGTACATGATCTGTTCTGGAAAATGCTCCATGTGCATTTGAGAAGAATTTGTATTCTGTTGCTTTAGGATGGAATACTCCAAATATATCCATATATCTGAATGCATCTGGTCCAGTGTGTCATTCAAAGCCCTTGTTTCATTGTTGATCTTCTAGTTAGATGATCTACCTCTCCATTGCAGTGAGCAGGGTGTTAAAGTTCCCTTCTATGTATTATTATCAATGTATTTAATTTTGTTATTAATTGGTTTATATAATTGGCTGCTCCCACATTGAGAGCAAAAATATTTAAAATTCTTAGATCTTGTTGGATACACCCTTTAGTTATGATATAGTGTGGTTCCTCATCTCTTATTACAGTCTTTGGTTTAAAATCTAATTTGTCTGATATACGGATTGCCACTCCAGCTTTCTTATGAAGTCCATTACCATGTTAAATGGTTTTCCACCCCCTCACTTTCCATTGGAGGTGTCTTTGGGTCTAAAGTGAGTCTTTTGCAGACAGCATATTGATGGGTCATGCTTTTTTATCCAATCTGATACTCTATGTCTTTTGATTGGGACATTTAGCCCACTTATATTCAGAGCAACTATTGAAAGATGTGAATTCAATGCCATTATTACCTGTAAGGCCAATGTTTCTGTATATTCTGGTCTACATTCGATGGGGCTCTCTCATCACTTACAAGATGCTCTTTAATATTTCTTGCAGGACTAGGTTAGTGGCCAGAAATTCTTTTAGTCTCTGTTCATCCTGGAAGCTTTTTATCTCCTGTTTTGACAGACAGTCTTGCTGGATAGAGTATTTTTGACTGAATATTTTTCTCATTTATTACCCTGAACATATGCCAGTCCTTTCTGGCCTGCCAGAAGTCTGTGAATAGGGCTTGTGCCAGTCTAATGTTTCCACCTTTGTAGGTTAAGGACCTCTTGCCCAGAGCTGCTTTCAGAATTTTCTTTTTTCTCTGAAATTTACAAGTTCCAATATTATATGTCAAGGTGTTGACCTATTTTTATTGATTTTGAAGTGAGTTCTCTTTGCCTCCTGGACTTGAATGGCTGTTTCCTTCCCCAAATTAAGTAAGTTTTCCACTATAATTTGCTCCAATATACTTCCTCCCCCTCCTTTCATCTTCTTCTGGGATCCCAATTATCCTAATATTGTTTTGCTTTACTGTATCACTTATCTCTTGAATTCTCCTCTCGAGATCCAGTAGTTCTCTTTTTCTCGGCTTCTTTATTCTCCTTCATTTGTCTTCTATATCTCTAACTCTCTTTCTGTCTCATTTATCCTAGCAGTTCAAGCCTCCATGTTTTGTTGCATCTCATTATTCCGTTTTAATTTTGACTTGATTAGATTTTAGCCTCTTACTCTCCAGAAAGGGATTCTCTAGTGTATTCCCTGCTTTTTAAGCCCAGCTATTATCTTTATAATCATTATTCTGAACTTTAGTTCCAACATCCTCCTTGTATTCATACTGATCAAGTCCCTGGCATTCAGTACTGTCCCTTGTTCTCTTTTTTTGAAATGAATTTTTCCATCTTGTCATGCTGTCCAGAGAAGAATTGATGAACAAGAAAACAAAATACTAAAATGACAATGACCCCAAAGAAATATACACTAAATCAGAAGAGACCCCCCCAAAAAAACCCAAAAAAAAACAAAAAAATAAAAATTTAAAAAAGAGAATATAATGAGATAGGTGAACAGAACAATACACTGGATCCTGTGTGTATTTTTGCTCTGTTTGTTAGAAAACTAGGTCCCAAAATTGTAAAGAAAGAAAAACTTAAATATGTATGAAAATAAGTACAATGAAAGGATAGAATATAACTATAAGAATGAAAACTAAAATACAAAAAAAAAGAAAGAAAAATAAGAATATAAACAGGTGGAAAAAATAAGAAATCAGTTGAAAAGGAAAAAGAGAAAATATTTAAATTGAACAACTAAAGAATCATGAGGAAAATACCATTAATTCTATAGACTATTTTCCCCTAGTCCTGGATTTTTATAGTTCTGTGTGATAGGTAAACTTGATTTTAGCCAAATGTTCTTGCTGATTTTCTGGGAGAGGGGCCTGTTGTGCTGATTCTCGGGTGTCGTTGCCCCGGGCAGAATTGCAACACCCTTGCCAGGGGGCCAGGCTAAGTAATCTGCTCCGGATGGCTCTATGTGGCTTTTGTTCCCTGAAGGCTTTCTGTGCAGCTCTACAGGATGCGTGTGGAAATGAAGGCCTCCCAATCTCCAGCTCTGGAGCCAAAAGCTCAGGGCCTCAGTCCTCAGTGCGCCCTCAGGAAGAAGCAGCCAATACTCCTGTCTCCCTGGTCTCCATCCCCACTCCAAGCTCATCCAGCCTGTGATGGAGCGTTTCTATCTCAGTCCCTAAACCCCGATTCAAGTCTCCAAACCCTGCAGCCTCCAGAGGCTGCACACCAGGGTCGCTCCTCCTGGTGGAGGATGGGGGTGGGGAGGGTTCTCACTGGTTCTGCTGCTTGCTTGGCCCTTGCTCAGAGAGTGGTGGCTTGACCATGCCAAGGTCATGGTTTATGGCAACCCCGAGTGAGAGCCCACTCCTGGGCTTGCTAATTGTAGCCAAGTTCCCTGCTCAGATGGCTGGAAACTGCCACACTCAAGCACCCCCAGTGTTTCTCTGATCCTGGGGCTCCCAAGGCCATACTGTCCCACATAGGATTCTGCGCCACTTCACCACCTGAGTGCCTTTCAAGGCAGGGATGTCCCTCACTGGAGCAGACTGCTAAAAGTTCTGATTTTGTGCTGAACTGGTCTATCACTTTCTGGCAGCTGGCTTATGAGCCCCCCACCCCCACCCCACACAAGGTTTATCTTCCAATATATCAGCCTCAGATTCACTTCTCTGTACTTCCTACCTTGCAGAAAGTGGTGGTTTTCTATTTGTAGAATTGCAGCAATTCTTAGAGCTCAGTTGACTTCACAGGTGTTCAGAATGATGTGACAGCTATCTAGCTGCTGGGACCAGATGAAACTAAGGTCTCCTACTCTTCTGCCATTTTGAAACTGTCAATTAACAATCTTAAAAGTATCCTAGGCTTTTAAAAACCAGACTAAAATACTAGCTGACCTAAATGCTAGTATTTATTTCCCCAGAAATGACCCACTTGCATGTCATCAATCATGTTCTGCACCTCTCAATCCTCTCACCAAGAAAATTTAACGTGTTATAAAATAAAGTATCAACAAGTAGTGAAGCTTTAGTGCATGAAGTATCATTTAAATACTGCATTGTTCTTCAATAAATTCAACAAATAATTAATGAATACTTTGCATAGGCCAGGCCATGCTTGACTTTAAGGAATTGTGTCTTAGTGATTTAATTTCAAAGATTTCTATCAGATTAGCCCAGGGCCTCTGGCCTATGTGTGAAGGGGCAGGGGTTTAGATTTGCATTCCAGCATATCTCTTCCAATACATGAACTTTCTCCCCAAATAGGACACATTTTTAAGTAGACCCTTTCCAGCCCTCTAAGTCCATTCTGCCTAAAAAACAAAACATGCTGGAATATGCTATATACCACCTTTGGTGTGTGTTTTAAATTTACAGTTCTATATTATTTCAAATGAAAAAAAATTTAACACAATCCTCTTGATCCAGCTATTTTTCCATTTTATTTATTTTTTTAATTAGGAGCCACACCCAAAGGGGGGCTTGAACTCATGACCCCAAGATCAAGAGTCACATGTTCTACCAACTGAGCCGGCCAGACACCCCCTTCTTTTTTTAAGATTTTATTTTATTTTTATTATGTATGCTATAAATTTAAAAGTAGCACATGTTCATTGTAAAAGAATATATTCAAACAAACTGTAAGTATATAAAGTAAAAAGTGAAAGTTTTCCCCTCTCTTAATTAACCCAGGTATATCCCTCAGAGGTGACCACTGTTAAGAGTTTCATGAGTATCACCCCACAATTGTCCAAGCATATATTAGTATGTATATACAACATACACGTATGTATACACATGAAAATTTGGAAAAAGAATTTTTTAAGTAACATGATTATAAACAAAATTCAAATAGTACAAAAGCATGTAAAATAAAACGATCTAGGGGTGGCTGGGTGGCTCAGTCAGTTAACTGTCCAACTCTTGATTTTGGCCTGGTCATGATCTCAGGGTCCTGGGATTGAGCTGGTGTTAGGCTGCTTGGAATTCTTTCTTTCCCTCTTCCTCTGTCTCTCTCCTGCTCATGCAATTTTGCTGTCTCTAAAATAAATAAATAAATCTTTAAAAAATAAATAAAATAAAATGATCTATATTCACATACAATATTTGAGGGATTATTTTTAAATAAAGTAACAAAGGATTATGAAGAAAATCCAAATTATAAATTAAATGCAAATTGTAAAATGCAAAGTAAAATGTTCCTATCCCACATTCCCACTACCCAATGGTAATAACAAATGCCCACAACTCTTGTGTGTGTCCTTTGTGAAGTTTTCTACGAGCACACAGGAATACACTCATTTTAGATAGATAGATAGATAGATAGATAGATAGATAGATAGACAGATATAAATATAAATAAAGAGAGAATATGTATATGCCTAATGTAATTATGAAATATGTTTTTGGTGGTTTTTATTATGAAATATAATATATACATAGATAAGTGTGCAAAATAACGAAGTGAACCCCCATCCAATCACTGCCCGGATTGAGAAGTAAACCACTACCAGCCCCTTAGAAGCTCTCCTTGTAACTCCTCCTAATTACCACCCTCTTCCCCCATCCTTCTCCAAGGTTTCTAGTACCCTGACTTTCACTAACCAATTCCTTATTTTTCCTTTTAATTTTACTGCCTAAGCACACAACATTAAGAACTATAACTTCTACTGTTTTCAGATTTTAAATAAATGGAGTCACACCAAATGTATTCTTTTGTCTCTGGCGTATTTTTTTTATAGTACTTTATATTTTTAGCTTAATACATCTTGAGTATCTTAGTCAACATATACAGAATTACCTCATCCTTGTAATTTGATGGTATAGAAGTAAACAACCTGATATCCAAAGTATTTTCACTCTTTGGGTCATTATAAAAAACAACATTGTAAAGAACCTCTTAGGCATTCATTTTAATAAATTTTTTTTAAACTTAAAATGTAATCATACTGTTAATGTAAAATGAGGTGTCCTGTTAATAATTTCAGAATTCTTGAACAGATTTCAGTTCAAATACAATAAAATTTTAACAAGAGGTCTATCTTCCAAATTCTAGACTCGTTTCCAAAACTTCTATTTTGCTAAGAGATAATAAGACATCTTTGAAGCACATTAGTGTTGGTTTTTCAAAGGATAGTCCCTGGATTGCTGGCATCATAGTTCCTGGAGGATCTTATTAAAGTATATCTTTTCCAGCATTCAACATCTTTGGAGATGGACCTCATAAATTAGTTAAGATATAGTCTAAAGTGCTGTAACCAAGAGACTCCAAAATACAGTAGCGCCAACAAGATACAAGTTGACTTCTTTCTCATTTAATAGGCCTGTACTATACAGGGAGGCCAATGGGAAGAAGGTAGGTCTATTTAAAGTGGTTCAAGGAATCAAATTCATGTTGCCTTGTGGGTCTGTCAGTCTAAGGGTGCAGTCTTGCTTGCATGGTAGAAAACTTGTCCTTTTACCTTGTCCATGGACTATCACACTCTTAACAGAGGGAATGGGAACACATGGAAGTAGGGAGTAATCAATCCGTCAGGAAGTGCAGAAGTTGTATACACTCCCATTGGCAGAAAACATGGTCACATATAGTTACAACACAGCCCAGGGAAATGTAGTTTCCAGCTCTATTGGCCATGTGCCCTCCTAAAATTGACAAGGGGCAGGGTTCAATTATTGAAAGAAAGAAGAGGATGGATATCAGGGAATAGTTAGCAGTCTCTGTGGCACCTGGGAATCTACATCGTTAGGAGCTCCAACTTCTCTGTCCTTAAGGTGTGACTGAAGCTATGCTTGTTCATATTTGGTTTTGTATCACTTCTCCCAAGTACCCCTGAAAGTCTGTGGACTACGTACACTTACAGAGAAAACCAGAAATCCACGAAACAAAACAAAACAAAACAAAAAACAGTGACTATCAACAAAGTGCTAATTACATGCCAAATGCCTTACATGAACTGTTCCATTTCATCTTTACAAGTTTATGGGGGAAATACTGTTACTATGCCCCTGTTTATAGATAAGAAAACTACAATTTAGAGAAGTTCCTTGTCCAAGCATCACAATTACTCTGCAGTTAGTAAGTACTAGAACTTGAATCCAGAGTCTATGTGCTTAACTTTAGTTTATACAGTGAATGGTTATATTTAAAAGAAACTCTAATCTTAAAAATCTACACATGTTCAATAAAAAAAAAGTTGTTGGGGTCAATAATTTGGATATAAAGAACCAAAATCTGGGGAAATTGTTAGTAGAAGGCACCCAAGGCTGGCCTAATCCTATTATTAATGATACTATAACTGACTCTGCTTACACTTTGCTAGGCACTGTTGCATATGATTTACCTATGCAACAACTCCATGTGTTAGGGCCTATACTCACTTCCAACTTATAGAAAAGAAAACTAGGGCACAGAGATGTTAAGTCACTTGGCCAAGGTCACACTGTTAAGAATAATGTGTTTAACCACTATGCTATACCTCCAAAATACAAAGAGAAGTTGATAATTATGAGCCATATTTACCAAATCTGACAAACGTTTCCATTTACAATGCATGTAATAGGTAAGAAGTCTTATTTCAGTGGCATTATAAAGTAGGCTTATTATTATAAACATGTGTGAAGTTTGAAAGCTGTCTAATGCATAGAATAAGCAATTAGCAGGTCCACCAAACAGTATGATGATTAACATCTTACTCTGTCATTATCAATTAATATTTATCAATTTCCATACTGAGCCCTGGAGATCTACTGGGTATATCTGGTTCTTATTTTCCTTATGTCTCTTTTTTGTAAAGATTCCCCCAAATTTACATTTGATTTCGGTCATAGCACAAGGAATGTTGTACTTCCTCCAATGAACATTGTTAATTTTGCCCCCAAAGCTTCATCTCACTTTATTGCTTCATTGAACTTAAAACTGCCAAGCTCATGGTTTGTTGGATTATGGGTACAATTCTAACTATGAGAAAATAATAGGAATTGTTATTGTTTGAATTACTGAGAATTCCTAATGAATTATATCCATCGTCTGGGGGCATGAATTAATTCTCTTTGGTAATACAACAGTTCCATATCTTGATTTTGGTGTGACATAAATCTATACATGAAATGAAATTATATATAAGTGTACAGACACACACACACACACACGTAAAAAATGATGAAAATGGAACCTGGTCTGTAGTCCAGTTAACAATACCATACTGATAAAGTTAATTTGTATATCAGGACCCATAAAATGGAAGACATCCCAGGGGCCCAGTCCATGTCACAAATATACACCTAAGTCAGCCTACATTCATAGGAAACACCTATCAAGGAAACCTAACATACACTAATAATAATCCTCTAACTCTGCTTTAGCTAGCTAGCTAGAAAATAGGACCTGCTTGTCTTACAAGAAAATCCTCAAAATTCTAGCGAACCATGCCTGCTTCCATGTTGCCTCTCATAACATTCTATAAAACTTGCTCTACCTCAAAGTGTCTCAGGAACAATGTTCTACTACTTGTGAGGCATTGTATTTCTCCAATTCATGAACTGTTTTCCCTTTAATAAGAGACATCAAACTTGTTGCTAAATTGTATTATTTTTTTGTTATTTGACAGTATCAATGTTAGTTTCTTGGTTTTGATATTATAATAACAGTCTTATCACATATTGTATTTGCATTACATGTAAGATGTCACCATCGGGAGTTAAGAGAATATTTATTATATAGGAGTCTACTAATTTTGCAACTTCTTGTGAGTCTCTAATTATTTCCAAATAAAATGCTTTTAAAGGAGTCAGGTGTGGAAGAGTGGTTTCCAGACCAGCTATGGATGGCATCCGCTTGTTAGAAATGCAAATCTCAGGCTCCAGAACTCCCTAATTAGAAAACAAGAACCTCATATATAATTCTTACGCACATTAAAATTTAGAAGCACTGTTATATAAGAAATAAAAGTGATATTCAAGTATTTTTCATTCTATCAAAAAAAAAAAATAGTTCCTTCACTTCGGTGTCAGGAAGGTTATTCATGAAGCTCAGGGTCTGCTTCACTTGTATGCAGCCAGTTTAACTATGTAAGTATTGGTTTAGAAGACCTTCTTCCAACATGAGGTTTAATACTCCACCTTGAAATTCTTAATAATTTTATCTTTGAGTTTCCATTTTGTAAATGAAGTCCTATGAGACCACAGAGCATGCCCTGGGAGCATGGAGCCTCAGCTTACAATCAGCATACTTCCCTACCTTGCTGGGATGGGTTCTCAGCTGCTCTGACACTTTGGGATCCTATTCCTTCAGGTTCTCATTCAGCAATTGCTGCTGCCCTCCAGCCCCAGCAGGGGTCTGGGCACAAACAGAAGGGCTCCCTTGTTCTCTGAGACAACTCAGAGAGGTATGCTGGCAACCATCCGCATCTCAGATTGGCAGCACAATGGAGTGTTCACTGGCAACTGGTGGGTGGAAGACAGTCTTTCACCTACTGCTGATCCAGGTACCCACCACATTCCAGTAGGGAGGTTGCCCTACCCTCAGAGGTCCCTCATCCGCCATGGGTTCCCACACAGGGCAGGCCTAGGGGACACAGGGGCACATCCAGCGGCTGGTGGGAGGGGAAACCAAGCAGCCAGTGGGTGGTATGTGTGCTTACCACCCACAGGATGGTACCCTGTGACAATCTGCATTCGCTGGGCAAGTATCCCCATGCCCAAGGCCATAAAACATTACATAGAAAATAAAAACACCATTACAGATAGAGAAAAAGACAGTGGAAGAAAGGAAAAAGCTTTATATTTTAATTTTCTTGCTTTTTGAACAGGGGGCTCCATATTTTCACTTTGCACTAGGCCTGGCAAATCATGTAATCAGTGCTGCAGAGGTCACTAGAAATCAAAAGATGAACTTCCAGCATCTGCATGGCAGGGGCATGGGCCCAATGGTGAACTCTAACGGGTCCCAAAAGCAGTCTTCATTACAAGATGGCTCCAAGAAACCCTCAGCAAGATAAGCTTTGCCTGTCTCTCTCTTTAAAGGAGACTTTCCACCATGGAATATAAGCCAAGACTAAGAATTGTAAGCACCTATCTCCTAATTCTTTGTGTTTATATCTACTATTACCCAGGTATGCTTCCATATTTTCTACATTTTAAAAAGGAAGGTATGACCAAGAGTAACACTTTCTATATTTTTTAAAATTAAAATTCCTAAACGGCAGAATGGGGGAAAATACTGGGGCTTTGGAATAAGTCTGGGGAGAGAAAAACAATTTAAGGTTTTGAGGACTATTTATGTTTAATTCTTCCTTAACTCATTCATACAATTATTACTTATTGAGCCATTCCCTAAAAGATCACTAGTGAACTTAAACCACTTCCCTCTGAAACACTTTTTCCATAAATAATTTATTAATGAGTAAAAATGAGATTCAGAAATAAAACACATTATTCTTCATTGTCTTGTTTCTGTACCCTGGGCAGAATCAATCTTCCTTTTACTTGCATCCTTTATCTTGAACCAATAATATTGTTGAGTATATCTCATGTATAACTTGGGAGAAAGCAAAGTTTAAAAACTGTTTTGTCTGGCAAGATGCTCTCAGTGAGTTTGTTTAATGGGATAAATGCAAAACTTCATCTGTAGTATGATCATACTTTGAATCTTATATATAATTGTGGCTATAAAAAGATGGTATATAAAGTTCTTAGTAATGGGTGTTTTACGGTATGGGCTTGCTGGTGGTTTTATTTTTCTTCTTTCTATTTCTCTGTATTTTCCCAGTTTGTCTGTAGTGCATATTATAGGGAACATTAGTTCCATTACATGATAGGTCCCTAATGCCTCTCATACTTATTTTTTAATAGGAACCACTCAGATTTTTTCAGAAATGCACCTTGATCCTTTGGATACTGCCACCAGTTCACTGACTAAAGTGACAAAACTTGAGTGTGAACTTCCCACATTTATGGGGTGTTAATGCATTCAATAGCTAATTAAGTCACCACTTGATAACCCAGTTCATTATAACATATCAGACTCTAAACACCAATTAATTTACTCTTCTGCTCTACATGAGCATACATATCTTGATTTTGTTAACTGAATCATGAAGTTATTTTTTTTTGAACAGTGATTTCCATATTTTGTTGTAGGACGATAAGTTAAAACAGCCTAAAAACTCCTTATTACAGTTTCTGTTGAAAAACTGCTTGACGCAGAATCATGAGGAATTTACCATAATAAAGTATATCCAATATATACACACTAAATAATTGTAACTATTAATTTGTCATACTCTCAACAGCCATCAAGTAAGTTCTGTCTTCCCATAGTATTTTCTAGACAGAACTTAAACTATGAAATGAAAGGATAGGAAGCTTAAGTATGTAAGCCTGTACCCTGCTAATTAGGCTAGACTGTGAGAATCATCTAGTCTAGTGGTTCTCATTCCTCACTGCACATTAGAGTCCCCCTAAGAGTTTTTAAATATACCGAGGCCTGAACCCCACTCCAGATCAATTTAATCAGAATCTCAGGATGGAGCTTGGGCATGGTATCTCTTTTATGTACTAGTCATCATTTTGAGTGCTTTTACATATGTTAAATCATTTAATGCTATACCTCATTCCAAGTGTACTATTATCATCTCCACTCTATCTATAAGAAATTGAGGTTTGTGAGGTAAAGTGAAGTAAGTGGCAAATCTGAGATCATAACAGGCTGCATCACAGCCTATGTTATGTTACACAATCTCACAACCCTTTAAGCCTCCTTCCCAGAGCCTAGATCACTGCCATTCAATTCTTCATATTGCAGAATTCTACTGGACAAAATATAGCCAGAAATGAATAAATGCAGAAAATCAGACTGATTGTAGGGTTAGCTAAAGACACCAGTGCAAATAGAAGAAATAACAGAAATCTGAAATGATTAAAATGCAAACAGCAAGGTCTGCTGGTAGTGATGAGGATCATGCTATCGTTTATTGAGTGCCATCTTACAGCAAAGAAAACTAAGGCACAGAGAGGCTAAGTAACTTGCCCAAAGTCACACACCTGGCAAGAGACAAGGCAAATATCTAAACTAAGCCAATATGGCAGCCAAACCTATGCAAGAGCAAAATAGGGAGTGAAAAAAGCCATCTGCCAACTTATTGATTGATCAAATTCAAAAATATTTATTTGGCCAATTGTGCAAAATGAAACCTTCTTCCTCAAGAAGCTAAACTTGATTATTAATAAAATCTCATGGTATTAAATATGCAAACGAGTAGGAAGCTTTTCCTTATGAAGCTAACCATTTAGTGGGAGAGTTAAAATAGAAGCAAGATGAGATTCAAAAATTAGGTAAGAAATAGTATTGGATATTCTTTAATGTACCTTTCAACTCTGGAAGATTTTGTGAAACTCTTTGCCTTGTTAAAATTTTGCTTTGAAAAGTTAAAAAAGTTTCATATAAGCCAGATGCATTTATAAACCACAAGCTAAAGGCTTCAAAGGAAGGAAAAATAAGCTCTGGCTTAGGTGTTTTAATTTTGTAAACTGCAGTACTTTGTCTGAATTTAAATACCAAGTTGGCAAATTTGATTCCCTTCTTATGTACAAAAAGAACCAATTTACATCGCATTGTATTCACTTCTATAGTTGCTTTGAGTCCAGTAACTAGAAATGCTCCGTTTTACCTAAGTATCAACAAAGGAAGGGAAAAAGCCTGTCCAAAACATATTTATGCTGTTCATATGGGCAGGCAGAAATGATGCCATGCTAGGTCTATAGAATACCTGGTAGAAAATTGGGATTTTGATTGCTTATGTTTGATGGGATTTTCAAATTACTTTTAAAAGTAGGTCATAAGTGCTTGTCTGAATTAGACAAAGATTCTCTAGGGATTCCTGCTGTGTTTTAAGAAATTTCCTTTGGCCCACAGGTGCCTTGTTCCCAGAAAGAAAAGTACCCTTACACAGGCAACAATTTCTATCTTGTCTCCAACATAGCCAAAATGGGGTGGAGGGACAGGATTTGACACTCCCTGGCTATTGTCAAGGGACCAATTAGTATATTCACAGCTAACTTAATGGGATCCTGAGTAACATCATTAAGGGCACAGTAGGCAATAAATGATTATAAAGAACCCTGTGAAATTCCCTAGATATCTATGCCTGGTCTACCTTCCTTATCCAATACCATCTGTGGAGGCACAGATGACCTAGAAATGGAAATTGTGTAACTAATAATTTCTAATTGAAATAAATCTAACTTGAGGCTATACATACTGCTCATTGCATGTTTTTTTTTTTCATTGCATGTTATATCTTACTTAGTTTATACCTGGGGAATCTAAACTAGTTATTGCTAATCTCTGAAGCTCAGAGATTAATCTATCTAATCTAATCCAATCTATTGGAACTCTGAAGCTCAATGATTAAATTTCATAACACTACTGTGCTAAGTGAAATAGTATTGTAAAATTCAGTTGAGGGGGCACCAGGGTGGCTCACTCAGTTAAGAACCTGAGTCTTGATCTCAAGGTTGTGAGTTCAGGCTACTTAAAAAAAAAAAAAAAAAAAATCAGTTGAGAAACAACAATTTTCCCTAGGAAAATTTTGCAACTTCTTGAGAGATGACTCAGGGTGCCAAACTGAGTGAAGTTGTTGTTGAAATGCAGATTCTTGGCCAATTCCCAGACCTACTAAATCAAACCTTTGAGGGCCAGAGCCCAGGAACCTAAATTTTAACAAGTTCCCCAGGGGATTCTTATGCACACTGAGTTGAGAACTTTTGCCCGAGAGTATCACCAATCCAAAGCTAAAAATCACTTATTACTACCAAATGTTATAAAATGTTGAACTTCTGGCATGACTTCAACTATAGGAAACTAGCATTTGTTAGTGTTAGAAAAATTCCAGCCACAATTTGACTTTCTCATATTTAGGGGCATGATTCAGCATGTAGCACAGATGCTATACAGCATTGCTACAGAAATCTGCGCATCCTGTACAAAGCTGCAGTAACAGGCTCTATCCCAGTCCCTGCACAGGACTGGTACTACAACTGCTATGTCCCCAAATTAATCACTGTCATTCTCCTTCACCAGGATGCTCTCTCATATTCCCAGAAGTACGGATGATGTTAATTTGAGATCACTCATAAAGCCTAGTACACTTTTCCCTTACCAATATTTTGCAATGTATTTTTCTTATATTGTTCTTCTCAGTGTATTTACTGACCAGCACAAAAACTTGTCCCTATGGTTGCAAATTTCTTCAACCTCCTAACAGATATTCTGCTTTTAAATAATATTCATAAGTTCATCTGAACTAAGAAACTGACCAAAGAAAAGTGAAGAGGGATGAAATTGGCTCCAACATTCCAAGAGAAAAGCCATGTCATGTCCTCACAGTATGTGAGGTTATCCCCTTAGGCCATAAGATTTCTTTCACCAAATCCAAAATGTAACAAGTAAGATCTTGGGCAGAGAATTTTTGCCTTTTGGATGACATCAGAAATATAAAAGCTTGTAAAACTATTAAAGAATTGGTAATGCAAGAACCTTTTTTATAGAAGTTTCCATGCTTGTTTGTTTTTTTTTTTAGGAAAAAAATAACAGCTGGTATAAACACTTGATGAAAACAACATTTATCTATATAACTAAGCTCATACATACTCTAGAACCTGGAATGTACCTGTTAAAAAATAAAAATTTCAATTGCTGAGTCACTAAAAATCAAACCTCTTTCATAAAATTTGCCCAGACACCATTCAGCCTGGCTCTATAAGTGTCACTTCTGTCACTAAGACAGAAGTCTTAAATGGGATGAATCATAACAGCTGGTTTCCACCAACTGTCACTCCACCAGACAGGAAGCTGGTTGTCCATGGGTGTTACGGTTCAGGCAGCTAAGGCTGGGTAGTGGGTCCTATAAAAAAGAGGGCAAGCCCATTTAGGGAACTTCTACAGAGGAGTAGCTTAGAAAATGGTGCTTTTGAAAATATTTCATTGACTGATTAATTTGAGAGAGAGAAAAAGAGAAGGTAGGGAGGGTCAGAAGGAGAGGGAGAGAGAGAAACTTAATGAGGGGTTCAATCTTAAATAGAGACTGGAGATCATGACCTAAACTAAAATCAAGAGTCAGAAGTTTGACTGAGCCACCCAGGTGCCCCAAATTTTTGTATTTTGATTGTGATGTAGAGAAAGCCCTAACTGAATCCCACAGTCCATGGGAGTCTTTTTCAATCCACAGAAGGAATATAAGAAGTATGACTATGGCCTATTCTGAATTTATAATTAGTATATAACTGAATGAAGACAGAAAACATTAAAATTGTTGAGAAGTGATCCATTTGCTTGGAAGAAAGTCTCAAAGGAATTTGACTAGTGTACTGCAGAAGACTGGTTTCTTTCTAGCAAAGATGTTTGAAAGTTAATTCTACTATACAGCTACAATAATGCCATCACGTGATATCATTGAAGATAGACACATATAGAGCAATAAAGAATAGAGTGTCCAGAAATACAATCACATAAATACTATGATCAGTTAATTTTGACATAGATATCGCAATTCAGTGGAGAAAAGATCATCTTTTGTACATATCCAAATGCAAAAAAAAGGACGTAGACATATACCTCATATCTTACTCCAAGATTGACTCAAAATGGGCCACAGACCTGAATATAAATGTAAAACTGTAAAACATTTAGGGAAAACATATGCAAAAATTTTTGTGACTTTTAGCTAGGCAAAATTCTTAGGTATAACACCAAAAGCACTATCCATAAGAAATTGATAAATTGGGACTCCATCAAAATTAAAAATGTTTTCTTTGTCCTATAAAAAGACACATTTTACTCTGCATAAGACAATATAAAAGAATTTAAAATATGCCACAGACTAGAGTAAAACATTTGCAAATCACATATCTGACAAAGAACTTCTATAAATATGTGGAATTATATATATATGGAATTTTCAAACCTCAACGATATGAAACAACCAAATGTTTTAAATGGACCAATGATGTGAAAAGACAATTCAGCCAAGAGGATATGAGGAAAGCAAATAAGCACAGGAAAAGATATTCTATATCATTAGTCATGGAGGGAAATTCAATTAAACCACAATATGATACTAATATGCACTCTGTAGAATAATTAAAATTAAAAACAAAAAGAATAACAATATGAAGTGCTGGCTAGTATGCAGAGAAACCTGAACTCTCAAATGCAAAATGGTACGGACCCTTTAGGAAAATAATCTGGCAGTTTATTATGAAGTTAAATACACACTCACTATAGGCAGTTAATTCCACTCTTAGGTATTTGCCCAAGAGAAATAAGACTTACATTGACTTCAAAACCATTGTGAATATTTGTAGTGGCTTTATGCAGAATCACCAAAAACTGGGTACAATGCAAATGTTTTTCAATCAGTGGCTAAAAACACTGTGGAGCATCCATACAATGAAATATCATTCAGCATGTGTGGGAATTATCAGAAAGGGAGACAGAACATAAAGACTCCTAACTCTGGGAAACGAACTGGGGGTGGTGGAAGGGGAGGAGGGTGGGGGATGGGGGTGAGTGGGTGACGGGCACTGAGGGGGACACTTGACGGGATGAGCACTGGGTGTTATTCTGTATGTTGGTAAATTGAACACCAATAAAAATTATTTTATTAAAAAAAAAGAAATATCATTCATCAATAAAAAGGAACAAACTACAGATACACACAACAACATGGATGAATGAATTTCAAATGCATTATGCTAAGTGAAAGAAGTCACACTAAAAACGCTGCATCTGTATGATTCCATTTATGTGACATTCCAGAGAAGCAAAACCCATAAGGATAGAAAACACATCAGTGGTTGTCAGAAGAGTCAAGGAGAAAGGTATGAAGGAGTTTTTCGGCAGTGATAGAACTGCCCTGTTTATCATATACATAAAACAAAAAGAATAAATTTTACTGCATATAAGTTAAAAATAAATTTTAAAGAGCTTATTCTGAGCTAACACTTGAATATTTTACAGTAAACTTTCAGGGATAATTGTCATTGCATACCAAAAAGGCTCTCAAATTTTTTTTTTTTGTTTTGTTTTTTTGTTTTTTGAAAGAGAGCACAGAGGGAGAGGGAAAAGCAGACTCCCCAATGATCAGAGAGCCTGATGTGAGGCTCAATCCCAGGACCCCGAGATCATGACCTGAGCTAAAGGCAGATGCTTAAATGACTCAGCCACCCAGGTGCCCCCAAATATCTATTTTTAAAGTAAATTTCCAATGGCATGTTTCTGTTTTGGCAAATATTCAAAAATAACATCAATCGATCTGTTCAAACCTATATGCTTACAGTGAGTATGTAAAAAAAAAAAAAAAAGCTTAACTTTAAAGTCACAAAATAAAAACTTTTTTTTTTTTTTTTTAAGATTCAGGAACCTAAAAATGAGGCAAAAGTACTGATCCAATCAAGATTACGTAGGACATAGATCTCTTCCTCCCTGCATGATTTGTCAACATTGGACAAAGCTAAATCATGCTGCTTGGCTTTCTATACTACTGAAGTTTAACACAATCCGCTGACTCCAGTACCAGTATTTTCACCAGAAGTCAGAGTTGTAACAAATCATTAATATTTTGGACAGTTCTTGTCTTTAAGAAATGTATCTTTGTTAGAGCCCAATATTCTTTGGCAGGTAAATCATATCATACCTTATACTTTTTACATTTTTTTATGTTGGCTCAGTTGAGAAATATTGAAGAGAAATCATAATTCAAATATCCAGAGCATTTAAGTCACCTAAAATCATTTTACACATAAGAGAAGGGACTTATTCAAGGTAAAATTAGAAGGACAGAATCAGAAACAAAGAGCAACTTGCCTTATTCTCAGTTTTAATGGCCCTGATTTCAAGGTAACAAACACAAACCAAAAACATTTCAGTTAATAAATTATCTTTAAAATTATTTTGCTATGACAACTTAAAGGGGGGCATTATCACTTTAAATACCAATGTACACCCAGTGAAATTTATTCAATGAGTATGTGGCTACTACCAACAGCAAAGATCTCTTACTAAATTCTTTTTGCACATTATCACTTTAGCTTCACACTTTTCATTATTTCCACTGATGGTTACCCTATTTCAAACCTCCAAATGATACAGAGTTATCTCTGATCATGGTCTTCCTGCTTATCCTCTCCCAGTACACTCCTGTTTCCGGTACATTTCAGATCAAAGTGCCTTCAGGCTCCCCCATTACTGACTGCATCACCTACTTTCTGCCATAACATAGCCAATGGACAAAGTGTGCAAGGCCAACACATCTTCATGAGTGTACACTGAATAAATGCAATGCCTAAGAAACAACTGTTAATTTTCCATCCCTTTTTCTCCCACTCCAAAATATTTGAAGGCAAGTGACTGAGAATGATGCCACTATTGGGAAAATCTTAGAAATATATACAGGGATACATACATATCTCAGGAATAAAATATTCCTATCAGTAACAGTGGCCCAACATGGTCATGATTCTTAACGGGAAAGAGGTGGACAGCCCTTATGGTGGGTGTGGTTTGGGTAAACTTCCCAGTACTTTCACTTCTCCTCTTCATTTCTCAAAATGTCCCTCAGAAAACTTGTCCAGCTCTAGGAGTCCTACTATTATTTCAATGGGATTGACTCTGAGGCCGAAGGACCACATTTCCAAATGCCTGAACATTTTCACTCATATATTATACCACTACTTCTAACCTAAACTAGCTCCCTTTCTGGTTTCCTTATTTCCTTTTTATACCAATACTATCGACAAGCAAACAAACATGAGACTAGTACTTATTTTTGATTCCTTATGCTCACTCACTTCTCATACTCAAATAAAGCTGTCAAATCAGTGAACTCTGCCTTCAAAGAGTCTTTCATATCCTTCTCCTCTTCTTTGTTCCCATTATCAATACACAAACACAGGCCTCATTACCTATCACCTCCTAATTCAGCTTCCTCTTTCTGGTATTCCTCCATTTCAATCCATTACCCATACTGCTATCATCTAGTTAATCCTAACATATAGATTAGAGTATGTCACTTCCTGGTCAGAAGCCTCCAATGGTTCCCCATTGCTCACAGATAAAAGGCCATAACTCCTTCATCCAATATTGAAAGTTCTCTTCACAATCTGTCTTCAACCTGTCTTTTCTATCTCTGTTACAACTACCTTCATGTGCCCCATAGTCCAGTTAAACCAGATTACAGTCTTTTGCCAAAGTACCTTGTGATAGCAAACTAGTGCTCCTAGGATCCCAAAATTTAGAAAGCTCCAATGCTCTCATTATCACAATTACAAACCTTGGATTTCCTAAAGCTAACTCTTCCATGAAGCTTTTCCCAAATGAGCTGAAATATGTCCTAGCGATCCAGAACTTCCTACACCACTGAACTAGTGCCTGTATAGTACTTCTCATCTAATATCCCTTATCTTCATATCTTGCATTCTGTATTAAACTATACTGTTTTGTTTCCAATTCTGTAAATATTTTAACCTATAAGAGTCATGTTGACTCTTAAATTTCCAAAACTCAACACAATAGTGAAAGCTCCCAAACAGTAGGCCATAACAGATCAAAAGATCAAAGATGATAAATACGATACTTGATTGAAAACAAAATGCAATCAGGGTAGCTGCAATTCTAATCCTATAAGTAGAAACACAAAAGCCTTCTGTGTTCATATGTGTGACACATTTATTCTGTATTTTTTGCCATAATATGTTCTAGAAACCAGGTCATAAAATATCATTTTCCCATGGGAAGAATGATGTTATTGGGGATTGTGCTTTTCAACAAAGACTCGTTATCAAATAAATCAGAGAAAGGAACAACATGCAATAAAAGTAAGGATAACAACTGTAAATCTTTACAATTTAAAATTATAATATGAGTATTTTCAAATGGGCATCCACATACTATGCATATTTGTTATACCAAGGGTTCCAATATATCACAAATTATCTATGATGATATAAAAATAGCTTTCATAAATCTCACTAAAGTCAATATGCTAGCTATAATAAACCAAAAATGAATTAATCACTTTGTCTTCTTACTATTAGGTTATTTGATATTTGTGTGGGGGTGTGGAGGGGATTCAAATCACTTAGTCTTACTTTCAAGATCAATAACAAAACCAATCCCTAAGCAACTCAAAATGGTAGAACCAGCCATTTAAAAAAAATTAAGATTTTATTTATTCATTTGAGAAAAAGAGAGCATGAGTAGGGATGGGGTGTGGGGGGGAGAGAATCTCAAGCAGACTCTGCAACGAGCATGGAGGTGGTACAAGGTTTGATCTCCCAATCCTGAGACCATGGTCTGACCTAAATTCAAGAGTCAGACACTCGGGCAGCGGTTTAGCGCCGCCTGCAGCCCAGGGTGTGGTCCTGGAGGCCCGGGATTGAGTCCCACATCGGGTTGCCCTGCATGGAGCCTGCTTCTTCCCTCTGCCTGTGTCTCTGCCTCCTTTCTCTCTCTCTGAATAAATAAATAAATTAAAAAAAAAAAAAAGAGTCAGACACTCAACCTACTCAGCCACCCAGATGCCCCCACTTTTCTCTTTAATAATTTTACTGTGACAACCTGAGCGTTCAGTATAATTCCTCAGACCTTAGAGCTATGTTCAAAGATAGAAGTGCTAGATTTGGAAAATAAAATCTTAGGTTGGAACAAGCTCTGTCACTTAACAACTGGGTGATACACAGTCTTTGTGAGTCTCAGTTACCTCAAAGGTAAAATCAATACAAAACAAAAGCTACCTCACAGAGTAGAGAGAAAAGTCAGAGACAATGTAACTTGGATGCTTTTAAACTGTAAAGTTCCATCAAGAATAAGCTATTACTGGGGCACTTGGTTGGCTCAGTCAATGGAGTGTACAGCTCTTGATCTCGAGGTTGTGAGTTCAAGCTCCACGCTGGGTATAGAGATTACTTGAAAATAAAATCTTTTTTAAAAAGAAAACCTATTATTATCAATATCGTTCTTAATATTGATGGCATTTGGCTCACCATTAGCATGTTTATAAGTGAGAAGCTGAAGAGGTATTTTGTCCCCTCTGGTCTTCCCATGTCCTCAGTTTATTTAAATACATGTGTTCTTTTTTAGTACAAAACAAGACAGAAGTCACCATTAGTACTCTTCCCATTCTCAGAACTTATTTAACACCTTTCAGGGCACCTTGCATTACAATGAAAAGCCATAAAAATAATTATTATGTGCAAGAAAGGGATACTTTGGTCACTATCGTGTGCAATTCTATGGACAGGACAAGTTTCTCAATCAGCATGGAAAGGAGAACTTTCTTGGCATGCAGGAGAATTCAACCAGAGTCTTTTGCTTTCAAAGAATTGTACAACTTGCCCAAGACTGCTCCTCAAGTAGGGAAAGGCAAACAATAAAGAGGGAAAGAAGGCCAAAGAAGTGTTAGTGAGTACTGAGTACTACCATCTTAGGAAGCCAGAGTTGTGTTTTTGATACATTTGAAAAAATAAACGATAGCTCTACTCACCTAGCCTTCTCTACTCAGCTCCACCAAGAGTAAAGAAGGGATCTGAACTGGAGGGGAGGATGAAAACATGGGTATGGGTGTGTGGGGGGAGGGGTGGGGGGGGTGGGGATAGTTTCCTTACTCCCATATCATAATTTTTGAAAAGAATCAGACTGTCCTAAGAAGAGAAAAAAACTTTAGAGACTAAGAGAGTGTAGAGGTGGAAGTCTAGAGTCAGGATAGCTTCCCCAGGATTAGGAAGGGCAAAGGATGCCAATTCCAGGAAGAATGCAAATCAAGTCCACTGTCTTTTCACCATCCCTAGAAAGTGCACACCTGGAGAGAGAGGCTAGATTCGATACCCAAAGCTGCCAGTCTCAGAAAAGTTCCCAGATGTGCTATACCTTCCAAGAAATCATGTAGACTACCACCATGAAATGTTTTGTGCCAAGCAGTACTTAAAAAGTTTCAGCCTCCTTTCTCATAATCTCCATCAGTGCCACTGTCAACCTCACTACCAAACAAACACACAATCTAAATAAAACCAGTATGGGGATCCCTGGGTGGCTCAGTGGTTTAGCGCCTGCCTTCAGCTCAGGATGTGATCCTAGAGTCCCGGGATCGAGTCCTGCATCAGGCTTCCTGCATGGGGCCTGCTTCTCCCTCTGCCTGTGTCTCTCATGAATAAATAAATAAAATGTTAAAAAATAATAATAATAAAACCAGTATATTTTTTACGTAAGCCCAGTTTCAATTCAGGTCATCTGGTTCCTTCTATCTAGATTACACGCAATCACAAACCATTCCTAAAGGGAAATTCTTGAGCTTCCAGTGGATAATATCAGCAGTGATGGAATAGACCAGACAATCTTCCTCATATATTCTGGGACCTTTGTAGCACCTCTGGATTTACTGTTCTACCATACAGTGAGATGGCAACCTCAGAGTCAGATTTAGCAAAAATAATAATTAAGATGATAACACAATGTGACATTTCTTATACTTAAATGGAGTGAAGTAAATAATAATCACAGGTTTACAATAATTGTTTAGCTTAAAATCTGTGTTTAGGCAATAAATATTTACGTGCTTTTCTTGTAGGTATTGCACTTTTATTCTCTATAAATATTCAGTGAATTTCTTTTAAAACTATCAAACTCCCATTTAACTTGTGTCAAAGGAAAGGAGGAGATTTTTTTGCACAGAACTGAAAGTATAATGGTACAAGGTCAAACCCAATGGGGACAGGAGGCATCAAGGAGAGAGAATTCCAGGGAGAAAGAATTTCCATGTGGAAAAAGAATTGCCAGAGAGTTCCTGCTGTAACTCTATAAGATTCCGTGTTCTCTTTTCCTAACAGAAGCCAATGCATTATATGAAGACATTAGCAGGACTTTTTTACAGGCAGCTTTAAAAAAACAAAACTACTAAGACAAGTATAAGACAGAACAGCCTTGTGCACTGGAAATCACTAAAGCAGAGGTTGAGAACTAGAAAGCTGGGGTTAACTCAGGCACAATGAGGTTTTTTATGTCCACAAAATGTTTATGGCAAATTTCAGATAGGATGCCAACAAGTAAAAATCAGAAAGCTCACGTAAAATCTGTGATTTCCAGCTTTCTTTAAAAATTAGAAGACTGGACAACACTGGGCCCCTGCATGTTCACCTTGCAACAATCAGCTGGACCAGGAAATTTGCTAAACCCTTTAGACACCCTCAGCTTACCACAGTCCAGCACCTTCAGTCCCTGTGGCACCGTCTGGCCCGTTTCATTTATTTTGAGTACTTAATAGCCCCTGAAGGCATCTGAACTAGTGAGCTCAGCTCCAAAGGAGAAGTGAAAAATGGTCATTATATACATGGCAACCAGGAATAAGGGGTGGCACACCATTTGAAGACCAGCAAAGACAGATGTTCATAGTCCTTTGCCCATTTTGTACACTAGATATCACAAATGGAGCAGACCCTATGTCAGTCTATTTTGCCTTTTCCTTGTGCTGAATTATCATATAAGACTTATTTCTTCTCATTTATTAATTCCAAAAGACTATTTAATGTATATAGTGACTAGAAGAGGAAGTCTCAATTAGAGACTTACCTCTCCCGGTTGTAATAGGTTAAACAGGTTGCTTTTGAATGAACAATGCCTCAGTTTACTCACTCATAAAATGAAAGGGTTCAGCTAGCATAATCATTCTGATCATTTCAGTTGGCCTCTCCCCATCTATACCACCTCTACTTATCTAGAATCCACTCAGCCCTCCAGAGATATTTGAGTCCAACCGCCTCTACAAAACCTGTCCAGACTTCTTTTTCTTATATTTTTGAGCTAATCACCACTAATCCCCCAAACTAGCATTTTCTAGTTCTCTAACTGCTCTGCTTAGAGTCCTTTGGTTCATTTGCCATAATCCTACAGAACATTCCTTTAAATAAGAGACTACACAGTTTAATTTTAAAATCCACAGCATTTTACACTTAATTGGCATTCAATAATTGTTATTTACTCTGAATGATACAAAAAATATCTCTAAACTGTAAAACTTCCCAAAGAGCAACTTTCATCAGATCCCTCCACACGAATTACCCGCATGAGCATCACAACTTGCTCCTCTGATTCAGGTGGGCCTGAGGTGTACTATGTAATGAAGACACGCACTACTAGAGGACTGTACTACTTTGCACCTGATCATTGCTTCCTTCCTCGGCTGAAAAGCTCAAAAGAGGAAAGCTATAAACAAACAATAACTCACTATAATAAGATATCGCCCAGTGAAAGATTATGTTACCCACTGAAATAGGACCTGAGAAATTTTCCCACCACAATTAAGAAAATCAACTACTAAAAAAAAAAAAAAAAAAAAAAAAAAAAAAAAAAAAAAAAAAAAAAAAAAAAAAAAAAAAAAAAAAAAAAAAAAAAAAAAAAAAAAATCAACTACTACTAAGGTGCTGATCATACATAAAGTCATATTTTTCCCAAAAAGGGCAGTGACAAACCATCCTTGATCCTATCCCATTCCTTGGGTGTCATCACAAGGCCTGAGTAACAGACCAACGTGACATGTGGGCAGGGATTTACCCACTTTCACCAGAAAAGTAATGAGATATAGCTTCTGCTTGTTCTGGTCAGATGCCTCCTTCCCCCCCCCCCCCCCCCCCCCCACACACACACCAAAATAATTAGTCTTAGCTATGCGGTCAGTCCTTCTCTATTAAAGTAGAGCAAACATGAGGAAAGAATAATTCAAGGAAGACATTTTTTGTGACTACTGTTGGGCCGGCGGGATCGAGGGGGACCGGGGGAGGGGGGCACCAACAATATGGCGGCGGACCCTCCATCTTGTCACCCCCGCCTCAGGACTTTCCCGCCACCAGCAGACCCCCGAGGACATGTCATCATGGGACAACGGGAGCTAGCAGGAGACGGAACCGCACCTTACCCAGGCCCCATATAAGGGCATGGGCAGTTATCGCCCCATACCGATTCCGCCAGTAATACGCCCCAAAACCTATCACCCCACATAGACACAACCCCTTACCCTCCCTTATAAAGCCCGCATTTAGGGCGGGGGGGATTAGGGTGGGGATGGGCCTCAGCGCTTTAGCGCCGCCTTCGGCCCAGGGCCTGATCCTGGAGCCCCAGAATCGAGTCCTGCATCCGGCCCCATGCATGGGGCCTGCCTCTCTGTGTCTCTCATGAATAAATAAAAAAATTAAAAAATCTTTAAAAATAAATATAAAGCCCGATTCCCCTGTCTCACCCCCTTGCGGCCCCCGTACCTCACCGGACAGCGCGTCCATTAAAAGCCTGCCTCCCGCAGGGCAGCCAGGTGGCTGGGGGGGTTGGCGCCGCCTTCAGCCCAGGGCGTGACCTGGAGTCCGGGGATCCAGGCCCACGTCGGGCTCCCTGCATGGAGCCTGCTTCTCCCTCTGCCTGTGTGTGTCTCTGCCTCTGTGTCTCTCATAAATAAATAAAACGTTAAAAAAAAAAAAAAAAAAAGCCTGCCTCCACCGACTTTTGCCTGGCCTATTTCTTTTCTTTTTTTTTCTTTTTTTTCTTTTTTTTTGGCCTGTCTATTTCATTTCACTACCAACCCGATCAAACCTGACAATTAACCTTAATTTCTTTAGTCAATGCATTTAAGGTAATTTACACTCTAGTCAACGGAATTGACACGTGTTAATCACGTCTTAACAGCTAGCAAATTCCAGTGGATGCAAATTGTCAACTTAAAAAAAAATGGTCTCCTGTGATGTAACCAGCAGCTAATACAGATGTTTCCACTTACCCCATACTCGGTGGACGGAGAATTAGTTCTATAATTCCTATTACACACATTCGATGCTCACGGGGCAGAATCAAGAGGCGGTGTATCTGTAGGATGGGGAAGGGATTGATTCGGGGGGGGGGGGGGGGTGAGGGGGGGATGAATCGTTAAAAAAAAAAACAACTCCCACTTGGATCTTTGGGGAAAATCTCAGCCCTACCCAATTTAAAAGGATGGGCACTACTGCTTAAAAGCCTTTCCATTTTTCTAGGGAATCCCTATAAAACGCAGCAAGGGTTTCAATCTGGGGGAAACAATTTTTTTTTTTTTTTTTTTTTTTTTTTTTACATACTGCCTTGTAAGGGTTTCGATCCTTCCAATGCTTTCTTTCTCCCTGGTGTTCTGCATCACCTGGTTAATTCGTCCTCCCCGACAGGAAGCCTGTCTGGCCACGCAAGCACCGCCTGAAGGGGGCTCCCGACGAGGCTCGGGGCTTAGCCACGCCTGCCCGGCCCGCACGCCCTCGCCCCCTCCGCGGAGCCTCGGAGCTGGGCCTTCCCACATCCTTGTAAAGCGAAGCGAGCAGAGCTCAAGCAGAAACCGAAGAACGACAGGTGTCGACGTTTCTCTGAATTTAGGTCAATCCCAGTTCTACTCTCAAATGGTCCTCGGAAGGGATCATACTCCACACATCCCATAAAAAGACCCAACTCTGGCCCTGGGGCGAGCCCCGGAGCGACGGGATTTGTCCCTCTGGGGTCAGAGCCGGGCACACAGTGGGAAAGACCTAGAAGTTCCCTTTTTCCATCGCGCCGTGCCCGGCACAGCAAAGGCACGTACGCCTTGGGTGCTGTACCTCGGGGGCTCCCCGTGTTCCAGCGCAGCCCCCAAAGCCTAGGGGCGGCTCGCTAATTTCAAGGTTCGGGTGAGACGCCCAAGAAGGGCGTGCTCCCCAATGTCACCGGCCCTCCAACACTAAACGGAGTTTGGAGAAGATGCTCTACCAGGGACTCCGCCTACCTCGCCCTGCCTCACACGCACACACCAAGCTCCACAAGCGTCCGCGACCGTCGGGGGACGAAGGGCTTACTTGGTCACACTCTGGGGGTGGGGGTGGGGGTGGGGTGGAGGGTGGGGGTGTCCTCCTCTCCAGGCGCCAGCGGGGCAGGAAGACTCCCCTACTCCCCCGGGTCTCCACTACTCTCCCCCCAGCGGGCGGGGCTCCGAGTCCAGGTTACCAGGCCAGGCCACCTGGACACCCAATTAGCCGGGGAGCCCCCGGGCCAGCCTGGCCAATCGCGGCCCGCGAGCCCAGACGACCACGCGTGACGTCAGATGTGATTAAGTTGGCGCGTCACCTCGACGTCAGCCTCTCTCACCTCGGACGTCCCGTCCCGGGAGCGAAACTCCGGCGACTTTGGGCCCCGCCCCCGGGAGGGTGGAGGGCGGCCAATGAAGGCGGTCCCGAGGGGGAGCGCGGCCAATGGGACGGGCCCGGGGGCGGGGCCAGCGCCCGGGGGCGGGGCCGGCGGCGGCGGTGGCAGCCCGAGGTCTGGCTGCGCGCAGTATATGATAGTACGTCAGCAGCGGGATGGCCGTAGCTGTGGCGGCGGCTGCAGAAGCCCAGGCAGCCGCGGCCGCAGTGGAGGCTGAAGCCCGAGCGGCGTCGGCGCCGGCACCCCGGGGAGTTTAAGATGGCGGCGGGGGGGGCGGCGGGCCTGCGGGAGGAGCAGCGCTACGGGCTGTCGTGCGGGCGGCTGGGACAGGACAACATCACGGTGCTGCATGTGAAGCTCACCGAGACGGCGATCCGCGCGCTGGAGACCTACCAGGGCCGCAAGGTGAGCGGGCCGGCCGGGGCGCCCGCGCCTCCCGGGGCTCGGGGCCGCCGAGCCGTGGCTCCCGGCGCTCCCGGCGCTCCCGGCGCTCCCGGCGCTCCCGGCGGCGGCGGCGAGGCCGGCGGGGCAGGGCCGGGCAGGGCCGGGCAGGGTCGCTGACGCCGCCGTCCCGGGCCGGCCGGGCGCCGGGGCGTCGGGAGGCGGGCGGGCGGGCGGGCGGCCCCTGGCGGCAGGGCCGAGGCAGCCGCAGCCCTGGCCCGGCCGCGCCGCCGCTGCGGGACTTTCCGACGGCGCCCGCGGGTTTCCTGGCGCTGCGCGTCCCGGGGCGGGAGGGGAGCCCTCGAGAGCCGGCGGAGATGACTCCGCGCTCTGGGACGGAGGGGGGAGCGGGGCGGGCGCTGCGCCGGCCGCGAGCTGCCCGGGGGCCCCGCAGCCCCGCGCGCGGAGGCGGGACGCACCTTGCGCTCCAAGGACTTGGGGCCGCAGGTACAGCGCCGGGCGGGGGGCACGCCTTGTACCCGCAGAAACTCGGGGACCCCGGAGAGGGACCAGCACCGTGCCCCGGAGAACCACACACACACACCCCGCGCTCCCCCCGGGAGCGACACAAAGGTCCGCGGAGGCTCCTCGGACCCAGACACCGGCTGTGTCTCGGGCTCGCGCCCGCCCGGCGCGACGGATGAGGACGCGGGGCGGGGGGGAGGGGATGGGTCCGCGGCGTGCGGGGCAGAGCCCCGGGTCTCGGCCCCCCGTGCACCCCGCGCTCGGGAGAGCCCCCCGCGTACGCCTAACACGGCTCCAGGACGGCTGGGGCTCCTAGAGACGCACGCGGGCCGCCGCCGCCGGAGGACAAGCCGTAGAAACGCGTCTTCTCGTTGGGGGAGGGAAAAAAAATCATGGCATTTAACAAGCGGCGGAGGAGGGTAGGGAGAGACCCGAGAAGACACGCCACGACCCAGTGTGCCTGGGGAAGCCGCTTACGGACAGGAAGCGTATGGATGTATAAAGCGGAGGGATAGAGACCCGCCGAGAGATCGGTAACGCTTACAACTGAGAGGAGGGAGGAAAAAAGCAAAAAACAAAGCAAGACAAAACAAAAAAACAAAAGCCACCCCACGGGGCACACTGACAGTCCAGTCCATACCGAGACAACATGCTTCAGTTAACTGAAACAGGCACAGAGGGACACCCGGACGCAGACTCACATAGTTATTCAGATAAAAAGTGGAGAACGGAATTAACATCTGTTGAGCTCCCACTAGTGCCAGGTACTTTAAATGCATAGAAGGAAGACGGCTTTGGAAGCAGAGCTGCCAGAGAGGTGTGAAACCTGGTGGTTTTCAGTGGGAGCTTGTGAAGCTGGGTGAAGGGAGACTCCTCTTGCGAGAGGCCCCCTGCGCGCAGAGGGAGGCACATGGACTCCTGAGGGTGTAAGGTGTACATACAAGAGGCGCGCAGAGGTGGACTTGCTCAGGAGGGCACTCATAGAATTGAGTGGGCACGTATGTTATCCACCAGAAAAGTGCAAGGTGGAAAACACTCAGACTTGGGGGGAGAGGGAGGCGTTCGTGCACAGGGGCGGGGGGAAGTACCTTCAGACGCACTGAGAAATCCAGGCAAGAAGCCTCATTTGGGGCTGGGGAGTGCGTGTGCACCCGCTAATAGGAACGCAAGGAAACAGAAATACAAAACTGCGTGTAGGGGATCCCTGGGTGGCGCAGCGGTTTGGCGCCTGCCTTTGGCCCAGGGCACGATCCTGGAGACCCGGGATTGAATCCCACGTCGGGGTCCCGGATATGGAGCCTGCTTCTCCCTCTGCCTGTGTCTCTGCCTCTCTCTCTCTCTCTCCCCGTGTGTGACTATCATAAATAAATTAAAAAAAAAAAAAAAAAAACTGCGTATGTCAGTAACTGCTCCCAGACAGGTACACCTGCCGGGGAGAGATCAGGACCAGCATGGAGTGGGAGGCCCATATGGGGAGGCCAGATAGGCAAGCAGAAGGACAGATGCAGACAATGGAGAGAAACTCAGCCCTGCGAGATGGAGAGATAAGCTTGCCAGTTCCAAAGGGAGGGCGTGGGAAGGAATGACACTGGGAAGAAGGTAGGTCAGGGTTGTGAAGAGAAAAACACACAGGCTGAAGAGGAAGAAGCCAGCAGGAGAAGGCCAACTTTCAGTCAGAGACCGACAGACACATGGAGCGTAGGGAGATTCATCTCTGGGGACAGTAGGTCACCAACCACCTTGAGAGGACGAAAGGCAAACTGTACAATTGATTACAGCAAAATTGACAGACGCTCTACACTTGGCAGGGAAGAGGTCGGTGAGGAGACCCATAATGGGAAGGGATGGTGCCGGTGGAAAGTGAGGTGCCAGGAGCATCCAGTGCTCAATAATCCAGGCTGAGGCCCACAAAGGAGATAATTGTTTTTCTACCTTCGTATCTGCCTTCTACATTTTAGTGCGATATGCTTGGGATTAAGGTTAAAATACTTTGACTCCAAAAGTCCTCACGTTTATATGCCAGTACCTTCCAAGAAACAGGAGATCAAAAATTCTCTCTCAACCCACCATTTAGTTCTTGATTCTTTTTCTTTTTACTTTTTATAGTCAAAGGTACTGAAGTCAGTGGGTTTTGGGGTTTGTTTTGTTGGGGTTTTTTTTGTTTTTGTTTTTGTTTTTGTTTTTGTTTTGGTCCTAACTACCTCTTTGCCGATTAATGTCATTACTATATTTTTCCATCTCTCTGCATGCAAATTAACGAGTCTGGTCACTGCGTATTGAAGCAGAGAAGAGAAAGGGAGAAGACTTTTCCAAGTCCTTCCACCTTTCTGAGGGCGGAGCCAGGTAGACAGAGTTAGTCCTGGCATTCCTTTTCTCCTGAAAAGCTGGTGTCAGAAGCAGTGACAATAAAAAGAAGAGAAAGAAGAAATAAACCGACTGGGCCTTTGCAATTGGACACTGCTTTGTTTCTGACTTAACCAGCTTCTGACCACAGGCCTCACTGTCATTTCAGCTACAAAATACTTTTTTTAAGGGTCTTGGAAAAGCGGGAATTGGGGTGAGAATATTAATCCCAGGTGGTTGAGAAGTGGGAAGAGGCTGTAGGAAAAGAAATGAGGGACCTTTCAGGGGACTGCAATGTTCATACTTACTCTAGTGTGTTCAGCTAAGTCTCCTACAGATGTGTTCTCCGTGACCTTTCAGGCCAGACTAGGGCTCTCCCATCATGGAATTGCTAGCAGTAAGCATCTGGCTAAGCTTTTATCTTCCAATAGGAAGATAACTTACTTGGTTTTTTTTATACCTTACGCTCTTATCAGAAGTAGGACCCAGGACTTGAAATTGTAGCAGCTGTTTAGAAATACATTGGCACATATTGGCCAAATGGGAAGAAGTTTCTGGTGGTCAAGCCTATTCCCTCTTGAGGAAAAATGGCTTTATTTTTTTTTTATTTTTTTATTTTTTGGGCTTTAATATTCATAGAAAACTGTCCCCACCATTCCTGTGCTCAGATAGGAAGGTTGATGCTTGACAGGTGGCCTTCAACTGACTTTGGCCTGTACAAAGTTATGACTATTATTCCTCATATTTGGATGACTTTCTAAGAGCCAGAAATTTCAAGTTTCCTAAATTATGCATCAGAAAGTTATTTTTACTCAGATTACTTTGCCCACTAGATTTACTCTTCTAAATTAATCCGCTTGACCTAAGATTTCAGGGAGGTAAATTCGGGGATTTTAGTAAACTACGATTTAAGCAGAATGCAAAAGTTCTTTAGATATAATTAATTAACTAGTATAATTAATTTAACTAGTATACGAGGTTATTATGGTACAACAGAATCTTCAATTGGAAACAATTCCTCACTGTTTCAAAAGACAATCAAATCTAATTGACCATCATTATTCAAGTTTTCTATTTTTAGAGAAATGAAAAATGCTATCTTGAGAATCTTTCAACACAGGGATTAGGGGTAGGGGAGAGAGGAGAAATTGTGAGTCCAAGAATGGGAGTTAGAATTGGAGTAAGTATCTCCTAAAAGTTGTTTTCCACTCAATATGAATGCGGAAACAGTTTCAAATTGATCGTATATTAAAAAGTGTCAAATGGAAAGTAAATTTAGGCATAATAATACAGATACCTGGGATATATTGCAAAGCTACTTTTTTTTTTTTTTTGAACTGTAGACAGGTTATTTTAAATGAGAGGAAAGTTGCTAAATAAAGTTACAAATTACAACTTTATATTCATCCTAAATTGATGTTTGTGATTGCGTGGTCTGTATAAGCGCTGCATACTTTAAGTGAATATATATTACTGTAATTACATATTTCTTCCAAATGTATCCTAAAACTGTATTTAAAATTAAAGCTCTTGATTCTACAATATATTTTAGCTAATTCAGTAATGTGTAGCTGGCTTATTCTGACGTTTATAGTAAGAAAAAATATCAAACTGTTATCAAATTCTGTCGTTGCTGAGCCTGTCAAATTATTTTTTTTTTAATATTTAGTCTGTTTCGAAGATGGTGGCTCAAATAATATCATCATGTTTACCTATTACATAAAAACCCTTGCATAGGTGTGTTTGGCAGGGACTTTACATTCCCCATGCCTAAAATCAGAAAGCGGATGTGTTTAAGAAGGTGTCTGTTATATTCTCTTGGCAACTCTAATTATTGGCTTTAAATGAATTTTCCTTCTTTGATAAGTGTCTTCTAGGAAAATTATAGTGTTTTGAAATTTTGTACAAATACACTTACATTTAATTTTGCATGAAAAACTCTCAGTATTGCCCGATACTGTTATTTCCAATCAAAGCATAAACCTCCAAAGTTACTGCCCTTCACAATAGCTCCGTTTGTATGTTACTTGATCTTTCAAAATCACTGATTCCACAAATCATGAGGCAGGTGATTTCCTCTTAACTGGTCTTTCTACCAGGTGAACTTTTTAGCATTTGATTTTATATTTATGGTTTAAGGCATAGAAAAGATTCCTACCTTAAACTTTTTTCTCATCTCCCATTTTTCTGCCTGTCCTCAAACAATTTTGAGTGTGTATGTGTTCAATAATCTGCATTATAAATATAGAAGACCCTGTTCTTAAGGCATTACTTGAGGATCCAGACCTGCCAGCACAGAATTGTCACTGCCATAGGACATGTTTATTAACCAAAACAAAGAGGCTTGCATCATCACATTGTTTTTCTTGCACTTTTTAATTGTTGCCAGGTTTAAGTTTAAAACATTAATCTTACTGACTTCTACCTTAGACCCATCTTCAGGCTGAACTTGATTTTACATGCTTTTTATTGAGTAAAGTCAAATTTGTACCTCGTGTTGCAGTTAAGTGTTTGGAATTTTTATTCAAATGATCAGGTGCTCAGTGCAAAGAAGAGTGCTCCTCCCAGAGAAAAGCAGTAGCCAGATTGCCTAAAAAGATAGACAGGGAACTTTGGCACCCGAATTGGAAGGAGAAAGAAAGAACATATGTGAAGGATTGGAACATGTTCAAGAAAAGAGTTTAAAAGGAAAGGGGCGTATAATTCTTGGAATGATTTACAGGAAAGCTTATGGAAGACAATCACCAGATCCAGCCTTTCCATTTGCTCCATTTGCACTTGTAAAAAAAAAAAAAAAAAAAAAAAATTCATGAAGGCAGTGCTTACTAGGTAAGTTGTGATAAAGCCAACAGAGGAAAATTAGAATTTCAGCTGAACCAATCCTGGGTCATTTTTAACAATTTGCAGTGACCACAGAGAGGCTCAGGAGCCTGGCACCAGAGTCCAGGTCAGGTATTTGCCCACTGGGCCAAATGTATTTGGAGTATTTGAAAAGATGTCCCTGAAATGTGATGATCTGGGCATTTGTACATTTAAGATCAGCTAAGTTTTAGAATAAAGAAAACGATGTGTATATTACCCCACATTTGACTGTCTTGCATATCTCAGTTCCATACTACATTTTCCATGACTTAATGCAAAAATGTAGAAAAGCAGGTCTGGAGTAGAATATGGTAATTAATAGCCATATTTCCAGAGCCAAATTGAAACTGAAAAAAAAAAAAAAAAAGACATAACTCAGCTCAAATTTACCAAGGAAAATTGCTTTCTTTTCTTTTGCTCTCACCCTCTCTTTCTTCCTACCTATTTATAATTTCTGTCATGGCATTATAGCCTTTGAGAGCCCTGTTAAATATTTAGGAAAAACGAGTTTAAGAGCCTTCACTAATACTTTGCCAACAAAAGCCAAATCTAGCATTTCCGTGGCTGGCAGTTTAATATAGGCTATAAGAAGAGAGAATCTTATAATTAATTAGGCTGCCTGCTCCTTAAAATTCATGAGTCAAATTAGCACCCGGAATTGAACTCTATAGTCAGAGCATTTGGCTGCTGGTTTTATAGTAACTAGTTAGACAAATGGTATAAATGTCCTTTCTTATTGGGGATCCTATATATTATTGGTCTAAAAAGCATCCTCAGGTCTTAAAGGATATTTGCAAGATTTTAGCAGGCAAGGACTAGGTGGGGGACTACAATTCCAGCAGAGGGAAGGACAGCGTTAGAAAAGTTACAGCAGGAAAAAAAAGACAAGTTACAGCAGGGTCTGAGGAATTCCAAGGAATACCATATTCTACTTAACCTGAAGTTAATATAGGAGAAAAATATAGTTGAATTTAAGAGAGGAAAGGGAAATTACAGAAGGTTAAATTTTATTCTGTCAACACTGGGAAGACAATAGAAAAATAAAGAGATTTGAGCTGTATTTTAGGATTATCCTGGCCTCAGTGTTGCATGATAAATAGAACATGAATCTGGAAGGAAGTAGACAAGTTAGGATGAAGTATGTACTCCAGGCCAGAGTAAACTAGGATGCTTATGGAAGACATTAGAGATGAATACAGTCTCTAGACTTTAACAGGTTTTAAAGGAGTAAGATTGAATTGAGATTTCTAGCCCTCAGGACTACAGGTATTCTTGGTAGAAAAAGGGGAAATCAGAAGTAGTTGGGAGAGTGGGGTGGGCACAGAGAAGATGAGTACCATTTTAGTAAATGTTTAATCTTTTGTTTGGTGACCAAGAGACTTAGATTTGATTAGGCGTTTTATATTTAAGAAGTATATTCGGGAGTCTGACACTAGACTAGAACAGTGCTAAATTGTTCACATATCCTATAAACTTTGACATTTGAATGAAAATTTGGGGGATTGGTGATATTTGGGAGGAAGCTGAAATTATTAAGTGGGAGAAATTTTTGGTTTTGAGCAGAGATTTTTTTGTTTATATTTTCATAGATTTTATTTAATAACCTCTATAAATTGCACTTAAGACCATCATCAAGCACAGATAATGTGAAAATATAATTTGATTATAACATGAAGATCAGACCTGTGTTTTCTGTCCCTAGTGACTAGAAACATTAAGTAACACTGTATAAAGTACCTGAATTTACATTTCCAACATCATTTTGAAATTATTTTGGAGGCCTTAAAGGAGGCAATGTGTTCACTTCCACTTTACCTCCATTTCTGTTTTGGTGTTTTGATTCTCTTTTTTGTTGTTAGTTTCACTGGGAAAAATTAAACAAAAAAATGTGACCTCATAAAGCTTTGGTTATACATATACATTTTAATGGACTAGGTATGGTTGCATGGTCCTTGGAGATAATCTTGTCTAGAAGAATTTCCACTTATTCAAAGGTGAAGCCAGGCTTAAATTTACTGATAAGATTCACTGAGATGTTTAAGGATCTAGATATGCTTACCTAGAAACTTAAGTGTTGGCATGTTTAAAAATAACTTAGTATCATTGCTTTTGATTTCCATTATCAGAAATCATGATGCCTCAGAACCAGAAAACATATACATGTAGTAGAAACTCAATTGAGTATCTTAAGATTTTTTTTTTAAGATTAAGAGGTAAGAGTCAGAATTATAACTGCCAAATATTCATTTATTCATTTAGCAAACACTTAGTAATTTTCTGGCACGTGCCAGGCATAGAACTATGCACTAGAGATAAAAAGCTGAGTAAGTCCTGGATGGTCCCTGCCATCAAGAAAGTACTTGTGCTTTAATACAAACAGGCAGATCTGTGAACAAATAATTGCAGTAAAGTCTTCGTTCAAGGGTACACCTAAAGAGAGAAGGATTATGTTTTAAGGATGTGTTTGAAAAGCAGTGTCTACTTCTTTACCTCCCATCCTCTGCTCAATTCACTCTAGGTTGTCTCTGTCACACCTCTTGAGATTGCACCTGACTAGGTCCCTTCATTGGTCCTCTCTCTGTTCCTCCCTTACCTGACCTCAGCAGCATTCCAATCTGTTAACCACTCCTTCCTGTTACGGAAACAGTTGGCTGATTTTCTTCCTACGTCTCTGCCCATTCTTTTTCAGTCTCCTCTGCTGACCATCCTCTTTTTTTGACTGGTCTTTGAATGTTGGAGATCCCAGCTCCCTTCTCTAGCTAATCATTCTCTCCAGGTGAACTCATTTAGTTTTATGGATTTAAATGTCATCTATATGTTAATGACTTCCAAATAATTGATCTCCAGCTCTGACCTTCCTCTAGCTCCTGGCACTTTTTTTTCCAACACTTCATCATCTCATCAAAGTTTAACAGGCATCTCAGTCTTAACAAATCCAAACACAGTTCTTGATTTCACTCCTTAAACCTACATCTTCAGAAGTGTTCCCCATCTCAGTAATTGGCAGCACCTGTGTCACCAGTTGCGTAGTAATTGGCTAGTAATTCTTGATTTGTCTCCTAATTTCTTGACTTACTGATCTATCAACAAGTCCTGTGAATCTCCAAATATCCAAAATCTAACCCCATCCTTCACAAATATTTCAGTCCCAGCCACCATTCTTTCTCAAGGACTTCCATGGACTTGCAACTAGCCTCCAAACTTCCATTCTTAACCGCATAGTGCGTGCTCTACACAGCAGCCAGTGATCTTTTTAAAACATTAGGTATGATCATGCAGGTTCCTGGTTTTGAGCCTTCTTATGGCTCTGTTTGTTAAAAAAAAAAAAAAAAAAAAAAAGATTGTATTTATTTATTTATTTATTCATGAGAGACACGGGGTGGGGAGGGGGGCGGGGGTAGAGAGAGACACAGGCAGAGGGAGAAGCAGGCTCCATGCAGGGAGCCTGATGTGGGACCGGACGGATCACGCCCTGAGCCTGGGGCAGGTGCTCAACCGCTGAGCCACCCAGGCGTCCCTGTAAAAATGTTTTAGATGGTTTATTTTATAAATTTCTTTACTTTAAAGATAAATCTTCCATTCCAAGTTCCTTTTACTGTTTCTCCTTGTGTTCTAGAGATCATGATCCCAAGAAAGAACTCTTCATTTGCATTTATAGTCAGATTTGACATGTGAGCTTTTTATATAGTCACAAAGCCTACATTAAGCTTTGTCAGAAAAGAAAAAAAAAGATGGGATATTAGGCTTCAAGTATTGTTGTTTTAACAAGCCTGGGTCGCAGCAACTAAAATAAATAAATATATATATATATATATATATATATATATATATATATATATATATTTTTTTTTTTGCCTCATCAGATAGCTACAGTTTTTCAGAAGCTATCATTTAAAACAAGGATTATATTAAATAAATCAGATTTTAACCTTTTCTCACTACTGTTTTGGGAATCCTTTTATATTTCATTCTTTTCTGTGTACTCTATGACTCAAGAGACTAGGAGTCTTTTCTATGCTACAATGACTAGAAAGACATTATTCTTTATTGCACATTCACTTTAATCTGGTTCTTCCAAATTTGTAGAGAAGTTTCTCATATGTGAGGTTGGATTGACTAATGAAGCAAAGTACTAGATTTTGTGAAGCCTAGTGACTCTTTTTTGGCATTTAATAAAATATTGAGGCAAAGAAGGAGATACTGTTTAAGGTAGCTTTGATTATCATTTATCAGTAACTTTTGCATGCATGCTATCATTCTAAACATTACTTTAGAATGTAGCTAGCTTTTGACTAGGGCTAAATATATTTGATTTCTCTAGGAGCAAGTGTCTGATTTCCTGCACTATTTTCTGCTTTTGCTCCAGTTTATTTTCTGCCTCTTCTCTCCCTACCTAGATAGGTTTTAATTACACTGGTTAAAATATAATTATTAAGTGGTCTTTGGTTTCTCTATCAGGTTAAGTTTTTAAAAACAATAAAATGACTTTCTAAATTACAAAAAAAAAACACAACCACAAGTTCTTAAAATCTTTAAAGAAAGACGATTTTTATACAAATTGTATCCCAAGGAAACTCATAAATACTTTTTATTATTTGTGTAAGTGACAACAAATTCAAGTACCTGATAGTATCCTTAAACTGTAGTGCAAAACAAAAAAAGCTGTCAGTGCTTATCAGTTCTTATGAATTCTTAATTTTCTAACTTTCAGATGTTTCACATTTTCTATAACCATTGTTAAAAGAGTGGCAGGAGAGGCTAGCTTTGTAAAGTGGTGGTTAAGACCACGTTTCTTAAAAAAAAAAATAAAACAAAAAACAAAAACACCACATTTCTTAAATTGAGACTGGGTTTGAATCCCAGGCTACTTACTAGCTGTATAACCTTTGGTAATTCCTGGGGCTTAGCAGAGAATTGAAATCACAAAGGTGATCTCAGAATTCCTGGAGGTGATAGTAAGAATGATTATAGTGCCTGACATGTTTTAAGCATTCAGTAAATAGTAACTAAGTAGTGAGAAGCAATTCCACTTAAAGCAGTCTCTTGACCCATTACCATTTCTAGAAAGTTTTCTGGGTTTTGGCAAAGTTCCAAAATTATATTTGACTTTGGAAATTTTTTTTGCGCTATCTTGATCATGACTTAAAATGCAACTTAGGCATTCAGATAAATACTAACTACTTAATAAATGCCTATTGATTGATTAAATAATTGAAGTTAACTTTGAGTTGAGTCAGAGTTCCATGATGGGCTCAGAAGAAAAGCTAAAGATGTATCAAGTATGTATCTAATCTGAGGGAATGAAGTTAGATCTCTATAATGTGTTTCTTAAGAGACTCTTTTCTAGGCCCAGAATGCTATTTGTTATGTTTGTATATTCATAAAACCAGTGGTGGTTGGTAAAGTAAAAGTAAATCATATATTTAATTTGTCTACATAGATAAGTAATATGTAAATATTCAAGAGATAGTTATAACAACTTTCATAGAATAAGTAACTTTCTTTTATTCAACCCCAGAAAACCTTAACTCTGCTCCTTCCACTATCATGTCAGAAATTATTATTACTCAGCAAAATTGAGATTACTTAGTAACATTACTTAGTAAATTACTTTTATAGTCCTGATACATTGTGAGGAATAGTTTCTGGAAATAAATGGACATAGATTTATTTGGTCATTGAGCAATTTTTGTTGCAGTAGAATTGGCTTGTAATGGCAAATGTGAAAAGTGTAATGACACTTTTGAGCATTTTAGTATTGCCCACACTTCTATGCTTAAGAATGTCATATATTTCCTAAGAGATCAGAGAGTTAATTCAAGGAACTCTAATAACAGTGAAACAACTAAGAGTTGAACAGAACCTTTTGACTACAAAACACCACCTTTATCAGGTTGTTGAAGCATTTGTCAAAAGGAGTTTCCCTAGTCAGTTTCATTCAGTCTGTGCTGTGTTTCTTGCTGGATGAAGATGCTAGATCACTATCTTACTTAGAGCTCAACTACTATTCAGTTAAACTCTAGAGTTACTTGATCTTCAAAGGAGCTATTTGGTGCAATATTTAATTAAAGCTAAAAATCAAAATTTGAAGCCTTTGTTGAAACTCATTTGTAATAGAAATGTACTTAGTAAGTCAAACATTTATTTTAAAATAGACGTCCTTATCACCTATAATTACATTATCTTTTAGAATTGAATTAAATATATATATATTATCAGTTGAGGTCATGTTTAGACTAAAGAACATTTAGACAAAGAGCTAACATGCATGAAACATTTGCTCATATTGGTATTGACTTTCAGAATTCCTGGTAGCTATCCCATTAACACAGTGGTCAGATGCATAATAAGTGATATAGAGTTCTAGCTGTCTCTTGTGCATTTTTAAAGCATTCTAGAACTAGTAACATCTTCTTGTCTAAAATTGGGATTAAAATCAATGAAGCATTGGACTTTCATGTATTTTTCTCTTCTGGGTTGTCAGATAAAGGAGTTTTTTAGTAACAGTGATCTTAGTATGTATGTCCTATTTGGCTAAGCATGCATAACTATTTCATAGAGAGGGTTTTATTACTTTTTAAATGAAGAATGGTAACATATTTATACATATTCCTTATACATGGTCCTTAAAGCAAAAAAAAAAAAAAAAAAGTTATTGTTTAGTTTTTATTTAATCAGAAACTGAAGCCTGGAAATTGTAATCATTTTTTGAAATTCATTTTCCTTGGAAACAAAATGCTCCCCCACTCCCCCAAAAAAGAAAAAGAAACAAAATGCCAGAATTGAATGAGCATTGAAGGACTTTTAAATGTTCAGCACTGTGAGGTAACCTGTTACAGAGGCAAGAAAGGAAAGTGTTCTGTGTTTAGGACTTCGGGGGCTGGCTTTCAAGTCCCCCTTTCAAGTCCAGCTTTCCTAATCACTAGTTTGGTGTTCCTCCACAATACCCTTTACCTGTTAGAGACTCGTTTATCTCCCTCTGAAATGGGCGATAATGATGCCTTCCTACCATCCAGGACTGGTTTTAGGAAGCTCACTAGAGACAATGGATATAAAAATGCCCTGTACATTACAAAACTATGTAAACAAAAATGATCATTTCTGTTGAGGAATCAAACAACAGAGATAGAACTGTAAGCATATTGGAAGGTTAGATTCTAAATTCAAGTCCTGAAACAAAAAAATCTGGTTAAAGTCAAAGCTACTCTTATAAGTCCCTAAACTAAAGTGAAGTGTGGTTGTATTATTTTGTCTACAACCATGAATAGTAATGTGTAAAGTATATGTATATAGTAATATGCTGCTATAAAGTAGTACAAAAAGAATATGGCCAGAATGATTTTACAATCACTTTTTTCTTTAGATGAGCATAATGTAGATAAATACTTTAAGTTAAATATGTGTTAGACTCCTCTGTGTCATAACAACTAGGAGTAAGACAACCTATGAAAATAATACACCTCCAATGTAATGGAATCCTAGACAGGCATCTGGTAAAACAGCAGCTGACAAGAGTTAATTCAAAGTGGGCATAGGTGAGAGCAAAATGGTGGTATCCATGTTTGGTTTGGCTGTGAAAGGTTTAACATTTTAAAATTTGAATCCTTTCTCAGGTGGGCATTTATTCTCCAGGTACTTGCCAGTCCTTGTTGCTTTTATATCAGTCTCTTTAACATTTACCTGCCTTAAACACATTGAGCCTTTGATTCCTGATTTTTCCAAAGGAAGGCCTACCTGAAGAAACTGATCTTAAACTTGAATGTTAAGTAAGTTATTAGTATGAATTGACAAAATAGTGTTTGAGAAGGCATACCAGCTTGAAGGAAAGAAAGGAAGTAGAAATAGAGGAAAGAGTGCCTGGCTGGCTCTGTCAGTGGAGCATGTGACTTTTGATTTGGGGGTTGTGAGTTTGAGCCCCACACTGGATGTAGAGATTACTTAAAAGTAAAATCTTAAAAAAAAAAAAAAAAAAAAAAAAAAGGAAAATGTTTACATAACAAAAAGGGTTAACAACAGCTGAGGCACAGTTGGGAAAAAGTAGAAGATGAATTTGGTTAGTCCTGTCACGTGGACGGCTTTGGTTGGCTTTGATGGAACCCACTGCAGCCTGTGTGACATGCTGGGATGGTATCCGAGAGAGGCTCTGTTAGCTCTTTGAACAATGGGCAGTATTTGGAAGGAATTGAAGGGAGGAAGGAAGGCCTTTATCTAGGTGTTCAGTGATAGGGGCCTGAAACAGTCCAGAGGTTTTCAAAATAGAGACTAAGAGCCTAATTTGAGGGAATCTGGAGCTGACTTGCCAAAAATGATGATTCAGAGCCATGAAGCCACCTCTGCTTCATTTTTCTTTGATGCCTGATATTCAAGCTTTCAGCACATTTTATCATTCTTTCTTGAGAAAGTCAGCCTATTCCCCCATCTCCTGTTTGCTCTGGATAAAATCATACTAATTTAGGCCTTATCACTAGAGTATTTCTAAATAAAGCATCCGCTGGAGCTAATGTCTAATCCTTTTCCCTAGCCCCAATCCATCTCTTTCCCTCTTTCTTACACATGACAGAAAGAGCTGCTTTCCCTGAAACACTTCTTTCAGCAGCTCACTTTGTTATTCCAAAAATTAGAAGGCCCTCCAATTGTTGATCACGTCAAAGGCAAGACTTAAAGGCCATCCCTAAGGGGGTAATGGAGGAGATTAGGGCAGGGTTATTTCACAGGGTGATAAACCTTTTGAAATCCTGAGATCTAAAATTTAAATTACTGTCCTATTTATTCTGTAGTGTATAGAAACTAAAACTGAAGACAAATTTTGAGGTCAAGGAAAGATTAGGCAGGGATCGCCAGGTCCAATTCTCATCCTTTGTGTTGTGTTTCAAGTGTGAAAGAAATCTGTACACAGACACAGACCTGCCCTTTGCTCACACAGCGTCTATTTCTGTCTCCTTGCTTTTTGGCTCAGGGCATTCCCTTTCCCTGGAGTTTGTCTTTTCAAAATTGCTTCTAAGGACCATCTTTTCCATAAGCCCTTTGGCTTTTCTAGTATTTCCTCTAACCCATAGTCTTCCTTTTGAGAATTCTTTCTGCACCTCCCAGTAGCACTTAGCCTAGTATTTAATCATTCTCACATGTTCCCCGACTAAAATGTGAACTCTGGCATGAAGGAGTAGGCCTCCATACTCTTGAATCTTCCAGAGCAGATGGTGTAGAGCACAAGGTAAAAGAAAAGCGGCTTCGCAGAATAGGAGGATTGAGTCCTGGGTTCTGGTCCCAGCTTAGTTATTAATGGGACACATGGCCTGTGGGGGGTAGGCCTTGGCTGTATTATCTATGATTCGGAATTCTGCTAATTCTAGCATTGTGTAATGAATGGCCTAATAGAATATGGTTGGGGGAAAGGAAAAACAGGCTGTTAATTAAATTTAAAGTTGTGACCCTGGGGAGCCAAGAAGATTGAAGTACACTTGCCAGAAAAGTATGAGAGAGGTGCCATTTTGGTTGAGGGAGGGGTGGGAAAGGGAAGTATAGTGTTTGCCAGTTTTGCTGTTGTTGAGTTTCGAATGCAAAATGTCCCTAGACAGTAATAGTAATAAGTACTAGGCTGTGGAGAAAGGGAGTTGAGAAATAGAGTAGAGATTCAAAGTCATCATCAAACAGGTGAAGTGAGCCTCCAAGAGGGAGTGGATCTAGAAAGAGCAAAGTGAAGGACACTAGCTTTTGAAATGAAAGGCATGGTACAAGAGCTAAGAGGACTGCGTAGAAGGAAATTGTGATAATGACAGAGAAGTGAGCAATTTGAAAATTGAGAAAAGTTAGCATTTGACCAAGAAGAATTGATGAAATTGATGAAGAATTTCAAATTCCAGTGGTGAACTTAAGACAGCTTCTGAGTTGCAGAAAGTCAGAGAGGAAATTATAACCAGCCTCAAAGGAGTTTGGAAAAAGCATTCTCATAGAGAAACATAATGGTGACTTTCTATACAGGAAATCATGACTGGGATTATGGCAGATACTTACAGCATTTCTTCTAAATACATAACTCTATGACAAAATATTAAAGTTATGAAGAGGGCAAAGCTCGTTATAAAATAAAATGTTCAAAAATTATATTCTCCTGGTGAAAATCTTGTAAGAAAACTGGTAACCTGTTTGACCCTCAGCTAGAAACTAACCTGTGGTAAAATGTGAGAATCTGGAAAACCACAGTTCATTATCAAGTACTTTAATTTTCTATTTATAGTATCCTTTTAGAGTTTTGTAAAGTTCCCCCAATTATCTCTTCCCTCCCCCTACCCTTTTAAAAACCTATTAAGAAACTAAGCAAGAATGTGTTTTAATGTGGCATTTAATTAATATGCTAATCATTTTTTTTGCCAAATTGCATCATTTTCAAAAACCTGAGTACACTTCCAAAATATACCTGTGGTTGCGTATTCAGAGAAATGTCAACAAGATGATCTTGCTCTAATTAAGGCATCTTAATATGAAAATATATAAACCTAGGTAATTACGTAATGAAAAGATATTTTCATAGACTATAGCACTGACCAGATGCACAGATTTAAAGTTTAAAAATTTAGTTCTGTGACACATTAACAAGGTTGACCTGTTTGTTTCTTATATTTCTTTTAATAGAATTTAATTCCTTTTCGACCTTCGATTCAGTTCCAAGGGCTCCAAGGGGTGAGTACTCTTGTTGATTCAGCAAGAAAATCTAATATTCTTCTTACATACTATTATATTTAATCTCTTAAAATTTATTTTAACTCGTGCCTCAATATAAGGTCACTCGTACTTTGTGAACTTCATGACTAAATATAAATTTAGTAAATGTAAATTTGAGTTACCTTTTCCTGATTTATTTAAAAATAATTTAGATAATACTTATTGAGAGTAGTTTTCCCCCAAAATCATGAATAATGGCATTTTTTTTACCTTTTTTGAAGTAAAATATGTTACAGTATTATGAGAAATTTTTTTAACCACAGTTAAGCAACCATAAAGAATTATTTTCAGCAAGTTATAATTATGTGATTATTGTTACTATTGAACTTTTGCTGTCTGCAGACTTAATTTTTTTTATTGTACATACTAAGAAATGAAATGTATAAATAGGAGTTTTTCCAGGACACAGAATAAATATTATGTATCTTATTGCTGCATTTAAAAGCATAATAAATAATAACTCAAAATATACCTATGAATTTTGTTTATAATAAACTTTATAGGAATAGTGTCAGTATTATTTTAAAATTATTAACTATTAGAGTTTAGTATTAATAAAAAGTCTCCATCATTCCTTCCCTGAATATGCATTTCTGAATTTGTGTCTATATATTGACTGTAGTATGGAACTTTGGAATATCTGTAAATGGATTTTAGCACTCTAGAAAAAAAGACAAGCGGAAGGAGAGAGATCATATTCCTGCTAATTATGAATCTACCTTTGTAAATCTTTATTATGTCACAAAATGAAAATATTCAATGTAAATCAGTACAGTCTTTCTAAACTTTATAACTTGAAAATATTTGAAGCGTCAAGAGTTTTAATTATATCATTCAATACCATCTTAAGAGTACTAGTAAATAATATTGCTAACTTGAAGGAGGTGTTTGTGTGGATGTCAGAAGACTATCTGTGTGATAGCTTTACAATTAAGTCTGTTTTTTTTTCTCCCCTAGTAACTGAGCGTTTATGAATGGGATCCTAATTACAGCAAGCATTCTTCTGCGTTTTGTTTTATGGCTTGTTAGGTAGTCCTTAGCACCTGCTGGCACTATTTTTGAGGTATTAGTTTTGGTGGTTTATTTAAGGCTTCTTAAATTTTCTCACAAAATTTAATGGCATCGGTAATCTCTGAAACAATGATCCAGAGGCAAGCTTGAGTCCATGAACCCTGGAGGGCTCCAAGGATTTTCAGTAAAGGGTTATCTGAAATGAGAGGTCAAGACCTAGGAGAATAGTGAAGGTTTGAGCTGCTTTTCCCTCACTAGCAGCTGTTACCTTGTTTGGGATCTGCCTCTTCCCTTAAATCTCCGTTTTCCCAGTTAGGACACAGAGGCTAGGGAAATGCAAGAGAACATTTTACTAGGAGGCATCAGTTAGATGGAATATTGAGAAACCAACATGTACAGGCTTCAAACTCTTGATTCAGACACACGCAGCTTTTAGCAGTCTTAGAATATAGTTTTCTCCGGCACACTATTTGCCCCCTAGAGGCCCCAGGCACCATTGTAAAGCTGGCAGTTTATATTTGAGACCTTGCGTGTCCTTTTCTGGATTCTCTTACCTACCTCCCCCAGGCTTTCCTGTCTTATGTGTCCTGGCTTCCTCAGTTTATCTTTGCAAGCTCCATTCCCCCTTCTATTCCATTCCTTGCCTGGGTGTAGTTCACTGATAAAGATAACTTAGAGGTGAGTGACTGATAGGATTAAATCTTAATGGGTGTTCGAATTTTAACAGATAAGCTATTTTAACCCAAATGAATGGTTATTAGATTTTAGTAGAGTGGGGGAGGGGCAGGAGGCTGTAGACCCAGAGCGATGGAATACTTGGCCCTACCTTGCTTACTTTGCTTTCTGTCTCCTCTACCCCTCTACACCCACCCCCACCCGCAGCCCCCTTTTTATTATTCTAACTCGGAACAAAATATATGGACTCAGCATTGTTTCTGAGCCTGCAGCTGCATTCCATCCACCCTTCCCCCCCTTCTCTTTGCAGAGCTCTCACCAGCCCTTTGGGACTTAGTAAAAACAAAGAGTCATTACAGGGGAGAGAGTGGGTTGGCACAGCCCACAGGGAATACGCAGAGCCACAAATGTGAGGGTCTTCTGTACAGTGCTCCTCTGTTATTCTCGAGAGCCATGATAATTTAACATTGCCTTGCTGATTGCTTTAAAAGCCCTGAAGAAGTATGCTTACGGTTTTCCTATGTGGAAAATGTTCAGGACTTTTAAGAAGACTTTGTTTCAAATTTAGGTTTCCCACAAAAGATAGTTTTTCTTAATGAGAAATGCTAATACAGTATTTCAGGAATTTTGAGTTTTTCTGGAAAAGATTTGGCAAATCTAACAAATGTCTTTTACATCAAATGTAATCAAAAAAGGACATGAACTGTCATGATGGTGTCATATTTAGGCATATTTTAAATATAACTGAAGTACTGTTAAAATATCATTTCAAAAGTGTTAAGAGTATTTTATTTTCCTCATGCTAAGCACTGCATGGTTACTGCTGTTCCTTGTTACTAATTATAGGATTTTTCTTGCCTCAGTAATGTCTTTAGAAGGTCAGAATTTGGGTCTTGGCAGGTTAGCTTTTAAGCATATTTACTTTTATGCCTGAACATGTTCTCTTAGGTTGAAGTCTTCCTCTAAATAAATGCAGCCTGGAACATTAAACAAACTATAGCAGTATGCTGTTAATGAGTGAAACTGCTAAGAACCATTGACTACCTAGATTTTTATCATTGCAGTTAGCCTGCAGCTTTTATAGCATTAAAAAACTGTAAATTGTATCTTTCACAATCCTCACCCCTTTTCCTTAGTGGAAGACGGTGCTCAGTAAATTGAGTGATCATCGAAGGTATTTTCTAGAATCAGAAAGATTGAGAAAATACCAATGGGAGCAGTTGAATATGATTTCTAAACTCATGAATATCAGGAGCTGAATAAATGAGTGAAAAATGCCTTGTGGATTCTGAAGGGTATGGGTCAACAAATTATCCTCACAGTTCTAATCACATCTAGGATGCTCATGACTAATGGTTTATTAGGATTACAAATTTCAATAGATCATTCTAATTGAACTGAAAAGGTAGCTGGTAAGAGGCACATGAGCTACAGTAACGAAGTGTTACAGTGTTGTGAGGGTTGTATTGGTAAAATGCACCTGGTTTCCAAAAGCTGTCAGGTAAGCTTTATAGAAATCATTTGTATATTTATAGAAATATAGTTCTGCCTCTTGTATTTTAACTGGATACTGAAAATGTAGCGGGTGAAATTTGCCAAAAATATGTGTTCCAGTAAAGTTTTTAAAAATACGCTCTGAGGGATCCCTGAGTGGCGCAGCGGTTTAGCGCCTGCCTTTGGCCCAGGGTGCGATCCTGGAGACCCCAGGGTCGAATCCCACGTCGGGCTCCCGGTGCATGGGGCCTGCTTCTTCTCCCTGTGCCTGTGTCTCTGCCTCTCTGGAGACCCCAGGGTCAAATCCCACGTCGGGCTCCCGGTGCATGGGGCCTGCTTCTTCTCCCTGTGCCTGTGTTTCTGCCTCTCTCTCCCTCTCTCTGTGACTATCATAAATAAATAAATAAAAATTAAAAAAAAAAAAAAAACAAAAACGCTCTGTAAGGGCACCTGGCTGGCTCAGTGCTTAAGGGTCTGCCTTCAGCTCAGGGCGTGATCCTGGGGTCCTGGGATCGAGTCCTGCATCAGGCTGCCTGCCCAGAGCCTGCTTCTCCCTCTACCTGTGTCTCTGCCTCTCTGTGTGTGTTTCTCATGAATAAATAAATAAAATCTTAAAAAAAACACACTGTATTTTTATGTTTGTTGAAGGTTTCTTGTGTAAAGACACAATAGAGACAGAGCTGTAATTACAGTCTGTCTTCACACTACCAGGGGAAAGTTCTTCCCAGTATACTGTGCAGTTTTGAAAGAAGAGGTACTGGAAGCAACTAGACTCATTGTTTTCAAGTAATGGCAGTTTTCTACTGACCTAATTATTCTTCACAATAAATTTAAGCAGGTGCTTAATCAATGGTTGTGCTAATAGGTTTGTTGTTGTATTCGTTTCTTACTTATTGCATAAACATTCTTTTAGTCCTCACTGGTGCCAAGTACTTTGCTAAGTGCTTAGTGTGCAGATACAGGGATGTGTAAGACGTGAGTCTCGCCCTCAGGGAACTCAGAGTCTGACAAGCACACACAGACCAGTACTCAGGAAAGAATTAATAATGTAGAACTTAACCCAGAGTTCGCCACTCAGAACTTCTGTGTAAATAAGACTGTCAGGAAGGAATGAGGCTCAGGTGTGTATTTCTGATTGGTATGAATCAGCATTTTAGACCAAGATTTCAGTGCGTGCAAAATACGTCCTGGTGGTAGATAAGTAAAATCCCTGAAGGCCTATTAAAATCTGTGTACACATATACAAAAAGGTAAATCTGTGGTATCATTCAGATAAAAACTGAAATGGCAAGGTTTTCAATAGTAAATAACAGCCACCTCTGCTGGCCTTTGGTGGCCTTGCGGAGTGCACTTGCCTGCAGCCTCAGGGACTCCTGTCCAGAGAATGACTATCCCCAGAGCAGGGAGAAATAATGTTAACTTTGTCACAGTAATTGGGATTCCAGACCTCAGTATTTATGAGAATGTTGTTCCAGAATTTTCTAATTTAATTGCTTACTTCAGACTCAGCCATCCCAGAGGCTTTAGAAAATAGAACTTAGTTTGGCATATATAATTCAGAAATTATTTTTAAGAAGAAGACTGAAAATAGAAAATATTTTCTATAAGTACCGTGTAGTGTCTCCTACAAAATAGTGAGTCACACATACGTTTCCAGGAATGAACAAGGAATAACCAGCCAAACAAGTTTTAAATGTATGTCTTCCAAAAGGCACTGTGACCTTCTGAAGATTAAATCAGCATTTAACTGCTAACTTTAAAGGCTTGAATAATGCTATAAAACTCTTACAGTAGAGTCATTAACTGAAAAGAACAGAGGGTTGCATTTTTCTTTTAAGCATTCAGAAATATTTTATCAATTGCTTATTTTCCTTTGCAGGATCAGGGAAAAGATCAAGTATGAAATACTAAATTATACAGTATTTGAAATTAGTAGGCAGTTTCAACCCACCTACAGATACTTTCTGCAGACTACCCTTCTCTAACCTACTTGATACCTGGGAAGCAAAGATAACTATCCGTTTTAAACAGCAGGAGAGATAAAAATAAATCACCAACACTGCCATTCCTTCGTAGATGATATGCCTGTGCTCCAACTGCTTTCCCCTGCTGTTTTTGGTTTGGCTACCCCATTGATTTTGCCAATGGTTGTGTTTAGTCAGTCTGCTCAAAGGTTGCTGACTAACAGTTACCTTTAGACACTCAGCTCTGAATGTAATTAATACTAGAAGGATGTTAGAATTATACCTTTTTGTAATGGCAGTTCTGTTTTAATTTTTTAATATTATGGTGGTTAACATGTATATAGATAAATTTTAATATTTGCATTGAATTATGACTCTTATCCATCTATTAATATACTAAGGTATCAATACAATAGTAAATAGCCTAATTTGAAAGAAATATTTAACTTCAATATATATCCAAGATTATATTATATATAACATAATTTTATATGTCATATAATATATAACATATACTTTATATGTATAAAAGCTCATTTGGCCAGGAATATGGGCTGACATTGTAGAAACTCATTTTATCTTAAAAAATAATTGAACCATAGTTTGAAGTTTGAAGCTATTGTATATTGCCCAATCTGTCTATTTTATGCTGCCATACACTGCCCTCCTTTTCTTCAGGATAAGAACTAACAGCAGGGTTTCTAAAGAAGGAGAGCAATGGGCTAAATTCGGTGTCCGTTGTTTCACACCTTGGGTAGGTAACAGGACAGGCACCAGGGGACACGGCCCATCCCCTGTCCTGGAAGAGTACAAAAATGCCAGAGGGTGGGAGCATGACTTTGCCTTTGTGTCTGTGGTGCCTGCAGAAACTCTCTCAAAGTACTTGCTGACCACACCTTCACACAGATTCAGTGTGGGCTACAAAAGGACAAGCCTCCCAAAATACGAGCACAAACAGGAACTGATGGCATTTTGCTCTGTCCTTCACCACACTGCAGTCACTTTGGAAAGCAGCTGGAACTATGAGTGAAATCTGAAGCAGCCACAAATACCATAAATTGCATTCTTAGCAGTGAGTTATGCTGTCTACATTCAACAAGCATTTATGAATACTCACTGTGTACCATGCTCCACGATAGACACTGTGTAGACAAAGGTAAATAGGACTTTGAAATGCCAGCTCTTGTTCCTAACTGACATCATCTATTTGTCAATAAAATCTGCCTTGATGGCTTTGCCTTTTTGCTTCCCACCAAAACTGAAACTTGTGAAATTGAGTCGCCTGTGTTACAGAAATTTTCACTTTAATAGCACTCACTTATTTAAGCTTGGATAATAATATTTCCCATTCTATAGTACCTTGTGTTTCCTATAGTTAAACCACGCCTAAATTTGAACCATGAGCATTACTTCAGTATCTTTTGACCTCTTACTGTGTCAAGATGATATTTTAGGCACATAAAATGAGTTTATAAGAGCTTTATTCAAAAGAAAAGTCAAATTTAAATAAACAGGAAAAACAACTTAGAATATGGCCAAGCCCTAGATCTTATTTCAAACAATATTTTGAAATTTTCATTTTAACATTTAATGCCTTTGGAATTGGAATGCATCTCATTATGGATGGCATCTTAGTATTGTCATAGTTGGTTAGCATTTTATATTACGCAGTGGTACATAAAATCAGTCTTACATTGCTGGCATCGTAGATTCAATGAATTACAGCACTGCAATGGAAATATTTAGAGAGTCTGTGTGTCCTGTGATAAGATTTTATCTAATAAAATTTTTTCAAGTTTTCTTTCCTGACCCCATCCTTGACTAGCTTGCTCAGTTAGCTCCATATGTTAGATTATCTGGGAGAATTTACAGAGAAGGTATACTTTAATAACTATTCTTGAATTGTGATCTAACTGAAAAGAACAAAAGTATGAAATTATAATGTTCTCAGATTTGTTTTTAAGCTAAAAACCTCCCCTATTAAAGTAACTTGTTTTGAAAACAAGTTTGTTTTTTTGGGGAGGGGGTGGTGTTTGTTTTTTGAAAACAAGTTTAGAAGAGTTTTACTGAGCTAAAGACTTCATAAATCCAGAGACATGCCTTGAGGCTAATGAATTTGCCCTTATCAGGCTAAGAATTTTCAAATTTCTCTAACTCCTCTTATAATTTATACTATATTTAGCATACATGTATAGTAATCTATTCAATTATTTTTCAATGATTACAGATAAAATGAAATATTTACTATATGCTAAGAACTCTGTACTAAGCACTTTACATATATCATTCTCATTTAATCCTCACAGGAATGCTGTGAAGCAGATACTCCCATTTTGCTGATGTGTATACACACCATGGCTCTGAAGTTAGTTTTTGAAGCTCACACAATTAGTGGGTAAAGGAGCCTACAATCCACTGTAGCCTCTGATTCCAGAGCTTGTTGTCATCACTACAGTGATCCCCACCTGCCTATAACAAATGTTCAATAAGCATTTTACTTATTCTCACATTCATGTAGACATCTATTGAATACCTCTCCAACTAGCAAGAGGAAGAGCAACAGTTAGGAAGGTCTCAGAGAAGTAGTTTGAACTGGGCTTTGAAGGATTACCAAGAGTTGGCTAGGTGAAAATTCTTTTCAATCCCATACTGCAGCATGAGCAAAGTGGCAAAAATGGTTTGTCAAACGTTCCCACCTTCTTAAGGAGTTTGAATTTCACTTTGGAGATCAATACTTATTTGTAAAATTTTCCTGGGAGTCTCTGATGAAGTCTGAAGAGCACAACTTTAAAATATGATAGCTAGGTTTGCTTTAATTAGGAATATTATAAGAATATGCAAATGTATAGGTGTATGTACATTCTGTTCTCTGAAGGAGGTTTGCAAAGCACATTGAGAAACAATTCATGATAAGGAAAAACATTTCACATTGTGACCCTTTACACAATACCTATACACATTCACCCAGCTTAAAACAGGAGTTTCATAGCACAGTATTGTTTCTTTATCAGTGTAGTCTGATATATTCTATTTCATTTTAAAGAATCCTGGTCATTATCCGCTAAATTAATGTTGTGACCTTCCAGTGGGTCACAGTCTGTGGTTTAAAAAAGCACTGCAGGAAATTATCTATTTAAAAAATTTTAACCAGGGAGTCGTGGTCAAGTTTGCATTTTAATATGCTTATCCAGTAGCTCCCCTAACTTAGTTACTCCTTTTATATGGAAAAGAGGGAAAGAAAGGAGTCAAGGTGGCTCCATATTTAGGATGAATATTTGGTTGGGCAGTTTATTAAATCTGAAATAGATGAAAAACATTGAGGCAGGAGGCAAGGGGTGTGTTTAATTTGGGACATGCTGTACATGAGATGTTTAGGTGATACGCTGTACCTTGTTCTGTCAAGATGGAGCTGTCTGGAAGGCAGTGGCATCTGGGAGTTTGGAACAAAAGGATTTTTGAGAAACAACTCCAAAGGACATTTTATAGGATTTAATTATACATGGAAGTTCAGTAGTAAGAAGACAAAAAGGTTTATTTACAGATGGAATTGTGGTATTAAGCTATATTTAAGGAGTTTTTTTCAACTGTTAAAAATACTGATTGACTTATGAGTGTTGGTACTTTTAATTATTAACCGGGAATTTAAAGCTCCTTTTGCCAAATTTTGTTCACACCAATTTAGAGTGGTAGCAAATAGAGGATAAACTCTGCATATTGATTCAGTGGAAAAGTATACAACAGTGAAAACTCAAGTGGGCAGAAGATAGCATATGGCATTGCACCATTTTAATTAATTTTTATTAACCAACAAAATATGTTGTATGTATGCACACGTGATAAAATTATTGAAAACAAAAGAAACAATTGTGAAAAAAGTCAGAGTAGTTGTTACGTTTGGTAGAGAAAGGCAGGCAGGCATAAGGGATTGGAATGGAGCACATGGTTAGATTATTGCTAATGTTCTATTTCTGAGTTGGGCAGTGAGTTCATAGGTATTCATTATATTGTCAAGTTTCATAACTCCAGCTGCATTTTGTAGAAGTGTATCACATAAAGTTTGTTCTCATTAACTTTAAATATAATCTGTCATCTTATCTCCATGGATTAAAAGAGAAAAGCCAGACATATTTCAGTAGCTGTCAAAAAAGGCATTTGATAAAAATTCAATATTAAATCTGTTTAAAAACTTAAGGGCATAAGTAAATAGGGAACAGAAAGAATTCTTCCATAGCATGATAAAAAAAAAAAATCTTTATGAAACTAATAGCCAGTTACATACTTAGTGATAAGACAATACAAATACCTTTATTAATGTTAGCAATAAACACACATGCCCACTATCATCTCTCTAGTTTAACATTGTTCTGAGAATGCTCAGTAATGGAAAAGAAAATGAAATAAAAGCTATGGGTAATAGATAAGTTTGCCCATATCTGCAGATAATCCAAGTAAACCAAGTGCAAAATTTAAGGATTTCTTAAGGTAGTCACTTCAGAAATAACTTTCAAAATCTAGCTTAATATTCAGCGGTTGGAGCAGAAAGACATTTCTTTCAAAATCAAAGAAAGAACAGGATTATTTTTTTAAAGACTTACTAGAGAGTGGGAGCGGTCCAGGGGGAGGGGAAAGGAAGAGAGAATCTCTCTTTTTTAAAATTGACTGGTCCCCCTAAACACTAGCAGTTAGAATTTCAGTGTAAAAATGATCTCATTTATGATAGCAACCAAAAATTACCAAAATGAAATACCAAAAATTAAGTGTAGGTCATGCTCTTCTAGACCTGTCTAAAGAGCTTTATATTACTTTCCTGATGGGTATAAGAGAAAATATAAGTGGTAAATGGCAAGACTGTCCATTTAGGTAAGAAGCTTTTTAAATTGTCGTTTCATCTCCTTAATTAATCAATAGGAAATAAGACATCATATATACCATTATACTAATTTAAAAAAAATACAGAAAACACAAATGTAAACCTACAAAGTAAATATGAAATGCTCTACACCAAAATGTCGTTGCTAGTAATCTATATGAGATTTTTTTTTACATATGTATTTGTCTGTTTCCTAATTGCTCTATATACATAAATGTTTTGAGATGCTAAGTTTAAATATGTCAGGAATCTAGGAGAAAAACTAAATACTAAAGGTTTAAAAAATTATGTTGACAATGAACATAGAGAAGGCACGTCTTAAGAAGTTATCTAGAGCTGGACACCAGCTAAATATCTTGCTAGTCAACTACTTGATAGAGCTGCTTTGTCATCTATCAATGGAAAAAGAAAGTTTCCTCCCTGTCTGTGATCTTTCTCCCCATTAGAAGGAAGGTAACAAGCAGAGTCACTGCTGTTAACAAGGGTATGAGAGGAAAGGCCACTTTTTTGAGTTAACAGTTGACATTTTGGAGCAGTGGTACCGTGATGTGCCCTAGGAATGGGTCTCGTCTCGAAAGGACAAATGGGAATGAAAAGAAGTAGTCAGCTGAATTTAAAAAGATAAAATTCTTAGGGACTTAAGAGGTAATATAACTCAAAATGCAGAAGACGACTAAAGAAGGATAATTAAGTTGGGCCCGCAGTATTAGAGGGTTGGTACTTAAATTAGCCTTAGCAAAAGGGCAGTCTTTTTACAATACTTAAACAGCTTAGTATTTAATAATCATTTAGTAAGTTATATTGGGGATATCTTATTTTAGACTGAGAATATAGGGCACAGTTATATTTATGAATGTAGTAACACTCTACTAATCGATACTAAGAAATTCTTTGACTCATGTGAATGCTCTTTAGTTTTCTCTTAATCTAATTGTGTTAGTAATTCATTGAAATCAGTATTCACAGATTAGGAAAGAACACTTGATGGTGTTCCATTCCCACTGAAGGGTAAGATGATGCTGACTTATATATCCACAGCTACTTAGAGGTTTTGTATTTGGCTATAAAGAAAAACTTTGTTCTAGGAATGCTTGGTATTTTGTTTTTGTTTTTTTAAGTAGGATAGTGTTTCTGTTCCTTCAGAGAAAACTTGAAGCATAAGATAATCATGATTCCACGATTAACTTTGGATAGTCTTATGTTTCACAATTTCTGATCCTGTAAAAAACAAAGAACCTCTAATTTTTAAAAAATAAGTTGATTCTTTAAAAAAAAAAAAAAAAATAAGTTGATTGAGTCATGAAAGGCAAATGTGAAAGTGATTACTTAAAATCTAATTACTTTTTAAAGCAGTCTTTATTGCTTTTTGATTGAAAAACTAATGAATATACATTTTAGCATTGTATGTAAAGTACATACAAAGATGAATACATGTCTTAATAATAATGAAAACCAGCTAGTGTAGGATTTCTTCTAGTCTTTTTTTCATATTCACACATAGGTTGTAGTCACTGTGTATTTACTGTTTTTTTATATCCTGCTTTTTCCATTTAACATATGAGCATTTTCCTATGTCATTAAATAGTAAAAGCTATTTCTAAATAACTACCTAACATTTCATTTTATATATAAACATTTATTTTAGCTATATTCCTATTACTTATATAGTTTTTATGTAACAGTAATGGTAAATTCTGTGTGTAAATTTTTACTTTCGTTTCTAATGATTTCTTCAGGCTAGATACCTAGATGTGGAATTACTAGGTCAGAAGCATGAATGTTTAGATTTTTTGATGACTGTGGGCTAATGCACTCATGTACCCCCCACTCCCAGAAAGCCGCTGCTCTTTCCACAGCTGTTTGAAAGTGCCTGTCACTAGGTGTTTTCCCTGGCCAATACACATTTTCTTAATTTCAAAAATAATCATTTGATAATGTTTAAAAACTGTTGTACATTGTGACTTGCTTGATAATATCTGGCACAGGTAAAACGCAATATTGTTGAAGTACTATCCAATGTTTACTGTCTCCACTGATACTGCTAGGAGTGGTTTTGAGTTTTTCATTTAATTTCATTTATTTTTCCCAATATAGTGTGGAGAGGTTTTTATTTTAGTAATTCAGGGACTTTCTTTGAAATAACTGTTCTACCTTTTAAAATAATTACTCTATTTTTTTTATATTTTTTACTATTTCTTTACAATTGCTGATAGTTGTAATAATTTAGTGCTTTTGAGTTTCCACTTTCCTCTTTAGATGCCTTTCTTCCTTAAAAGAATATTGCAAACTTTCATGAAATCTACTTGTATGAATTATCTTTTTTATGGGGCAGTGCAGTGAATTATTGGCAAGGGGATAAAATGTTTTGCTACTTCATATAATTTTAGTGTTCTAAAGGAACCTGTGGTGTGTGGTTCTGCCTCTTAGAATCACATAACTCTCTAGAAGATAATTAAACAACAGTTTTGGTTATAAACTATCCAAATATAATAATTGTCCATATGTAAATCTTTGCCCTTTTTTGCCAACATACATTCTCTTATTTTAAGGCAGAGGTTTGATGGCTTTTCCAATAGCTTAAGTATAGTGTCCTTAACAATGAATCTTTTTAGCCCTGTATTTTTTAGAATTATAAATCAATTTTCTGAGACTTTATAGGTCCTCTTACTTACATTAGACCTGTTGAGTTTCTTAGAACTGCAGTTTCTAATTTATTAGCTCTTGATGCACTGTTATATCAATAGCTTTAAACATGTTAAATAATTTTACTTCCTTTATTATAGTCCTTAAGAAAACTAGCACATGAATTTGACTTATGAAAACTGAATAGAAATAAATTTTATGAAGTGGACCCCATCTCAGGAATGTATTTTCAGGGTAGATATTTGGAAAGAGGTCTATAAAAATTAAAATACTATATAGGCTTTATTCATTTTTAGGGCTACCTATAGCTTTGACACTAAAAATCACAAACTTTAAAATATGTTTTCATTTATGAAGATTGTAAACTTTCAAGCCGCAAAGTTGTGGTGTTCGAGAACTCTTAATTCTGTTTTCTTTGTTTCTTTGTTGTGCTGTAGCTACTATCTAGGGCTCTCAAGGTGGCATATTTTTTTATGGATAAGGCATTTGGGAACAGTGTTTGCTCCCCTTCTTGAGTAGCGGCAGGCATCTGTAATTTTTCAGCTTGCATGGACACTTGTTGTGGACCATTTGTTCTTGTACCTAATTTCTCTGTACTTTGAGTTTGAAACATTTAGAAATACTGCTAGTCTTTTTAGTTGTTTCCCCAGATAGTTTGACTTCTTTTTAAGCTAACACTGAAATTTGACCTTGAAAGTTTCTAGTTCCTTACTTTTTATAAATACTGAGGATTCAGATTAAGTATTGTCAGCTTTTTTTTTTTTTCAGTATTGTCAGCTTTTGATGTTCCATGAGACACTTATTATCCGTCCTGTGCCAGTTGAAAATTACTTCAAAAACCAAATACATCATTATGTATGTGTTTGGAGGAAGCTAAAATCAGTGGAGCTCTCCAATGGTGTCTTTTATATCACTAGGGCAAACATTTGGGGGCACACACTACAGGCTGGACATTGTGCCAGGCACCTTTAGAAGAGTGATTTCTTTAAATTTCACAACAGTCCTATTAGATAAATAATATCATTGCCCTCATTTTGCTGATGAGGAACCTAGGGGTTAATCTGGTTAAGTTATTTGCCCAAGGTAACACAGAGGTAGAATGCAGAGCCAAGTTGGAAACTGGGCACCATGCTCCAGAACTCGTTATGTAGCACACTAGAGCTGGTCTGTTTGCACTGCTCCCTTTTTCCTCTGTGTGTAAGAGTTCTCACTTTTCTCAAACAATTGAGGAAGACCTGGCGTAGAACTGGAAGTACAGAGGGATCCAATAATAAAACATTTTAAAAAGCAAAGAGAACAAAGCAGCAGAACACCATTTTTTATCTTTAGTATCCTTCTAATATTTGGCACTAATTTCCATTTAAAAATGGCATGTAAGAGTTTATATTCTGTACACTCTTCTGTAACTGTCATTTTTAAGAAGTGACTAAAATTTAATAAATAAAATTATAGCCCCCAACTGTACTACATCTTGTAGCTGTTTCTCTTTCCTTAGCATAGAGCCTTGGTTTTGTATCTTGGGTCCCCAGAGCCTAGAATTCTGTGATGTCACCACAGTGACTGTCTCAGCAGTCCCAGCCCCTCATCATCCCTTTCTTCAACCAGAACAATACTGACTCTATTTGTAATACGTGGTGGGTTTTCCCATAATATTTATTCTGAAAAAGATTTGGCTTTAAAAAAAAAGTATGATTATTGTTGGTGAAAAACAGAGAATTAAGAGTTGAACATACTTCCAAATCTATATGAAAATATTCCTCAAGCTTTAATATTATTTATGTTATTGAATTTATTTTATTTTTTTTTAATTTTATTTATTTATTCATGACAGACACAGAGAAAGAGAGGCAGAGACACAGGCAGAGGGAGAAGCAGGCTCCATGCAGGGAGCCTGATGTGGGACTCGATCCTGGGTCTCCAGGATCACGCCCTGGGCTGAAGGCAGGCGCTAAACCACTGAGCCACCGGGGCTGCCCCTATGTTATTGAATTTAATGAGCTTTCATGGTAACATTGATTGGTTTGGAAGAAAACCATGTGTTTTGTGAAATCTAGGACTTTGGCCACTTTTAGCAGTTTATGTTGATCTTGAGGATTCACATCTGCTAAGTAACAGTCTCCTCTAGATTTACACAGCTATTACTGATAGCCATCCATGATTCTGTTCTCACTCATATTTTGGCCACAGTTCTTCCTGGCATTTGCAAAAAGTGCTTTCCTCAAGGCTTCAGGAGAGCAAAAAGGAGAGAAGATTGGGAATGAATTTGGAAATTGACATATTTAAGATCTTTTTTTCTTGTAGAATTCAAGTTTGGGCTTTGTTTCTGAGAAAAAGAAAATTTTTTAAAAGAAAATTCTGCTTTCTACTTGATCAAGAGAATTACTAAACTTAGAATTATTTAGTGTGGTCTCTCGGTAAATTCTTTAAATGCAAAATGGTCTAGAGGCCACTAATATGTTCAAGTGGAATTTGGTGAGAACAAAGTATTCTGTGAGTATTTTAATAAAGATGAAGATACTTTTTAAAAAGAAAAATGTATAATGTAAATGTAAGTTCCACAAATCCGGGCAGCCACTTGGCCTGGGTTTCAGGGCTAAACATAGCACAAGAGAGGTCAGAAATTTTCTCATCCTGACGTTTGTACCACACAGCATGCAGCTGTGTGGGACTTTTTTTTTTTTTTTCCTCCTTTCATTCTGATATTTATTTTTGCCTGCTCTGGGGAGCCCAGGTTTTCCATAGACTCTTAAGTGATCTATTTCACTATTTCAGATACAGCTCTAATTTTTTAGTATTCCTAGTGTAAAGCTTCATCTAAATGAATGTAATCTTGTTCCATGTTTCTTCAGAAGAATCCAACAAATATTTATTAGGTATAAATTGTGTTCCAGATACATATGAAAGTAAGACCATGGTCCTTTCCCCCAACTAACCTGGTAGGGAAGAAGACACATAAACAATGACTTTAGCATGCAGCATAGTAAAGGCAGCATTTAAAGGTAAGCCCAAAAGGTTATGGGGACCCAGAAAAGGAGCATTTTTTTTTTTTATGGTAATCATTTCTGATAAATTACTCAGGACAAAGTTCCTTTCTCAAGTGTAAACACGCTTTCTGATAGAAGTCTCTTGTTAGGCCAGGAATTTTGTTTTCTTTTTTTTTTTTTTTTTTTTTTTTAAAGATTTCATTCATTCATTCATGACAGACACACAGAGAGAGAGAGAGAGAGAGAGAGAGAGAGAGAGAGGCAGAGACACAGGCAGGGAGAGAAGCAGCCTCCATGCAGGGAGCCTAACGTGGGACTCAGTCCTGGATCTCCAGGATCACAGCCCAGGCCGAAGGCAGCACTAAGCTGCTGGGCCACCGGGCTCCCCAAAAAGGAGCTTTAAACTGGAGAAGGAAAGGCTCCCTAAGAGAATGGCTCCTGAGATGAGTATTTAAAATAAAGAGTAAGTTAGCACAAGCCAAGGCAAGAAGTGGGGACATAAAACATAAGGTGGAGAGTGAGGGCCAGGTCTGTTGGGAAGGAACCTCATATGTCCTATTAAGGAGCTTAGACTAAGAGGTAGAAAAGTGGTAGTAGAGAGTCATGAAGAAATAAATGAAACTTGGAAATGACATGGTCAGATTGGCATTTTATGAAACTAGTTTTGGCAGCCAAATGGTTAAAGAAGGAGCTCCAGAACAGACAAAAGTAGAGGCTTAAAGACAAGTTGTCCAAGCAAAAGATGATATTGAGTCAAAGCAGAGGAGGGAGAGGAAAACATACATTTGAGAGACCATTTAGGAAATGAAAGCAGTAGGACTTGTGATTATCTGGATTTGGGGGGCATGAGGTGGTATGAGAAAAAAAAGAGTCAGAGGGTGACTCACTCCCCAGGATGCCAGCAACCTCAGTAACCAGTTAAATGGTGGTTTATTAACTGGGAGATAAACATAGTTGGGGGGTGGGCAGATTTAGGGATAAGATGAGAATTCTTTTCTATATTAGCATTGATTCTATGGAATATATTTAAATTTTAGAAGGGACTACTTAATAAAAGGAAAATGAAAAGCAGCTTTATGGTCAGAGTTATGGAACTCAATGGGAGATTTTAGGTTTTGCTGCCAAAGAAAGACTTATGGATTAGCCCAGCCATGAAGTTTGAAAAACTTCTGAGATTCTCTATGTGGTTGTCTAACTTTTCTTCTAAAAGCTTCTTTGGCATTTTCTCAATTTTGTAGTAATCTTTTTTTAAGATTGTATTTATTAGAGCGAGCACAAGCAGGGTGAGGGGCAGAGGAAGAAGCAGGCTTCCCATTGAGCAGAGAGCTCGGTGTGGGGCTCCATCCCAGGACCCTGACATCATGACCTGAGCCACCCAGGTGCCCCTGTAGTCATTTATAAATCCATGTTTTGTATTCTGTTATGCTTCATAGTCTGTATACAGTATCTCTCTAGTACCTGCTGTTTGCATCTTTCCCCTGCCAATAACTGTCATCCCCCCCTTTATTCTTGGAAATACCCAGCTACCAACCAACTATACCCAGCCACCTGGTCTCTTCTAAATTTTTAACCATGAAGCTACAAAATGAGTCATTACAAAACTCACTGTGAAGCCTCTTTTTTAGCTGGTGAAACCAGCAGTGGTCAGCTGTATTTTAGTGCACTTAGCTAGTATGTATTGTGTTATATGAAGGTACTCACATCATATCCCAAATACCATATACTGTGTGTATAAATATATGAGTATATGTGTACATACATATATATAGGCATATGTGGACACACATATACACAGACACATGCACACATACTCATTTTTTTAAATTTTATTTATGTATTCATGAGAGACAGAGAGGCAGAGACATAGGCAGAGGGAGAAGCAGACTCCCTGCAGGGAACCCAATGTGGGACTCAATCCGGGGACTCCAGGATCACACCCTGAGCCAAAGGTAGACACCAACCGCTGAGCCACCCAGGTGTCCCACACACTCATATTCTAAAACAATCCCATTCTACCAGGGAAAAACACCTTGGTATCATCCTTGATTTCTCTCTTTCATTCTTCACACTTAGTATATCTAGGAATCCTGCTGCACCTACCTGCAAAATATATCCTAAATCCCTCCACATCTTCCTATTTCTTGATCTTGTTCCTGGATTTCTAGACATAGGTGCTATAAAGGCAGAGATCTTTGTAGCTTTTGTTCATTATTGTGTCACAGAAACATAAACACAGTAGCCACTCAATATGTTGTTGCTTACTTATAACCAATCAAAATTAGTTTTGAAATGTTACTCTCAATGGTGTTTTCCCCAAGATGGCCATAAATTTAAAAGAACACTTTAGAGATGAGAATGCAATTCTCAAGAAAGATTTTTCTAATAAGACTATATATCCCACAGAAGTAACAGAGCCAAGGGAGCTAAATATTGGCCTACCCTACCACTTCATCGACTACTTTTTAAGGAATTCTAATACTGGAACTAAAGCAGCTAAGTGAAGAAAAATAAAGAAAGCTATTCTGCTTTACTTTTTTCTGTAATAACATTTTGATAGAGGAAGGATGCAGGAAATAAATAGATTTATTTTGTCCTGAATTATTCATATTAATTGCTACATGGCCTGAATTTTTTTGGATAACTGCCAGTATTTCTCTTTGTGCTAGATAAAGTTAGCATTTTGCAGTACTCTCTTCAGTACAGTATCTATCATGTGGAAATTTCAGATGTTATCTTGTATGCGTGAGATCCTTTCCAACCCTTGCTATTCCTTGTCAGTAGGAATATTTAGCTGTTACTGATTTCCCTAATACTTAACTTTTTCTATTGCTAGTAAAAGATACCCTTCCCTCCTACACCCCCATATCATCCACCCCGGTATTGGTTTTCACATCTGGGCAGCTCTGACAGGCTTTTTTTCCTTCCCTAACCCCCATAATGGTAGGCCAACAGTCATAACTGCCGCTCTGATTTGAAAAATAGGACTTGTGGCTTTCAGGTTAAGGTTTCTATTTTCTGTTCTGATTCTAGATTATTCATTTTGCCCCTCAACTCTGGAACAGTACATGCAAATACATTTCTCTAGCTAAACTGAGTTTTCTAGATTTTTAGGAAATCACAGAATCATGAGTCTGGAAAGGGTTTGAAAACAGAGAGAGGGCAGCCTGGGTGGCTCAGCCATTTAGTGCTGCCTTCAGCCCAGGGCCTGATCCTGTCGGGCTCCATGCATGGAGCCTGCTTCTCTCTCTGTCTCTCTCTCTCTCTCTCTCTCGTGAATAGAATAAAATAAAATAAAATCTTTAAAAAAAATGAAAACAACAGAGAATTTTAATGTTTAAATGTTTGTAGCAATTTTTTTATCCAAGCTAAGACATATAGTTTATATATAGGAAAATAACACATGTATTAGTAATAATAATATTAAGAGATCAGCTATTCCACTAAGATACTAGAGGAAATGGAGTAGGTAGGTTCCGAGGTTTTAGAAAATGGGAAACTATTATTCAGTATGAAAGGACCTACAGCAAAGAAAGTCATTTACTTAACCTAGCATTTCCCAAATTTATTTCAGGATAGAACCTTTTCCATGTAAGGAAACTTTTCAGCACACTTTGGAAATATTGGTGAAAAGAAAGCAGATACTTTGGTTCTAGTCCTGGCTTAGCATTAATTAACATTAATTAATGTTAAAAATTAACATTTTTATTCATTCAACAAACATGTATGGAGTGACTGTTTTGTGGCACACTCTTATTTGGGATACTGGTGATACATTCAGGTAACAAACCAGACAGACCTCTGTCCTTCCAAGGATTGTATTCTGGTCAGGAGAGAAAGACATAAACATCATCTTTAAGTAGTATAGTTACTAAGTGTTTTAGACAAACATGGAGCAGGGTCAGGGGGTCAGGAGTACAGGGGTTGCAATTTTAAATAGTCATAATCTTGAGCAATCATTGAGTGTCTCTGTTTTTCTAATCTATAAAATGAAGAAATTCAAAGGCCCTGCCAGAACTATGGGTTTGCTTTAATCACCAAGGGTTGTCATATCCAACTGTGTTACTGCTGGGTCATGAGCATCTTCCTGAGCATTTATAATCACCAAGGGTGGATATTAAAATTCAAAGAAAAGTCTGTAAGTTCAAATCATTTGTTAATGCCCACAAAAAAACAATGCATTCATTTTAAATAAATGCAAAAAAAAAAATCATGATGGTCCTCTTTTTAATCTAGCATGTAACTCAATCCAGTATTGAGTAGATAGTACATAAGGGTAAGAAACCTCTGCTGTAAAGATACCAGTGGCCTCTAAGCAGATGTTAGCATGTCTATGAAAATATGCATCAGTGTACACATTGTGCTACTGCCCTTCATCTTTATGTAAATAAGAGGTCTGTGACTCGCTGTTAAAATGACCTAGACAGTATTCCATTTCTATATGCCTGAGCTTGTATCTCAGAATAATTAGAAGTTTTGACTTAAACATCTTGGTATACAGTGTTTATGTAATTATAAATGTCTGAAAGTTTTCCTGAAACTTTCTTTGTAGCTTTTTATCAGAGACAGACTGGAGTTTGGAAGGAGGGCTACGGAGTATGGTCCCAAGCCTTTGATTTTCAGCCCCCTCATTTTTGGAATAAAAATTATTTATTTTTCCAATTGCCCAGAACATGGTGGTATATTTTTATATTGTCTTGAATAAGAAACTGTTTGGAATCATGGTCTTTGATATTTTTAAGTAATATTTCATTAGGCATTTAGCTCAAAATTTCAATTAGACCATGTGTCCCAAAAATATAATGGTATTCCACTGACCTGCAGGAAAAGCTTAAAATACTATAAATAAACTTGAGAAATTCCTATCAAACAAAGGGTTGCTCTTCCAAGATTGTTTCTAAATCAGACCCCAGTTATTTCTTTTCCTGTAACAGTAGCCCAGTCCCCCAAAGCTGACCCTAGGGCTTCCAGTAATAGTCATTTCATATTGATCCCCCTCTCTTTCATATTCCATAATTTTAAAAGCCAGTTGATAAGAAAATACTTTGTAACCATCCTGGAAGAAAGAACTGACTACTGACTACTGCTTTACTACCTAGACAAGCTGTGGAGTAGGCTCCTATACAGAGAGAGGAGTGATGAGTATCCCCAAGTTCCCCCGAAAGTCTAGTCTCTGAAATGGCCTAGATTTGACAAGGTATCGAATCCTACTTTAGCTGTGGCCTTCAGCAGTCCCACAGGCTCTGGTCCACTCAGAGATCCCCATAATTTAGTTCTGAAGTTCCCACTCATCCACCCTCATCTGCTCTGTCATACACAACCTGCTTTTTTTATTAAGTCTCTTGCATTAGTGCCCATGGGGACCAAACTGTTATGCAGACTTACCAGCTATGAACATAAGAGCACCTTCCTATATCTTTTTCATTTTTAAGTATATAGTTATTGGTAGAAATAAAATTTGTATCTAATTTACACCACCTTCCGGAAATTAGGCTTTTGAGATTTTAAAGATGTGAAAGTTGCTTGGCAACATCTTGCTCTCAGATCTTTTACAGGAAAAGCCTGAGATTAAGTCAGGCTATACCATCTGCATTGCTGCTGCTCTGAAAACCACTGAGGAAAGGTGACATAGAAATTCAGAACTCTGTTTCATCGTCATTCCTTAACCTCCATCCCCACCCCGGTTCCATAGCTGGAAAAAATACTATGGTATACATCAAAATTCACCTCTGGGTCCCAAAATGAATGTGATTTGCTTTGAGGCCTGTCTCTGCCCCAATCTGCATAATACTCACCTAGACACACACCATAGAATAGTGGAACAGTGGTTAGAAGAAATTGTTGAGAATCCTGCTGTCATTCTCTGTCATGCTCCCTTTCTTCCAAAGACCTGAGGACAAAGCTTGCTTGTCACTGGTAGTTAGCAGCCTGAGACCCTTATCTACCTGTGAGGTATGTATATATAAGAATTAAGGGGGAATGGTGAGGACTACAAACACTCCAGATTAGTGTTACTTTGTTTTGTTTTTCTTTTAGGTTGAAACCTATACCAAATAAATTAAGTAAGTAGGGTAATGGACAAAAAAAAAGAAAGAAAGAAAGAAAACTATACCAGTCTTTTCTCATTGTTATTGCTGGTGAGGGTTTTGGAACTCATTAGGAAAACTGAATTCTCAGAGACCATAACTACAAAGGTTCATTTTCTTTTTTTTTTTTTTTTTTAATTTTTTTAATTTATTTATGATAGTCACAGAGAGAGAGAGAGAGAGGCAGAGACACAGGCAGAGGGAGAAGCAGGCTCCATGCACCGGGAGCCCGACGTGGGATTCGATCCCGGGTCTCCAGGATCGCGCCCTGGGCCAAAGGCAGGCGCCAAACCGCTGCGCCACCCAGGGATCCCAGGTTCATTTTCTTTATACTGAACCAGTCCTTTCTCATTTTGAGAGTTCTTAGTAAATTATTATCTCTTTCTAAGCACTGTTTTTTAATTGATATATGAAATAGGCATTCCAAAAGAAGTACTTTTGCTTATTTGCTGACTTTATGATCTTTAGAAGTTGAAGAAATTAATTTTCCGTAGGTACTTAAATCTTCATTCCCTCTCTGACTAAATATAATTTAAATATGGCTCAGGTGCACTTATATGTCTTTTATTATTGTCTGATCACAAGTTTTAAAAAAGGTATAGTGTTGCAAATAAGTTGGTTCCTTCCATTTGATATGAATTGGGAACTTTTTATCCTAAGATATTAATTTTCCTTCTACTTCATTAATATTCAATAGTCACTAAAGTCAGAATTCTCTGACTTCTTTCCTAAGGGATCTACCTTTGTTTTTAATCTATGGTTTCTAAATGTTGGCCCTACTGACATTTTAGACTAGATAATTCTTTGTTGTGGAGGCTATCCTGTGCACTATAAGGTGCCAGTAGTACCCACCCAGACCATATGTCCCCAGCGGGGCAAAACTGCAAAACTGAGAGCAGCTGTTCTGATCCATGTGTAACACATACTTCCAAAAGCTTCAGTGGGGATCCAAACGCTTTTAACTTTTTAAATCTGATTCTTCTGTATTCAGTTTCTGATATTTTTTAAATGACTGCAGTGTTTTGGGTTTTTTCGATTCAAGACACTTTTAAAGAAAGTATGAAAACCCTCCATGCCCACCATCAGGGCAGACCCTATTATTTTAAGGAGCACCCACAATAATTAATTCACACAAGATATTTTTGTTATTGAACTTTCCATATTTACACAAGATACTCTGGTTGTGTGTTTAAAAAATTTTTTAATGTATAGGAAGATAATTTTTACCTTAAAATGTATAAGCATTACTTCAGAAGAATCACAGTTTAGAGGATGAGAAGAAAGGAAAAGTCTACATTTAATTATTATAAAGGTTTGATAACAGCTTTCTTGAAATGTTCTGTTTCATATACGTCTAAGCTTAAGGACTCCTGTAATTAAGGTAAAAGTTTTTAGTGAAAGGATACTGAACATTTATAGAATTTTACTAAAAAGTCTAGTCACTCTTGAAAAGTAAAGATAGAAAAAAACTGTATAATTCCACTTTTTAAAAATGTAATTTAGAAACTCCTCAAAGGGCCGGTCTTCCATACTTTGCTGGGTGAAGTGCTTCTGCATCTCCAGGCCTGGGCTGCACAGGAGTTAAGACCTTAGACCTCCAGTGAAACCAGAGCCTAGCCTGGAGAGGAGCCTGCAACTACTGTGGAAATCTCCCCACCCAGGTTAGGCACATCTATGTGAGGCTTAAGGGGGGAGGAAAGTGGAAGTTAAGTGTGTGAGAGCTGGAGAAAGGATTCCATTCAAGTGTTCACACCTTCTTTACCTGTCCACCTTCTCTCCTGGGCCTTTAAGGAGGCTTGACCTACAATACACATTCCTTCTCTATCAGCAGAACCTTGCTGTTCTTCAAAATATAGTAGCAGACAGATGTCAGGGAGTGCTGTTACACACTAGCATGAAGGTGGACTTTCTGTTCCCTTATGTCTCACACAGCTCCCATTCTCCCATACCTCTATAGGATTAAGAAGTAATACATCCCATTCTGCTTCACCAGTGTATGTGTGCCAACTAGGCATTCAGTTTGCACACCCTCAAACTCATAAGACAGCCTGATGAGAAAAGTAAATTAAGACCTGCTCACAAAGTTCCACCATTTTAGAGCTAGGGGAAAATTTGAGAAATAAATAAAAGTAACTTTAGGGACCAAAAAAAGGTATAATTTATAGAGTAGATGATAAATGTAGAAGCTTATTACTCTAGCAGTTGGGGGATCCCTGGGTGGTGCAGCGGTTTGGTGCCTGCCTTTGGCTTAGGGCGTGATCCTGGAGACCCAGGATCGAGTCCCACGTCAGGCTCCCGGTGCATGGAGCCTGCTTCTCCCTCTGCCTGTGTCTCTGCGTGTGTGTGTGTGTGTGTGTGTGTGTGTGTGTGTGTGTGTGTGTATGTGTATGACTATCATGAATAAATGAGTAAAATCTTTTAAAAAAAAAACTACTCTAGCAGTTGGAACTAATTTAAAATAAGGAGTCAAAGATAATTTAAATTCATGGATGACAGAGGTTGTATGGAGTATATTATGTAATATTCATTACCTACGGTAAAATCTTTATGTTAGTATTCTAAATCTCCTCTGAAGAGATGTTTTTTATTTATTTCTACCCCTTGTTCATTCATTCCTTCAAACATTTATTGCATGTCTGCTATGCACTAGACACTGCAAATTATCTCCCTTCTTAGTTTACATTTTGGTTTTGGTTTTGGTTTTGGTTGGGGTGGAGAAGGCAGGTGGGCAGTGGTGGTTGGAATTGGTAACTTCAAACAAACTCTTTTCCTTAGGTCAAAGGTTAGGTGTCTTTTAGAATGAGCAAGTAAGAGTTGCTTGTAGGGTGTCCTGCGTGGCCCAGTTATACATGCTAATGCTTAGTAGTGCATTCATGAATGTCTGTCTGTCGCAGCCAGTTAGTTCTGAGTCTTAATCTTACCATAATGGAAAGGGCAGCTTTTGGGGGTGGGGGGGGGGGATGAGAACTGGAGAATATCCCCCTCCTCGTCTCCTAAATTACTAAGACTCTGTGTCTGTGTATTGGGGGGCTGGAAAACAGGAAATCATATTTTATATTCTTGCCAATGAATCCTTTTTATAAAATTATCACCTTACACCAAGGTAGCCCCTATAAATCCAAAAGAAAGGTTTTAGGAGCTGGAAAGGGTGGAGCCATTTAAAGACAGAAGTTTTCAGTTCATTTATTCACAGATGTTTACTGAGGTCCTACTATGTACCAGGAAAATATGCCTAATACAGGGGCTCAGTGATCTAGAGCAACCCCGTCCTTTCACTTTGGGGGCTACCCATCTAATAGAGAAACAACCTTGAGTAAGAGCATAAAAAACATTTGCCTTTTCCACAGTGTTGCATGGGGCTCAGCTTTGGAATACCCCACAGAATCATCTTTCCAGGCTGCTGACCCTATTCTGTAAACATGAGGGTAAGAGAATCTTAAGGCAGAGAAAAATACCCCTCTGTGTTTTGGTGTGAATGTTAACTATGGCATTCACCTTATGCTGCTAGTAATTCTTGAAAAATACTACTCAAAGAAGCAAGAATTAAAATGAAATGTGCATATAATAAGAGGGTAAAGATTGGGACATAGACTCTGTTCAGAGATCATTTAAATATCTAGAAGCTATTCATCAGGAGGAGCATGCTAGCCAGAGACAGAACCTTGCAGCTCAAAAGAGAAAGAGCTTTTTTAGCAAATTGATGAATAACTCTTCCCTGTGAACTGTAATCATTTGCTAGTTTGAAATGCGGGTTTCTCTTATTGATCTGAAGTGATTACTGACACTTAAGGGTAGAAAATGGAAATAAGAGTGATGTGGTGATTTTTAGGTGTACTTGCTTGATTCCTTCAATGATTTGGTAATTTAAATGTTCAAGAGGGCCTGCATATTAAAAATGAAGGTCACTTGAAAAACAGTTAAGTCAGTTATCAGATCATTGTTTGTCAGATTTATATTTTGAGATGTTTCTCTTTTTCCCCTCACTTTAGCTTGTCAAAATTCCTAAGAATGATCCCCCCAATGAAGTGCATACTTTTAACTTCTATTTGTCAAATGTGGGTAAAGACAACCCTCAGGGCAGCTTTGACTGCATCCAGCAAACATTCTCCAGGTAAGTGCCTTTCAAGATATGCTGAAGGGAGAGTAATTTTTTGAGAGTTTTTTTTTAATTAAACTATAAAATATATAATAGTCATTCCATAAATGTTTATTGAATTGAATTATAGAGTTCTTTTATTTAGAAATAATTGAGCACCTACTATGTGCTGGTAGTTATATTTGTCACTGTGGGATACAATCATAAAAATTGTAAGGTTCTTGCCTTCAGAAATTTTTAAGGTATAGATTTTCTTTTATCTATACAACAGTTTTTTCAAATAAAAAACAAGCTTAAGAATTTTTTAAGTTTTTATTCACTGTATTTATGTAAGAGTACCTTAGTATATATACTCAGGGTTCATACTCAAGAGTAAAGGAGTAAAAAAAATATGTACCTTGTATATGCCTTTCATCCCTGTGCAAGCCTTGTTTTAAGATAGATTTTCAGAAATGGCTCATGCTGCAACATAATGGAAACTAGAAATTAACCTCAGTATAGCAGTCACTTCTAATTTAAAAAGAAAAAGAAGGAGGGAGGAAGACAAGAATATACACCCACATCCCAGGGTACCATGGAACCCTTATCTACTTAGGTCCTCCGTAAACAATAAGCTACTTGTTTGACTCATCTTTGCTGTGGTTGTTTCTGATTAAAGAATGGGTGCCTTGAGTAGGGGGAATTTGTTCTGCCAGTGGTTAAAGACAAGGCCTTAGAACCCCCAACATCCCGAGAACATTGAAATTGGCCCAAAGTGCCCCAGGCTATCCATCCCTATCTCTCATCTGTGCAGTACTTGAAACTGTGCACGCTTGCTGTGTGTGTGGGAGAAAGGAAAGGAAATCTATGTTGCAAGGGAGCTTGGGAGGCAGAGGTACAAAATAAGATACTTCACTAAAAGAGTTCTAAATTTCTGCTCCCATTTAGGGTAACTAAATAAGTTTCTGTTCTATCTTATATGCCATTTTCCCTGAGTAAATGTTAATTTTGCTTTTTAAAAGTTGCCCACCACCAAATAAAGTTTTTGGTATAAATTGTGTATGTTATAGATTATATAGGCTTCTCTATACTATCTACTGTGATAGCTATTGGCCATATGTGGCTATTTACATTTCAATCAATAAAAATGAAATAAAATTTAAGATTTAGTTATTCACTCAAATTTACCACGTATTATGGACTCAATAGCCACGTGGCTAATGGCTATCATAATGGACAGCACAGATACAGAACATTTTCACAATTACAGAAATTACTGTGGGACAGCATCGCAAAAGATTACAGAATCATCAAGTATAAGGGTCCTTGGTGATTGTGTAGTTCAACCCCTTCATTTCACAGATGATTTATTCATAGTTACACAGCTGGTTAGTTGGTGACAAGGCTGAATAAGAACTGAGTCCAGTTCTGACCGGTGTTCTTTACACACCACAGGACACACCGATTTCAAATTGTTGTGGTGCTATTACTTATAATGCTTGTCTTTAGAGAATTACTTTATTATAGTGAGAACACTTTGACCTCAAATTCAATTATGTCCCATTAGAAATTTTATTGAGGAACAATCCCCTCTTTAAAACAAGTGATAGGGCAGCCTGGGTGGCTCAGCAGTTTAGCGCCGCCTTCAGCCCAGGATGTGATCCTGGAGTCCCAGGATCGAGTCCCATGTCAGGCTCCTTGCAGGAAGCCTGCTTCTCCCTCTGCCTGTGTCCCTGCCTCTCTCTCTCTCTCTCTCTCTGTGTCTTCCATGATAAATAAATAAAATCTTAAAAAAACAAAACAAGTAATAGCATCATAGGTAATATGGTTTCTTCCTTAGATCATAAACACCCTGTGTGTTTATTTCTACCTTGCTTGTTTGGAGAAAGATTTAAAGTCACTTACAAAATGCTACATGATGCAGCAGGAAAAATGAAACCGTTATTGTGAGAAAATTGGGGTAAAGACAGTAGCATGATCCAAGTGTGTTTTATAAAAGTATGATCCAACTATGAAAGTGTGATTTAAGATGCTTTATAAAATGGTTTTATAGAAGTATAAATTGAAATTTGCCACTGTGAAAATAAAAGCCCTGAAACTTTGAGTTCTCAACCTGGCAAGCAAATTTTTTTTATGATTTTGTGTTCCACCTTTTCTGTTCAATTGAATTTTTATTTTCCCCATGGATCTTGTCTCTGCTATAGTTCAACTTCTCCTTGAACCTCACTTTTATCATATCTAAAATGGAGGAAATCCCAAAGTTAAAATTACCTTTCAAAAATTCTTTAAATCTGTCCATTCACAGCCTTGTATATGCCTATTATAGGAAACTGAGCCAGGCTAGATAAAGACTCTAGGAATGTTTACATGCATATGTCAAAGAAATTAAACTTCTAAGGTAACTCTGTTGAAAGGGGATGAGTGGACAGTCCTAGAGAGTATCTTCTTGCCTACAGGGTTTAGCTCTATTTTGTTTAATAGATCTGTTTCTTGACTTTGAATGGTATAAGCTGTAACTTCATCACGATTGGCAATAAGTTGAGCTTGTTCTCTCTATTTAAATTACTCAATAAATAAATTAATAATTTCCGGGGAGGAGATGGTGAAGTTCAAACTTCCTGCCACCAGAACTTCATACCGTAATCTTTTTCTTCCCACTTCTCCTCCTCCATCCCGCTTCCTCTGAGGGTTAGACCTTCCTCCTTCGCTTCCCTGATTTTTCAGCATTCATACATGCTCAAGTGTGTTGCATAAAAAAATGAAAAGAAAAGCAAAAGCAACTTCCATTGCACTTACTCTGAAATCTGGCTTCATGCTTCATTCAACTGAAACATGCTCCCCCAACAGGGCCTTGACCTCCTTGCCACTGAATCCACTGGATGCTTAGTGGGTCCTTATACTCCTGGACTTGTTGCCAGCATTTTACACTGTTGACCACTCTGATTCTTGAAGCATTCTATTCCAGTGGCTTCCATGACACGTTACTCTTTGAATTTCCCCTTACCTCTTTGGCTATACCTTTTCAGCCTCCTTGGTCTTCTTTTCATCTTCCTCTTGCTTATTTTAAATATTAGTGTTCTTCACAGTTGGTTCCCTCCTTAGACCTCTCTTCATTTCCTCAAAGTCACCATGTCCAACACCGCATTCATTTTCTCTCTTCCAGCCCTACCTCAGTGCCTCAATAAATGGTAGCGCCACACACCTAGTAGACTGGGTATGATCTTTTAACTTGTTTCCATCTCTACCTGCAGCTAATCACTTCCAAACCCTGTCAGTTTTTTCTGTTCACTATGTCTGGAATCCGCTTACTCTTCTGCATTCATATTGCCCCACACCAGTTCAAGCTCTCCTTGCCAGTAATCCATCAGTAGCCTCCTAAGTGGTCTCCTGCTTTCCCTTTTGTGCCCTCTATCTCCCAATCTGTTCTTCATCCAAACTGATCCAGATATTTCATCCAGGATGAGATATTTTCTCTCCCCTGTTTTCAGCCTCTGTTTTTCTTGGGACTAAGTCCAAAATCCTCCATAGCCCTATGTGATCTTCTTCTCATGCCCTTCAGCCTCATCTCTAATTGTCCTTTTCACCTTTCTTTGGCCAAACTGAAAACTTCCTCCTTGCTTCTCCTAGGGCAGCACAGGTTAGTTCTCCTCCCAGAAAATGTCTTTCCCTCCCCACCCCACACCCCCACAGCCCCTGTAGACATCTCTCTAGATCAGCTTCGGCATCACTCCCTCTAGGAAGCCTTTGCCTTGTCCATGATCCAAGTGAAGTACCTTCCTGGGGGTTCCCTGCCCCCCTGCCATTTGCCACACTGTGTCATAATTTCCAGTATGTTCATCCTTGTCACGCACTAGACAGCCCTTGAAATGACCACATCTGTCTTAGTCCTGGTCTCAGTCTGACCCTCACATATTGCCTGGCCTAATAAATATCTTTTGAGATTTATTCCCTGCCTAATGAATATCTTTGAGATTATTGAACTGTTTTTTTAAATAGCATTTATACAGTTATTAGAAATTTATAAAAATTTTATCCTATTTCTTAGCATCATAACAAAGCTAGTTTGGAAATAGAGTATCAGAGCTATAGTGACATTTTCATTACTTCCATATTCCAGTCTGTTTTAAGGCCATAGTAATTTCTTTTTAAAATACCAGTGTAGGGACACCTGGGTGGTTCAGTCAGTTGTCTACCTTTGGCTCAGTTCATGATCCCAGGGTCCTGAAATTGAGTCCTGCTTTGGGACCCCTGCTCAGCAAAGGAGTCTCCTTCTCCCCTCCTCATCTCTCCCTGCCGCTGCTCATGCTCTGTCTTTTGCTCACTCTCTCTCAAATAAATAAAATCTTTAAAATAAATATATAAATTTTAAAAAGATAACATGATCCCTTAATATTAGCGTAATACTTTGAAATAGAGCCATCTTCTGGGCTTCATAATTTTTTTAAATAAGAGTTTTTCAAAAAATATTTATAAAAATCTCTTGACCAGTACTTTCTTTAATATTACACACACACACAAACAGGTCATCTTATGTAGAGATTTAACAAAATGGTAAATAGAGTCTACGAATGTTTAAGATATTTGGGCTAATAATAAATCGTAAATGTTTGGCAATATTTTGCCTGAAAATAAATTATCTTATTAAAGATAGCATTACAGTGGGTCTGTTTCATCTAGTCAGTTCTAAAGCATGCATATTATGGTTCCTCTAAAAGTAAACTTTAAACATTTTTCATATCAGTGGTAGATAATTTTTTATAAAATGAAAGATCTACAGTGCTCATTGAGTCTGTGGTCCTCAATACAAATACTAATTTTATCCAAAATTTTACAGATTGGGCTTCTAAGAGTTTTACCTATTAAAAGTGTAGGGGGAAGGAAGTGGTTATAGAATGGAAAGGAATTTAAATATTTTACATTTCAGCATTTTGAATTATTAATATTAGTTACTTCCAAATTGCAAAGCTATTATTAGGGCTACTGATTTTAGAATTATACAGTTCTCACTTGCCTTTATTGTGGAAAATGAGGGATATCTCATAACAAAGCCATCGTCTTACTTGACAGCTCTGGAGCCTCCCAGCTCAATTGCCTGGGATTTATACAAGATAAAATTACAGTGTGTGCAACAAACGACTCGTATCAGATGACACGAGAAAGAATGACCCAGGCAGAGGAGGAATCCCGCAACCGAAGCACAAAAGTTATCAAACCCGGTGGACCATATGTAGGTTTGTATAGATATCGTTCTCCTTCTCACTGATTGATTGGAATAATTCAAGACCACTGTAGGTAAATACTGGTAATACTAACTTAATATTAACACAGAATTAGTTTCCAGAACATTTTGAATAACATAGTCAAAAATCATCTGTTCTCTTTATACCAATAATAAACTGAACAGATAGAAAAGTTCTACTTTCATAAATCTGGAATCCTTTGTTACTTTTACAATGTTGGGATCCGGTCCTGTTACTTTGCTATGTAAGTTTGTGATAGTGGTACCGTTGTGTGTTCTTTGACACTGAACAATGTATTCAATGATGGACTGTATAGGTCTTGTTTGGCATATTTGTAGGGTTATTTTTACAGTAAAATCTATTAGTAGATTTTAAGGTTAAGAGTTTTTCCATTAGTAGAATTTCAGAGGATCTCTGCACAAGGAATTCTTATTGCAAAATATAAAACGTGCTTATAGCAAAGCACGAGGGTGATGCCTTTTTGGTACCTAGCTTGTGATGTCATTCACGGATTCTCATCTTCATCTTTCCATTAATTAAGAAGCTGCCCCAGCCCCATCATCTTTATCATCAACTCACTCAAATATCCATCAGACTGAAGGGTAGTAAGACCTGACCAGCAAGATGAGTCTCTCCATTATGAGCAGTGACCCTAACAATTTTAGAGTTGATTGGCAGTGACTATTAACAGTAATAGGAAGAATTATCAGGAGTGAAGATGAGCTCTTTGAGGCTTTGGTCAGCTTAATAACATAAGTCATCATAGGTAAATGATAGAAAGATAGTAATTTGAAAATATAAATGCATATAAAAACAGTCTCTTGAATAACCAAATTCTTTAATCAACATCATTCCATGGCTTGGTATAATTTTACTTCTGTATTTTCCCATTGCTGACCAGCTACAGTACATTCAGCTTTGAGAAACTCCACTGGTGTCTTTAATAAGTATTTCTTTGGAACAAAGCCAGTGCTCCTGGGACTTGGTGCTTAGCTTAGATACATTTAGTTTGGTTTAACAACAATTCATGGCTTCCCCAGGTATCTGTACCCACGGGGTCCAGTCCCAACCCAGTAAGTTACCAGCAGTGAGATTTTTCATCTTCCCTTTCCTGCTGAATGAGGTAACAACTTCCAACCTCCTTTCTTGCTCTTTATTCTCACAAGTAACTTTTCTCTGCAATAGGCTAAATCTCAAATTGTTTTTGAAATGTACAAGATGTACCACAGTTAAATTTAAGTATGAACAATGAACTTGCTGTCCCTATTGCTTTGAAAGTATTTTTTTATTCTGTCCAGTACCACCATTTTATAAACAGTGAGACAAGTTGGTGTGTTTGATAAAGGAATAGAAGACTGAAGCCATCAAAATGATATTTTTGTCTCAACAGAACTAGCTGAAAAACTTTACCTTGATTTATTCCAAAGTTTGCCAATCAGCAGTGACCACTGTATCTTTCTACTGAATGACCCTTGGGCATCCCCTCTGGTCACGAATGTGTCTGTTTTGATAGGGTCAGGTATAGTTTATCTGCACAGCATGTTACACAGCAGATTTTTCCACACCCATAATCATCTAATGCATGCTCTTCTTAATAGTACAGGAACTGTAGAACTTGCAGGGTTTCTTCAAGGCACTACAATTTTTTTACATTTTTTAGGAGTGACCATGTAAAATTTGAGGTTATCTAAACTTTAAACTTAAGCCATATTACATCCATCCCATTCTCAGACAGGTTAGCCTGCCTTCCTATGCACACACATGCATTTGCCCCATGAGCTGTCTCTGCCGTAGTCCCTGCCAGCCAGTATACTGCACTCTGCTGGGTTCTCGGTGCCCTGGTCACTCACCAGCACAGTACATCGATCTTCTCTGGTCCTCCATCTTGTCTTTAACCTCTTTGGCCTTTTGTCCTATGCGTCACATAACCCAGCTCCTTTTAACTTTTCTTAAGATGGTCTGTATACCAACCCTTTAATTATTTTTATTGCTGTCCCTGGACTGCCTTCATTTCTTCACCTCAGAATTCAAAACTTTGATTTTTTTTTGTTTTTACTTTGTTATGGCATGTTTTGACCTTTTTCTTCTAATCTTACCCATTGCTAGTCCTTTACCATGTTTCTTTCCTTTGAGGTGGCTCAATTTGTAACTGCCTGCTTTTTTTTTTAGTACCTCAGGACTATATGACTCATTCATTTCTTTTAAATGCTAGTCATTCAGCCTTCAGTACTATTACCCAACACTTATGGAGAGCTTGCTGTGCACAAGACACTGGTTAGCACTATACATGAAGTTACTCACTCAGATCTCAAAACCATCCCATGAGGGAGGTTATGATTACATCTCCATTTTATGTGTCATGTAATTGGTATCAACAAATAGCAAATGATACAGATTTGGCCTTTTAACAAATTGTATTATTTTCTTAAGACAATAGGAGATACCTCTTTAGCTCATCATTGAGTATATAATATGAAATGATACCAGGAGCTCACCTTTGCCACCTTTAGAAATATCAGCAGAACAAGGCTTCTCTCATCAGTGTCAGCCCAGGTAGAAGACAAATAGGAATAATTCTGGTCTCACTGAAAGGTTGTGGTTGACATAATTCCAGGCCAAGCCTCTGGCAGTTGAATTAGGGCACAAGCCCTGTTTAAGGGGATAAAGACTATACTCCTAAGGGTCACCCAGGAATATGAGCTTTTACAACTCTTGTAGACTGAAAAAATACAAACTCTATTTTGCATGTGTGGGGGGCAGGAGAGTCTTTAACCTGGGAAACACCATTAGTTCTTCAGAATATTTCCACTTCTAGTCATGACATTTATATCAGTGGTGAGTACTGTTGTGTTACAATCCTTTCACTTTGTTTTAAAAAAAAAAAACTCCTATCACTAATTACCACTGCTTCCATTTACCAATATGTCTGCTCACTGATTTCTACCTAAATTCTGGAACTTTATTGAATTATAAATTTTTATTACATGCTAATATTTATTTAGGTGTATAAACAAAACCCAAACAACCTAATTTCTAGGATTCTTTTTCCAATTTTCCAACACCCCCCCCCAATCCTCTTTATTTATAATGGGTTGATACATGTGTGAATGACCTTGGACAAATCATTTAACATCTGTGGACTTTAATTTTCTCAATTATTATATAAGGGGTATTTGAACTGGATAACATCGAAGGTCCTTTGTATTTCTAACATTTTGTGACTATTAGGTATATATATATTTAGATAATGAACCTTTCACGGGAAAAAAGAGCATAAATGTCAAATGGTGGAGATGATTTCCTTTGCAGTGGATTATGTATTTAATGATGACAGTCACCCCATCATCAAGGTCCTGCCAGTTTTTTTTAAAGCATTGGGTCAGTGTTGCCAGGGCTTCTGGTCAGGTTCCACAGAACAGAAAAAACAACCGCAGAAGATGGCTACAGCCCCTGCTCTCTTTCTATTGTACTGTTTTAACAACTTCCTTTTAGATTGTTTACTCAGAGCCTCTAGACAGAGGGATAAATACTTTTACCATCTCATATTAAATGGAGATGCTAGAAGTGGACTCCTTGTTATGAAACAGTGGTTCAGATATAGTCCCAGGTTACCCAACTGTCAGACCCACTGCTGCTGTTTATATAAGGAGCCCAGGGAATTGATTAGCAGTTGGGTCTGGGAAGAGAATTAGGTTCTCCCACCGGCTTTATTAGAAGGTCTTTTCTGAGGCAAATGTAAAAAAATAAAAATAAAGCTTTCTGCCCACTTTGAACCTGACATTTTCTTGCCTTTTCTATTTTTCCTTTAGCATCTCAGTTCTGTAACTATTTAGAGCACTGATTTTTTTTCATCTATAGCTTGTCTTACCTTAAACCAGAGGACTCCTTTCTGGTTGAATAGGCACAGACTAATGGGGAGGCAACAAACAAGTGATCTTTGCATAAAACTCATTTGGCCCAGTGTGCCTGGATTGCTCTATCCATTTAAAGGAAAAAAGAGAGTGGGGCATCTGGCTACCTTAGTTAGTAGAACATGCAACTCTTAATCTCTGTGTCCTGAGTTCAAGTCTCAAGTTGGGCATAGAGCTTACATTAAAAAAATAAATAAATAAATAAAAGATAAAAGGAAAAATGAGATAAAGGTAGAGTGAGGGTACTAGGGTTTAGGAGATTCATGTACCAGTAACAGCTTAGCATTAGGCCCCAGGTGAGACTCCACTGCTGTCATATCCCTGACCAGATTCTAATTTCTTGTTGAACATTATACTTACACCCATCTTAGGGGCAAAATGAGCCTCTCTTATTTGTCTGCCCTGTGCTTACTTCAGAGAGGGGCCAGGGTAAACTCAGGAGACCTTGGGGGCTCTCCTGAGACTGAGGATCAGAGGTGGGTCAGACACACAGAGGAGGGAGGGCAGCCTGCAACACACTGGTAGTACTGTCAGTTTTTGTTTCTATTTTTATTTGCCTTCCTTTCTGGCTTAAATTCATTCTAAAAGATCAAACATGGTATGTGTGAGCCTAGCTAAAAAACATTCTCTGTCCACTCCTCCCTAGAGAAGAGTGGTGGGGAGGGTTCCATAGTCAGCTTTGTTTGGGGAAGTAGAAGCTACAGGTCTCAAAGAGGAGGGAAGTGTGGAATTTATAGGCATTTCCTAAACTTTTGTGACCCTGGCTTTATTCCCCCACACACAAATTTCCTATTAAAATTCCAGGGAACAGTACTGTTTGTTAATACCGTTACAACTGAGAAGTGGTAGACTGAAAGGTTTGCATTTGTCACATTAGAACTTTCAGTGTTTCTTCAGATCCTGGCAATGTGGGAATACCACATTGATTCTGGCTCCTCTGCTGTCTACTTGTTACCTTACTGACATTCACTTTGACACTTTGCTAGTCATCAAATACTGATTCAAAGTCTGCTAGGGAACAAATCAGCCACAGCCCTGCCCATGTGCAGCTTACAGCCTAACATGAAGCAATGGCAGACATCAGGTGTTTGTTCATTAAAAAAAAAAAAAAAAAAAAAAAACCTTTCCCACAAAGAAGTACATGTAGGAAAACTAGGATACTAATAACAGAACCCTTTCAAATGCTAATTGAGCACTTTACCATCTGAGCTTATCCCATTGAAAGCCTCAGTTTTCTCATCTGTGACATGACCATGCCTATTTTGTCAGGTTACTGTGAGGCTTAATGTGTATAAAGGTTTTTAGCACCGTGTCCCCACACCACCATGTAATTGGTTCATGGTAAATATTAGTTCCCTGCCCATCTGACACTGATCTAGCTATCTCTAAATTAAGAAAACTACAGAAACCAGATCTAAATCTTAGGTACCTTAATAACTTTTCTTATCACTGGGCAGTGTTCCTTTAATTTTGAGTTCCTTTGTTGTGCACTATTTTGATCCGATACTTGCAATTCATTATGTCCGGACAGTAGAGAAATACAAGAGCCAGTGAGATATTTCCTTTCCCCTTTATTCTAGACAGGATTGTGTCAAACAAACAGCACCTCTGGCTAGGCCTCAGGACCCCAGTATGGACAGAATTACTGTTCAGTAAAAACTCCTGCCCCATTAAGCCGTTTTCACACCAGACCAGACCAGACAGACCACAGCACTTAAGAGACTGCTTTTACTTACCCATTGATTCTACTTGCTAGTATTGTTCCAGATGCACTTGCCCTACATTGTATGTCATTACCAGCTCCCCTTACTCTTTAACCAGAGGGCACAGCTGGAGGTTTAGAGTGTACTAAAGGTGCTAAAAGATTCCACCTTAGAAACTATAAAATGAGGGTCTTAAACATTTTAATTCTGGTTTTTTCTTCAGCAAGCAATGGTTACCAGGTTTTGTCAGTGACAAGCTATGTCCTAATGGCTCTACACATCCACATAGTATCCAGGTCACTTCAGCCCGCAAATATTTTCTAGAAGTAGCCACTTGCCACTTACCAATGTTAAGTATAAGCAGAAAATGGGTTAATTACCAAATGGCAGTTGCATGGCAGGAATGATGTGAAGGCCTCCTTTTTGCCATTTTCTGTTGCTCTAATTCACCTGTGTAGTCTTAGCCCTGCAGTAGAGATGTCTGCTTGTCTGGCCCTCTCAGACTGTTTTGAGGTTGATTGGTGTTGGTTTTGGTTTTGGTTTTTGACTCCTAAAATTTGTTATGGCTTATTAAAAAGGAGTATGTCTAGCGTATGCCCTTCTGGGTGTTGACTTCAAATAATGCCCTGACTCCCCTCTTTGTGGTTTCTGAATCCGTGAGATTAAAGTAATTTCCCAGCTCAGCCAAAACTAGGTTCTTAGTGAAATACAAGTATTTCTCATGTTTCACATTTGCTATATTCATGTCTGGCAAAGAAATGACATATAATATGTAGATTTAAGTTCTGTAAATAGCATAGAAAAACATGGAAATTACTTTATTTCCACTTAATATGAACTACCTAGGACTTTAAAATTTCTAGTCTGTTGCTACAGTGTGTTTCACTAATGCACCATATGTAGCTAAGTGACCAGAATAAGTCTATATACATATTTATTCCAATAAATGGTTCTATCAAAACAATGTCAAATCCATAATTTTAGGCCATTTTTTCAAAATGCTTTCTGTTTGTATACTCTCTTTAAAGTAAAAACTGAAATAAAGTAGCCTTAATTCCCTCCAGATATAAAGAAGTACCTAAATCAGAGTTGAGGAAACTGAGATGCTCATTATGTTCTTACCTGCGAATATGTAACAATGTCATTTCCCCTGGACTTTAGGGAAAAGAGTGCAAATTCGGAAAGCACCTCAAGCTGTTTCAGATGCAGTACCTGAGAGAAAACGGTCAACCCCCATGAATCCTGCAAATACAATTCGAAAAACACACAGCAGCAGCAGTGTTTCTCAGCGGCCATATAGGGACAGAGTGATTCACTTACTGGCACTGAAGGCCTATAAGAAACCTGAGCTGTTGGCTCGACTGCAGAAAGATGGTGTCAATCAAAAAGACAAGAACTCCCTCGGAGCAATTCTGCAACAGGTGAGACACATGGAGAGAGTTCCTTCCCTGTACCTTCTTGTTGAGAAGCTCATTTTAAAAGTCTTCTTATTGTTATTTGAGGTAGAGAAATTTCAGGATTATCTTGATCAATGGTGTATTAATTATAACTCTTGAATACTAAGTCATCTTATTTTAAACATTTAATTAAAAACTAATTGAACTGTAGGTATCTCTAGTAGGTTTTATAAATTAGAGGGTACTGAATTGTTGAATTTTAAAAAAAAATTAAGTTCAAGTCATTTTCTTCATTTGGATTAAACAAATTTTGTGCTTGCTTCGGCAGCACATATACTAAAATTGGATTAAACAAATTTTGCTCTGAAATTCCATAAAAAAAAGTAAGAAGTTTTTGTTGTCTGTTTTTTGGTCTTGAATCACCTAAACTATTGCTGTAATATTGATTCATTTATGTATGTGAGGTTGTATCAGTCTTTGGTTGGTATAAACTAGAATATTTTTACCTACCAGTTTTAAATGCGTCTTGCCCTGCACACTCTTTCTTTACTCTGCCTTTTCCTACCACTGAGAATGCTGAGATCATTCACTTGTCTTCATTAAGGGATATGAATGAGTATTAGCTTTGATCAATTACCTTAATATCGCAAACTTCAAGTGTAAAAGCAGATCATGAATTTTTTTTTTTTTGAAGTCACTAATTTGTCAGACTATAACTTCCTATACTTTCATACTGATTTTTGGTCATAAATGTTGATTAGCATTCGAATCAAAAGATACTTTTCTCCAAAGCAGTAACATTTCCAAAGTTCTTAAATTTCACCATTAAAAAATACAGACTTACAGGTTTTCATTAATTCAAAAAATAACACTTTTAAGCCTTTTTTCACCTATTCCCTTACATTCAAGTCATGATACTAAAATGTTTTGAAAGAATAAAACCAAAATTTCCAGTTCTGGATTAATCAATCTCCAACATCTTGGGCATTCTCAAGGATCTTAATTAAATTACTTGAGTACTTTTTGGAAAAACTTAATTTAAATCCATATGTCACATAACAGTTTTAAGAGCTCAAAAGACAGGATGAAAGAATGAATAAAGATGAGAATGCATGTGTTTTCTTTAAATTTTTTATTTGGGGACAGAGGGAGGTTCAGGTTACAAATCACAAAATACCTGGTGACTGAATCTACAGAAACGTTGTAAATGATCTCCTAGGTTGGAGGATAAGATGACAAAATGATGGCAAAGGCAATTTTTTTTTTTTTTTTTTTTTGGCAAAGGCAATTTATTCACGAAGAGGCTACTACTGGTGTCAGTAGTTATGTGATTATGTATATGTATGTAGACAATAAAGATTTTTAAAAGTAGGTGTGCTTAACTCAGCCACAAATGGGACATAAGTATCATTAGTGTTGATCATTTGGCAGAATCTAGAGCATAGTCTCATCCTAACTGCAAGTTAGAATCTTCTGTAGAACTTTTTAAAAATGCCAGTGTGTGCACTCTTACCCAGCCCACTGACTATACATTGGTCTGGGATACCCAGATACTCAGACTGAGCCATTGACTGAGATGAGAGGGATGGCAAAGGAACAAGTGTATGAAGGGGAATCAGGAATTCTGTTTGGAAGGTGTCTCTTAGACATATCCAAATGGTGATAGATGTTCATTAGTTACATGTAAGGGTCTGGTGTTCGGAAGATAGTTGGAACTGGAGTTATAAATTGGGAGATAGCAGCGTATCAATTGGCTATTGAAAGCTTTAGAGCTGGGGCACCTGGCTGGCTCAGTTGGAGGAGCATTATGGCTCTTGATCTCAGGAGCTTGAATTTGAGCCCCACGCTGGGTGTAGAGATTACTTAAATAAATAAGAAGAGAAAAAGAAAGCCTAGGGCTGAAGGAAGTATCTTAGGAGATGATGACAATGAAGAAAACAGGGCAGATAATAGGTCCTAAGCATTCCAGCATATAGAGAAGAATGCACAGAAAAAGATAAGGAAAAAAGAGGGAAGAGGAGGAAAGCAGGGCAAGGCCCCATTATGAAGCTTAGAGATGAGGCTGGGTGTTGTTGGTCTATGTAGTCCTGAGGATAATAAGAAAACTAAGCATTGTTGGTATTTTTTCCACTTTGAGAAATCTGGTTGTGTCTCATCTTAATGTATTTGCAAATTTGAATCCTAAGCCTACTATTTTCTACTTTATTAAACAGCATTAACATTAGCTTAATGTTAAGCTGTAAGAAAAGCATAAACTACCATGATATATTTGATAGTACTTTATTTTTAAAAAGACACAGAAACAAGTGAAGTTATTTAAAAAGACCATTCTGGTAGGAAATGATAGGAAGGATGCCTTTCTGCCAGACTTAAAAAAGGACTCTTGGTTTGGCACCTGAACTCATACATTTGTATCGTTAATGGAATCTAGGCCTGGACACTCTAGGAATTGCAGTTACACGATAGAAAAAGATTACACTTAAGATTAAACTGGCTGACTAATGACAGTAGTTTGGGGGTTGTTTTGCTGTATGTTCCCATTTGTTGGTTTTCGGGAATTTCAAGGACTTTGAATAAGTGGATCTTCAGGAGAACTGGCAACTACAAGAAGCAGCCTTAGCAAGCCAAGAAATGACAGACAAGGACATCAGAATTGATACTATTTATGGAGATAATTTCTGCTGATTACTGAAGGGAAAGTTTATAACCCAACATTTGGGCACTCTTTGGTTTCTACTTAATACAAATGACCAAGGATTTTTACTGTGATTCAAAAGTAATGGAGTTAAAGACCAGAAGTTAATAATGAAGTTGTTAAACCTAACTCTAAAACTAGAAAAACCTGATTTAAAAAAGTAAAAATAAATAAACCTCCCTCCACTCTGTGCCTAATGTAGGCTGTTGGAATAGAAATATGACATGAAGTGGATGTTCAAGGAAAAAATACTTAGCTACTTATACAAAGTTTTAATTTCCCAAATGAAGTCAAACAGCATTTATTGAGATCTGGCATATGCAAAACTAGCAGTCCCTTTGGAACCAATTGGTACAGTTATTTTCACTGTAAATGCAAAAATGTTGCCTGTTTTGGGTTAGAAAGTAGCAAAAAGATCTAATGCTGTGTTTTCACACCATGTACCAGGTAGCCAATCTGAATCCAAAGGACCTCTCATATACTTTAAAGGATTATGTTTTTAAAGAGCTTCAAAGAGACTGGCCTGGATACAATGAACTAGACAGACGGTCATTAGAGTCCGTGCTCTCAAGGTAAGTTTTTTTTTTTCTTTAAAAATGGTGCAAATAAGTAATTATTTTAGTCGTTATTGTAAGACATTAAGAAGGAAGAGAGAAGCAAAGGTAAACTTTTTATCATGAGCATTTGAAGATTCTCTCCATAATTGGAACCTGTGTATCCTTTACAGAAAACTAAATCCATCTCAGAATGCTGCCAGCACCAGCCGTTCAGAATCTCCTGTATGTCCTAGTAGAGATACTGCATCTTCTCCTCAGGTATTCATAAAATTATATAATCATAGCCCTGAAATGAACCTCAGAGGCCACCTACTTCAGGTGGTCTGATTTGTGCTCGAGAGAAGTGAGGCCCAGAGAAGCAGCATAGCTTGCCTACCCAAAGTCACATGGCTAGTTAGTTCACGGCAGAGCTCCGTCTAGAATTCAGGTCCCGGCTCACAGCCCAGACCTCTTTTTCCTTACACAAGCACTGTTTGACAAAGTGCTTAATATCTACTTTGCTTTTCTATATTTAAAGTTTACATTGTATTATAAGATTATCTCCTTTTCTATTAGGTCACTAACTAGAAGATTTACCTAGTCCCATATCCTATCTCAGATTATACAGAAAATAGAAGATATTTAATACTATCTGAAACATGTTCAAGAAAACTATTTTGGGGGGAAAATGTTTTTAAAACAAGCAAATAAAAAAAAAAATCTCTCTTTCATACAGGTCTCCTTAACATACTTTCTTCAGTTAGATCCCAGTCACAGTACTCCATTTAGACCTCAGCTCTTTCCAGCTTAAAGTTTCCCCTAAGTGATTCCTTGGTTCCCTGGTTCGGGGACTGACAATGAGACAGACCTATCTACTCCAGTGCTATTGATCAAGTGCTCCTCTCTCTGGACCCTCCTCCCAGGGATTAGGAGATTGAAAACATGTGTGAGAACAGTAAGCATGCTGTGGGCAAAAGGCTATTGATACATTGAAAACTGTTAGAGGGGATCCCTGGGTGGCGCAGCGGTTTGGCGCCTGCCTTTGGCCCAGGGCGCGATCCTGGAGACCCGGGATCGAATCCCACGTCGGGCTCCTGGTGCATGGAGCCTGCTTCTCCCTCTGCCTGTGTCTCTGCCTCTCTCTCTCTCTGTGACTATCATAAATAAATAAAAATTAAAAAAAAAAAAGAAAGAAAAAAAAAAAAAAAGAAAGAAAGAAAGAAAACTGTTAGAAACCTATTGTGAGGAGCAGAGGAAGAACAAAATAAAAGCAATTATGTCCTTGTGTGTACATTGTCTATAGAAGCCTCACTTTTAATGCCAGCTACCATGAAGTTATTTGTACTCTGATCTAATTATGTAATGGCTGCCAAATCGATGATACTAAATTGAAAACAGAATAAATTAATGGGATGATTAGCTATTATTTTCTTTCAGCTGAAGTTTAGGCCACATCTTTACATTGGATATATGATTTGTACTTTTCAACTATCTGAATTTCCTTTTCAATTTAAATATTGTTGCTGGATTGGGCTAGCACTAGCATAATTTTTTTTTAATTTTTGAAATTAATTCCTTATCATTTTAGTGGACTAGTCATTGAGACTTAAACTTTCCAATCCTTTGAAGAGATATACTTACAAAGGAAGAAACTGAATAGCATTGCATCAACGATGGAGATACTTAGAGAAATTCCTTTGAAAGTGCTGCCTGTTCCCATTTGAAGACAAGTGAAATAATAAATAACAGCCAAAATATTTATAACTGGAGCATCTTAACACATTAGAGGAGATTAAATAAGTGTAAGCTTTTATTGCCCTTTGCCTCCCCTTAGTTCTGACAGCGTGAAATGGTACAAACTGCTTTCTCCGCTTTCTCAATATAACTAGGTCAGCTCTGGCTCACAGAGGAAGGAGGTTACCTCTATTTAATACTCTCTGAAGTGGTATAGTCCACATAGATTGGCATAGTCTCTCGAAGAACTTAAGAGTGCAGCTCTATGATCAGAAAGTATAAAGTACTCCAAGAAACATATTTGCCAGATTCTGTTTTTTTATGTTAGACGTGAAAATTTATTTCCCTTTTGTTTTTGTGGATTGTCTGTTCCTGCTTGAGCTTGCAGAATGGTTAACACAATGCCGATGATAAACTTAAGAATGAATAAAATCGTTCCATTGTTCATGTGGTAACTGGTGATGCATGTGTTGAGTTGTCATACAAACTGGCTCGTTTTTTTTCTCCTTCCCTTCCCCTACAGAAACGGCTTTTAGATTCAGATTTCATTGATCCTTTAATGAATAAAAAAGCTCGAATATCTCACCTGACAAACAGAGTGCCGCCAACATTAAACGGCCATTTGAATCCCACCAGTGAGAAATCTGCTGCGGGCCTCCTGCCGCCCCCTGCAGCCGCTGCCATCCCTACCCCTCCACCGCTGCCTCCAACCCACCTGCCTGTCTCTAATCCTCCTCAGACTGTAAACTCTAACTCCAATTCCCCTAGCACTCCAGAAGGCCGGGGGACTCAAGACCTACCTGTTGACAGTTTTAGTCAAAACAGTAGTATCTATGAGGACCAGCAAGACAAATATACCTCTAGGACTTCTCTGGAAACCTTACCCCCTGGTTCAGTTCTACTACAGTGTCCAAAGCCTATGGAAGAAAACCATTCAATGTCTCACAAAAAGTCCAAAAAGAAGTCTAAAAAACACAAGGAAAAGGACCAAATTAAAAAGCATGACATTGAGATGACAGAAGAAAAGGAAGAGGACCTTAAAAGAGAAGAGGAAATTGCCAAGTTGAACAACTCCAGTCCAGATTCCAATGAAGGTATGTTTTACACTTGTAAAGCCAACTGCATGTGTTCAGTGGATGGGCAGTGCAGACTAATGATTGTGAGAGATTATGCTGTTTATAACTAGTATTGCTTTCTTATCAAATGACCTTCTGTTATTAATCTTAGTGTTGTGCTTTTGAGCAGATTTTTTTCTTGCATTTAACAGTGGTGGATTTCTGTCTCTTTTTAGCAAACTATTAAACAGTTTCTATATTTAAGAATAAGACGATAACATTTGAAAATGACTTTATTATCCTCTAGAGACCCTCTTCTAGAAGGTAGGCTATGTTGCTTTTTTCCCTGTCAGGGTACTGCACAACCTCAACATGACCTATTATATGCCAGTCTTGAACTAATTTAACCAGACATGCAATTAGTGATAAAAATAATTCTTTTCCTTCTTTGCCAAAGAAACAGGGTCACCCCTGCCTTAATTAATATTAACACAGGGGAAATGTCAAATTCTTTATAAAAACAGGCAAGGTAAGATTGCGTATGCAGATCCATCACATCATCTTTATTCAGAGCGAAAGCAGTTTTTCTTATGTAAGGCTGTTGGCAATTTGCTTGATAGAACTTAAATTCCTTTTTAATTTTAAGAACACTGTTCTAGTAAACTAGTATTAATTGTTACTAGTAAAATTTAACCATTTCAAGCTTTTGGAAACTTTAAAAGCCAGATAGCTAGAGATGCAAAGAAGCTTGTAACAATGCTTTATTTCTAAAGGAAAGCTAATCAGAAAGACCACTTACCTGAGGTGTAATGATCTTTGACACCTAGTGACAAAATTTTATTTTTCTTATTTAAAAGTTATCCTCTAAAACTTAATATCCCCCTGCCAGCACATCAGAGATTCAAGCCCATCATTTAGCGTTGTTGCCGGTTTTAAACCCAGCTGAACTAAAGCAAAATTCTCTAGGAAAATGCAACTTTAGAAAAGTTACTTTAATGAATAGAGTTTAAGGAGTGTTACATTTCTGTAATTTTCCCATAATACTAGAAGTCTGCAATCCTTAGATTTAACTGACCATTTTTACCACATGAGAGAAACTTTGCAGAATAGTATGATGCAGTGTCTTCATTGACCTGGATTGAGTATACTGCACATCAAAGCTTATCTGTTGAAATATTTAGATCAGTAGGGTACTGTATAGTGGCCCAAAAGGTAGCTGTAAGCTTTTCCCCTCAAATACTATCGTACTCAAATTTGCCAGGTCAGGAAAAGGCAAGAGGTAATAAAACTTTGTGTTCAGAGTTGGCAAGCCGTGTTCCTGGTTATATCCACACTTTCTACCCTGAGGTGGTGATTCTGAGTCAGCCTGGTGGTGCTGGGAGGACTGGATCCCATAAGTTGAGACCTACAGTAGAGTTTGAGTGAGACCTATTCTCTGAATCTGTCCCTGAGAATGTAGTACTTCTCAAAGCCAATTGAGATTATCACAAAATACTGAGGATGGATCCAGACCCACATCCCCTGAATCTGTTGAAATTTATCTGATGTCTGTGACAAAGAGGAAGCCAGGTGACATACACTTAATGCCTTTTCCTTTAAGACTCAGGCTGTCATAAAAACACAGACTCAGGCTTTAGTTGCACATACACGTGCGCGCATACATGTGACTATGAACAATAAGCCCACAGTCTGCATAATTTATTTAGTATTTAGTTTAAAATATTAAACCAAGAAATGACTAAATTTTCATTTTTGTTTACATTGAACATGTATGTTTTGCCAGCAGGCAGGGTTAGGATTTGAGTTATTAATTCTACCATGAAAGATAAAAAATTACCCTATAAAAGTCTAAATATACCCTCAGGAAATGGAGCATTCCCACAAACAGACTACTGACTGAGGGATTTTACACACTTTCAGAGCATAGCTCTGAATGACTGGCAGTCTACTTGTTTGTCTATTTATTTATTTTGTCCTCTTAAAAACGAATCCATAGTATTATGAGATGTAGAGATGAGAGGAGTGTAAATCGGGATTCAGTAATGACTTATTTTAAATTACTTTCAACTGATAGGGGAAGACTTGCTCACTGCTTCCTCTGTCTGCATACAAAAAGGGTAGGAATGAAATACAGTGACCAGAGCAGACTGCTACCTGACTTCATTGTCTCATCTGCCTTGTTTGAATCCTATGAAAAGTAGATGTTGATGTAAAATTTGTATCTTCCATTGTCTGGCTGCATCTGCCACCACAATCTTTGAATTGCTGGGCAGATGCCACAACTGTTATGGAAAGAATAGAAGATTGACCTTGGGTTAAGATGGAATTCCTTTATTGTGCAGACACTGCAGTAGCCAGGGCGCTTTCAATGCCTGGCGTCAGTTCTGCTGGCCCTGGTCATAGGGCCTCTATTGTTCGTGTTCAATTGTATTCCTTGCTCACTGTTGCTTATTGAGATGGAAGAATAGAATTTGAGGAAGAGTGTTCCAGATGTTTCTGATCTATTTTAGAATTATAGGCATTTTATAACCATACTGTTTGGTGAAAGCTAATTTTTTTTTCGTTGTAGGAGTTAAAGAGGGTTGCACTGCCTCCACGGAGCCTTCTTCAACAATTGAACTCCCAGATTATTTGATGTAAGTTCAGATGTCTGCCAATGGGAGAGAACTGTTTAATTTTAGAAAGTTTGCAAATTCTTTTCCCATAATTTGCAAATCAGAAAAGAGGTTCCAGAAATAGAGTCCTGGAGCCACCCCTGCATTTGAAAGGCTGCCATTAAGCCTGCTCGTCCCAAATCCACCCCTGTCTGCCTGAGCAGGTTGCGCCTCCCCCTGCTCTGAGCTCTGCTCCATGGCCTTTAAGTATAGAGAAGCCTGTCCTTTGTTCTGGGGCCAGGCCAGGCATTTGATTATGGAAGATTTCAGGGATCTGACTCTTCAAAGCTGACAGTCTATCAATGCACATTCACTTGTTCCCCCCAAAGAGAGAGTTTATTACTGATAAAGAGCTTAAACCTCCACAGTTCATACAAAGTGGAGATAGATGGATTTTCATTTCAATAAAACTCTGCCATCGAATTAATTTTAAGAGTAGAGAATAGTAAAATTTGATCATTCCACTTCAGTACTGGTTATAATGTTTGTCCTGTTATGGCAACAAGTTGCTAAACGCTGAGCTGGGGACATTTTTGTAACTGGTTATCACAGAAATTATAACTTGTACACATAATTCTAGCTTTTTCATAGACTCAAAGGCTTCTGGAAGAAGAAATAATTAAGTTGCAAGAGCCTGGAAAAATGGAGATTGGAAGAGCAAACAGATTTGGCTGTAGATAGCTTTGAAAATCAACAAATGGGCAAAATAATTTGAATGTAGATTGGAAAATGAACTCTGAGCTATATGAACACTTTTTCTCTCAGTAGCATCTCATAGTGGACAAAGTTAAACTATGCCGTTTAGCCCTCCATGTACCATGAAATATTCATTTCTAGAGTAGAGAACATTTTATACTGATAATGTGTTACTTTTGCTTAACAGTAGTGCGAAAGCTATACTTAATGGGGAATGATACAGCATGAAACCATAATGCTGGTTATCATCTCTTAACTAAAAAGAACCCAAGAAACCATGCTGAGTACTCTCTCATCTGAGGTGGTATGGTTTTAGAGTTCTGGGAGGGAGCTTTGGAAAGCAGCCGCCACTGAATTGGCCCAGGAAGGGTTGGTTGGGGGACAGCTCGTGGCTCCACCGATGAGGGGTCCCACTTCTCCTTAAAAGTCTTATGAAAGTTGGTCCCCTCCAAATGACAGCTGCAGTACTGTGCTCTCATTCTCTTATGATGGATTTTAATTCCCCTTTTTTTTGTAATGGTGATATAGATTGATTATATGTGACAAAATCACAGGGGGAGACTAAAAAATAATTCTAATCTTTTCCCTATGGATTTAGGATGTTGCTGTGTTTTGTCAGCTTAACCAGTTAGTTCTATATTTAAAAACTTGTTTTTAACTCCCTAATCTTAAGGATGGTTGCTGCATCTGCTTCAGCGTGTTTTGATGTTTGTCATGTTTCTGGCTGTTAAAAATCATGAAAGTACGTAACCTCTGTGATTGCTCAATTTATTTTATCCTGAAACTGATATAAAAACAGCAAATTTTCTTAAAATGGTGAGAAACCATGAATTAAAAAAAAAAAAACACTGAAATTACAGAACTTAAACTTCCGGTTGTTTCGTAAGAAAACTAAAAAGGACATAATAAAACCTTAATGATCAGCCTCTGAATAATTCATACTTAAACTACAATATTCCTAATTTTTATATAATAAGAATACTTCTGTTACTTTTGTTTGTGAAATAGCCAAACCCTTTAAAAGTTTATTCCATCACTGCATAGGAACCAACTAGAGAACCGTAACAGTTTTTGTTAAAAACAGTGAAATGCTTTTCGTTAAAATGCCAGTATAACCAAATAATCTTCTATAATAGCAACACAGCTGTTGGCTAGTTTGGTATTTTTCCCTAAGGAAATTAAATATAATAATGAGGGTATAGACTTGGGTCTGATTTTGAGAAAGCAGGATATTTTATAAAGCAAATTAAGCCTAGTTTCACAAGCACTTTAGCCATTTTGCTTACATACACTTATCCCCAGGAACTTCTTTTCCTGCCCTGGGCTTCCTCTGGTGTGTAGTCAGGACAGCCCTGTCTAGGAGAGGACAGCTTGCTGCTTGGCTGGCCACGTTCCTTTTACAGCAAAGACACCAGCAGGACGCTTTAAATCAGCATACTACTGCTGTCTCAATTACACTTAGAAAAATAAACCTCCACAGTGTCTAACTCAGCATGAATAAAAATATTAATGGGGACATTAAGGTTGCTCAGTTGCATCACTTTTCTCACATTTCCAACCAGACATTTTGCTGTCTAAAACCATTTTTGTAGAGGACTGAACTCCAAGGTTTTCCCACAGTCAAGAATATATGTGCATGCCTGGGGCATGCTGAACCACCTGATACCTGCCTGAAAATTGCTTTCAAATCTCAATTTTTAATCTCAAAAAGTCCAGGGAATTTTGCATTCTGTAATAGGAACACAGAGTACAGAGACCCAGGCCAGACTTTGGTGTGATCCCACTTCCCAGAACCACAAATAATATTAACTTTGTCGTAATAATAAAATGCAGTTTTAATTTGCTTACTGCTGAGTAAACTGACACTGGGAAAATGGCCTTCACTCACCAGTTTCGTAGAGTTATTCACAACCTGAAGTAAAACAGGTTTATGACATTTTTATTAAAGTAAATTAGAATAATAGTAGACACTGTTCAGTTACAGACTATGATACTTAAGTGTTGAAAAAGAACTAGAGAAATATGCTTTTTTTTCTTTCTTTTTCTAGTCTCTCATTTCAAAAGAGACAATTACTCTTTTGTATTTTATACATTTGCCTAGTCAAACGTGGGAGGAAAGAAGTAGAGGGAACAAGCCAGAGGCACCTTGCTGGCAGCAGGTGTAAACGGTCAAAAGGCAGACTTCCTCATATAAAGCAGCAGATCTAGAGAGAGCTTTGACTTCAGCATTTAGTGACTATGTGACACTCTCTGGTTTCATGTCACTCACCAACTCCTGTTTCCATGTGACGCAAAACAGATGGGTTGGCCTCTGCCGCTAGTGTAGTAGTGAATTATTTTGGATAGAGAAAGGCTTAGAAAGCCAAATCTAGGTAAGTGTTGTTTTCTAGTCACACTTCAGTTCCACTGCCAGCATGTCTTTTTCACATTTACTTTCCTTCACTGACGGTCTTAAGCTCTCCTGTGGGATAATTTCACCTGGAGGTTGTCTGAAGGAGTGACATGGCACCAAACAGTGACAGACCAGCATTCAATGTAGGGAAACATGCTTGGATGCAGTTTCTAAGTATTGGGTTTAAATGTAAGATGTGAATGATGTTGACTATAGTCTCTTTTCATTTCTCTCATTTCTTTATTCTTTTTAGAAAATATATTGCTATTGTCTCCTATGAGCAACGCCAAAATTACAAGGATGACTTCAATGCTGAGTATGATGAGTACAGGGCCTTGCATGCCAGGATGGAGACTGTAGCTAGAAGATTTATCAAACTAGATGCACAACGAAAGCGGCTTTCTCCAGGCTCAAAAGAGTATCAGGTAAACATGTTTGCTCCTAGATAGGCTGACTTCCATATTTTACCCTATTGGTTCTCTCCTGGCCCTTCCCTAGGCACCCTATTGGCCTTCAGAGCATGTCTTCCGGCAAACCAGCCTCTCTGCAGCTTTTGGTCTTCATTTAAAATTAGCTAGGAATGAATGAATGAATGAATGAATGAATGAATGAATGAATGAATGAATGAGATTAGAAAACTAAAGAAATAAGTTAATACAGTGAACTGTATTTCTGTCAGTGGAAAAAAGTAACTTTTTTAAACAACATAGTATGTATAAAATATATAACATGCTTTATATTTATATGACATAATAAAGTATTGAGAAAAAAAGCAAACAACTAAATAGGAAAAAAGTTGGATTTGGGATTCACTGAAACATTTGATTGCACTACCAACTCAGGCTATAGCTGCTAGAGCTGGTGCTGTTCCCCAAATTGTTATATCAAGTACATTTTAAAAAAACAAAAAAAAAAAAACTCAATCTGGCATATAATAGGGAAGATAGAGATATAGAATATAAACAGGGTTTAATACCACAGAGATTTGGGGTTTAAATGAAGAAAAGTTTGGTATTTCCAGCTCTTCCAGAGACTGACATATGTTAACACATACTAATCTGTTTTCACTTTCAAACTTTAAGTAGCAGTATTACCACAACTGACAGACAGACCCATGTACTCGTTGTTCTCATAGTTAATAAGCAAAAGGATTAATACAAATGAATGTTCCCCTCCTTGTGTAAGCCACATAACTTGTTGCACTTCACAACCATAGATGGTGCCTTCACTCTGGCCTCCCACTGTTGTTCTGACAGGAATCTACATGAGAGAATGGGTTTCCCACAATGGGGAAAACAGACTACTTAGAGTTATAGAAGACTTTGTCAGAGGAATTAGTATTTGAGGGTGTAGGAGGTCTTGATATGGTGGTTTGGGGTTTATTTTTTTATAAAAAATACTGGTTTATTTACCAGTATACTATGATTATATTTAAACTAAAATATAATTCCAAGGACTACTTGTGGTTAGGAGGAGGCTCCAGAACTAGACTGGGTTTGATTCCCAGCTGCACCATTTAATATTTGTGTGACTTTGAGCAAGTTATCTAATCTTAATCAAAATCCCCATCCATAAAATAAGGTGATTATAAAGTGCAGAATAAATGTCAGCATTTGGTAACTGCTTAAATCCATACTATGTAAGGTCACATTAGTATTAACCAGGTTCTCCTAACAGCTACCTAATATTCCTCTCTAGAGGCGATCAATAGTACTTGTTTCCAGTGTATTCTTTCAGAGGTCTGTGTATGTGTTTGTAAGATATATATACACAAAATTCACATGTGGGCCATATGTAGTTAAATTTAGGATGTCATCAATCACAATATGTACCATTGTCTTAGGTTCCAGTAAGTTAAACTGTGATACGTTACTTATCTCATTAAAATGAAATGTGCATCTTAGAAGTAATGAAGTTCTTAGAATATGTCATTCTGTTTCTAAACAAATAATATCAAACTGTATTAATCATTCTGCACTTTGCTTTTTTCACTAAACAATATAATGCACCGTAGGGAACTTTATATAAGTATGGGAAGCACTTTTTAATGACCTCTTAGTATTCCTCTGTATGGATTAACAGACATTTAGATTCTGTTTACTGTATTTTGCTTTACAAACAGTACTGCAGCAAGTAACCTTGTACACACAGCGTTTCACTCAGGCACAAGCACATTTGAAAGAGAAGTATAAATGCTGAGTCAGTTCTGCATTTGCTATTTTGATAGCAGTTGCCAAATTGCCTTCTTTAAAGATTGTACCAATTTACATTCCCATCATCAGTATTTCCCACACCCTTGCTGAATGTGTTAGCTGTATATATTGCCAAAAACAAAAAAGTTCCCTTCTGATTTTAATTTTTAATTTTGTAGAATGTTCACGAAGAAGTCTTACAAGAATATCAGAAGATCAAGCAGGTAGGAATCATCACTGTGGGTTTCCTGACCCCATAGTTGGGAAGTATTACAAATTCTGCAACCTAATTCCTCCTTGTTTTTTTCCTCTACAGTCCAGTCCCAATTATCATGAAGAAAAATATAGATGCGAGTATCTTCATAACAAGCTGGCTCACATCAAAAGACTAATAGGTGAATTTGACCAACAACAAGCAGAGTCATGGCACTAGATCTCTGCTTGGACCGGAAGATGTGAATAAACTTAAGCTTATTTATTTAAAATTCCAAATGAGTTGCTCTAAGATTCTAAAAAAATGAAACTTTGCTTGTTGAAAGTTTCAGTATTAGTAAACTTGAGTTATTTACTTTTTTTTTTTTTTCCACTTTACTTTGCTTCCCTGCATTTTTGAAGCTGCTTTTTCTGGTCCTTCTCTCCCCACCCTCACCCTACCCCCCAAGACTTATGTTTGTCAATAGGAATAATTTTTTTTTTTTTTTAGATATTGGGGATCCAGTGTCTATACTTTAAATCAGTTCTTTTCCTTAAAAACTTATGTTTGTCATTAGAAATGATTTTTTTAAGATATTGGGGATCCAATGTCCATACTTCAAAGTTGTGTGTTTAAAAAACAAGTCATGTGCAAAGTGAAATGCTTTTGGATAAACATAAGCCTATTTTCTGACCTTTCTTAATGCAAACTCTTTGCCTTAAATGGTAGAATATTTAGAAATTTGCACAAAATACAAAAAAAAATTTAAACATTGTTTTGGAGGGTTAAGAAACAGAAAGGTGTACATGTGTGGGTGCATAAATATGCACCCACAGATGTACATACAGCCTGACTTGATCTAGACAGTAAATCCGCCCTGCAAGTTAACCCCCCATTGCAATGGTTGCCTTAAGGTGTTTGCTAGTTGTGTACATAGTGTGGTTAATCATTAGCTACACTGCTTCCCACTTGGTTAGAGCAATGGGAAGCATACTGTGGCCTACCAGCGTCTGAAAGCGTGTGCTCGACCTGTATGTGTGCAGAGGTGGTGTGGATGTGAGCGTGCATGGAGGAAAAAAGCTGCTACTCTCAGTAGGCCAAACGCTCAGGTTAAACAACTGACGAGTGTTACTGTAGGGGTATTGTTTTGTTTTGTTTTCCTGTCAAATTGCTACTTCTATTGTAGAAGACAAAAGCATTTCCATTTCAACAGTCTGTCAGCTTTATTAATGTTGGGCAAAATCAATATGTTATGAAAATGAAACAGATCTATAGTTTTGGGGCAAAATTATAAAAATTAAACATGTAGGTAACCTATTTATATACTGCTATAAAGTATTTTTTGAAGAGAGATATGCAAAGAAGCTATTACCTACATGAAATGTATATTTAAAGATTTTTTTTTTCATCCTGGGAGCCAGGAATATATAAAAAAAAAAAAAAGAGAGCGGATATATTTAACCATAACATACTGTGATTCATCAAACAGCACAAACTTTCATTTCATGGAGTTTATCTGTTGACGTTGATTTAAACTATCATTTGTTTTATCATGTGGGAACATAAGTTATGTGGTCAAAAATATAAGGATTTTGAACTAATGTTGATTCAAGTTGTGTTGTCTTATCGTATTGTCTTTTCAAAGTGCTGCCAGTTGAAAAGGGAAGCATTATGTTTACAAATCTGTTTTGAAATGTTTGCCAAAATTTTGGTAGTATCTTTAATAAAGATGTTTGTCTCCAGCATCCAAAAAATAAATAATAAATAAATAACTTTGTTGTGTATCAGTGTAAACCAGAAAATGTTGGTATCTAGAAAACCTGAGAGAGCATATAGATGAACTGTTCTCTTTGCAGTTATCCTAAAGCATTAACTGGAAGTGTGGATACTATAGAAGAGTTTACAAAAGTAAACAGACTATGCAAAGACTGATAAAAGACCATGTGCACTATAACTCTATAACATCACTACAGAAATGAGATTTCTATATAGCGTGGACCTCTTAAGGAATTGGTTTCTTTTCACACTGAGATCCCTGGTGCTCTTCCTTTTACCTCAGAATGGGTACAATCATTACTAAATGTTCATTGATTTCAAATTTTGAGTTGTAAAAAGATAGGTAAGGAAACTTAATTGGGGATAACTTTGTTCCATATGTTATGGTGGAGGCTCCTGAGGGATTTGTCTGTAGGTAATGACCTCACTGGTGTCGTTTCTTGGACATCTTGGCCTTTTAATCAAAGATTTCTGCTGCTATTTGCTATGAGCAGTGTTTCTCAAAAGCAAGGTGCTTAGACCATTTGCATCACCCAAATTAGAATCTCTAGGTATAGGGCCCAGGTATCCACACTTTTGTAAATATCCTCCAGGTGACTTTTGCAAGTGAAGGCATGAGAACCATTGGCTTAGGTAAGGTGTTAAATCTTTGGGTCTTGAGATATCAAAGTCTTGAAGTTGAACTATTGGCTTTTTTTTTTTTTAACCCCATCCCTGTCAGCAGGTACAAATCACTCTTCCCCTCTACAAGATTGTGAGGCACCCTCTCAACTCTTTCACTGCCAACTCTTATTTCAGAACTTGTTTAGGAACAAGCCTTCTAGTTGGTCCTTAGTCCTTGGAGCTCCCACCGACATACATCAGCACATCTTCTGGTTTACAAATTGGGTAATAATGGAAGCTGGAGATATGTTATGAAAATCCAGCACTGCACATTCATAGACTTGACAACCTACCTATAAAAGCCTTAATTTAGATATCTGATGTGCACATTGGGCAGATCCTTGCAAGATCTGTATCAGTTGCAAATCTGAGTTATGAATCACTCAATCTGCTATTACCTGAGGCTGCATCTCTTTGAAGATGAGCATGAGCCTGTTAAAATGCTTAAAATCGCCCTTTACCTAGTACTGCAAAACTTACTCGCAACTGCTGCAGGAATGAGTGGCCACTTAGTGCCAGTTACTCTGGTAGAAGAATTTCTTTAGTCATTTTGAGAGATCCAGTAAGTATAAAACAGCATTATCAAGGTGAGAGAATGCATTATTTATCACATTTCATCTAAAATAATTTGAAACACTTTTGGAAATTTTTACCAACAGCAGATTAACTCCAGACTGAATGAGCAGCCTATTTAATATAAACCAAAAGGAACATTGACTAGATGTGATTTTGTTTTTTAAGTAGGGATTCTGTTTCCTATCTTGTCATGTATTTCCCTTGGAATACTTGAGAGGGGGTAACGTCCAACTCTAGTGATGGATGTTCAGTGCTTGCTCTCACAAAAATAATTGGTGTGATCAGTTTATGTCATTGCTCCATGCACACCGATCATTAAAAAATTCAGTATTAACTTTCCTTTCATCTCTAATTGATCTTCTAAACCTTATAGTTTTCTTTTTCCTTAAGTATTTCACCTTATTATGTAAAACAAATGCATACTTGGATGTTGGAAGCAAGACGCTGAAATGAGGATTAGACACAAGTGGTTCATTAGTTCCAGCACTCTCCTTGGTTGCCTTATCCCTTCCATTAGTGCATTCTTTGCTTCTGGAACTTGGCTGAAACCCTTCAACCAGTCCATGGTGTTTCTGGCAGTGTGAGTGTTGAGTCCTGTATGCTTGGTATATGCCCTTACTACTTTTGAAGTTCATACGGTTTATTTCTTGCCTGAGTATTACTAAATCCTTTTCTTATGTATACCAGATGGGGGAAAAATTAAAGCCAGCATTACGAGGAACCTTTTGTAAAAGGATATTAACTGACACTACTAAATGAAGGCAACAGAAGATGTTATCATTGTTCTTTGTAATCTGAAACTAAACAAGGCTGGGAGGCTCATTTCAAAATATTTTGAAGTGGAGTGTGTGTGTGTATACACACACACACTTGTTTCTCAGTTGTTACACCCAAACCATGTTAGGACTCTCAAAGGTAAAATGTCACAGGGACTTTTCAGTTGTTACAAAGCTCAGCAGCTGTGGTGGTCCCTTTTGTTCTACACCAATTTCAGTTCAATAAAAATGTTAACTTTGCAATTCTGGTAATTGTTTTTCCTTTGTCTCATTTCAAGGCTCTTAAATTTATCTTTAAAAAAAAAAACCCCACAACAAAGTGCTCTCTGATGCTCTACTGTAAATGATCCTCCTAGAACAGAGATACTTCTTGTTGGTGACTCTAGGAATCCGGGGCCAGGTATCTGCTCCAGGATCCTGCCTGGTTTTGTGTGTGTGTGTGTGTGTGTGTGTGTGTGTGTGTGTGTGTGTGTGTGTGTTTTAAGATTTTATTTATTCATGAGAAACATACACACAGAGGCACAGACACAGGCAGAGGGAGAAGCAGGCTCCATTCCACGCAGGGAGCCTGACGTGAGACTCAATCCTGGGTCTCCAGGACCACACCCTGGGCTGAAGGTGGTGCTAAACCACTGAGCCACCTGGGCTGCCCAATCCTGCCTGTTTTCTAAGTGTATCGCATGCCCTCCAGAGGTGATATCTACTCAAACAATAATCATAGTTACCATTTAATAAGAGTTTCCTGTGGCTTACACACTTTATGCATACATTGTCCCATTACTCTTCCCTACAACCCTGTTCTCCCCATTTTATAGTTGAGTGAACTGAGGCTTAGAGAATTAAGGGACTTGTCCTTGACACAGCTAGCAAACAGTGGAAGGTAGGAAGCCTGCCCCCAGCATCTGTGTTCCTAACCACTTCTCCATCCTGCCCCTCATAATGCTGGCCCCTTAGTGTGAGCTTCACAAAGTGATCATTCCAGTACCACCACCACGCCGGCTACACAAACTTGATTCTCAAAGGAGACTAGGCTGGAGGGGTAGGGTAATACCTCTTAGGTTATTTTCAATGAGTTGATTTTGTCAGAAATGATTGATAAATGTGAAGGAAAGCCAAAATACTTTGAGAAAAAGTATGTTTCCTTTGTTTTTGAATGTGTGCAGTGGTGACAGCGGGCTATTTGAGGTAGAGCAGGGCAGTGCAGGTAGAAACCAGGGCAGGGTACAGTCCTGGAATCAGACCCTCTCCTCTTCATACTAAAAGGCTGTCTCAGTAACAGACTCTAGCTTAAGAGCTGTCCAGTCTGAATTAGACATAAGGATCTCTCTCCTAGCTGGGTCCTTAACTTCCAGTTTCTACAAGTTCTCTGAAGGGATAACGGAAAGCGAAAGGAAGAAATCCTCAACTAAACATCGATACAGAAAACCTAGAACGACGATCAGTGCCAGGCATGATTCTAATTAGGTTTAGGAGGAACCTCACGGATGAATGACGTTCCTAATGTTATAATTGTGTCTGCATCCCATCCCCACCCACCTAACATTTAACGCTGTACTTGCCTTTTAACTCCTTTCCTCAGCTATAAAGTGAAAACCTGCCTTCTCACTGGGGCATGGAAGAGGCTCCATCATAGTTTGTAAAGCACTGACGAGTTCCACGAAAAACTATCTAAATTATGGATTATCTGCTGAATGCAAAAGAGAGAGTTTGTTGGAGTTTCCTGGCAAGAATGAGTCCTTTTTGACTGGTCGCAGAGAGGGCAAAGGCAGAGAGAGGCCTGAGGTTTCAAGGTGGAGTGTTTGGGGTTTGTTTTATTGAATGCTGAGACCTATATGGACCTGCTCCACTGGTTTTACCTTTCTGAGATTGGGACAGGAGGCTGGCAGTGGCAGGAAGTAGCTCTGATATTTTAGGATTGCTCAATTCTCAAGCTGGGGTCAGATGATCCTGCTATGTGTGGCAGTAGAGATGTGTCATTTACAACTCCTGCCTGCTGAATTCAACTGGCCAGCCAGGCTGGTTTGTCTTTCTGTAATTAGATCCTTGCTACAATATGGGCATTTGTAGATGGGTGATAAGAATTTCATTTCTGGGTTTGTGAAACGTAGGAGAGTGCTTCCTAAGGATAAGCCCACATGGTTAGCCACCATGCTGGAGTTCTAGAGCTGGCGCTTCTAGAGGAATGGCTACCTGCCTTTCTATATTTCATGGATTTCTCAGGGCTCACCAAAGTCCACCGTGGTGGACACAGACATCATGATCCACTTTGCCAGTTTCATCACCTGTTACGCCCACTGCACACTAATCACACAGACCTGCCTTCAGGTTCTCCGATAACCCGAAGTGCTCCACCTATCCCAAGGCCTTACTCAATACTTGTCTCTACTGTACTGCCAGGCTCATCATCCACCCCTTCCTCACTCAGCTAAGTTTGCCTCACCCCCAAGATCTTCCCTTAACATCACCCGCCTCTAGGATGCCATCCCTAACCTCTCGGGCTAACTCCGGTCATGCTGGTATACACTCTCTTTCATCTCCTACTTCTCCTTTGTGGCATTTATCAAAATTATAACTAAGTACTAGTTGTATTGATTAGGTTCCATGAGAGGAGAGACTTCTCTTGTTTTCTAGGGGCTCCCAGCTCCTCGTCTAGGACCTGGCGTAGAGAAGGTGCTCAATAATAATTTATCCAAAGAATGAATGAGGCAGGCTATTCTTATATGTCCTATTTAAAATTCATGTGGCCAGAGGATTTGGATTACTGCAAGAGTCTGCTGTGTCGCTTAGGTTTATGTGCCTTGCCATAAACCATGATTTAAGAATTAAATCATGATTTAGGAATTAGTTACTGACAGCAGACTGACTTGACTTGCCTTTGGGCGTCCCTTTGCTATGATTAACCAATTGGACACCTTCAAAGGGCATGTCTCTTTCCAATGTGGCATTCATACCTCTAGTCACCTCTGGAGTATGAGCATCTCAACAGTCTACAACACTTTGTAATGTAAAATTAAATGATTTTAAAAGTTACTTTTATTTACCATAACTGACAGGTTTGGATTTCATATCCTTTTTTCTATCGCTTTCCTCCACTTCTCAAAGACATGGTAGCAGGCAGCAGTCTAGAGACAATGTTGTATGTCATTTTTCTTTCTTCATTAAAGCATCTCTAGCCTGACGTTTCTTTAAATTTGACATGAGCTTTTGTTTACACTTCCTTTATGCCTAGCATTTCTGTAACCTTCCAAGCACAGACATTTTGAGGACAGGAGAAGGACCGTGGGATTCCAATAATGATAGGACTAGCAAAGCCCATTAATAGCATCCAGAACAAGTGTCTGGATTTCATAGACAATGATGAAATGAAGATGTTCATATGATGGCCACACAGAGCAGGATGAGACCCAGGAGCTTACAGACTCTTCCTAGTGAGGGGCTGATAACAGCCCAGCAACCACTAATGACAAACAGTACAAAGATGGAGTCACTCAGTGCCAGACAAGACACACCATACCCAAGTGGTTCCGCGCAGTCAAGCCAGCCAGCCAGGCTTAGGGTTCCGGTCTGCCACTCAATCTGCAGACCACAGGCAGGTTGGTAAAACCCTGCAGCTTCAGTTTCCCACCCATGAAGGGGACGGTACCTACCTCAGAGAGTTAGGGTAATGTATAGGCAGGATGGTGCATGGCCCTTCCCCTAGTAAATTTTCCATATATATATTTTTTGTTTATGTCCTAATTATTTCTTTCCATCTATATATTTGGATTTGGAGAGTTTTGTTACAATATACCTGACAAATAAGCAGCCAGCCAGGACTAAAAACCCTACTGGGTTCATTTAGATTTTTGCATAGCAGGGATTGAGCCCATCTTGTATGAGAAACACAATCCAGAACGTTTTTAAGGCTCTGCTCCTTATTGCTAAGCTTTGTCTGTGAATCTTTCCAAGCATCAACCTTAGCTTCCCTTAACATCCAGGCTACCGATTAACTTAGTGCTGATGCATTTGTCCCAAACTTGAGCTTAACTTTGAATATTCTATTAATTCCCTCTGCCACTTGTCTTCATAGGGAAGTTTTAAAAAGAGCCTTGTTGTCTGTAAGGTTGAGTGCTTCTTGCCCATGCAGGTACTGGGGGCGGGGGGGGGGGGGGGGGGCGCGCGGCAGCTGGCACAGTTCATTTCAGGTAAGATGCTTTGGGGGAAAGCCTGCTGTGGAAATGACTGCCTTACACCTGTAAGCTTTTCCTTCTCTCAAGGTTAGAGTTCATTTAAGTCAGCCTTGCCAAGCGAGTGCCAAGAGGGTCTCTAGGGGTCTTGTGGCCACCTGAGCCACAGAGCTCTGCAGCTGAGAACAGGCTATAAGGGGACACTGGGGACTGTTGGCAAAGCCACCTCCTATCCTCCCTCACCCTTCCTTCCTCTCTCTGCCCCTGATGACAAGTCTTTGTTGCCATGGTAGCCAATTATCACCACCCCACCTGCTCCTCCCTTCACTTAACTCACTGTTCTCGCCTGAATGAACTATTATGGCTCCTCCCTTCTGTTAACTTGCATATTTTATCACTTCTCCTGTCTTTGGTTACAGGGAAGGCCAGTTCAAAACCAAGAACAAATGTGAGCAAAACATGAAAATGCTTTGGTATGCGGTACAGAGAGTAAGAAGAGAACGACCCCCTGGGTTTGAGTCCTGGTTCTGAGATTCACCAACCGGTGACCCAGAGCAATTTGCCTAATCCCCTGGCTCTTCCTTCCAACATCTCTGATGAATTAGGATAATACCTATATTCCATAGTTATGCAAGGATCAAACAGAGGTGGCATTCAAGGAGAGGGACTAGGCGGGGCCATCATAAAGAACACTATTCTCACACGTGCCTCTGCAAACACACTTTGGTGGCTGTTTCCTTGCCCTCAGGAATGGAATCTCTGGCAGATCTCAATTCCTCCAGTAAGGTTGTTCTTGAGAAGTCCTGTGGTCACTCTCGGCATAAGTTTCATTTCATAACTAGTAAGTCCAGCCTTCTGTAACAGCCAAACTCTGAAATTCATTTAAAATTAAAGCCTCTCTCCCCTTCCAATTCAGGCTTGCCAAGTGATTCTTGTCACGCTCTCCACTGACCCACCACTCAGCTACCCCCAGGGTTGATGGAGGAGAGAGAAGGGCTGCAGAGACGGGCTTCCAGCATCCCTGGAATCTGGCCTTAGCTTCCTGCAGGCGTTATCAAAACCCATCCTGGGTGCCTCAGAAGGTGCCCCGCTGATCTCCTCCAGCCTTTCAGGGCATCGACAGGACATCTCCTTTGGCCAGACCTCCAACAGCACACGCAGATGCACACACATGCACACCCCTTTTTGGGTAGGGAGCTAGTAGCTTGGGGCCTCTTCCTAGAGGGCCATGCCAACATGGCAACTACAAATGTTCTATCTGGTCACACCCACGCTCACACCCCAGCCATAAACAAAAATAAGCACTTTGAGCCTGCCACCCTTCAGAGTGTAGCGACTTCCTGAAGGCATCCTCCACTCTGCTACAGGGCTGTTTTGTTTTGTGTGTTTTTTCAGGCAAATACCAGCCCTCTGTATCCCCCAAGCTTGAGTAGTCACTAATCAGGGGCATTTTGTTTGTTTAAACCACATTATTGAAATATGACATGTAAAAAGCTGTATCTATTTGATGGATACAACTCACTGAGTTTGGGGGAAGGATACACCTATAAAACCATCACCACCATCAAGGTTACAAACATACCTAATCACCTCCCAAAGTTCCCTCTCACGCCCTTTGTTAACATTATCATTTTTGTGTATGTAGTAAGCATTAGACTGTATACTGAATCTCCCAAACTTGCATAACCGAAACTTTGTACCTTTTGACCATCACACCTCTTCATTTCCCCCTCCACTAGCCCCTAGTGATCACCATTCTACTCTGCTTCTGTGAGTTTTGCTTTTTAGATCATACATGTGAAAAAATACAGTATTTGTCTTTCTCTGTCTGGCTTATTTCATTTAGCATAATGTCCTCCTGGTCTATTCATATTGTTGCAAATGGCAGGACTTCATTTTAAGGCTGAAATATTCCTGTGTGTGTGTGTGTGTGTGTGTGTGTGTGTGTACACAGCACATTTTCTTTATCCATTCATCAGTCTATGGACATTTAGGTGGCTGTTTCCTTATCTTGGCTAGTGTGAACAGTGTTGCATTGAAAGGAGTGCAGATTATCTCTCTGAGATCTTAATTTCTTTGAATAAGTATCCAGAAGCAGGATTGCTGGATCCTATGGTAGCTCTGTTTCTCATTTTCAGAACTTGCCTACTGTTTTCCATACTGGCTGCACCAACTTAGACTCCCACCAGCAGTGGCCCAGATTTCCTTTACTCCACGTCCACACCAACACTTAAGTAGTCTTCGTCAAGCCTCTATCTACCATTAGCCCGTGGTAAGGGGAAACCCTCTGATTTACCACATCGGCTGACTTCTCAACTGAAAGCCCTGATGCCAGTGAGAGGGTCCACAAGCTAAGAGGAGTAAAACCGGGTATTTTGACTAACTGCAGGCCCTGCACGTGTCATCCGGATCTTGCTTTATGGTTGTGGGTATACAGCAGTCTATGCCTAGTGACTTCAGCCAAAGCTGTCAGAGTCCTGGTTAAACCCTATGATATGTGTCTGTGCATTTTCAGTCATAGCACTGGTGCATTAATCCAACAAATATTTAGGTGTGCGCCCAGGCACTGTGCTATGTGGTGTGAATATATCCACCAATGCAAACACCATAAATTGTTTGATTCCAGTCATGCTAAGTGCTGCAAAATGAAAGGGCAGCAGCTATTTAAAGGAATAATAAGGGAACACAGCAGTGAGGGAATGGACCAGGTCTCCCTGGGGAGGTGGCATGGAAGCTTCTATCTGGGGGATGAGTGGAACTGGATGAGAGGAGACTGTACCGGAAAGAGCACATTGGAGAGCCTTGAGAAGAAGGCCTTTGGTGCTCATTGAATGCCCGTTTACCCAGATCGCTTCTCATTAACAAAAACCATTTAGGATCTGCCTTTTTTGTTGTTGAACTTGTTTTCTCAATGGCTGCTTTGCCCCTTACTAAGCTTTTCTGCGGAGATGAAGCCCAGACAAGATTCTCTGCTGGAGTCTAGTGCCTTATCACAGGCATTTTGGTAGTTGGGGTTCTTATCTGGCGGCCTTCTCGTGTTGCTAATAGTTCTGAGGAGAGTCTCCAAAATAGACTGTTATCAGTTTAGTGGCCAGTTGATCTCTCCCAGGTCAGAGAGTTTTTACATGGCAACGTTTACACTGGGGAGGAAAGTGACTGCCTTCCCCAGAAATTACCAGCCCACCTCCTCCCCTGAGGTTGAAGGCTAGCACAGAATGAGTGCATAGAAAGCCAAGATTAGCAAGTGCCCTGGTGGGTGTTTCTGGGGTTGCAGCAAGGTGGTGGTTTCTGGTGGAGGTTTCTGGGGTTGCAGCAAGGAGTCTTGACCACAGGGATAGAGCTCTATCAGCCAGAGGCAGTTGCTCTGAGATAAAGAATAACACCTATACTATTAAAATCTCCAGCCTTTTCTCTGGGCTGCCAGCAACCAGGCAAATCATCTGTGTAGTGTGACTCCTAAGGAGGTAATTGGTGGGCTCGGAGGAAATCCAAACAAGAGAGGTGGAGAAAGATGCCAAACATCAGAGAAGCTGAAAAAGAGCAGGTTAAGAAAAAGACAAAGGACAGATTTTAATTTTTTATTGGATGACCATAACAGTCATTGTTGGAGAGTTAAAAAGATAACCTGGTGAAACTGATTTGCTCAGGAGGAGTGTCCTTTAAGATTCTGTTCCCACCAGTAGAATATGGGAGGAGGGGGGGTTACAGTCGTGGATGGGAGCCTGGGAAGGATGTCTGGGATGTGAAATGGTGTGAACTTAAGGGTGGTGTTCCAGAATGAGGCACTGTCATAGTAGACCGAGGTGATTATCTGGTTGAAGAAGACAAGGCAATGAGGAATATCTGGCTCAGAGCACAGAGAAAGGGACGAAAATTTACCTTCTGTAAATAGGAATCTACTTCAACATTCTTAGAAGAGAAACTAAATTTCAAGGAGGCTGGGAGAAGACCTCGCTGGGTCCCCTCAGTGACTACTAGGTAGATCCTAGGGATCAGCACCAAGGCCAAGAGGGCAAGCTCCTGAGACATGCTGGCAAGAAGTGGGGTATAGTCGAGTGACACGGTTAGTATTCTTGTCCTAGTGCTTATACCATGTGACCCCTCTAGGCCTATTTTTCCTTGGTGGGATATCCCATCTCATGCTAAAAAGGGTTTAAAGGAAGGATTGAGAACATGTGCCAAAAAATTGTCTGGAAAAGGCACAAAGTAGTGTGTGCTATAAAGTGGTCTCTCAGAAAATATCCACCTTGCTTCCCAACTTTTGCTCATTTTGATTCCCAGAAGCGCTCTTGTTCAGAAATTTACAAATGCAAAAAAAAAAAAAAAAATTTAAATATTGTTAATCAGTTTCTAAAAGCCATCAAGTACATTTTGCTTAAGTTCAACAGTGTTTGATGGTCGCTGTGGCTCCGTGCTAAGAATGAGGAGAGAAGAGAAAAGCTAATTTTTCTACTGACAACTTTGGACTATTATATGTTTATATTATACTTTATGTTTAGGATTTACAATAGTCACATTCTGCTCTTTAACCATAATTTTGTGTGTTCAGTTCAGTTCTATAATTAAATGGATTCAAGACTTTGCCTCAATTCTTTGACTCTAAGCCTTCCCCATTCTTGAGACTTTATTTTGATTCATCTCAGAGTTAACCAGATTTTGTTGCGCACTTTTTTCCATAATTAAATGTCTCCAATGGGAAATTTGAGGTCAGTGCCTTCTTTCCCCCTTTGTAGGAAACCTGCTTTTTCTGCCTAGATGCCCATGGGAGTCTTATATTGTCCCTAAAGTTCAACTAACTTGAGTATGTGTCTTCGTGTTGATTATTCTGTTACAGGTTTTCCCCCCTAAGATCTCTTTCAGTGTGCGGAGTCAGACCCGACTTTATTTCTGTTGTGTTTCCTTTCATTTTATTTTTGATAGTTTTATTTTCTGCTCTGTTTGTTCTGTCTCTACTTCAGGAACACTATCATCCCATATGCTGACTGGCTGCTGGCTATCTGGCTGTCCATCTTATACTTTTTATTTATTTGGGGATCCCTCGCCATTAATGCTGTTTTATTCTCTGTAGTCTGACCTCTGCATCACTGAATATGTTTTCAACAACATCTGTTCTGATGTGATCTTCATTTCTATTACCTTCTTCGATTCCATTCATCACTGATGAATGTTAGCTTACTTTGTCTTTTGCCTATTCTTCTTTGATCTTATATTTCACTTCAGAATTATTTCACAAAGACCTTGTGGATTTTTAAAATTGGGATTGCAGACAAATATGCATCTGAAATTCTCTGGTTTTCTAGTATAATTCTTCTTCAGAGTATTATTCTTCATTTGCCCTTTGGTTTTTTTTAGTTTCTTTGCTCATTTTTGTTATTTTTATTTGCTTTTGCTGTTATTAATAATGGACGCACGTCTACTTGAAAACATAGATCCTGCTCTAAAGGGAATGCAGTTCTCTCCTGATTTGCTATTTGCTTTAACTACGGAGAGGAGTCAAAGGGTAAGCTGGAGCAATGGCAGGCTTCAAACTGGGTTTCTACTGGGCTTCAGTAGTTTTTAACCATATTTGCCATATTCTCTTGACCTCTCGAGTGAGTAGATGGTCCAAGCAAAATATAAGGATCATGGTGGAGACACCCAGCACTCTGATCCTTTGTTGGGTTATTGATGTTTATCTGTAGCTGCTTGTTTGAATCAATCAACCACAACAAAGCTGGCTGCCACTGCCACCTTTTCATCCTCCCTGCCTCACCTCCTAAAGAGGAATTCTATTTCGGGAAATAAACATGTCTTGCCCGGTAACTTCCTTCCATCTGTCTGACCATCCTCTCTCTTCTCTGCAATGTAGAGCAAACCCCCTCAGTTCTTGTGCTAAGTAAAAGAGCATCACCTGGACTCCTGAGAACACTTACTTTCAGAAAACCTTGAATTCTAATTGGAACCCAAAAGGTGCATTTCAGCTCTTTCCAGCCTCCCTTGACAGGTACTTACTACCTATGTAACCTGAGGTAGGGTGGCATGATGGCAAGACAATGGGCTTCGGAGTCATACAGATGTGGGCTCACCTCTTGGACTGTACAATTACTATGCTCTTTCGATGAAACCACTCCTCTGACCGTCAGTTTTGCCTTTGGTAAAATACCCAATACTACCAACCTGTTGTAAGAACCAAGTCAGGATCCCTGCACAGTGCCAGGGTCACAATAGGTGTTTCATAAATGTTTATTTTTTTGCCAAATTAACTCTGTTCATGTTTCATCCCTTAATTGCCGCATCTTTTATATTAACTGTTTAACACATAGGAAGGGTTTTGTCTAAGATGAGTGTTCTTAACCCCTTGGTAATTCTATCTGCTATGTAATTGTGTAATTCTTAACTGCATCATTGCCCTGTTAACTCTATCTCTGAAAAATCAGAAGAGGCCGTCATGAAAGTGCTCCACAAACTGTTAAGGAATAGCCAGCTCAAGGAAACAGCATTACCTTATAACATCTACCTTATGTTCCATCCTTCAAAAAGAAATCACAGCCCTCCTTCGAGGGGGAGAAACCTCTAATAGATTTGAACTGGGTTTTACCCTGCTGCGTATTTAGACAGTTTCCCTATCGACTGAAGGCTGTTTCTCTGAGAATATTCACAGTCTGCTTGAGGCTGCCTTGGGGCCTTGCCAGCGTTTTCCATAGACACGCAACATTATACACACAAGAAGAAAATAGGTCAGAGTCCCCTGTAGCTGTGCTGCCTCTTTCCTCAGCTAAAGGTCATTCTTAATCCTTCCCCCGCTCCCAGAACGCTGTGTGCCATGGTTTTTCAAATGTTCTAGGAAGGAAACGGCTTCTGCAAAGAAAAGCAGGGAACACATATTTCATGGGACCAAGGGACCCTAAATGTTTCCCAATTCCATCTAAAACTCTGCAAAGACCAGTTCTAGGGAAACCTCATGTCTATTTCCTATCGTTAGATTTTGAAATGATGTCCCTGGATAGGACCACAGCTGGAAATTTAGCTGTGACCCCCACCAACCACCCCCACCCCCCTGACAGAGCAGGGAAAACGGGAGGATCCCACGGGCCTGCGTCACCACACGGGCACAGAGGATGTTTCAATCGCAGCTGGAGGGCTGCCACCAAACCCAGTGACCACTGCGCTGGGGCCTAAGTGAGACTGTCTGTCACGCTTCTCAGAAACCTGGAAATGAAGACAAATCCTGTGAATGCCACGGGGCACCCCTAGGCCTCTGTGGAAGATGTGGCGTGGGCACAGCACCCACAGGCCTGCTGGGCCTCGCTTCCCCAAAGCACCTGCTTCTCACCAGGAGCGCCGGCTGCCCCCAGACCTCGGCCTGCAGCAGAGGCCACCCCGGGACACCTCCCAGGGCCACTGGCAGTGGGGGCCATCACCCCGAGGCCCGTCTACTAGCTAGACCACACATCCGTCACCATTTTAGAAAAGCAGTTATTTTCACCATTTGTTGTTCTTGTGTCTGAGCTCATTTCCCCACTGCCTAAACCTACCACCCCAACTCGAATTCCCTTTTTCTATTCAAAGCAGTCCCTTCACCTAGCATTGACTCAGCCACTATCAAAGTATGTGTCACTCTCTTAGACGTTTGTCTGGAAATGCTGTGTATGGTGACTCAGGAGCGAACAAGTGAACAGGAGCATACAGGTATCATCCCTTTGGGGTGACAGCCTTTATTTCATTTTCTAAAAGGGGTGCTTTTCCAGGCATCTGCTCATAACGAAAACAAAGACCAGACCTGTATACACAGACACTTATATACATACATGCATATATAATACATGCACCTATTTACATACGTATATAAAATTTGGTCGATGCTAACATAAGCTGCAAAAACCATACACATTAAAAGAAAGCATAGTAGCAACATCTCCTAAAGATGATGAAATTTAAAACTACGTCACTGAAAAGAGGAAATCGAGCACCTTCCTTCTAGGATCTATTCTTTTGCTTCCTTGAGCACACACTCTATATGGATATCGCCAAATTGTGGATATCGGTACATTTCTGACTTCTTTTAGCCACCCCCTCCATAAAAACAAATGATTCTCCCAAACCAAGCAATGGTCTTTTAGTAAGTACACATGCTGGGGTGGGACTATATATGTGCTCACTGTGAAACCGGTAAAAATACCTGCTCGGCCCATACTCTGTGGCTGCCCAGGCCTGGGGGCTGGAGTTCTAGGAGAATGCCCAACCCAGGCTCATGTGGATGCCTGAGCTGACATTTCTTGCCTCTTCCAGTTCCCACTTTCAGGTCGTATCTTATGATGGGCCTTCTCTCCCCTTTGTCTGGCTGTTAGCCCACCCTTGTGTTAACCTCCTCGGCTTTCCTATGGGGCTTGGAAACCCTCAAATAAAGTCAAGATGGCACCTGGGTGGCTCAGTGGTTGAGCATCTACCTTGGGCTCAGGGTGTAATCCCGGGGTCCTGGGACGGAGTCCCCACAGGGAGCCTGCTTCTCCCTCTGCCTGTGTCTCTGCCTCTCTGTCTCTCATGAATAAATAAAATATTAAAAATAAATAAATAAAAATAAAGTCAAGATGAACCGAAGAGTTTATTTTGTCAAGTACTCTAAAATCTTGGCTCCCTATTGTAGGACTCTCTGGTCACTGTAGCAAAAGCACAAAACAAGTATATGTTGTCTCTACTTCCCAGATGAATTTAGCCTTCATTTCTCACCATTAAATAGAAATATGCCATCTGGGAATGAGCTGGGGAAGTTGGGTTTTATAAGTAGATACACCAAGAAGATGTAAGTCATGCTGTTCGTAGTATCCGTGGCTGTCCTTTGAACCAACAGCAAAGAAGCCACTCTGGCAGGGGTGCCTATCCTGGGGCACACAAACCCCCAAGCAGCCCTTGGATAAATTTTAGGGGTCTATAAATTAGGATGGGAAAAAAAATACCTATTTTCACTAACCTATAACTGAAATTTAGCTTTCTTTTAATTATGAAGGTAGGCAACAAACCACAATAGTTCCCAATGACTTTGTCACCATTAGTTCTACGAGCACCTTGAAATATCATTAACATTCATCCCTGCTTTAAAGGTGCAACGCTTACTGAACCCACCAGATCTTATTTAATGTATTAATAAGGAAGCACCTATATTACTATATCACACATTTAATTTTTTTTAATATTTTCTTTATTTATTTATGAGAGACAGAGAGAGAGAGAGAGAAAGGCAGAGACACAAGCAGAGGGAGAAGCAGGGAGCCCTATGTGGCACTTGATCCTGGGTCTCCAGGATCACGACCTGAGCCAAAGGCAGAAGCTCAACCACTGAGCCACCCAGGCGCCCTATATCATTTTTTTTTTTTTTTAAATATTCTTCAAGGGCAGCCCAGGTGGCTCAGCGGTTTAGCGCCACCTTCAGCCCAGGGCATGATCCTAGAGACCAAGGATCAAGTCCCATGTCAAGTTCCCTGCATGGAGCCTGCTTCTCCCCCGGCCTGTGTCTCTGTCTCTCTCTCTGTCGCTCATGAATGAATAAATAAGTATTTTTAAAAATATATTCTTCAATATAATTGGTTTCCTTAGCATTCTATGTATTTTGCTTCAGACTTTCAAGAACGCCACTCTAAGAAGTGTCCACAGGCTCCACCAGACTTCCAAACAGAGCCATGGCTCAAAACCAAAGACTGAGACTCCCGCACTAGGGTTTCACAGAGAACTTGAGTTGCTGGTTTATAAATACATCATCCCAATAGGAATATGGCAAATGATAATGACTAATGCTTAAGAAATCTGATTTAGGCATGGGCTTCTAATAAGTGTTCAACCCTCCTGGGTCAAGAAACTTCAATGAAAGGGTGGAGAGAGAGAGAACCTGCTGTCAGCAAGCTTTCAGAACTGCAACGTAAGCCATTGCATAACCACAGGCTGGATTCGCTGGTTGGTCTCCTTTATTCAGCTTGCTGAGATTATGATATTCTTGTCTTCAAGAATGATTATAGGTTACGAGGCCTACAGGTTCAAAACTGCCCTCTGCGGCTATTTGTAAATTCCTCCAACTCTTCATTTATTGCCTATTGAGTTCCCTGGTTCTTTGCCCTAGAAGTTCTAGCTTATTCCTTTGACTCAGGGTTTCAATTAGAACTTTACAACAAAAGATGGTTCTTTGTCTTCAAGAGAAGCTGACTCCACAGTGTCAGGTCCTACTGGACTTGAGATGACTCTTCCCTTAATTTCAGTTGATTCATATGCTCAGTGGCTGACTCAGAGGCATGGCTCAATAATGATGACATCATTTTAAACTTATAAAATTTGAAGGCAACCAGGGACAGAAATAGAAGGGAAAACATGTAGAATGGAATGATAGGAATAAAAGGAAAACTGTATAACAAATGAATGACTGCCAGTGGCCCTCTGTCTTGGGATAAAATAGTAACTTTACTAATAATAGCACATAATTTACATGTGAGTAGGGTTTATATAGTCATTATTCCATTTCAATGTCCTTAACAACTCAGCCAACAGTTACAAAAGCTGTAACTCAGAGAACAAGGACCAGCCATGGGCCCCAGCTTAGAAAGTGGGGCATGAGCCAGGGCAGGGCACTAGGCTTTCTTCTCTTGAGGTCTGAGCTTCATACAACACAAAATCTGAAAAGCCCAGAGCCCTTGAGGGTCCTGCTTGAGAAAAACTAATCAAAACACACAAGAACTATGTACTGACTGAAAAAGAGACTAGAAGCAAAACAGTAAACATCAGCACTCCCTGTTCCTCACTGTTTGTTTCTAACACTCACCAAAGATAGAAAAGGCCAGAGAAGAATTGTTGGCCATTTTAAGTGAAAGAAAAGATAATACATAGAGAAGATAGGATTTAGCAAAGTAGAAGTCAAAAGCCATTGAGCATCTACTTTAAGTTGTATTTCCATTTTTAACAAGTTTCTTGCTTATCTTTTCAAAGGTTGGGTTTTTGTTCCCATATATGGAAATATTATACACGTATACTCTATTACCCACAAGGCAACAGGACCTATGATACAAATAATGATGTTTTAAATGTTTTTTAAATCCATTTCCTATATAGTTCTCTGAATAATATCCAATGAAGATTATGTTGGCTTTATTCAAAAATAAGTAAATAACTACATCTCTTGGTTATTTTGTTTCTTATGATCTCTCATCCAACTACAGGGAAAGCTTGGTGCTCATAAAAAGGGAAAAAAACAAACAACAAAAAGGACGACGGAGGGCCCCGTTGGTCTCTAAGCATTGTGCGTGTGAGCAGTTGCCACACAGGTTTCCAGATCCTGATTTGAATCTCAGGGGCCAGAGCTGTGCGTGTTCCACAAAAGGCCCTTTGAAACTGTTCCCTTCCTGGTCTGACAAAGCCCTGGATGGCTGACCTTTGAGGGACACACACGTTGGTTTGGGTTGGCCTCTGATCTCCGTGAAGGACTATGAGCCATGCTCATCTGTCTGGGAGCTGCTGCCTACTTCCTCCATTATATTTAGCTCTTCGGTTATTTTCCTAATGAGCTGTCTGTTTGCCTCCAGCCTTCCAGCCAGAAAATGAATGTGTGCAAATTATAAACTAAGTACCCAGTGCTTGAGACCTACGAAGAGCTGTTCTACACATTCTGAAATCCACCCACTCGAGAGTTCTTGCTGGGGCTGTGTCTTTATTCTGTTTGCCCCGTTGGCTGGGCAGGAGCACGACCCTCTGGCTTAGAGCCCTACGTTCTCTCAAATGACCACCTCCATAGCTGCCCTTCCCCACAACCGCCCCGCCTTGCTGTCTGCTAAGGTAGCCAAGGGGCAGATCAAGCACGAGCTTACTGTGGTGGCGATTCAAAGAGAAAGGAAAAATTAAACATATTTTAACAAACCAGGTAATGACCACGGGAGGATTTTTCATGACGATGATGTGATTTTGACTAGTCTATTTTGAATTGTGTCTGGTGGGGTGGGAGGAGAATGAATCTCACTATTTTTTATTTGTGGGAACTCTAACCATTTGCCTCTACTTCTAGCATCCCACAGACTGGGTTTTGCCCTGCTCCACTCCTCAGTGAATCTCCCACCCAGAGTTGATGTGACTCAGAGAATTCGATCCTGCTGGAAATGTGGGACTAGGTGAGCCTCAAGCTGCCTTAACGTGAACTTTTCAGCTCCTCTCGCTTTAACCTTGCACAGCCCAAATAATTGGAAACTGTAGAAACTCACTACTTTCCATCTTTAAAGCCAAGTGACATTTTTTTGGGTGGTAGTTTGGAATTTTTATTTTCATGGAGTTTCACGGAGTTTATTTTCATGGAGTTGATGAACACCAAAATATATACATGGTTATGTCTTCACCCATAGAATATTGCACGACCCACACCTCTCATGTCTTATAAAAGACTTACATGCATATTTTAATTAGGTCCCATTATATAAAATGGACATTGATATTTTTAATTTTAAGAACTAGGAGGTGCTGTGTAACCAAGCTCTCTCTCTAAATCATAAGAAGTAGTTTGCACATCATGGTGGATAAACTCTTTATCAGTATGTCCATGAGAATCAACACAGATGGGCACATGGCTGCTGAGCAGAAGTGGCTTTCAGCTCAAGGTGACACCAAAAGGTTGATTTAGAGACCTAGAGAAGATTTGGAGTTGATTTAGCAACTGTTAGATACTGCCAAGTACTGAGTGCTTGATTTTAAAAAAACTTTATTAAATATATATATTTATATATATATATTTGCACAAAAAATAAAGCACATGGAGAGTGTACATCTTTTAGAGGACTTACATTAGCACTTCTTAGGGGAAAACAAAACAAAATGTTACACAGAGCATTTGAGATACAGTGTAGTTTTTTTAGGACTTTATATATAGCTTTTAGAAATAGTTTTGGAAGTAATAAGATTACAGACCAAAAATTTAATGACTTGATCTGCAGTGACAATTTTAAAATTCCATTTTCAGGGTTCAACCAACCAATACACCCCCTCTCCTCACCTAGACCTGTTTTTCCCCCGGTAACTTTGTGCTGGGCAGGAATGGAGGGACAGAAGTTGCAGGGTCTGCTTGACATTATGTGCCTACTTCTTTTCTAGCCCTGACAGGAAGAAATCTTGGGGCTTGGGATTTTATAAACATGAGTTTCTTACTCAATGCTCTAGGGAAGGTAAATTCCAAGCCCTGGCAGAGGGGAATACGCCTCCCAATTTCCGAAATTGGACAGTCAGGCCTAGTTTGAACCATGGGCTCCAGCTGCACCAGAGTAAGCCTGGGTGGCCACACTGTGGCCACATCAAAGCAAAACACACATGCAATTTGGGGACATTTGCCCTGCAAGGTTTGATGGGAATGCGAGTGGGAGGAGAGGCAGTGACAGACAGTCCGTACCTCTTAATTCTGGGTGCCCCATCACCCTGGGACCCCCAGGATGAACTGCTTCCCTCTGTGGTCTGGGACTCACTTGTCGAGACAAGAAGCTTGTTCAGCCTCACCCATGAATGAAGAGCAGATGGAGAAGTAAGCCTCACTGACCACTGCTCCCCAGAGTCATTCCTCTCCCACACCCCTCATGGAAAGCTCTCTACTGGGGGAAAAAAAAAAATCAATCTTCTGGCCTTTAAATCCGCCTTCTGTCCAAGTCAGAGGTTGCCAAGCACAAAGCACTATGGGGGCTCCTATCGCAAAGCTAACAGGGCCCGAGCCACCGGAAGGAGAGGGCTGCTCTTTAAAAGCTTTTAAATGCTGTTATATTTTTACAACCACTTACTGAAGAGGTGAATTATTTTCTACTCCTCCTTCCCCAGAAGCACAACCATTAAGGTTACCTGGAAACCTGTCCAGGAAGCATGTGGCAAATAGCAACCAAGCAACAGAAACATCCGGATCTGTCCTCTAAAAGGAGATGGTATCAACAAGGTCATATTTGGGTAGAGGTGTACTAGGAAAGTTTATGGGTTTGCATGTCCTGGCTATTTGGGGGGGCTGTTTACACGATTGGATGCGATTGGAAAGGGAGTTTGTCCTTAGCTTAGCTAGGTGGGAGCTTGGTTGGTCAAAGTTGGAAAAGAGATTTGAGATTGGATGCTCCCCATACTAAAGACCACCCCATGGAAGAAAGAAGCACAAAGAGAACAAAGAGGCATTGGAAGGCACTGCCTCTGATCTAGAACTTCCAGTCTATTAGAGATGTGATGTACACAGAGAATGACCCGAGGGCAAATTTTTTTTTTAAGATTTTATTTATTTATTAGAGAGAGAGCACAAGCAGGAAGAGTGGCAGGCAGAGAAAGAGGGAGAAGCAGACTCCCCTCGGAGCAGGGAGCCCCATGTGGGACTTGATCCCAGGACCCCAAGATCATGACCTGAGCCAAAGGCACACATTTAACTTACAGAGCCACCCAGGCACCCTTCAAGAACAATTTTTAAGTTTCGGAAGCACGATGACATACCATAAAACGACATCTCCTAGGGAGACAAGACTTCATTCCTAAAGTGATTTCCAATAAGGTCTTGAGAGAACAGCAAAGAAGATGGGAGAAAAGATAGGGTGGGGGCAGCTGACAAGGTATGTTCTCCAAACTTGGGCTCTGAGGACACGAAACAAAATAATGAGAAGAGGGTTGGACAAGAAATTTACAGTGTTGTTTATTTTGATGTTTTAAGTTTCATGACTTTATGGGCAAGAAGGGGAAATGACTCCTCTGTCTCTTCATGACCTTAGCTAGTGGAAAAAAGCCTTCACATTGTGAAAGCTGGGTTTTGTTTTGTTTTGTTTTTTACTGTTTTTGCTTTTTTTCTCTCTCTCTCTTTTTTTCTATTTCTAAAGAGCTTATTCCTAATGTGTATTTCATTTCCAACCAACACCCTCTCTATGTCAGATGAGGTGATAAAATTTATAATTATAGAGAAGCAAAGCTGTGACTCAGCTCTTTCACCACGCAGCCTTGCCCACAGACGCGGGGCTTTGGGAACTCCAGCTGGCCTGAAAGCAGCAGCAAGGAGAGGGGACGGTGGAAAAAATGCAGTATGAATACTTGCTGTACCCATTCCCTCTTGCTTTACCCCAGAATATATCCTTCTTCTGCTTCAGCATTAAGAAAGCTAATTAACAAAACTTGTCATTCTGAAAGCTAAGCTATCTGCAAAACCCTGTTTTCTGAAAAACCAGATTTTTTTCCCCAAATAATTGTCCCAATGAGGCAAGCTATGGGACAATTCCTGGGCTTTCCACACTGAGTAGCCATCAGTTTTATCAGGGGCATCTGGGAATCTGCGTGAGTCAGTAAAACATGGCCATGGATACTTGAGCAACCATGGAGAATGAGACACTAAAAATACAGACAGGAAATCTCCGCCACACAAACAATTCCCAGGAAGGGAAAGGGGGCGAGTGATAAAAGCCTGGCTCACATGCCACACACCTCTCAAATTACATAAAACCAGTTCTGTCAACCTGAGAATGCCAAACAATATTCCAGCCAGCCTCTTGGCCAGCGTGTTTCACAAATGTTGGACCCATCAGATACTAGCACTCAGAGAAGAACACTCACCTGAGCACTGGGGGACGTGGCCAGGGTCTTGGCCCTCTTGACTTGTAGGAGACGCCTCACCTCAGCCCTTCCGAAAATGGAATGAGGCACATATCAGGCCTGCACCTGGTCTTCCCCACTCACCTCACAAAGGGCATGAGGTGTTTAAAGGCATGAGCTGCCAGCTGGAATCTTCAGTACACCTGTGATATATACCATGGTCTTAAAAAAAATTCACATAAGCCCTCTACAAGTCCTAGCTTCACATTCTCCAAAATGATGTGAATTCACCCTATTTATTCTACAAAGGCCACGTAGTAAAAACGCCACACCAACGCATGGTTCTTTGTGTGAATACCTGTTATTTTCTGGCCTTGTTCTTATCTACTGCCCTGATAAATCAGGATCAATCCTCATCTCTTAGCAAAGTTCCCATTTGCATTTGTTACCTCTCCCACATAACACACACACAAAAACTTCACAAACTTATAAAGAATCCGAATTCTTTCATTTTCAACTCCAAAACATGTCTCTGAGTGAGCAAGAACAGGATAGAATTTACATCACAAGCTAAGAATTACTCACGACACTGCATATATCCACGAGAATATACTACACATACAAGCATCATTCTTCGTGTGTGCCCTAAGGGGTGGGAATGGGGGTGAGTTTATTTGAAATAAGCTAAATAAACTCTGCTGGACTTGGTTTTCAAAGTGTTTATGCTTTTGTTTGCTGACTCACCTGAAACCTCCATGTCCTTGTGCCTGAGAAGTGCTCAGTGCTTATACTCACACCCTTCCTGTGGACCCCCACCCAAGTCCACTAAAGCCAAAGTCCATGGGACAGAACCCCTCCCCCCCCCTCCCATGAGCCCTGGAAGGAAAAGGGCAATCTAGAGAAACCACAGATTCCCTACCTTCTCCAGGCTCCAAAGATCATTTTTCTCAGCAAAAACCTACAGGAACCAAAAATAAAAAACCAGAAGCAATACATAACTACAAACACAAAAACTTTAATGAGACATAGAGACTTCTGTAGGAGAAGCCTTAGGGGAAAGATTGAGATTCGTGATTTCACAGGGTGTAAAAGGGGATCGGACACCTATAGGAAAAATCCTGGAGAAACAACTAGCCAAGGCCAGGAATGAGGATGTGGGGAACTTCTCCCAAATCTATTTCCCTCTGAATGTGGGAGAAGAGTCAGAGGAACACGCTGGCGAGAGGCAGGTAAGAGAACCCCCTTTGTATGGCTACCCCAGTACTTCAAGGCCAGGCCAGCTGCTGCTCCCCGCCGGGCTCTTGCAGGTGAAAGCCTTTCCGGTTCCCCCCTCCTGGCAAGTTACCAAATTCTCTCTTCAGGTGCTTCTCCTGATGTGAGCCCAGGGCATCATTCACACTCCCTGTTCACTTAACTCAAACCCTTCTCAGACCTTCCAGATCTGTTCTCTCTCCAATTCGAACCCCATCTTGCGTCTCTTCCCCCCATACCAAAATTCTGCTATAATCCTTAGAACAGGGCAGCCTGGGTGGCTCAGCAGTTGGGCACCTGCCTTTGGCCCAGGGCATGATCCTGGAGTCCCAGGATCAAGTCCCACGTCAGGCTCCCTGCATGGAGCCTGCTTCTCCCTCTGCCTGTGTCTCAGCCATTCTCTCTCTGTGTGTCTCTCATGAATAAATAAATAAAATCTTAAAAAAAAAAATCCTTAGAACAGATCAACTCCAGTCATCTCCATTTTTTTCTAGGTGCTGGAGGGGGTGGACAACAACTCTGGGCAGGTCCCCTCAGTACACCCCCTCCTCACTGCATTTCTTGCTCCCCTCAGACCAAGTCACCGCTGCAAGAACAACCCCCTCCTGGGCTTCCCTCCAGGATAACATTTTACAAGTTTCCCTTGAATTTCTAAAGGGCGCGCTCTGGGACGCATAAATAATATACCAGGCAAACCTACTTTCGGAGCTTAGGGCGACGACGACAACAACAACAACAACATCTCAGAATACAAATCTGTCACGAGTGGGTTTATAAAGATAAAAGTGCTCCTGAGATAGTGCAGTCTCTTGAGCGAGCACAAATAGAGCTGGTGCCCCGGGGTCAAGCGCGGGCCCAAAGCGCGGGCCGCCGTGGACACAAAGAGCGTCTGAGGCGTCGCAGCGACCCCTGGGGCCCGGAGACGGGCCCGACCCGGCGGGGAGGCGGCCGGAGGACGCTTCGCTCGGCCCTGGGCGCCCCGCGGGCCTCGAGCCTCTGACGGAGGCCCCAGGGCCGCCGCCTCCCGGGAGCCTGGGCCGCGCGGTGCGCAGCGCCCCCTGCCGGGCGCCCCCTCACGCAGCGCGGGCCCGCGGCGGCGGCAGGAGCAGCAACGCCCGGTCGGTGGCCCCCGCCCTCGAGGGCACTCGCGACCCCCTCTTCCCTGCAGAGCGCGCGGTGTCCAGGTATACGGGGGGCGGGGGGGCGCCGGGGGTCAGGGGGGCGCCCAGGGGGGCCTCTTAAAGGGAGGAGGGTGTCACGGTCGCCCCCGCCCGTGCCGGCTGCGCAGCGAGTTCCCAGCTGACAGACCCGCCGCGAACGCGCCCGTTTAACCTCCTGCCCCGTGCACGTCGCTAGAGGTCGCGGCCCGGCTCCCCCGAGGAATCGCTCAGAACCTGCCCACGTCGCGGGAGGACAGCAAACGAAGGCGTTTTCCCCGCTTTCGAAAGACTTCGCCCCCACGGAAGCAAAGCCTCGCCGTCCGTCCGTGGGCGGCGGGGTGGAGGCCGCGACCCGGGGCCGAGAAATCCAAGAAACGGGAACTCCCACCTCGGAAAACTCCGGCGGACCTGGGAACCTGGCGCGTGGGCCCCCGTCGCCTGCTCCTTGGCTCTTCGGAGCCAGGCGCGCGCGTGGCACAATTATGAGGTGACTTTCCCTCCCTCGGAGGTCCGCGACCTGAAGCCGTGGGCACTTGTGGCGGCAGGAGGCCTGCAAGACCTGAGCAGAGGCGCTCCCGGGGAAGGCTGCCCCCTCGCCGTGTGGAAGCGATTGCGGACAGCCCTGGGGATCCAGTGACCCACAGACCGAGCCTCCGGGACTTTCCAGGCGGCCGCAGAATCCAGGCAGCAGCGTGGTGAGGCCCTACTATGCCGGGCGGCAGGCTAAGTGCCTCTTCTTTCCTCATCTGGTGCCCACTAGGGCCCTAGAAGAGCCGGCACTCTGCTTAGCCCTGCTTTACACAAGTGGAAACTGAGGCCCAGAGAGTTTAAGCGGCCTGAGGTATGAGGACAGGACCCAAACCCAAGTCTCTGTGGCCCAGAGAGGGCGCTCCTGATGCTCGCTGCTTCCCAGCTGGTAGCTACGCCTTGCTAGGCCGTGAACTATAGTATATTTTACTTGTTATTTCAAGGCCGAAATGACTCATCAGCCACATGACTACACCACCCATTTTCACTGACCCCTCGAGTATGAAAGCAGGGCTTGAAGAGCTTTCGTTCACTTTGTTTGGAGCCAGGATGACAGACCAAGAGTGGTTGGAACACACAGTGCTAGGTCAGAGGTCAGGGGACAGACCTGGGCTCCCGGGGCAAAAACAAACAAGGCTCTGGGTGCCATGGTGGGGGGCGGGGGGCACAGGCTGGGGGTTGCGCGCGTGCCTTGGACCAGATATGAAAGGTGGCTTGCCCCATCCTGGGCAGCTGGGGCGGGTGAGGGAAACGCCGTCCTGGATCCAGCTTCCAGTTTGCCACATACCAGCTGTGAGCCTGTGGCACAGCCGTGAAGGGCAGCCTGTGGCAGCACCGTCTCTTGAGAACTTCAGATCCGACCAGAGCTTCTCACTGTGAAGTGGCGATAATGACATCCACGCGAAATTTTTGTCAGGAAACGTGACTCAGGGTGGGAGAAAGTGCTGTTATTCTCCAGGGTCCTTTTTTCCTTTTTTTTTTTTTTTTTTTTTTTTAGGTTTTATTTATTTATTCATGAGAGACACAGAGAGGCAGAGACATGGCAGAAGGAGAAGCAGGCTCCATGCAGAGAGCCCGACACGGGACTCGATCCCAGGACCCCAGGATCACGACCTGAACCGAAGGCAGATGCTCAATCACGGAGCCACCCAGGCGCCGCAGGACTCCAGGGTTCTGCAGATATAGCTGGAGGGTTATCAATTTCACATTAAAAACAAAAACAAACAAATGTATTAATTTTGGCATGCACTTTTATGAGAAATAGTAAACAGATATTATCTGTGGAGTCTCTCGCCCTCTGATAAAAACTTTTGGACAGTTACAAAGTTTGAGGTTTCTGAGAGGCAGCGTGACCTGCCCAGTACCCAGAGTGACATGTTGACCAAAGCCATCCCACACAGCCCAAGTTCACTTCTACCAACAGCAGCGCTACTGTCCCTATTGGGCCAACCAGCCCTGAGAGCAAAGAGCAAGTAGTGCCAGGTTTACATATAGAGGCTGCGAGGAGCGCAGGAGGGAGGAAGGCGAGAGAGGAGTGAATCCTGGAGCCCAGGCCTCCTTTTTTTTTTTTTTTAAAGATTTTATTTATTCATGAGAGACATAGAGGCAGAGACACAGGCAGAGGGAGAAGCAGGCTCCATGCAGGGATCAGCCCGACGTGGGACTCGATCCTGGGTCTCCAGGATCAGGCCCTGGGCTGAAGGCGGCGATAAACCGCTGAGCCACCCGGGCTGCCCGAGCCCAGGCCTCCTGTGAAAGCAGGGCGCCAAGGGCCCTCCAGCATCTTTCTTCCTGGCCTCCTGAGAAGGCCCATCCTCCCCCCGCGGCGAAGGGCAGAAGGACACTGGCACTCTGGGTGGCACAGGCCTCAAGCCTTCAGACAAAGGCCTTCTGTCTAGGAGGTGCTGGGAGACGCCACACAACACATTTCTTTCTAAATTGATTGTTTTTCCTAAAAGCTATCTAAGTCCTGGAAAGCCATTTCCATGAGCTGATTTTAAAATACCTTATTATGATATGTGAAAAACAGTCAACAGCCTGGGTGTCTAGCATTAGGGGAATGGCCAAGGACAGGCTGGGGTATTCCGTGACGTCCATGGGAGTTCATGAACACACAGAGAAGTGCCCTAAGGTAAAGGAAGGCTTGGGTGGGGCTCTAACAGAAAAGCAGAGAAAGAAGCTGCAGGCAGAAGTGTCTTCTGGTGGCATCTGATCAGAGATGAGCCTAAGGGTGTGATGCAGTAGTGACGGATACGTGGTCTTTTGCATTTGTCAAAACCCACGGAACTGTATAACACAACGATAAACCTTAATATAAAAAAGGGATTTCAGCTAATAATAGTGTTTAGGGGCACCTGGGTGGCTCAGCCGGTTAAGCAGCTGCCTTCGGCTCAGGTCATGATCTCAGGGTCCTGGGATCGAGCCCCAACATCGGGCTCCCTGCTCAGCAGGGAGTCTGCTTCTCCTTCTCCCCCTTTCCCTGCTCATGCTCTCTCTCGCTCACTCTCTCAGAAAAATAAATAAAATCTTTTTTTTAAAGAGCATTTAAATATTGGCTCATCACTTATAACAGCTGTGCCACCTAAGGCAGGATATTAATAACAGGGCAAGGTGTGTGCAGGGGAGGAGTTTATATGGGAAGTATTTGTAATATCTGTCCAATTTTTCTGTGAACCTAAAACGGTTCTAAAGAATGAAGTCTTTTACTGTGGTTAACAAACTAAAAATAAATGAATGAAAAACCAGAAGGAAATAATCAAAATGCTAACAGTACTGGTTTTTGGATGATGAGATTATGACTAATTTCTTTTTTTGTTTTTACTCTTCAAATTTTCTACATTCTCGTTTTGTCTGTTTTTCCTTATGCATCACTTTGCCAACCAGGTAAAACAAATGTACAGTTTTAAAATCTTGCCTGGGGGGCAGCCTGGGTGGCTCAGCGGTTTAGCGCCGCCTTTGGCCCAGGGCGTGATCCTGGAGTCCTGGGATCGAGTCCCACGTCGGGCTCCCTGCATGGATCCTGCTTCTCCCTCTGCCTGAGTCTCTGCGCCCACCCCCACCCCCCTGTCTCTCATGAATCAATAAATAAAATCTTTTTAAAAAAAAATCCAGCTACCCTACTGGAGAGTCCATGTGGGAATCACATGGAGAGGGAGGTGAGCCCAAATGAGCCCAGCCTTCCAGCCACCCCTGCCAAAGAAGCAGACAAATACATGGAGCCATACTGAACTATCCAGGTCAGATCAGCCACCATCTGGATGTCCTGAAGGAAGGACCTCAGTTGACTCCACATAGAGAATCACTCAGCTAAGCCCTGCCTAAATTCCCAACTCAAAAATCGTGAAATACGATAAAATGGTTGATTCAGTCACTAAGCTTTGGGGTAGTTCATTATGAAATAATAGATCACTAGAACAGCTCTTAATAAATGTTTGTTGCACTACAAAAGAAATAAATGTTTGTTGCTGGATGGATGGATGGATGGATGGATGGATGGATGGATGGATGGACAGATGGATGAAGGACCGTTGTATTTCCTAGAGAAATGATGCCCAGAGAGCTAAAGAAAGTTGTCAAAGCTACCACGGTGCATGTTTGTCATTCACCCTCCTCCTCCAGGATCTGAACCTCCTCCTTCTTTTGGAGAATCCCCTCCCATCTGAATGTGGCTGGAATACAAGAGTCTACGTCGGAAGTAGGTTACTTCATTTGTTAACTACATCCAGGACTGCTGTGAGAAGTCTGCTGTCATCTGACTCTTGCTCCTTTAAAAGATGGTTTCTTTCTCTCTAGCAGCTTTTAGACTTTGCTATATGAAACTTAAATGCTCTAAAATTGGTCTAGGTATGGGTTTTTCTGTGTCTCTCTGTGTGGTACACCACAAATCTAGTCAATCTGAGAACTTTTGAAGTTCTTTAATTCTGGGAAATGTACCTCCATCATTTCCCCAAACATTTCCTGTATTTGGTTTTTAGTTTTCTCTTTCTCTGGGACTTCTGTGATCTGGATGTTAGCATCTCTACTTCTTTCCTCTTTACATCTTAATTTTCTTTTTATATTATTGTCTCTTTCTCCTTTCTTGTTCCCTTCTGGGAAAGTTCCCTTAACCTTATCTAGTTCATCCTTCAACCATATTTATCCTACTAATTATCTTATATATTGTGTTCTTTATTTCAACTATTGTATTTTAATACTTACTAGTTCCACTTAATTCTTCCTATGATCTCCTATGCTAGTTTCAAGTTACTAATATAGGGGCGCCTGGATGGCTCACTGGTTGAGCAGTCTGCCTTGGGCTCAGGTCATGATCCCGGAGTCCTGAGATCAAGTCCCACATTGGGATCCCCACTGGGAGCCTGCTTCTCCCTCCGCTTATGTCTCTGCCTTTCTCTGTCTCTCAGGAATAAATAAATAAAGTCTAAAAAAAAATCACTTATATATTCTCATTTTCTTTAGGATATTTATCTCAAGCTCATTTTATACCCTCATTCTGTTTTCTAATATTTTTGCTTGCACAGTACGTATTCTCCAATTTAGGGTACTTTCTGTCCTTTGAGCCTGTACTGAAAGGGGGAATCAGCTCCTCTCTGATACTGCACATTAGAAAAAGAGTTTAAGGAAAGGGAGGTGATGCACCCAAGCACTAGAATCATTGCTCCTATTCTCATTTGCAACACCTTTATCAAGAAGCACTATGGAGGCAGGTAGTTTGTTCATAATTTTTAAAATCTATGTTTCTTTCTTGCTTTTGTAGTTTTTTCAGTATTGATCTGGGGACAGGAGCTGCAGCCATGTCAGTTGGGCAATTGTCAGGAAGTACAGATTCCAAATAAATAATTAATTTCAACTAAAAGGACAAAGAGAAAAAGAGGAACTCACATGTGAAGCAAAATTGGTTCCCAGCTTGTGGAGGGCCTGGATTGTTGGCTTTGAGTGTCCCTCCTATCGTCTTTGCCATATAGTCACCCAGTGGTCCTATAGCTGACCTGCAGAAGCAGGTAAGCTGGCCACAAAGCAGTGGCATCTAGGGTCTTGGCCTCAGGCGATCCTGTCACATTTGTGTTTGAAGTTCCTGCAGCACTCAGAGGTGGATTCAAAATTGCCTAAGACCTATCTTCTTTGGTTATTTCAAACATGTACCAAAATGGCCAGAGCAAGTAGGAAGAGAAGGTGGACTGTCAGCTTCAGAGTGGACTTCACCAAGGAAAGCCCAGATTGGCTGCTGCCACTGTAGCGGTGATGGGCCAGGTGGACAGGGACAGGACACAGAGTTTCCGGTTACACAGAACAGCAGGTCTCAGAAACAATAGGGCCTTGTTCTGTACCACTTACTGAGAAGTGTCCTCGATGTCTCTTTGCTCTGAGAAAGTCATTTCCTTGGTAACAAAGGCATGTCCTTGTGTGCTGTGCTGGGAGTCTACAGCAAAAGGCCAAGGCCATGGCGTGTATGCGCATTGCACTGAGCTCTTGAAACAGTTTTTTTTGCAGATGCTTATATATCAATAAACTACCTTTTAACCCTGTTTCCTTAAAGAGCTCAGAGTTATAATTTTCTCTAACTCATAGTCCATAAGTTAGAAAGAATCAGAGTGACAAATCTGATTTATTCAAATTTATTTTGAATGTCAGCATCTGAGCCTAACTAACACCTGAATGTTTCAGCTTCATCCCCACTGGTCAGACTCAAAATCTTACTAGCCATTCCTCTCAATGCCATTGAAGATTCCTGTTCCTGATCCTGAATTCCACATCATACTTACAATTTTTTTTTTATAAGAGAGAGAGAGAGAGCACACGAGATTGCATGCATGCATGTGCGGGGTAGGAGGAGTAGGGGAGCAAGCGGCAGGGGACAAGGAGAGAAAGAATCTTAAGCAGGCTCCACACCCAGCATGGAGCCCAACGCAGAGGTGTGTCCCAAGACCTAGAGATCATGACCTGAGCCAAAATCAAGAGTTGTATGCTTAACGTATCCTAAGCCACACAGGCACCTCATACTTACAAATTTGAAATTTGAGTTAGAAGCATTCTGTCATCTAAAGTCTATGCATTATTATTCATGTACACTCTTACAGAGATATAATTAAGATATCTCAGTGATATGTTGTTATACACAAGACACCAGTTGAGTGAATAAGATATAATATTTGTCACATAGCAGCACTTTACATACACTAATTTATTTGTGCCTATCAACAGACCATCAAAGGTAAGGGGCAACTGGCTGGCTCAGTGAGCATGTGACTCTTTTTTTTCTTTTTAAGATTTATTTTTTAATTTAATTTTTTTAAAAAGATTTTATTTATTTTTTATGAGAGACACAGAGAGAGGCAGAGACATAGGCAGAGGGAGAGGCAGGCTTCATGCAGGGAGCCCGATGTAGGACTGACTCCCAGGACCCTGGGAATCACACCCTGAGCCAAAGGCAGACACTCAATCACTGAGCCACCCAGGCATCCCAAGATTTATTTATTTGAAAGAGAAATAGCATGCCCACACACATGAGCAGACAGAGGCAGAGGGAGAGGAAGAGAGTCTCAAGTAGACTCCCCACTAAGTGTGGAGCCTAATGCAGGGCTTGATCCCACAATCCTGTTATCATGACTTAAGGTGAAACAAGAGTCAGAAACTCAACCAACTCAGCCACCCAAGTACCTTGAGCATGTGACGTGTCATCTAGAGGTTGTAAATTAAAGCCCCAAGTTGGATGTAGAGATTAGAGATTACTTAAAAATAAAATCTTTTAAAAATGTTTTTACAAAGAAGACCATCAAAGGTAATAAATAAGTGGAGAAGAGATGGAGAGATGGATGGACGAATGGATGAGTAGATAAAAATAAAAGTTAAGTCTATTGATTTGCCAGACAAAGGAACACAGTCTAGTGAAAAAAATTCACTAAGTAAGAGTTCACTGATAGGAAAAAGAGTATTTAAAGTCCTGGGGTAGGGAGCTGTTCATGTGGTTCTTGCTAAATAAGGACTGAAATCTAATACCCTGGAGAGGACATAAGGAGTCCACGGGGTTTAAACCCCACAATTGGCTAAAACAAACCTTACTGCTCATTATTTAGGAAAGGCTTCCGTTAGGAGCACTAAGAAGAATCTAGGGTTTCAGGGTCAATACAAGGTCACGGTGCTTTATCAGCTCCAGCTGGCCTTTGGTGACAAAGACATCGTCATTGTGATCCCTTCTGGGCAAGCACTGCTATAAGCAGAAAATTTCCCTTTACATTCGTCACCACAGCCTTTAATAGAGTGCAGGTATTCTTAACCCCACTTTACAGAGCAGTAGATGAAGACACAGGAAATGTTAAGTAATCTGCCCAAGGTCAAGATAGAATTTGAACCTGAGCAGGGGAGTTCAGAGCCCACCCTTGAACCTGATCAGGGGAGTTCAAAGCCTACCCTCGTAACCCTTCAACTGCTGAGCACAGGTCTAAAATCAATATCGATATATGTTGCTTATTTAAAATAATTCAAGCTATTTAAATTATATTTATCAAACTTATTTCCCCATTTCTCCTAAATTAAGTGGACAAATAGTCAAAGAGTACCACAATTAGTACTACAACTACACACTAGGTTTAACTTGAGATCTGCCTTTAACCTTGGCAAACTGCTTTGTACATGTTGAATATTTTATGAAGAAAAGATGCAAAAGTGAAGCATCTCTTGGAGTTAGGGAAAAGCTACATTGTTTTTTCTCATTTGGGGAGATTGATTTAATTTTGAGAAATGGGCAATCTCTGATAAATCTGACAACTGAGAAAGTGGGCTAAGCGGCCTAGTGGAGTTTTTTAACTCCAAAGGAGTATCACCCAAAATAATGTAATGTGACTTTCACCTCACCAGTGAAAACTGATAAAAAGGCAATTCCAAAAGAGAAGTTCCCAAATTTTAAAGATCAGTGATATGGCATTGGAATACATGAACTACCTCCCAAGATGATTATTTTAACAATAATTATTAGGTGTACATATGTCAGTGTGTTTATTGCAAAACTCTGTATGATACAGCATAAGTGATACCTCATATGTACCCCAAATTTAAACATACAGACAACTGCATGGCTTCCCTTCTTGCCAATCCTATGGGTTACAAACCCAAATATAGAGTGTAGAGTAAGATTTCATTAGGAGAAAGAGTTCTGGGGCCAAGAAAACCATAAGTACAGGACTATGGCATCTTTGAGGCTTTTTACAACACAAAGATTCTCAAATTCAGTATTTCAAAAGAGCTTCTGGCAGCTTGAATTATTTTTCAGCAATGAATTCATGCTGAATCAGCTATATTCTTTCTCTAAATTTCTCTTGTAAGTGATGATAATCATTTATAGGCTGGTATTAAGAATCTTGTCACTGAGAACTCTTTCCTTACACTCATTAGCACTGAGCTCCAGGCAACTGAATTAATTAGCTTGGAAAGTACCTTGGACTCCCACTTCACCAGGATGCAAATAACCAGAGAGCTCAGAAAACCAGATTTATTTTCTGCACACTGCTTTTCTAGAAGGAAGTGAAAAATGACAATATTATGACTATTGCTAATACTGTTACTACTAATAATCATAATAATAGCTACTATAATTGATAAATACTACTAAAGACTTCACATTTAGTTTTCTTCTTTATTTGGATTTGTAACGTGTTACTTGCCAGAATGTACAGGGTATAGAAGAAAACACAGCATCAACAAATTAAATGTGTGTGTGTGTGTGTGTGTGTGTGTGTGTTTTTCTTTCGATTCCTTTCCCCAGTCCCTTGGTCTCTCTCCCCAGAGACCACCACAATGATTAGTCCAGGATAACAAAACAAGTATGTATTGCTATCCCGTCAATCATATATATACATATATATGCATTAAAATATGTATAGTATACATGTATGTGTATATGTATTTCCATACACGAATATTTTTCCTGTGTTTCCCATGTGAAATATAGTATTCCAGTGATGTCTTCTTTCTTTTAATATCTCTTAGTCAGTTCTTTTATTTTTTTTTTCCTGGTAAGATTTATTTATTTATTTATTTATTCATTTATTTACTTATTTTTAAAGATTTTATTTATTCATGAAAGACAGAGAGAGAGAGAGAGAGAGAGAGAGGCAGAGACATAGGCAGAGGGAGAAGCAGACTCCGTGCAAGAAGCCCAACACAGGACTCGATCCCCAGTCTCCAGGATCACGCCCTGGACGGAAGGCAGGGGCCAAACCACTGAACCACCCAGGGATCCCCTATTTATTTATTTTAGAGAGAGAGCGAGAGCGAGCAAGCATGTGAGCAGGGGCAGGGAAGGGGCAGAAGGAGAGAGGATCTAAGTAGACTCCTCAATGAACACATAGCCTGACGTAGGGCTTGATCCCAAGACCCATGAGATCAGGACCTGAGCTGAAACCAAGCCAGTTCTTTATGTCAGCCTCTTTCTTTTAATGGTTGCATGGTATATTATTTCTGGGTGTATACGTTTTTAGAAAATAGAAACTTAGATGTGATAAAAGGTTTTTTATAGATTTTTTCCAATCTGTTACATTTATAGCACTCTATCATAATAACTAGTGTGCTTTATGATGACACTCATCCGTGTTGGAATCATTAAGAAAAAAACTAAAATTATGTTTATGTTGGTATAGTCTAGTATGTTTATTGTAATTTTGCTTAAAATCATATTCCCCGTAGTATTCAAAGATCTGAATACTATTCAGCCTACTATCCAACTATCCACCCGTTGGAAAGAGCTCTGCTAGTCCTTCAGCACACACACTCTTCCTCACTCCCCACTAGATGGTGCTCACACACTAATGTCTCTACCTCAGCCTCTACCCTTTCACTCTACACACTGTCCTAGGTTAGGCCGGATGCTGGACAAGGCCAGACTTGAATGAAATTGCACCATGTGAAGTATGTTTCTAAGCCCAGTAAAATGTCCCTAGATCCACAGAGTAAGGACGAGAGAGGTAAGGTGCTCCAGTCAGAAAAGCAGAAGTCTACTCACAGTGGTGAGGAAATGACTAAGGCGGGTGGGGTACAAGTGACTGGCCTGGTGTTTTCCTCCTGGTGATGCTTCCAGTAGTAGCCTAATCTCCCACTCCGGGGACTGGCCCTGTGATGCTGAAAGGCCAGTACCCAGCTCACAGAGACATCCTCCACGACCTTCCTACTACCTCAGCCTGGCCAGCACGTGCACTGGGGAAAGAGGGTCTGGGCAAAGGACCAGTGTGGGGGCCTCCTGCCTGCTGGCCCTGCTTCCCCCTGGTATGTGCCCTGGGGTAGCAGCTCGGCTTCTGCTAGTACAGGCAACTTGCCACAAAGGGCAAAACTCCAGACTTCCCCAGGCTATGAACAAAGCTCCTCTCCCCATTTCCTGGAGTTCTTTCCACTCCATTCAGTTTCTGAAGTAACTTTTGAGCCACTTCCCAAAAGAAACACAAGATATACCAGCTTCACAAAGAGACAAATCCCCATCTCTAGGTCAGTTTATAAACATGGGCCAGCGTGCGTGTGGCGTGCTCCCAAATGCTACAGTACCCACAGAAAGTGTGCCATCGTAGCGCCAAACTGTCGTGGTGCTTCGAATGACCAAAGTGTCATGTCTAGAGCTGAAAAGACCTTGGCAAACATCTGGGGGCCCCAGAGGGCATTCCAAAAGTCCCTAGAGCCCTAGGCCTTCAAGAAGTTACATCAGGGGAATCCCTGGGTGGCTCAGTGGCTTAGTGCCTGCCTTTGGCCCAGAGCATGATCCTGGAGTCCCAGGATCAAGTCCCATGTCGGGCTTCTGTGTGGAGCCTGCTTCTCCCTCTGCCTGTGTCTCTGCCTCTGTGTGTGTGTGTGTGTGTGTGTGTGTGTGTGTGTGTGTCTCATGAATAAATAAATAAAATCTTAAAAAAAAAAAAGTTACATCAGGATCCCCCTGTGAGGCTGAGCTCTGCACAAGCTATGTTTGAACCAAAAACCCTTCCAGTTGTTTCTGTTATTTTTCAGCTGGAACACCACTGGTCTAATCCAAACTGTTCGCTTTACAAATGAGAACCCTGAAGCCGTCTGGGGACTTTCCCTAAGACACACACAGTGGAGACCAGTTTGAATATGATAAAGAAGGAAGAACAAGCAACGAGAAAGAACCACATTTCAACTGGCCAGTGGATTAGAAAAGAATATTTGTCAAGCCAGGGGAACCTAACAGCAGTGTTATATTTGCTTCTCAGGTTCAATTAAGAGATACACTTCCTCTTACCGGAGACACAGATGTGGAGCAAGACATATTTCATACTTACTAAACCCCAAGCCCACACCCACTGAAAAGTAACAGAATACTCATATCATTGCCCAGATGCATTTTTTTTTTCTTTTCCATCTCCTCGCTCACTCTCTCAAAGCCATTTCCTACTCTTTGTCAAAACAGAGTCAAGAAAGAGGCAACACTCCCTCCTGCGAGCCTGATCCAAGTCTGATCAAGGCCTGGATCCAGACTTGGCAGTGGAAACACTGGTAGATGTTGGCCAAAAAAAAATCCTCTCTCTTTGTCAACTTTTTTTTTTCTCTTTCTCACCAGCTTCTGTTTCCCCTTATTCTACAAATGTGAAATCCATTTCGGACTAGCCTCAGGAACTTGAGTCAAGAGGGGAGTTGGGAAAACCAAAGCAAGCATGAAAGATCAAGTCTTAAAAGTGGTGGGAAATTATCCAGGTCACAAGGAAGAGGACCCTATTGCTTTCCTACTGCCCTGGTGAAGAGGAAACAAGAGGTGCCCTCTCACTTCCCTGCTGTATTCAGGTGAAGGAAGCCCATCTCAAACCAAGTTAAGCAAAAAAGGGCACCGATTAACCCAGGCAATGGAAAGGTCCAGAGGCGGATCATGCTTAACCAGAGGCAGGGGTTCAAGTAACAACAACACCAACAACAACACCAATAAACAGGTATCTATTTCTCCCTCCTTTGTGTGCACTTTATTCTTGCCACCACCTCATCCTCACTTGGACTTTCCGAAAGGGAAGGCCACATGTCAACAGTTGCGGCCATACAAATGTAAAGCCTCTCAGGAAGAGAACACCCGTGTCCTACTGGCTCCCAGTACAGAGAATTGCACCTCCCTGGCTTGGATGGTATCGTGCACCTGTCTTTGAACACACTGGTTTGGTTCCAATGGGCCAGCCTGGGTCACACGCCCACCCCTGGCATTGGGATTTGAGAACTAACCAGAGGTCACATCCTACAGGAACGGAGTTGGAAAGGACAGAAGCCAAAGGGCCAAGGGTCACTCTCCTAAAGGGAAAGACAGGTTCTGGTGCTGGAAGAAGAGACATGGGGCAGCCAAAAACCCTACCCACGCCCAGGGCTGCTGCTGTCAGTGCTGACAGATCTGCGCCCCCGGGACCTCTGGCAGTCTGGGGGTCAGGCTGACAGCAGGAGCTGTCAGGTGAGCTCCCAGGCCACTCAATTATGTGCTCGGCAAACAAATGTTCGTTTGCAGTAAGTTCTGAACTCGGACTGAGCTCACGCAGGGAGTGCTAATTGGGTAAAGTGGCTTCCAGGAGCCCCTGTGTCAGGAAGTGCCGCAGGCTGACCAAGGCCCCAGGGGCTGTATTTTGAGCCTTGGCTGATTATCAGCTATTTTTTCTTCCTTCCTGCAGACCCTGGGTCACCAGCTGCTTTGTTTTTCTGTCTACTTTGTTTCCTGGAGTTTTTCTTCTCCTCCTAAGTTTGAGGAGGCCTAGAACATCCCTTCCAGCTACTGTTGATACTCTTGAAAACTTGGAACAAAAAAAAATTTTTTTAAGAGTTTTTTAAATTTATTTCAGAGACAGAGAGAGCATGAGTGGAGCAGGAAGAGAGGCAGAGGGAGAGGGAGAAGACTCCCCACTTCCCTACTGAGCAAGGAGCCCGATGCGGGGCTTGATCCCAGGACCCCAGGATCATGACCCGAGCTGAAGGCAGATGCCCAACTGACTGAGCCACCCAGGTGCCCCCAAATTTTCTCCTTCATTAGAGACATACTGAGGACTGGGGATATTCCAAAGACTCAGAAGTCTCCCAGTTTTCTTATGTTCACTATTCCTGATCATCAACCTTTTCAGGTTCCTAACCTTAAGGAGTTCCTGAACCTTCATGACTTCTGTGTCTCCTCTTACATGCACGAAGTGGAACCCCCAGAATCTCTCTCCCGCCCCCACATATGAGCGCTCCTTCATCATGTCATGTAATCCTCCTCTCCTCTGAGGGAGGTTCCCATCTTATGCAATCTAATATCATCCATCAAAGAGGACACCGGGGGCTGGAGAGATGAAGTCGCCTACTTGAATTCACATGACCAATTAGCGACAGCAAGGGACTGAAACCAGGTCAGCCTGACCCTGAAGGCCCGATCTTGACCATGACAAGCTGTCTTCCATGGAGCTCTGCTTCAGAAAGCCCTTTTTCAGCATGGAGGCCTGAGGGCACAGAGTAACAGACCAAACAGGGGGCTACTGGAGCCCCCAGACTCAAGAGTGCCATCTCCACCTCCAGTGGTCGCGGGGATGAGTGATCTCAATCTCCATGTCTGACGGTGCTCCCCTTCCCCACAGCTAACAGCCAGAAGTGGTTATCACAATAGGGGTTTTCTCCCTGTGTTACCCCAGCTGGGGCCTCACCAGAATCACCTCTGCTTGACATAGTTGAGTGTTTCTCAACCTTAATTCATCCATGTACCCTTCTGATGAGTGCAACATTCTTACCACTGTCCCAACATCTGGATTGGTCCCCAGTGGTTTCTTCCCTTCCATTCTGTCTTTCGCATCACTCCATCTCTGAACTTTTTTTTTTTTTTAAGATTTTATGTATTTATTCATGAGAGAAACAGAGAGGCAGAAACACAGGCAGAGGGAGAAGCAGGCTCCACACAGGGAGCCCGATGCATTACTCGATCCCAGGACCCCAGGATCATGCCCTGAGCAGAAGGCAGACACTCAACCGCTGAGCCACCCGGGCGCCCTTGAACTTCACTGCACTTCACTGCCTGTGGCTTGAATTGCAAGAGAAATCCCCTTTTATTTTCTCCATGTATAAAAATATTGTGTGATAGATTTTTAGAATATGCCCACCGACACCTAAAATATTTAACAGCTCAGATGGCATGAGCCCCAGCCAATTAGAATTACTGTGGCTCTTCCCAGCACACTGCCGACTACCACCAGAACACTTGCCCATCCAGCCAGGGGTCCCTGCGGTACTTCCTGAGGGCCTCTCTCCCACCATCACAGATAAGGATAACTGAAGTAGGTCCTAGTGTTTCTGCAAATGTTGCCACAAAACTCCACCAGCTAAGGAAGAAGCAAAAATGGAGGTTGCATAATTCTCTTTTCTTTTACATAAAACTTCCTTCCTGACCCATTTCTTCTTATACAATGGAAGAGAATTTTGAACCATGAGCAACAACAGCCAAGTGGGCCACCGGGTGTCAGAACGAGGATCTATTGTCTCTCAAGTTTCTATCAGGTGGCATCGCCCTACTACTCATCTCAAAATCCAACAATTAGGAAACTTAGCAGGTACCTATCCAGCAGCCACCCACTTAGTCCTCCCAAAGGAAGCTTTTGAAGTCATAAGGGCGTGGGGCACTTGGTTTCATAATCCATGAACATTGACCCAGTCCTGGAAGAAGCAGCCAACACCCAAGCCTGAATACTTCTGCTCCTGCTTTCATTAGACGAGGAGTGTACTGACATGGCAGGGAACTTAGGGGCCCGGGCCCCTCCTGAGAACACAGCTCCCAGTGTAGAGCCTTCAGGTCACATCAGAAGTGAGGAGCACCGCTCGGCCCAGTAACACAGAAGGGCCCCAAAGAGAGAGGAAGAAGCTGAAGGAAGGTAAAAAGTTTTATGGAAAAAAAAAAAAAAAAAAGTTTTATGGATATGATGCAGTCACTGAAAGGATTTATTGTTAAGTGCATGTGAAGACCCCTCTGATGATTCCCAGAAATAAGTGGAAGGTTTTCACAAGGACCACTTCTACAACTGGAAGATTCAGAGAGGAGGAAAAAAAAAAACCCCCACAAATAAGAACAGTGAAACGGATGCTATATTTTGGTTCACAAAAAAATAAGGCATATACTGTTTAATCAAATCGTGTGGAGAAAAAAAAAAAATTGTGTGGAGAGCCTGTGGGTCAGCGTTACCCAGAATGTAAAGGTGAGCTTCCATCCGACTAGTCCTCCTACAAGCACATTAGAAGTAAGTTAAGCTATTTCTAGGATTCTGAAGAAGCAGAAAACTGAGCAATCGGCTCTTGAGATCTCTTTAGGATCACTTCAAATCTCCAGCACCTGAGCTGAAAAAGCCCCAGAGCTCCCCAGTATCAACAATTTCTGGGGGATCCCTGGGTGGCGCAGCGGTTTGGCGCCTGCCTTTGGCCTAGGGCGCGATCCTGGAGACCCGGGATCGAGTCCCAAGTCGGGCTCCCGGTGCATGGAGCCTGCTTCTCCCTCTGCCTGTGTCTCCGCCTCTCTCTCTCTCACTGTGTCCCTATCATAAATAAATAAAAATTTAAAAAAATTAAAAAAAAAAACAATTTCTGGATTTAATCACTCTTGGTGCTCTGAGTGCCAGCTCCTGAGTGCCCTCCAGCCATGCGTGCGACACCCCGCCTCCCTCTCAGTTCTGGGAGAGAACCCACTGGAGGGACAAAGAAATGGATCCTAAGAGTACAGGCCGGCTGAAACAACCCAAAGCTCCAACCACAGGAGCTGGGTGGAGCTTTGGTTACGTGCGCTATGGTATGTCCACTAAATGGAGTACTAAGTAGCGTATATAAAGATGAGCCAGAGAGGCAGAGATGGGTTGTCACCTAATGGAAGCCAGGGTAGGAAGGTGAGCACAAAGGCTACTGTTAAAAAATACGTGAACTACTATCACCAGATACATGGTTGCCTTTGGAGGAGGAACATGAGGTGAGGGGTCAAGAGTAGGAGGAAGTGGGATCCCTGGGTGGCACAGCGGTTTGGCGCCTGCCTTTGGCCCAGGGCGCGATCCTGGAGATCCGGGATCGAATCCCACGTCGGGCTCCCGGTGCATGGAGCCTGCTTCTCCCTCTGCCTATGTCTCTGCCTCTCTCTCTCTCTCTCTGTATGACTATCATAAATAAATAAAAATAAAAAAAAAAAAAAAGAGTAGGAGGAAGTGTGTCTTTATAAAGGATTTTGGGTAGCAGTGATCCAGAGTCACTCTGACACATTTCTAAGGAGGAAGAAGGGAGAGGAGAAGCTGCCCACACAAAACCATTAGGGAACCAGTTTCAGCTTCACTGAAGATGCCCCAGAGGAGGCCGAGGTGGGCTTCACATCCACACCCCGAGGAACCCGCAGAGATGTCTGGTCCCACAGTCTCTTCAGCACCGGCTCCCAGGAGCTCCTAAGCTGGCCTCCCCCAAACACACGGTTGGCTCTGCGGGCTCGGCGCATGCCTTCTCCTTTCTCCACACACCGAACTTCAATCCCCCCCGCCTTTAAAGCCATTAGATGGAAACTTTCGTCTTCAGCGACCTCCCAGTAAACTAGTAAATCTCTGTGTGTGGTGGGTATCATTCCGCTACCCTGGAGCCTAAGAACTGCCACATTGATTAGTTGTTCCACAGAAAATGGAATCTGTCTGAACCCAGCCACCCTGCCCCTGTCCCTCCTTGGGATCATCGGAGAACTCTAGAGTTCTAAAGTTTCTGGGATGCAGGAACATTGAGCAGGGCCCCTAGAGGCATCATGGTAGCCATCCCCATCTCCCCGCCCAGCGTCCTGGTCCCGGCTCCACCTGCAGACTCCTCTGGTGGTTTCACCACCTCCAGGCCATGTCAGGCCCAGGGCATTCCCCCTTGGCGCCCAGACCTCACCCCAAGGACTCTACCACTTCTTGCACTTGCTTCATCCTGGGTGTATCACAGGTCAGGATGCTGGATGGTGAGGGGCACACAGGTCCTCAGGATTCAAGACCTGCCACCTCCTCTCTGCCATCAGAGCCAGGCCACTCCCTTCCCTTCAGAATGCACTTCCCATCCCCTTTTTACAGCTCCTTGCATTCCAGAACGAATATTTCCAACTTAAAACACAATAGAACAGAACACTGCCCCCTCCCTTGTTATCACAGGGCACGATAATCTGAACCTCAGAACACACGGCCCATTTGTCCTGCCTGGGATGGGGAGGGAGAAGTCACCCACACCACAGAAAACCTCCCCGTGGTCATTATCAACTCACTACTCTGTTACACCCTCCCCTCAATAAATCTTTGTGTTTTATAAAGGGGACGTATTTTCCATAAATAAATAGGGATATTTTCAAAGGGAAGGAAGGGTACTTCTTAGCCAGGATAGCCGAAATCCATTTTCCTAGATTTATGGAGAGTAATTGTCACAGTAAAAGAGCACCTCCCAGAAACAGCGCCCCCCAGAGTAGAGAGGCTTGCGGAGGTTTGGCAGTGAGGCTGGGTACGAAGAGCATCCTCGGGCCTCCTGGCCAGGACAGACCTCTGAGAGGGTCTTCCTCTGACGGAGGAAGGTCTTCGGTGGGAGCACAAACCCAAGGGGTCAATTAATCCAGAGTGGGACCCAGGCTGGTATTTTTAAAGCTCCTCAGGTGCATCCCATGTGCAGACGGGACTGAGAGCTGGTCCCATGCGGCCTGAGCCTATAAATTTCGTCAGTGCTACAAACTGGCTTCTAAGTCCCAACCTGTATCACCGTAGCGTGTCCTCAAATAAACTTGCTCTGCATGTTCTCTGCGTATTCAAGCTCCACACAGTCTCCAGAAAAATACGTTTATTATTATTTTTTAAAGATTTTATTAATGTAGTTGAGAGAGGGAGGAGGACAGAAGCAGAGGGAGAAGCAGACTCCCACTGAGCGGGGAGGCCTACTTGGGGCTCAATCCCAGGACCCTGAGATCATGATCTGAGCCCGAGGCAGATGCTTAACTGACTGAGCCACCAGGTGCCCCTAGACCAACACATTTGGATGCCAATGTCCCCTTTTAGCGTCAGGGCTCTTCCTGCTCCTGGGTCACCCCGCAGTAACAGGTATCGGAAGCGGAGCCCCCAGTCACCCTCACCCACTGATTGACAGAGACTCTCTGGCCCAGCCTGCTAGCCCCGTGGCTGCGAAGTGGGGGACTTGGGCCTGGGCCATTCCCTCTGTCCGTCAGGCCCCTCTGTCGGTCAGCTCCCAGCAGAGGCAGGGTTACTAAATGTGGGCTGTGTCCCCTCATGTCTGTACTACCACCTTCTGGGTCTCTGGGTTCCCAGGAGGGTATTGAGAGTGACTATGCAACTTTCATTTTTGGTCCTTATTATTTCTTCTCTTTTTTTTTTTTTTAAGATTTTATTTAGTTATTCCTGAGTCACTCACACACACACACACACACACAGAGAGAGAGAGAGAGAGAGAGAGAGATTGAGAGAGGCAGAGGGAGAAGCAGGCTCCATGCAGGTAGCCTGAGGTGGGACTCGACCCCGGGACTCCAGGATCACGCCCTGAGCCAAAGGCAGATGCTGAACCACTGAGCCACCCAGGTGCCCCTGTTTCTTTTTTTTTTTTTTTTTCTTACATAAGTAAGACATGAATACAGTGTTTCATTTGTTTCAAATACTATAGAAGACTACAGAGCAATGCTGAAACCCGGCACCATCCCTCCCACGGCCACTTTCCTCCCCAGAGGCCACACTGCCCACCACTTGCAAGGCCCCTTTCTAGGCACTGATGTCATATGTAGTACATGGATCCATGCACCTATGTCACTTTTTATTTCTCATTTTATAGATATTATTTTGCAACGTTTAAGACTTGATTTTAACTTGGTTTTTCACTTGGAAACCTTTCACGTTATGTTGTATGGACGGGGGAGCTCATCCACATACACGCATACACATCACACACGCTCGCATAGATACCCTCATAGCCTACATTGTGACCTTCACACAAAAGATACTGTCCTGCATACGTGATTCTGCAGTTTGATTTTTCAGACCCTAGAAACCTCAGCACAGACATAGCTCCCTCATTATTAACAGCTGCATCCTGTTCCATCATTTGGATGCGCCAAAATGTATTAACCAGAAGCCCACTGAAGAACATTCTTACTCCATACACACCTGTCACCTGTCTTCGGTGGAGCCTCACGTTTTGTGGAGGAATCACGAAACCAGCGGTTGCCGTGTGGAGACAGGACGCAGGGCCCAAGAGGGTGGAGGGAGGGCCCCTGGGCAGCTGTTTCCACTTGATTCACCTAGAGATTTTGCTCTATAGTTCCTGTCAGCTCAGATCTTTATTTTCCAGCTTCAGCTCCTTTCAGGTTTATCTCAAGCACCTCCGGGCCAGTCACTCCCAGTGGCAGCTCCACACGCCTGTGCCTATCGGTCGTCTCCGGGTGGGCCCAGCTGTCCTTTCCCCCGCAGGTGCTCTGTCCCTGTGATTCACTGCCTGTCAGCATCTCATCTCAGGTGGAAGGAATGGTTTTTGCAACCGGTTGCACCTGGACGTAGCCTCTACTTCCATAGAAGGCAGGTGCTGTACAATTAATTGATAATCTGAGATCAGGAATTTAAGGTTTGGATGCACTGGTAACTCCTTGACCTAGGCGGTTTGCTTTCCTCTAGTCCGGCCTCCCCGGGCAAACAGACCTCGGACCTCAGTTAGTTGTAGGGTCAGTACAGCCAAAGTAAAGTTGTGTTTCCCAAGAAAGGCTTGAAATGGCTTTTAACTTTATTATTTTGTTTCAGCTGCTCCTATTTGGTCACAGAGTCAACTATCCACCAACTGTTTGCCTAGGAGCCTGAATTTCCTGTCATTGAGCATAACTTTTTTTTTTTTTTTAATGTTTTAAATCCCTGCTACTGAACTAGATTCTCATCTTCATTTGGCCCTCAATTCATCCCATTCCACTCTTTTGTGATCTTCTCCTGCCTACCCCTGCCTCCTCTCCAGCCTGGAGCCCATGCCTGGCTGTTTCAGCCACGTGTCAGAGTCTAGAGTCCCCTGTCCCTCGGGCTCTCACTGTGCCTCCTGGGCTTGCCCGGAAGCACCCCCCACGTCTGTCCCTACCACCCAGGCATTCATCCTGAAGATGTGCCCCTCCTTCTCCCCAAGGTCAACCCCACTGCCTGCCCTCTGTCCCCTGCCCTCAGTTCTAGTCTGTGACATTGCTCCATCAGCCACCCTCTTTTTCACTTATATTTCCCCCCTTCAACTGCTTGCTTTCTCTGCAAAAACAAATTTTAAAAATGTCCTCAAGGCTCCCTCATACTAAAGACTTTTCTCAACCCTGCTATTTCCTTAAACTATCGCCCTATTGTCACTTCCCCTTCTGCCGAAGTTCTTTAGAGGTTAGTCTGCACTGTTTTTCTCCACTTCCTTACTGCCAATCACTACTCTACATAAGTAACAAATGAAGCACAAAAGCAATACCCGCACATGGTACAGATTCAGTGAAGAAGGTATGGCATGGAAAATAAAGCCTGTGTCCAGGAGGGAGAGATGAACGAGCAGAGCACAGAGGATTCTTAGGGCAGGGAAACTACTCTGCATGGTGGATATAAGTCATTACGCATCTGTTCAAACCCACAGAACGTATAACATCAAGAGAAAACCCTAATGTAAACTATGGGCTTTGGGTGATTATGACTTGTTTATGGAAGTTCCCCGGTTGTAACACGTCTCACTCCGGTGGGGGATGTTGATAATGCCCAGGTTGCGCGTATGTAAGGGCAGGGAGTATATGTAAGAAATCTCTGTACCTTCCACTCACTTTTTCTGTGAAATTAAAACTGCTCTTAAAAAGTAAAATATAGTTTAAGGGGCACTTGGGTGGCTCAGTCTGTTACGCATCTGCTTTCGGCTCAGGTCATGATCTCGGGGTCCTGGGATTGAGCCCCATGTCCTGCTCCTTGTTCGGGGAGGGGTATGCTTCTCCCTCTCCCTGCCTGTGTCCACTCTCTGTCTCTGTCTCTGTCTCTCAAATAAATAACATATTTTTTAAAAAAGTAAAATCTAGTTTGAAAAACACATACCTGAAATTTATATAATGTTAAATGTTAACTCTACAAAAAAAAAACCTTCTGAGGAAGTATCATAAATAAAGTAGGGCTCATAGTCAACTCTGGAGGCAGAAGGTAGAGCAAACTGGTCTTTTCCCCTTATAGATGGCACAAGGAAGCAAGGAAACAACCCTGATTCACACATATACATATATACACTCCACATGTGTACACACACACACACACACACACACACTCATATTGCCCCATCCCTTCCAGCTGTATGCTCTGAGGATCTTTGAGCTGAAGGCTGACCATATCCTCAGTTGATCCCAAGTGAGCAGCTTACCAGAAGTCTTATTCTGACCTGCAAATGATGCTGGAATAGTTGACTCTCAAGCCTCGCTCTGGTATGTGGGGTGAGGTCCAAGGTGCCTAGGCCTTTGTATTGGTTCTCCATTGCAGTGCAACAAATCACCCTAAAACGTATCCACCTAAAACAACAGGCATTCTCTTATCTCATACATTTTTTGAGAGTCAGAAAGCCAGAAACAACTGGGTGGTTCTGGCTCAGGGACTGTCATAAGATTGCAGTTAAGACGTTGGCTGAATTGTAGTCATCAGGGGCTCTGGGCAGGTTGACTGGGTCTGGAGGATCTCCTTTCAAGATAGCCTATTCAATAGCTGTTGACTAGAGACCTTGGCTCTTTACCACATGGACCCCTACATGCGGCTACTTGAGTGTCCTCACACTATAGCAGCTGGCTCCCCCTAGAGTAAGAGATCCGAGGAAGAGTAAGATAGAAGCCACATATTAAATATATATATAATTTATTTTAGAGAAAGAGAGGGAGAACAAGGACAGAGGAGGGGAGCAGACAGAGGACAAGCAGACTACACACTGAGTACAAAGCCCGATGTGGGGCTCAGTCTCATGACCCTGAGATCATGACCTGAGCCAAAATCAAGAGTCGGATACTTAACCAACTAAGCCACCCAAGCACCCCCACAATGTCTTTTAGGACCTACTCTCAGAAGTCACATCCATCATTCCTACAACATCCTGTTGGTTAATAAATGGCAGCCCTATCAATGCAAGAGGGGCCCACCACACAGGATACAAATTCCAGGAGGCCAGTAGCACCGAGGGCCAGCTTGGACACTGGCTCCCGAAGCTCCACAACTGTACATCTGCCCGGCCCCTCGCTCCCACCGGGGCATCCTTGCTCCGCTTGGTAGACTTCAAACCGCCAACTCAACAGTGGTCACTTGTGATTTTAAGTAGTCTGCAAACTCCCCGAGTCTGCTCTCCTATCTGCAAACGGCAGGTACCTGCTATAGGGGGATATTTATTTATTGCATTATTTTGATGAGCTGCCTTGGGCAAGCAGTAACAGGAAACTGCTAAAAAAACATTTAGGCCTGGAAGGCGCTGCACCTCAGTAAAAAAAACATACTGCGTGGAACAGGAGAAGCGGCCCATCTTTGATTTCAGTGTTTTCAGCTTGGTCCGACTAAGCAAGATGAAGTTCCTATTGGCGGCTGACTGCTTCTAAGAAGTTTGCCCTGAGAGTTGGCCATGAAAACTGCAGGTTGCCCCGCTGGCATGCATCTTCCCCTTCCTTCTTCCTCGAGAGCTGCAGCTTCGCTCCGGAGTCCACTCCTCCCCAGCAGAGCCCGTCCCCTCAGGGACAAGCTGAAACCATCTCCCTCCAGCAGTTGGCCTGATCTTCTCCACAAGCAGAGTCACCCCATTCCTCTTGCTAATCTCTGGGCCCGAAGTGAGCCTACGCAACAGTTCGGACCAGTGATACAAGGGGAGGCTTACTGTGGGAAAACTTCTAGCTTCCTCAGGACATTTTTGTTCACAGAGTTGAGGCATCCCACCACCAGGCCGAGGGTGAACCCATCCCAGGCCAAGGGCAGGCAGATGGAGTCAAGGCCACTGAATTATGCCCGCCATAAAGCTGGCCCTATTCCTGGAGGATTAAAAAAAAGATCTATATTATCATTCAAACCAGTTTGAGTTGGGCTTTCTGTTCCTTGTGGCCAAAGTCATCCTTCTAAGAAACACAAGAGTAATTAAGCAGGACAGAAATGCCCCCCTTGCCTCTGATGCAGCTACCTTGAGAAGCATGGGGGAAAGCACCCCCTGCTCTTGATGGTGAAAGGGGGTAGTGGACAATAAAATCAGAGTGCCGCATGCGGTCCAGGGGAAGGCTGACTACTGATCTCTTCCCGCTGGTCCAGAGAACTCAGCAAAGTGTTCGGGAAAGAGAGACCCTGACTGTGGGGTGGGCAAGCGAACCAGTTCCGGCCCAGGGGGATATAAGGCAAGTCTGCTGGGGAAAAAGCATGGAAGGAGGAATGCCCTGCCTGTGCCCCCTGTACCTCCCACCTTTGAACACAGGTGTACAGATGATGGCTGGACCAGCTGCAGCCACCAGGGAAGGACCCAGGAAATCCCAGAGACGTCTCCCCAGAGCCCCTGATCACTGACCCTCGGAGCCACCTTCCTCCCTCCCAACTTCCTGAGAGCCAAAGAAAATAAAGCCCTAATCAAAACTAGCTTTAACTGGGTCTTCTGTTAATTTACACCTAAAACATCCAAATTGAGATATCCAGTTGGAGGCTAGGGCTATAAAAAAACAAACAAACTGGGGAATTATATTCTGTGTGATGCTCTGAAATCTAAATCCATGTGCTTTCCCTCGAAGTACCCAAGAACCCCTTCAAGGAGATCCGAGGCCCAGCCCAGGGGGGAGCCCTTACCTTTCCATCTGTCTCCAGCTGCGAGGCCAAGATGGAGATGCTAACAAAATCTGACAGAGAACTGATGAGGGCTGGTTGAAGGCCGGCAGGCAGGATGAAAGAGGGGTACAGGGGAGGCCAAATCCTTAGTCTGATCACTCTGTATAAACAAAAGCAGGGGCATGGGCGGGGTTGGGGGGGCAGGGAGTGTAGTACAGACCCTCCCAGGTCAACAAGGCAGGTGCTGGAGCTCATGGGAACATACGTAGGTATGGAAGAGAGGAGGGTGCCTTCGGTTTTGCTCACACTGAGGCTAACATGCCTTAGGAACCCCCAGTGGGTCTTCTCCATAGGCCACGAGCTACCCATTCCTGAGGCTCAGGAGAAAAATCTAGATAAGAAAAATAAACTCGGCACTCATCAGCAAACAGGTGCTAGCTGGAGCCACGTGGGCAGATGACGTCTTTCAAGGAGGGTGTGGGATGGTGGTGAGTGACAGTGAGAAGACGACCAAGCCACAGGATAGACCACATGTGTGGGCAAAATTCTTGAGAAAGAATGTGAGACAGGATGCCCAGAGATACAGGAAAATGACTCTTCAAAGAAGAGAGCTTCAAGAGGGGACAGGTGACCTGCAAAGGCGGCAAGTCAGGAAAAGGCCTGAAAAATGTTCATTTGTGGCCAGATTTCCCCGGGCCCCATCGGCCCGTGGTACACGCGAGGTCACACAGGCAGTACGAGCCACCGTTTCACATGCATCACCGGCCTGTGGCCAACCCTGTGCAGAGCCAGGACTCCCTGAAAACGAGTCCTTCGCTTCCCGTTGTTTCTCTGAGGCCCTGGGAGTGGGGTGCACAGGCCCGAGCGGAGTGTCCACGTGCTGGCCCCCACACCCCCATCTGACGCCAGGGCCCCCCGCAGCCCCCCTGGCGCAGGGCCTCCGTCTCTTGCTCTGCCAAAGCCACACACCTTGGTGACGCCAAAGCAGCGGAGTATTCTTCTGACTTCTTCCCTGAGCGGGAGCCACGGCATTTTCTGAGAAAGGAAGAGGACACCCCCTACTTGTCATCTGTTGGAGTTCCGTGGCTCACACAGCGCCTCAGGCCAATGCCTTCTCGGCAGGTGGCCATCTGTCCCAAGGCCAGGGCTGAGCCTGGGGCGGAAGACAGTCTCCCTGTGATCCCAGTCTCTGCCCCAGGGACCCAGCCCCCCGGGGACCCTGTGTCCACTCCACCAGCTTACCAAACGCTCCCTGCACACCCACACTTTGCAGATAGGCTGTCAGGAAACCTGGCCACCCTGTGACTCAGCAGAGGAGCGTCAGCAGGATGGTAGGCAGATGAGGAGGTCAGATCGCAGCAAGCGGGGGACAGTGGGAGGTGGTGGCGAGGACTACGGAGGGCAAGCCAACAGCAAGTTTCCTGAGCCCTGGCTGTTGGCAAGGGGTAGAGCCAGGTGAGCAGGGTCAAAGGAGATGAAAGCTGGCCGTGATGATGGTTTTTAACAAGGAACAGTGCCTGCAGCTGTTGAAAAAAGAGGCACAGAGAGCGACAGGGCGGCCCAGACAGTGAGCAAAGAGGGAACAGCCAGGTGCAAGGTCTGCCCATGAACCCCAGGCCCCGGGGAACAGAAAACAGCACCCCTGAGGTCCCTGGAGAGACCCCGACCCGGGGAGAGCCCCCTAAAGGAAGGGGGGTGGTGGAGGCCAGAGAACCGGCCCTGTGCTTCTGCAGGGGGGAGGTGACCCCGCAAGCTGCCCCAGGCCCCCCCGAAGCCCGGTCTGTCCATGGCCGGGAGCTCCCTGGGGAGCTCCTCTATGTGACTCGAACTCTAGGCTTCTCCCTCTGCCATTTGATCTTAGTGACGATCACAGCTGCATCTGGGAGTCCACCTTCTTCCCGTGGCCCAGTCCCTGATCCCCCCCCCCCTGGGGTGGAGGCGCCCCTCACTGCCCCCCCCCCCCACCCCAGCTTCAGCGTAGAACTTCCCGCAGAAAAGGATTCACTTCTAAAGGTGGGTTTTTTCCTTGGTGTATTTATTTAACTTACTGCGCCCTGAGGGGTCAGAAGGGCCTAGAACGGAAGGCCTAGGAGCACTGCGGCCGCACAGGCCAGAACACCACGCAGCCCCTGCTCTGTGTCTCAGGACCCTGGACGTGAATGTGGTGGCCGAGTCATTGCACCGCTGCATTCCCCAAACGGTGAAACCGAACGGCCACCATCCGAGGGTCACCCAGAAAAATACCCTCCTTGAACCCGCAGTGTGAAATCCGGGTGCGTGTTGGAACGCGCTTTCATGGCAAGGCGGTGCTCAAGGGTCACGAATTCCAAGGCTGTGGCAACGGGGAAGCAGGTGTCCCCAAGGCAGGCACTAGCTGATGGCCTGTGAAAAGCCAGGGTCACTCGGGGCCTGCTGAGCTGGACACCCCCCCTCCTCCGCTGCTGCCACAAATGGACCTGACCCGACATCGCAGGGAGACAGGTTGCAAGACCAGATTCCTCCGTGGAGACTTTTTAAGGGTTGGGAACTAGCTCCCCGAGAGCAATCAGGCCGCAAACACCCCTCCACCAGGCCAGCCACCAAGCCCTGGGAGCCACGTCAAGATGGGAAGCAGAGTCACAATTTGGGTTTCACTTCCTCTAAGATGATCTCAGTGTTTCGTGAGTGATCCTGCTTCTGCGTGAAGACGCGGGGACCTGGCGGCGAGAAGCCAGTGCCGGCTCCGTGTCCTCCCCGGTGCTGGTCTGCAGACGTGATGCCTCCCCCAGCAGACGTGATGCCCCACCCCCCGCGGATGCGATGCCCCCCTGCAGACGTCATGACCACCCGCAGACGTCATGCTCCCCCTGCAGACGTGATGCCCCCACTGCAGACTTGATCCCCCTGCAGACGTGATGCCCCCCCGCGGACGTGATGCCCCCCTGCAGATGTGATGCCCCACCCCCCGCGGATGTGATGCCCCCCCGCAGACGTCATGTCGCCCCCGCAGACGTCATGCCCCCCCACCCCGGTGACTTGCCCAGGCTCTCCCGAAGGGCGGGCGGCCGGGGAAAGCGGCGGACCACGCCGCCTGCGGGGCAGAGCCCCGGGTCCACCCCAGCCGAGGGTCCACCCCAGCCTGCGGCCGAGCACGCGGAGCGGCCTCTTTAAAACCGGAGCAGGCCGCCGGCGAGCCCCGCCCCGGGGCGGCCCCGACACGACACCCGAGCCAGCCGCGGCCCGGCTTCCAGCCCAGCTGCCCGGGCGCCCGCCGAGCCGAGGAGCCGAGCCGGGGCCGCGGTCGGCATGGCCCAGGCGTTCGTGAGCAGCAGGCTGCAGCCCGGGAAGGTGGTGGTGTTCGTCAAGCCCACCTGCCCCTACTGCCGAAGGGCCCAGGAGCTGCTCGGCGCGCTGCCCCTCCGGCCGGGGGCTCTGGAATTCGTCGACATCACGGCCGCGGGCGACACCAGCAGCATTCAGGACTATCTGGAAAAGCTCACGGGCGCCAGGACGGTGGGTTCCCCGAGGCCGGGCCGGAGCTCCCCCGCCCCCATTCCCTTTCCCTGTGGGGCTGAGCGGGGATGCGCCGCGGCCCGGGGCGCTGGGGGGGGGCGTCTAGGCGAGGACCCCAATGGGGACGGCAGCTGGGCTGCAGCCCCGGGGCGCTGGGGGGTCTCTAGGCGAGGACCCCGCCGGGACGGCAACTGGGCTGCAGCCCCGGGGCACTGGGGGGTCTCTGCCGTCCCGGGGCACTGGGGGGGTCTCTAGGCGAGGACCCCGCCGGGACAGCAGCTGGGCTGCAGCCCCGGGGCGCTGGGGGGTCTCTAGGCGAGGACCCCGCCGGGACAGCAGCTGGGCTGCAGCCCCGGGGCGCTGGGGGGTCTCTAGGCGAGGACCCCAAGGGGGACGGCAGCTGGGCTGCAGCCCCGGGGCGCTGGGGGGGTCTCTAGGCGAGGACCCCGCCGGGACAGCAGCTGGGCTGCAGCCCCGGGGCGCTGGGGGGTCTCTAGGCAAGGACCCCGCCGGGACGGCAGCTGGGCTGCAGCCCCGGGGCGCTGGGGGGTCTCTAGGCGAGGACCCCAAGGGGGACGGCAGCTGGGCTGCAGCCCGAGGCGGCGGACCCGGTGCGGTGCGTCAGGCTCGCGGCCCCAGCGCTGTCCCCGCCGGCCTTTGTTTCAAGCACTGCCGGGAAATGACAGTTTGCAGCTTGCGGCCGGGGTGGGAAGTGGGGCGCGGGGGCAAGTGTGACCTGCGCGTTGAACGCCCTCTCCCGAGTTCATCCGGCCGAGGGGGACTTGCCGGCCTTCGGTCTTCCCTCTAAGCGCCCTTTAACCAAGGCCCTTAGCTCCCTCTTCCCTATCTTAACTCACTCCCTCCGCTGGAAAGGGTCACGATTTGCTCCTTCTTCCATGTTACAGATGTTTCCAGGCCCGCCCTGGTAGGGAGTTCAGGGGCCAGAGTCCCAGCCTGGATTTCACAATGGCTTGCAACGTGACCTTGGGCGAGGCGCCACCTCGGGGATCCTCAAGGACCTTCGGCCACCAGACCAGACAGGCAGGGGACTTCCAAGTCCCCTTGGCTCCCATAGATTGTGAGGCCCTCTAGGAACTGCTTTTCTCTACCTGGAAAGGCTTCCTCTTCCTCAGCACCCCCAGCTTCTGGGGGGTATGGCCAGATCTGGCACCGGGTGGGGCAGGGGCCACCGGCCACCCCCCCACCCCAGCCCCCTTCAGGATGCGCATCCTCTCGGACACTGTGTCTGCAGAAGCACATTACCTGCTTCAGTTGGACTCCCAGGCTTTTATCTGAGTTCTGAGCAGGAAGCACGCGGGGCGGGGGGGGGGGGGGGGGGGGGGGGGGGGGTGTTTCTCGCGCCTCTCCTCAGCCATCAGTCTGTTGGCACAGAGGGAGGCTACACCTGTGGCCCTGTTGCTCCCGGGGCCCCCGCTGTGAGCTGAGGACTCCTGGGCCTGAGCGAGAGGTCCTGCAGTGGAGGCCATCGTGGTTAGAGACGCCAGCTGCTTAGGGACCAGCTGGGCGGGCTGCCCCGGGCCTGCGAGCCAGAGAGCAGCGCCAGCACTGCCCGGGACCCCGTGATGGGTGCGTGCCTCGCGGCGGGGGCTCCCAGATGTTGCTGCACGTTGGCATCACACGAAGATGCTGTAAAAACTCCGGCTGCCCAGGTCACTCCCCTCACCAGTTCAGCCACACGTTGGAGGTGGGAGCCAGGCATCAATAGTTGTGAAGACCCCCAGACTGAAGGGTACAAGGTCTGTCCCAGAGATGGGGAAGTTCTGAGGATCTCGTGGGCAACGTGAGGACTGTCATTAATAAATACTGTCCTTCATGCTTGCGGTTTGCTGCGGGAGGAGACCGAAGTGTTCTCACCACACACATAAAAAGTTAACTATGTGCGGTGGTGGACGTGTTAATTAACTTGATCGCGGTGATCATTTCACAATGTGCATGTATTACCAAACCATAACGTTGTAGACCTTAAATATCTACAAACTTAGTTGTTCATTATACCTAATAAGGCTGGAAAAAATAATTTATTTCCTACCAAGGGGGAAAAAAAATTCCAACATCCAACAAATCTTGAGAGCCGCTTGTCAGCCTAGCAGCATCTTTTTAGCAGGAGAAACCTCTTCCTACATTCGACACATTGTTTTTCCCTATTTCTTCATAAAGCAACAATTTGTCTTGTAGTCTTTTAAGTCTGTTTTTGAATTTTTAAAAGGGCCTTCCATGGGTTCCGGGGTCCTGAATGCATTCCTCCAAAGGGGAGAACAGATCCTTTTACGGTGTGTGCTTCACGTTCCCTCATAAGGAAGGGTTTATACCTGAAGAGACTAGACACTTGGAAGTAGTTGCTGTGTTCCTTTCCCTGTGATGACCTCCGGCGACGGGCACACAGTAGGAGCCCAGCAGGACCTGACTGATGCCCGGAGCCCATGTCTTCAATCAGGCCGTGTACTTGGAGAAAGTGTTTGGGGTTTGCTCTGGCCAAAGCTCCTGGCTCAGCATCTTCATTTATTCTTTCTCTTATGCTCTTCCTTTCTTCATGTAGATCCGAGTTTCTGACCTGTAACCTTTTCCTTCCCTCTAAAGAACTCCTGTGAACATTTCTTGCAAGGCAGCTCTACTGGCAACAAGGTTCCCCCATTTTTGCTTATGTGAGAAAGTATCTCTCCTTCACTTCTGAAGGTTAATTTTGTTGGATGCAGCAGTTTTTTAAGCACCAACTACATATAGCGGCACTTTTCTGGCCATTGGGAAAGTGCCAGGAGCAGAACAAACAAAAACTCCTGCCTTTGTGAAACTTGCATTCTAGTAATCACAAGAAGTAATAAAACAGTTTGTTGGAAGGTGGCCAGTGTGATCACTGCTCTGGGGAGGAAAGGGAGGTGGACAGTAGGCATCAAGGTACAGTTTTAAGCAGAGCCATCAGGGCCTCGCTGATTTTAGTAGGTCTCTAAGGGAGGTGAGAGGGCCATGCATGCAGAAATTTAGTGGCAGAATATTCCAGGGAGTGGGAAGAGCAGGTGCAGAGGTCCTGTGGTAGAAACATGCCTGGCAAGGAGGCCTGTGTGGCTGGAGCCCTGTGAGTCAGGAGGAGGAGATGAGGCAGTGGGGTGTAGCCGGGAAGGCTTTTCAGGCTGTCCCAAGGACTGTGGCTTCGGAAGTGCAACGAGATCCCACTAAAGAGTTGTGAGCAGGGGAGTAACCCAACCTGAGTTTTGAAAGCGTGGGTCTGTGGGGGAAAGTGAGCGCAGGAAGGCCAGCCTGGAGCTGGGAGACATCTGGAGGCTCTAGCAGTTACTCAGATGGAAACTGCTGGTGGCAGCACCCGGGGCATTGCCAGGGAGGTGGTGAAGAGTCTGGGAAGCAGCAGGGTCTGTCTCCGGGCACCTGGAGCCGGGCTGGGGAGGGGCAAGGTGCACCAGGGAAGTCCAGGCCCCAGGGTCCTGCGGCTTGTTTGAATGGTGGCAGTTGTCTCTCTGCTGCTTGACAGAAAGAGGCGCTCAAGTTCCTGGAAGAGGGGGCTGGGGCTTGCAGGGGAGCCCCCAGAGCACGGGTGTCTTCACCTTCCTCAGCAGATAGCAGCCGGGTCACCACAGCTTCCCACACTGGCACGTGCAGCCTGGAGCCCAGCCTCTGTCGCAGGTCCCAGTAACTGCTGTGCTTTAAGTGGTTGCGCTGTGGCCTCCCCTGGGGGGTGGGCGTAAGGACAGGGGGGCCTCTGGGCTCGCAGGCAGACCAGCTGCTTTGCCAGGTGGGGCCTACGGTGAGGACCCCTTGCTCCTCAGGGCCTCCTTCCAACGGGTTCAAACCGTCTCGGCCAACAGCCCGGTCGGAGGTGGGGATGTGGCAAGTGGGAGGCGTAGTGACAACCGCTCCGCTCTCTTTGAAAATATATAAGTTCAAGAGTGACTGCATCTGCTTGTTTAAAGCTCACATGATTTCGGGGTGCCTGGGGGGCTCAGTCGGTGAGGTGTCTGACTCTCGGTTTCAGCTCAGGTCATGATCTCAGGGTCATGAGGCTGAGGCCTGCGCCGGGCTCCACGTTCAGTGCAGGGTCCACCTGAGATTCCTCTCCTCCTCCCTTTCCCTCCCCCTCAGCTTCTCCCCCTACTCCTGTGTGAGTGCCAGCACGCATGCTCCCTCACTCCCTCCCGCCCTCTCTCCCTCAAATAAATAAAGCTCAGATGATTTCTATTTCATCAGGCAATGCCTCTGAAGAAGGAGCTCTGCAGTACAGTGACATTACAATTACACCGGGGCTCTGTTGCAGTTGCTGCTACCCTGACCACCGCCTTGTGTTCCCAGGGTGACAAAAGCCAAAAGATCCCCAATAATTTGGAGCAGTGGGAGCTTTGGGTTTTCTAAAATAATGGACAGGACCCAAAGGAAAACTTAGATTTCTGCCCTCATCTTCCCATAGCTGTTCCGTCTGCTGATAAAAATACGTTGCCTTGCTAAGTTTCCCACCCAGGAAGTGGCCACAGGGCCCCGGTGGCGAGTGGAGCAGGCGCTGCTGTCTGGGACTGGAGAGGACATCCGTGCGCTTCGTCACTGGGATGCAGTTCGGTGTGCTCGTGCCCAGTCTCCAGGCACAGGAAGTAGCCCTGGAAATGTAGTGCAGGTTCTTTTACTATTTGGCCTTGATTTGTAAAGCTCACTCCCACCCAGAACCCCTTCTTAATAAAATCACGGTAAAAACTTACCTGAAGTAGTGATTCAGCCCTCTTTCTCATCTCCCTCGTGTTTTTAAAAAATTCACTTGACTTGTTATGCCTTTTTGAGGAAAATCAAGAGCTTTGAAGGTACGTTCGCTGCCCTCTGTCTTTCATCTCTCCTGCCCCTTCTGGTAGGTTCCTAGGGTTCAGGAAGAGGGCCTGCTGGCTTCTGACAGTCAGGTGACCTGTCCTGCGCTTGTTTCTTCACTGCCTGTCAGCTTTTCTTTACAAGTTAGCCTGGAAGTGGTCTGGGCCACCGTGAGAGGACTTCCTCCTCCCTTGGGATTCTAAAAACACTCTGGAAGCACCACGGAGGGAGCCCGAGTGTGACCGGGGACGATTGCATTTGGCAGGTGTAATGACTCTGCCGGCCTGGCCTGCCTCGGGTGACCCACACGTGCCAGGGGTGAAACCAAAGTAGCCCTCCGTCCCAGAGCCATAGCACTTGAACATATTATGAAAGGCCGGAGACAGAAAACGGGGGAGCCCGATACCCCCCTTCCCCAGCTGAGGACAGAGCTCACAACAGAGACAGATGACTCTGACGGACTGGGAATCTTACAGTCAGGGGCTGGGACCTGATGCAGATGCTTTTCTAGCTGTGTTGAGAAACCAACTCCTTCCCGGTTGTCATGGCTCAGCGTCAGGGCTCCGGTGTGGTCCCAGCTACAGAGAAACCAGAATGCAACCAGGGTGGTCTAGCTGCAGCAACCAAAATTCTTTCCCTGAACTGTGTTTCTCGAGAACGAAAATTTTAAGTTATGTTGACAAGTTAGACCATCTCAACGCACAGCATCCTCCACATGAAGAACACCGTGGCCTAGGAACATTCTTTGGTGAATAATTTTACGATTACAGCAAAGTTCCGACCTGAAAGAATATGCAAGAGGAGGTTGTAAAGCGATTTTTAAAAGCTTTGGAATCACAGGAAACTTTTAAAGGAAGGAAAAAAAATTGTCATTCTTTCTAACCAAATAGTGACACTCCTTACCCATCTTGGTTTGCTTGCTTTTTTAGGTGCCTCGGGTCTTTATCGGAAGAGACTGTATCGGTGGCTGCAGCGATCTGATAGAAATGAATCAGAGTGGGGAACTGTGCAAGCGGCTACAGCAGATTGGAGCTCTGCAATAATTACAGGTGAGAGAAGGGTGGGGTGCCGGCCAGGGACACCGGGAGATGACAGAGTTCTCCTGGATTTTATTACCCTCCAGAAAGGCAGTTCAGCTAGAGAAAGAGTGATGTGGGGTGACTTAAAGAACTGCGATGTCATTTATGAGTTTCCTATTTTGCAAAGAGATTGTGTGGACAGGAGGAAATCCTTTCACTCGACCTTCATTTCACAGATGCTTACTGAGCACTTACTATGTGCACACATTGTGTGAGGGACGGAGAGTAGAGGGATGAGCCAAATGCTAACACGGAACCTCTGTTCTAGAGAGGTGGACCCACCAAAACCAAATAAGCAAATAATTCCTGAAACAAATTAACAGAATAACGTGATGGAACAAGGCAGGGGGTAGGAGGAAATGTAGCTAATAGGGTGAAGGAAGGCCTTTCTCAGCTGGCGGAGCTGGGACCTGCTTGATAAGGAGCAGCCATGTAAAGATAAGGCCAAAAAGCTTTTAGGGCCAGGGAAACAGCAGGTGCGAAGGCCCTGAGCTGACAAGTATGGACTATCCAAGGAACAGAAAGCAAGAACAGACTGAGTGAAGTGCAATGAGAAGGAAGAGTAGCAAGAGATGGGGGCAGGCGCCAGGGCGCACAGGCCATGGTAAATAATTAGGATTATTCTAAACACAGTGTGGAAAACGAGGTAATTTGGCATTACCTGTGTTTACACTGCAAATCAGTTCAATCTGATCGGCTTACCAAATGTCAGAACAAAGTTTCCTACAGTTGCCACTCAAAGGAGACCCTTGGCTGAATGGAAAGCCACGGGGTGATGAACTCTTCAAAACAGAACCGGGGTACTTTTGGGGTCTTGCCCCAGCTCTTGTTACTGTTCACTAGATGCTAAGTAGGCCAGTTCCACTGACTCACAAGCAGAGAGACTCAGTTGTCTTTTTTTTTTTTTTTTTTTAAGTCAAAGGAGACTTTGACCAATGTATGGTTCATAGACCAAAATATCTTTGGGAGGTATTTATTGCCCGTGAATTAATAATTTACCCTTGAGCAATGTGTGTGTGTCATTTGTGGTGGTCACTCAAAATAGCAACAGAAGTTAAAAAAAAAAAATTGAGTACCTTGAAATGAAGTAGTCAGTTTTAGGAAGCTCCTAATCACAATTCTACAACGTCCTCGCAGCAAGTGAACACCACGTCTGCTTGTGTAGCTTTCTGGCCTCACCCCACGTATCCGAGTACTCAAACCCCAATTAACTGTGGTGCTAAATGTTTCCTATTCTGGAACACTTTGGAGCAATTTAGGCTTAGAGTAAAAATGGAAGAAAACTAATGACTTTGCTGGGAAGATATGAAAGACCATTTCCCCAACTACCTCTGTGTTGGGGGGGGGGGCTTAGCGCTCCCCTTATTCACAAGGTCTATTTGCATTGTCCTCCAGCGTTCTAGGATCTCATTATTTTACTGCCAACTGTAGCTCAGGGCCATTTGTAACAGAATGTGCTTAAAAGGCAAGAGTAAGTGTTGTGGTAATGGGAAAAAAAAATGAGGGGAATTTACCTTTCCAAGAAAATCCACTTGTTTGACTTTTGTTTCCCTGGCAGAGCAGACCCCAGGATGATATCCCCCTGAGAGCTGGATGGCATTTCAAATGATAACCACACTTCCTGGCGGATGGATCCGGGGCTAACAGCCACAGCAACCAACTGTTTATTTAAAATTCTGAAATATGTTAACCAAAAAAAAAAGGGGGGGGGAGTGAGGGGGCTCTGGGCAAAAATAGCTTTTTGTTCTTTTGATTCAGTATTAAAAGTGGACCAACTTGCCCCAAACCACAGGTCTGAGAAAGTTGATGGGTATCTTATGTTTCTTCTCGATTGGCCCTTTGGGTTCCAAAAGACCATGACAAGCTATGGCTTGGGATTCACTCAGTGACCCAAAAGGTGTCCTTTCTCTTTGGCACGTGTCTCCTCCTGACCGCTCTCCATATGCTAGGACTCTTCTACCTCAGAGCCAGTGTTTCTCAACCAAGTTTATCCCAAGTTGATCCAAGTTTAGGATGAATCTGTAACTGGTTTTCTGCTACTGCCTGAAAGTTACTTTGTTGAATTTGACTTTATAGAATTTGCATCATGAAAGCAACAGGTATTTTGATATGCTTTTTCAAGCTACATGTTTCTCCAGTCATGATCCCCACCCCACTCCACCCTATCTTGAGAATCTTTGCTCCGAATCAGTGTTCTTAACCTAGACAACTCAGAGAGCTCCTAGGAAATGTTCAACAATTCCAGGAAGGGTCTAGAGGACCCAATTTGAGAAACACATGAAAAATTAAGCGCAGTTGGTCTTCACTTGGTGCCACAGAGATAGGGGTATAAGCACAGCTGCTGCCTTCATGGGGCATCTCTCTTATGCACGGTGGTCATACAGGTAATCCTCAATAAGTGTGTCTTAACTTGTTTAGATTATGAACAAAAGTAAAATACAACATCTAAAATGTTATCACAGAAAACTTGCAAACCCCTCTCCCTAGAATACGTCTATGAAAGTGGCCATACTTGAGAGGCGTGGTCCTAAATGATTTTCTCTCTCTCTCTCCTTTTTCCCCCTCCACTCTTATGGTGCAGTTTGTTCTAGAAATGCAATATTAATTTTGCTGTTCCTAATGTGAATGGTTAAATGATGGTGATTTTTGTCTGTTTCTTTTCTATATCCTCAATACCTTAAGGAATCATGTTAATGTGAAGTACACCGCATTCAAACTGTATTCATGTTTGTCCCCTACCATTATAAATAAAGGCACATGCTATTTTCCTTCACTGAGTACAAATGGGTCGTGTGATTTTCAAATTTCTTATTGAAATGACAATTTGACTATGTCAAGACTAACCTAATGAATAATGTTTAGAATCAATAACAGTTTCATTTCACATTCTATTTTTCTCTTTCTTAACCTAATACCCTTCAACCAGGTTGCTGTGGATGATTGTGCAGGTTATGAACTGCACAACACTGGGGCTGCCCCCTGGAGGTTGTGCAGTAGGCAACCTGCACAGTGTGTAATCCCCTCCAGACCGTTTGCCCACACTTTCACATTTCGTCCTGAGACACCGTCTTCACCTTTGATTTACTTCCAAAATTCTCCTTTAAGGCCTGATTTACAGACTATCTCCCCTGTACCTCCTCTCTCATCTCACTACCTTTTGGCAAAAAAAAAAAAAAAAAAAAAGCCATTGCTCTCTCTTCCGTGTCCTAAAGCACTCTACATATAGGTACTTCAAAACTCTCATAGCGGGGATCCCTGGGTGGCTCAGCGGTTTAGCACCTGCCTTCAGCCCAGGGTGTGACCCTGGAGCCTGCTTCTCCCTCTGCCTGTGTCTCTGCCTCTCTCTCTCTCTCTGTCTTTCATGAATAGACATTAAAAAAAAAAAAAAACAAACCCTCTCATAGGGCTGAACTGCCATGAATGCTCTGTACTGCTCTTCTCTCTTGCCAGATTCAGAAATACTCAAAGGCAAGAGTCTCCACCTAAACATCCTGTGTGCCCAGTTTCTAGCACAGACGATCTCTTTCATCAAAGCCATACAGGCACGAGGCTTAAGATGTCAAACAATACGGGACGCCCTTCCTTCTCCGCCCATCCCAAAGCCCTGTTTTGACCACACGTGGATCAGTTTCGTTGGAGCCTAGTTAGAAATACGTCTGAGTGCGCAGACCGCACAGTTCTGGGTAAACTATCAGCCACACGTCTGGCTCCCAGGCTGAGGAATGAAGCGCCTGTGGAACCGAGGCCCTCCGGGGACTGACGCCCCTCCCGAGGTACAGGTACCCCCTCCCGCCGCCGCAGAGGGGGTCACTAGCTCACTTCTGCTGTAATCGTGCTGGGGCTTCTCTGTAGTTTCACGCCCTCAATATCCCTCAGCAACACATTTTAGTTTTGAAAAGCGTTAGCAAACACAGCCGGGCTGGGTAAGGCAAGGGCGGGGTCCCCCCATCAGGTGCACGGGCCTGGGGAGGACGGTGGGCCTCGACCTCCCTGGCGGTACCCGAGGGGTGGCCCCGAGTGCGTGCCGGGGAAAGCGCCCGTGGGAACGAGGACTGGGCATCCCGGGGAAACAGAGTCCAGGGAAGTGGGCCGCTGCGCCTTTTCTCCGGCCCACCTCCAGCTCCGGGGGGCGCCAGAGCACACTGCCCTCGGGGAGGGGGGGGGGGGGGGGGGGCCTGAGCTGGCAGGTGTGGTGGGAAGAATGAAAGGGTCACCCGCACAAGGCACCCTCAGGTGACCGTGTGCTGCGGGCTCTTCTGGGCTCTCCGCTCACGTCACGGGAAACGAAGGACAGGCCACACTGGAGAGCCCTCCACGGCCCGCTCTGGGCCGCCGCCTCTCGGGCCTGGCCCGGCTCGCTTCACTGTCCCCCGAGGACTTGGTTTCTCTCCTGGGCTCGAGCTCCTGTTTCCCCCTTGCCATGTCTTTTTTTTTTTTTTTTTTAATTTAAAGATTTTATTTATTTACTCATGAGAGACACAGAGAGAGAGGCAGAGACACAGGCAGAGGGAGAAGCAGGCCCCACGCAGGGAGCCTGATGTGGGACTCGATCCCGGGACCCCAGGATCATGCCCTGGGCTGAAGGCAGATGCTCAACCCTGAGCCACCCAGGTGCCCTCCATACATATTTCTTACAGCTAATCTGCTTTACCAAAGACGTCACACTACGGTGGAAGCTTGTTTCTCTCTCTGCCGACAGGCGAGAGGCAGGCCGGAGGCTTTGCTCCACCGAGTCACAGTCACCCCAAGGGCTGTAGGCACCACTTCTGCTCACAGCCCATCGGCCAGAACTCGGTCTAGGCCCCCAGGGAGCTGCAATGGGTCCCCACTGGGAAGGCCCGTGCCCAGCTAAAACTCCCGGAGGTCTACACCTAAGGAAAGAAGGGGAGCGTGGAAATGAAAGTGAGCAGATTGTGCCTTTGTCTTTTTTTAGCCTTCTTTTTTATTCCAGAAGACCATATATACTCCATGGCTTTTAAGAAAGCATGGAAGGTATGTTTTTTTGAAATCTGGCTTGTCTAACAATGTTTTTTAGCTTACCCTCATATTTGACTCCGAGTTCCCCTGTCGATAGCTTCTAGTTGGAAATCGTTTTCCTCCAGAAGTTTGAAGACACTGCCCGTTGTCTAGTTTTCAGTGCTGCTGTTAGGTCTGAGGCCATTCTGATTCAGTCTTTGGTAGAGGACCTGTTTGGTTTTCTTATTTGTTTGATACTCTGGAAGGTTATCAAATCTTCCCTTTAAGCCCCATGCTCTGAAATATCACAGTGATATGCCTTGGTGAGGGTCTAGTTCTTTTCATACGTTTTGGGACCACATGGAAACTTGGAGGGTCCAGAGGCAATTTTATTGGGTTATTTTATACTTTCCTCCCCTCCATTTTTCTCTGTGTTCTCTTTCTGGAACTCATAGTAGTCAAATATTGCTTTTCCTGGACTTGCCCTTTAATTTTTGTTCTATTTCCTCTTGTTTGTTTGTTTTTTTCCCCCCGGAGGGAATTACTCATCCTTATCTTCATATTTTCCTAGTGAGTTTTTCATTTCTGACATCAGGTTTTTAACTGCCAACAGCTCTCCAGTGTTATTTGAATGTTCCTTTTTTATAGAATTGTCTTAGTTCCATGAATGCAATAGCTTATCTGAGATTATTGTGATTTTTTACTTTTACTGAGTTTTTTCCAAATATGATTTGTTTTATTTCCCAGAGTTCTTCTTAGTTGTGTTTTTTGTTCTTGTTTTTTACTTTTTCCTCTTGTTCTTGTTTTATAAATCCAAACACCTTTTTTTTTTTTTTTTTAAATCTCTCAAAGCTACTAATTATACTTGGAGCTTTTCTAAAAGCTGTATTCTGAGTCCTGCATTATCTCTAGTCTCCCTGAGTCCCTATTTTCTATTCCTGCTTTATATTTGAAGGCCATTCTGTGCCCTGCCCTGAACATTTGAGATCTGGCTGTTGGCACCTATTTAAGCATGAGGCACCAAAAACTGGTTAGAAGGCTTGTGGGCAGGGCAGCCCGGTGGGCTCCGTGGTTTAGCACTGCTTTCAGCCCAGGGCCTGATCCTGGGGACCCGGAATCAAGTCCCATGTCAGGCTCCTTGTGTGGAGCCTGCTTCTCCCTCTGCCTGTGTCTCTGCCTCTCTCTCTCTCTCTCTCTCTGTCTCTCATAAATAAATAAAATCTTTAAAAAAAAAAAAAAAAGACCTGTGTGCGTGGATTGGGCTCATCAACTGGTGACCTTCACCACAGTCTTTGTGAGAAAGTTACCTTTGCAACAAGGCCTCCCACCTGACATTCCCTATCCCTCTTCCTTATTTTTCTTTAGAGCAGTCCTCACTTAATTCAGAATGTGATTTATTTTGTGTGCTGTCCATCTTCACTAAAATGAAGCCAGGGATTTGTGTCTGTGTATTCACTGCTGTATCTGCAGCACTAAGACTGGTTGCACACAGTAGGCATTGGATAAATAGCTCTGAGATGTCTGCATGAATAAATGAATGAGTGATTAGGTGAAGATCCCCCAGAGGTTCGTTCCTGGATGTTTTTAAGCCAGTGAGTCTCCCCAGTGTCACGGCGGGGGTTGGGGGGCCCTACAGCCGGGTTCTGGCTGCTGAGCAGGGGAAAGGGACAGGCCAGCCTGGGGGTGCGCGGTCTCTCCCGTCATCTCCTCTGGCCGTCAGCTCCCTGCTGGGCAACCCTGCGTGATGTGCAGGCGTGGAAAGGGGTGTCACCCGGAGGGCGCCAAGAGCTTGGCACCAGCGGTGGGCAGAGGAAGCAACAAGGATAACCAGGCAAAAAAGTCACAGCCAAAGCTCTACACCCTGTTTACTTTAAAAGAAAGTGATTCGACCTCTTGCACGTGTGTTGTTTTACTAACTGCAGCCATAGGTCCGTGGCTTCCATCCTGCCCCCCCTCGGGGGGGCGGGGACACCTACCAGCCGAGTTCTTCCACGTTCAAGGCTGTCCAAAGATGGCCCTTAAGGGGAAATAACACCTAGGCTGATAAATGGGTCAGCGTGGCCCCAGTCATGCTATTTATATCCCAGGTAAGTATTATTAGACCATGATCTTAACATTTGGTTGTAAGAGAAACCACGTTCCCCAAGTCACTGTACCCTCGCAAATGTTAGCAGGTCCTGGGAAATCTGTTAAAGAATCGGCCTCCTAAAATATTTTAAGTACGATTTCTTTCTTATATTAATAGCAGTCTTTTCTTATTAAATACACTAAACATTTGAATGGGTAAAATGTAATCAATGGAATTCTAGTTTAACAGGTGATACTTAAACATAGGTCTAAAAATAAATAAATAAATAAAAAATAAATAAATAAATAAATAAATAAATAAATAAAATAAACACAGGTCTATATTTACACACAAATTTATATTTGCTGTCCCCAGGTGACTTTTCTGGTGAGCTGTGCAAAGCTGAGGCAGGGAGGAGAGAGGCAGGGGTATTAGGGGAACCAATGGAAGTGCAGAACTATGTGTCACCTTTCTGGGGTTGCACCTAGCATAACTGGGGTTTGATGCCTTCTGGTTCTTTCTGTCCAGTCAAGGTCCTCCCTCCCTGCTAGCAGGGCTGTAGCCTCTGGGTGCCTGCAGCTGAGCTTTCTCAGGAAAGAGCAAAACAACTGCCTTCTCGATTTTCTCTTGTGTGGCTTGTGTGAAACTTGGAATACTTTATAAGTACAATTACAGGCTGTATTTAAGTGAGGCTTTTCTACGCCTTTCCTTATTATTCTAACAAGCCATCGTGAGGATCAGATATGAATGTTCTTTACCACGATGTGCCCTGACTTCTAGCCAGAGGTGTCAAACAGGGACCAGAGGATCCGCTCTGGGAACGAAGAACTGACAACCCCCGGGAAATCAGAGAATTCAACCAGAAGATGTGGCCACGAGGGCTGTCCCCTAGCATCTCAAGTGCAGCCCCCGTGTGTGGCAAGAGTGTGCCCATGAAGCCGACTCGGATTGCCTTCACCCAGCTGCTTGCTTGGAAGATGTCCCTCACAAACCCAGTCACTGGATGATGGGAGAGGGCCCCAGAGTGCAAGGGAAGGAAAAGATGGGCTACAGGCTGCCTCCCCAAAGGGAAGACTGTGGGTAGCCTGAGACAGGCAAAATGCAGACTAACCCAAAAGGAGCTGTGCTTTTCCCAACCCAGGAAGCCTGAGGCAGGCAGCACTGTGGAGGGGATAAATGTGGCTCTGGACCACCTTTGAGGACAACTTACCCCACCCAGGTATGGCCCATTGGCTCAAAGACTGTCCTTAATATAACCGGAAAAATTCCCCTTGTCCAAAGGAGGGATGGAACAGCACCTCTTCAAACACACCCCAAGCTGGCAAGAGAAGAGAAATCCCCCTTTATAGGAACTTGAGGAGTGAGGGATATGTGTTCCTTACTAATGGGATCATCTTCAATATGAGGCCTCTCCTCCCCACTGGTTATTCTTTGACTTCAGGAGAGTGGACCCTGTGGCCTGCAGAACCCTGGCATGGTCTCAGGACTATTGAGAGGGTCAGAGAATAAACACAGGTAATCCCATTTTCCACAGGTATACATAAAGAGGTGCCTTTCTATGTATCTTTTACTGCATGGATTTTTTCTACTATTTTAAATCTTTTTTTTTTTAATTTTTTTTTATTTATTTATGATAGTCACAGAGAGAGAGAGAGAGGTGCAGAGACACAGGCAGAGGGAGAAGCAGGCTCCATGCACTGGGAGCCCGATGTGGGATTCGATCCCGGGTCTCCAGGATCGCGCCCTGGGCCAAAGGCAGGCACCAAACCGCTGCGCCACCCAGGGATCCCCGATTTTTTCTATTATTTTAATAACAGTAAACAACTGGTTTACCCAATTAGAAGGTTTTCTTGGTTTATTTTCCTGTATGGCAGCAGCAGCAACAGGAAATAAAATATAAATTCATTTAAAGAATCACTGCATGTAGGGGCACCTGGGTGGCTCAGTGGTTGAGTATCTGTTTGCTGCTCAGGTCATGATCCTGGGGTCCCGAGATCCAATCCCACGTTGGGCTCCCTGTGGGGAGCCTGCTTCTCCCTCTGCCTGTGTCTCTGCCTCTCTTTCTGTGTCTCTCACAAATAAATAAATAAAATCTTAAATATTTTGATTAATTATATGTACATGCAGCAATCCTTTTTTTTTAAAGATTTTATTTATTTTATTTCTTATTTAATTTATTTATATAATTTTTTTAAGTAGGCTCCATGCCCAGCGTGGAGCCCAACATGAGGCTTGAACTCATGACCCTGAGATCGAGACCTGAGCTAAGATCGAGTTGGATGCTCAACCGGCTGAGCCACCCAGACACCCCAATACTTAATTTATTCTAAAAAAAAGAGCATCCCAGCATTTCCAGTACCTTTTGACCATTACTGTTTTCTCTGTCGATGGTTAAAGCACAACCACTATACGTGGAGAGGCTGTGGTCTGCTCCATCTTTTAATACTGAAAACATGAGGAAGGGAGGTTGTCCACAGTTTGGAAATATTAGAAACTATTGCCCTGTAGCAAAGAGATGGCTAACAGCACTAGTCCTCAGTCTTCCTACTTAGATCAGAATCTAGAAAACAGCTGCAGTCTAAAAGCAGTATCGGGTAACAGTTAACTCATCCGAAGGTCAGTGTATAATGCATTTTATCCCATGTTTCCTAGGCATTTTTAAAGGGCTATAGAATACCCATTGGCTGACAAAGAATCTAAAAGTCTGGATGTTATGACAAAAGGAGCTTAGGAAAAAAGACCCAGCTGCTCTCACCCGGTGCCAAGCTCATTCTAGTTTTGAACATGTTTTCCACTCATGTGATCCTCACGGCAGCCTGATAAGCCGAATACTATCACCATAATTTCCATTCTAAAGATGTAAAACCTAAGACACGAGAGAGGTTAAGTAAGTTGCCCAGGGTCTCTCTGCAGAGCTAGGATTTGAGCCTAGTAGGCTTCAGGAGCAGATACTGATAACCACGCTGCCCTTCACTAGGCCTTTCATTGTGAAGAAGACCTACCTGTGTTTCCTGGTCCAAAAGAATGACTAAAGGGCCTCTGCGGGTCTCTGAGCACCAAACCACAACCACAAGAAATGATCTGATATTTTTCCAGCAGGGACTGTCTCTGTGCTCAGAGTTTCCTAGAGTAGGTTCTTAAAAACAATGACTCCATGCCACATGAAAAAGGAGGTCTGATGGTCAAACGAGTTTGACCACAATGTGAGCTACACAATGTGCTGGCTGCAAGATTTGCATTCATTTTGAGAATCTAAGCGTTTTATCTGATAAACTTTAAAAACTTACGCACTTGTATCCAATTCAATACGTAAGAAACTTGGAAGTTGATATTCCATCTTAATGACAAGTAAAATGCTGAATAAACCAAAACAGTACCAGTGTTCTTGAGATCCATAAGAGGAATGAAGTCACAGGGTAAACCACTGCTTCCCAAATTGTTAAGACAGCCAGATGCAGAGAATCACAACTGACCAGAGCAGGGAGCTCCAAGAGAATTAGTGCCAGGCTAGGGAAACCTGTAACTGTCGAATTGCTGGAGGCTCTGTGTGGACTACAGGCCACCCCCAGATGACTGGGGCCCCCACACTTTTGTGAGCTTTACTTCCTGAAGTTATAACCAGCTTCTCACTGTAAATACTGGAGAAAAGTCCCTTCATGCTTCCAGCAGGGGAAAGGGGGAAAAAAAGCGTCTGAAGAATTCCAGAACACTCTGTTTTTCTTAACAAGGTCTATTCTTAGGAGTTAACTCTAACTGGGGCCTAAGCTGCTGGGCTTTTATCAGAAACTAACTGACCTGGGGGAGGGGAAAACCCAATTTCAACCCCCTGTAGTCTTCCACAAGGGAAAAAGGAGATACCCAACTCTAGTCTGGCCATCCTATCCTACATGGCTGAAGGAGGGGGCTGACACGTGAAGCTTAGAGTCCAGAAGCATGGGCTCACTAAAACCTGAAACCTACTCCAAGGACCACAGAAGGCTTCCCTTCCCTCCACACATCATACCACCACATTACTATAGTCTTACTTATGGCAGGTACCTAGTACATCGTGAAAAAATGGTAAGGCATATTAAAAGACAAAAAGCACAATTGGAAGAGAAAGAAAGCACAGATTCAGATATAGATACGGCAGAGATGTTGGGATTATCAGACTGGGAATTTAAAACAACCATGATTAATATGCTAAGGGTTTTAGTGGACAAAGCAGACAGACAGCAGGCAAGAACAAATGGGCAATGTGAGTGGAGAGTTGGAAATGCCAAGAAATGGAATGATAGAGATCAAAAACACTGCAAGAAAATTCAGAAAAAGCATTTGACAAAATCTAGCACCAATTTATGATTAAAAACTCTCAGTAAACAGAATAGAGGGGAACTTCCTCAACTTGATAAAGAATATCCACAAAAAGCCCACAGCTAACATTATACTTAATGGTGACAAACTTGAAACTTCCCCAGCAAGATCCAGTATGAGGCAGGAATGTCCCCTCTCACAACCCCTCTTCAACATCTTCCTGGAAATTCCAGCTGATTCAATAAGACAAGAAAAGGCAATAAAAGGTATACGGATTGGGAAGAAAGATATACAACTGTCTTTGTTCATAGATGACATAATCATCTATGTAGAAAATCTAAAAAAACTTGCCAAAAAACTCCTGAAACTAGTAAGCAATTGTAGCAAAGTTGCAGAATAGAAGAGTAATATACAAAAATCAGTCACTTTCCTATATACCAGCAACAAAGGGAATTTGAAATTAAAGACACAATATTAGCACCCCCTCCAAAAGAAATACTTATGTATAAGTCTAACAAAATATGTAAAAATCTATATGAGGAAAACTACAAAAGTCTGATTAAAAACAAAATCCAAGAACTAAACAAGTGGAAGGATATTCTATGTTCATGGATAGATAAAGTCAATATTGTCAAGATGTCAGGTCTTTCCAATTTGATATATAGACTCAATACAATCCCAGTCAAAATCCCAGAGACTATTCTTGGATGTTGATAAACTCATTCTAAAGTTTATACAGAGAGGCAAAAGACTCAGAATACTGAATACAATATTGAAGAAGAATAAAGCTGGAGGATGTCAAGGACTTCACCACCTGACTTCAAGATTTAATTATAAAAACCTCTAGTAATCTGGGCAGCCCAGGTGGCTTGGCGGTTTGGCACTGCCTTCGGCCCAGGGTCTGATCCTGGAGACGGGGGATCGAGTCCCACATCGGGCTTCCTGCATGGAGCCTGCTTCTCCCTCTGCCTGTATCTCTGCCTCTCTCTCTCTCTCTCTCTCTCTCTCTCTCTCTGTGTGTGTGTGTCTCTCAGGAATAAATAAATGAAATCTTAAAAAAAAAAAAAACTCTAGTAATCAAGATGTTGTGGTATTAAGTGTCTATAAGAATAGACAAATAGATAAATGGAACATAACAGAGTCCAGAAATAGACCATGTATCAGTGTAAGTCTACCAATTGTAACAAATGCACCATTCTGGTGGGGGATGTGGATAATGGGGAAAGCTACGCATGTGCAGAAGCAGGGGTATATGGGAAATATCTGTATCTTCTGCTCAATTTTATTGAGTAGGTTCTAAAACTACTTTAAAAAACAAAGTTTATTAGGGGATCCCTGGGTGGCTCAGCGCTTTAGCTCCTGCCTTCGGCCCAGGGTGTGATCCTAGGGTCCCAGGATCAAGTCCCACATTGGGCTGCCTGTGAGGAGCCTGCTTCTCCCTTTGCTGGTGTTTCTGCCTCTCTCTCTCTCTCTGTCTCTCGTGAATCAATAAGTAAAATATTAAAAAATAATAAAGTTTATTAAAAACAAAAAATAAAAAAACCTTCTGCTCTTAGCCTCACCAGACCCCAAATACAAACAAACTTACAACCTCTCTCCTTTCCCTGAGATACAGGAAGAAGACAACAATGGCTGAACGGTGGGGAAACGGCTCCCTGAGAGGTATCTCCAGCCTGGAGGGATGATATGGGAGGAGGTGACTTAGGGTCATAACAGGTAGGATCAATTGTGCTCTAAATCCATTTATCCAGAAATAAAAGTTTTTATCCAGTTTTGCTGGTCTTCACTGAGCCATAGGTTTACAGTGGTTATTAGACCAGTTAGAAAACATTTTTCTAGCTACTTTTGTTTTATTTTCTTTCCTTCCTTCCTTCTTCCTCCCTTCTCTTGCTCCCCCATTAACTACATTTCTGCCTTTTCATTTCCTTCTTCCTTTTTTAAAAAATTAACTTTATTTAGGCATGTTTTGTAGCTCATGTAACTGTACCCACCCATGTACAGTTCAATGAAACCACATTCATCAAAGTTGTAAAGCTCCAGTCGGAACTGGCCTAAGACCTGAAATTGCTATTCCAAGGACAGATATATATACATATATATACATATACATGTATATATATGTATGGACAGATATATATACATATATATACATATACATGTATATATATGTATATATATCTGTGTATAATATATATATATATATATATGAATTCAAATTCTGGTTGGGCTACGTCCTAGCTGTATGCCTGTGGCTAAGGAAATCTCTTCAGTTTGGGCTCTTATGAGAATTAAAATTCACTAATTAAAATTAATTAAGATGCAAGAGGATTAACAGGGAAACTTCACTCTCTGACTGTTGGGGCTGAATGTGTCTTACAACCAGGTACCTTTTGCTCTGATCACTTCCTGCCAGGATATGTTGATTGTTTTCCAGGCTTCAGTCCGGGTTATTTACTTCAAATATTAACTACCAGGTAGCTATGTTAACCAGTCATAGCACTTGAAGAATCATGGTCAGAGTAGACCTTGGGAGAAGGTGGGACTTTCCTGGGAGAAGGGTGGGGACGCTGTTTGCTACTCGGTAGAGCATGTGGGCTTTGGAATAAGCTCTCCTTCTTTCCATTGTGCTGGCTATTAACAATGTGATCTTAGGCTATTCCTCATTGTGCTCACTTTAAAGCGGACCTACTGACAGCACCTGGCCCACTCCGTTGCTGGGATGATAAGATGATAATAACAGTTAAAACTTTTAAGAGTGCTAACTCTGTGCCAGACACTGGCTTCAGCATTTTACACATATGACCTTACTGACTCTCCCCATGAAACTAGGAAGTTGCTACATCCATCAGCTCCATTTCATCAATGCACACTGTCCAGGAGAAGCCATTTTGCGTGTCTGAGGTCACTTAGCAGGAGGTAGAGCTGGGATCTGAATCAACCTAGGCAGTCTGGCTTCATCAGTCGGCCCACCAGACTACCTTCCTATGCTCCAGTGTCTCTTCCACAGGAAAGAATGCATGCAAAATGCCTGACAAAATGCTTAGTAGACGTGCAGTAAGTGGTAATGGTGACATAATAAATGATACTTCAATTTGCCCAGGCCCCATCAGCCTATGGAATTCATTCCAGCCTATGGAATTCCAATGAATTCATTCATTCAGAGTGTAACAGAAATTTCACTCAATTATACTCCTGACTGTATGACATAGGCCCCCCCTCCCGAGTCTCCCAAAGTTATTCCTGGGTGTCTCCTGGCCTCCAGCACTTTCTACTCACCGAAGGCCCTGCCAGTAAGGTGGGGCCTCACCCTGCTTCTATTGTGTCTCCTGTGCCCCTCCCCAGGGCCAAGGCCCCTGGTCCCTAAGCAGAGATGGGACATCTGGGCCATAACAGTCAATGTGGTTGCCTCAGACCTAGTATGTCTGCTGGGCTCTCCAACAACTGTGTCCTCTCACATTCAACAGATGTTTCTTAAGCAGCTGTTATGCTTCTAAAATGGTGCTAAAAGCTGAGGACCCCTATTTGGGAAATTTTTATGTTAAAGTCCAGTCCAAGGGTTAAATCAGGCATGTGATCGTCACCTCTCTCAACCACGGGCAATGCTAGGTGGGCTTGGAAGATTAAACCAAATATCCTCTTGTATCACAAACCCTACCTGATAGGGACTCCTGTTCTGAGACATAAATATATGAAGAAAGAAACAAGCAATCAGTATGTCTGCCCTGGTACCCTATAGCAGTCTGGGTACCCCTGGTGCCTACTAATACTAAGGTCCCATACAAGATCAGCTTTTCTTAACATATCCAAAGTAATGAGGGTTAGAAAGAGAAAGTCTTCTTGGTGGCATGCAGCTTAGGAAAATATCCAGGCAATTCTTTACGATAAATCCCAATTTACTTTATCCAAAGGATCTGCTTTATATTTGGATTCTTGCTAAGGAAATGCCTTCACTTTTGCTTCCCATCTATTCAAGAACATCATTCAAACCTCACCTGGGCACTGCTACATTCTAGTCTGCCTTCCTACTACCCGTTACCAGGGGTTCCATCTGTGGCCTCTCAGGCGTTCTGGTAGGTAACTCTACATCAAAATGTCCCAGTTTGCTCTGAGACAATTCATTCCTCAGAGGAAGTCAGTATAAACTTAGAAAACCGACTCTACTCTTCTTCCAACAAAGGGGACGTAAGACCCAAGAACAATGATGTGTCCAGTTACCATGGGGACCACGGGGAGAGAATTAGAAATTTCTAGGAAAATAAAAGTGGTCTGTGTAAATTTTATGAAAGCTGAAACTGAGGAAACTGTAGTTATTTTTCTCCAGCTTTAAACATATTAAAGCAAAGGCCAAAAAGCAAGACTTCCAACCAGGAGGAAGGGCAAAGCATTCAGAGGAGTGAAGCAAGCCTGTGTAAAGGGAACAGGGGCTATTAGGAACTCCCTGACACCTGTGGGAAGCATTCCTGGGACCCACAAAACTGGTTTAACCATGCTTTGACCTTCTAGGACCTTCAGTTTAAAAAAAGATTATTTATGATTATGCTCCAGTGTTGCTTCCAATTCTTACAGCAGCTTGATTTTTTTTTTTTTTTTTTTTTTTTTTTTTTTTTTAATCAGAGAATTAGGTAACAAAGAGGTAGACAATTTTCAGGAAAAAAAAATGTATACTGGGGGAACAGTAGCAAAATCTGTCATTGTAAACAAAAAAGATTTAGGGACTCACATTTCCTCTTTAAACCTTTCAAGAGCACATACATAGGACTGGGCCTAAGGCCTTCTGGAAGTTGTTTTACTTTCATTCACGGAGAATTCGGAGCCCTGCATCACCTGCTTGGCAAGAGGGTCAAAGACGCAGCACACAGCATAAGCCCAGAGAAACCTTGAGTTTGAGAAGAGACTGAAGGTCAACGGTAATGTGAGGTGAGTCCGGTAGGAGGCTTAATGTGTGACCTTGAGCGTCTGACTCTCCCCCACTCACCACCCTCACCCCCACCAATAAAGAGGAATCATGCTGGGAAGCTGGGTTTTGCCTGGCTGCAGCACAGGCCGAGGTCTCGAGGGAAACTGTTGGCTTTCGCTTAAACTCTTTAAGAAGCAGAATCAGAAAAATGAGAGCAGCGTAACAGAGCTAGAAAAACTATCAAGGACCCAGAGGTGGGCCTTGGGTCTAGAGGTCAAAGTTCAAACTGATAGAGGACGGGGAGGGAGGAGGCCCTGGAGTAGGGCAGGTGCATGCTTCAGACCCAAGAGACATGGAAGTGTTGTCTATGCGGTTTCTGTGGACCAGTGGCATGGGCCTCACCTGGGAACTTGTTTCAGATGCTAATTCCCGGGCACTAGCCAAGACCCGCAAATTCAGAACTTCTGGGCTGGGGCCCAGCATTCTGCTTCTTAAAAAGCCCTTCAGGTAATTCTGATGACGACTATAGTTTGAGAAGAGCTGGCTTAATAAATTACAGAGTTAAAGGTACTGAGACCCTACTTGCCCCCTTAAATGGTACTGAGGACAAAGGACGTCATTCACGTCGCCTCTGTGTGAAGGAAAAGGGTGTATTAGTTTCCTGTTGCTGCTGTAACAAATGATCACAACCGAGAGGCCTAGAGCAACACAAATCTGTTTTCTTATAGATCTGGAAGTCAGAAGTCGAAAATCGGTCTGCAGGGGCTAATGCTGTCAGCAGGGTTCCCTCTGAAGGCTCAGGGGAGAATCTGTTCCCTTGCCTTTTTCAGCTTCTGGGGACTCCCTTTCTTCCTTGGCTCATGAACCCCTGTCTCATTTTCAAACCCCTCCTCCCCACATTGCCTCCTGTACTCTTACTGCACTTCTTCCTTCTCCTAAGGGCACTTGGGGTTACGAGAGACCCATTTAGAACAATCTCAAAATCCTTAACTTAATCAAACCTGCAAAAATCCCTTTTGCCCTGAAAAGTAACATTCACAGGTTCTGGGGATTAGAATGTGGATATTTTTAAGGGGGGGGAGGGGCTATTGTTCTGTCTACCACAGGAGGAAAATGAAAATATGCATTTTCAGTGCTCATATTCATGTTAGTAAACACTGTAATGATGCCTAAGAAACAGATGCAAGTGATTACTATGGGGAATGTGGGAAACGGGGTGAAGGAAAACACATGAGAGCCAGGACTCCTTTCCCAAAGTATACTTTTTGTATTGTTTTGAGCTTTCAGCCTCACAAACATATTACCTATTAGAAAATGGTAACACTACAAAATAAAAAGAATGAGAAACCTTTTTAATATCTTTTGGCTGTCGAATTGCTCTGCTTGAACACAGCAGAGACTAAACCTCTGGCAACTTTGTGGAGTCAGAGAAGGTTTAAGTATTAAGAGAAAAACATTCCAGTAATGATGTAGCTGCTAGAGGAAGAAGGAATAAATTAAAGGACACTCATTCCTGTTAACAAAACAAGACGGGCACTAAGTCATACATGAGGAGCTGAGCTCAGCCTTCAAGAGTATTAAGCTCTGACAGTCCAGCAGGACAACTAAGAATTTGAGAACTAGCTTCGAGTGCCAAGGAAGTCGCCTCAGGGCAGTTACAGGCTCATTTGCATGCAAACACTGTGTGTAACGCTGGGAGCTGCTTCCCCTTCCTTATTCACAGCAGAAACTTCTGTCCCCCCAGCTCATCTTTCTGCTGACCTTCCATGGCGACTCCCAGGCAGGTCACTTTGTACATGATCTGCACCCCCCTCAATGGTGCAGAACTTACCGCTCTTCCATTCTGTTCATTGAGTCCCCAGAGAACCAGCCATCATGGTCACTCCATGTCCCACGTGCCAGCTGACTCAGGCCACTCCTGACACAGGGCAAACAAAGCTTCAAGAGTGAGCACACTACTTCCTGGAATTAACAAGTTTTTGATTATTGGTCCAATGGAAGCAACCTGGCCTTTTCAGGGCCATTTATTACACAGGGTCTATGTCAGTCTCATACTTGTCGGAGGGTTACGGAGGGGTCATGAAGATAAATCAAGACACTGTCCCCCTGCCCTCAAGTTACAGCTGACTATTCACCACCCTCCATAAATACCTAAAATGCATTCAGTGCCATAAAAGGTATGAATAAGGAGCTAAGGAAAAACACCTGTAGAAGCAATTCATTCTTATTCACACACAGAAGCAATTCTTAACCTCGTAGAGAGCAAAAGAGATAGGATGTTTAAGTGGGGTTTTACAGGATATGCATGAGTTTGCAAATACCCAGGGAATGGCAACCCAACCCAAGCCATGGAAGAGTCCGTCTTCCACATGTCAAGGTTTTTTTTTTTTTTTTTTTAAAGATTTATTTATTTATGATAGACAGAGAGAGAGAGAGAGAGAGAGAGGCAGAGACACAGGAGGAGGGAGAAGCAGGCTCCATGCCGGGAGCCTGACGCGGGACTCGATCTCGGGACTCCAGGATCACGCCCTGGGCCAAAGGCAGGCGCTAAACTGCTGAGCCACCCAGGGATCCCCATGTCAAGGCTTTTAAAACAGTCGAGGCTAGTTATGAAAGCCTGCGATGACAGTGAGGGCTGTGGAGGTTCTTCTACAGGCATGGGGTTCCTCTAGAAGAGCGTATTGCCAGGGCAGATTTGTGTTTGCAACATAATTCCAGGGGAACAGTGGAGGCATTTATGAGTTTAGCAGACTTTACTAGCAATTTGCTAACCTGGGGAGAGATTATAGTGCACAAACCATTTTCATGTTATGATCATCTTGTCTTTCTTCCTCTCCTATCTGGCCTCCTCAGGCCTGGCAAGTCCCACATTCTTCTTCTTCTTCTTCTTTTTTTTTTTTTTACTAAGATATAGCTGACATGTAACATTGTATTAGTCTCAGGTGTACAAATAACCATTCACTATCTGTATATACTGCAAAATGATCACCACAGTTAGTCTGTTGTGTTCAGATTCCACATATAAGTGAGATCACATGGTATTTGTTCTTCTCTGACTTATTTCTCTTAACGTAACCCCCCTCAAGGTTCATCCACGTTGTCACAAATGGAAAGATTTCATACTTTTTTAATATGTGAATAAATTCCATTGTACGTATACACCACACTTTCCTTATCCCTTCATCCCTGATGGACACTTAGGTTGTGTCCATGTCTTGGCTATTGTAAATAATGCTGCAATGAACATGGACGTGCAGAGATCGCCTCAAGTTAGTATTTTCATTTTTTTTTTCAGATAAATACCCAAATGTAGAATTGCTAGATCATATGGTAGTTCTATTTTTAATTTTTTGAGGAACCTCTACACTGTTCTCCATAGTGGCTGCACCAATCTACATATCCACGAGCACTGTATGACAGTTCCCTTTTCCCCACATCCTACCCAACATGTTATCTCATCTTTTTTGATAATAGCCACTTTAACAGGTGTGAGGGGATACTTCCTTGTGGTTTTGATTTGGATTTCTCCACTGAACCATCTTTTCAGGTGCCTGTTGACCACCTCTGTCTTCTTCTTTTTAAAAAATTTTTTTCTTTTAAATTTCTTTATTCATGAGAGATACAGAGAGAGGCAGGGACATAGGTAGAGGGAGAGAAACAGGCTCCCTGAGGGGACCCTGATGTGGAACTCATCCCAAGACCCAGGATCAAGGCAGAGGCTCAAGCTCAACCACTGAGCCACCCAGGTGCCCTTCTCTATGTCTTCTTTAGGAAAAAAATCTCTGTTAAGATTCTCTGCCCATGTTTCAATCACATTGTTTTATTTTGCTTTGTTACTTTTGAGATGTATGAATTCTTTATACTTTTTAGATATTAATTCTTATAAGATAAATGTTTGCAAGTATTTTCTTCCCTTTAGTAGCATGCCTTTTCATTGGGTTGGGAAATTCCAACTTCTTAACCCTTAATTATGCAGAGTGGCTTCTCTACTTCTCAAAAGTCTTGGCCCCAACCAATACTCAAGCCCATAGGGCTCACTTCCATGCTAAATAATTATCAATGCATTTTTCTGCATAAAGGCAATTATTTTGTTAAGAGAAATTCTGGTACAAGCTGCTATAGGCAATATAAATTTCTTTATCTTCTCACAGGCATCTACAACATCAGCAATATTCTATGGAGATTATCCAAGAAACATAATTATGCTTGAGAAACAGACAGTATTCCCAAATTTATTCCATCCAGCATTTCAACATCTGAGATTAAAGAACTGTAGGACACCATGTTAAACTTGTTTTAAAAAAAGGTTTATTTGTTACAAAATGTTAAATACTAAAACTAAAAACATATAAATTCAGGTCAGGCTATATTAAAATACACACATACCCTTCTTAGCAAAATTATTAAAGATTGAATTAAACAGAAGCATTAAATAAAATAAAGTACTCGAGGAAATTTTTTTTCCTAAGTAAGTACATCAGTGTAGTGTAGTTTTTAAAATTACAATTGAAAAGTTTAGCTGTCTTGGAAGTTAAATTTATCCAATTGTTCGGTTTTCTGCCACTGTCCAATAGGAGGCCACCATGCTGGCCTGGACGGGTGAATTTCAGTTATGTTACTGAAACTTCTATTTTATAAACCTACTCTTTTATAATAGGAACAGAGAGTAGTCAGAAGTATACAAAGGGTTATTTAAGGTGAAAACCTGGCCCAGAAAGAAGAGGCCTTAGTTCTATCACTCAGTATCTTCTCTAATTAAAATGATTGGTGAATATATTGAAGCAGAGATGAACACAAAGCGTACATTCATCTAGAAATACTCTTTCAATTAAAAACAAAACAAACTCAAAAGGAGCACTCATTTCTCCAAGATAGTTTATAAGTACTCTTAAATTTCTTGTTATTTTAAATTGAGTTAATTCAAAGGTACTGAAGAGTCTAGATTTAAAAACTAATTTGATTACTGTTCTGACTAGCTCTGAGGAGCCACGACATCAATGTGTTTGAGTCTCTCACACAGGTGGTAAAGAACTTTCATAATAAAATCGACAATCTCAACCAATACCTACAGAGCACCAGCTTCCAAACTCAACTTCCATCCAGGTCAAACAACTTAAAAAGTATCTATGGTCTATGTAAATGTTAAATAGTATTACCAAGAAAATACTTTATTTTGCTTTAAAACTTAATATTCTTTTCCATTTCCTACCTCAAAGGTTATTGATTTAGAATTTTAAGTGCTGTCATTCACATAGGGCAAAGACTATGCTTATGAAATAAGGTCATAAGGCTATCACTGTGGTTTAAAAGACTGTAAATGTGATGAATTTCTAGAAATCTACTATCGCATTTATTGTTTACAATGCTTATCCTTATCAAATGGGATTTGCCAAGAGTTGATTAACTCAAGTGATTAAAATACAAAAACATAAAATGCATTCCAGTAATCTTCACCAATACGATCTAATTAAAATCAGGTTTCTTGGAAGATATATATAGGGCATTTTTACTGTTCTACTCTGACAGTGTTGATAGCCATCCAAGGACTAACTGTATCGTATTATATCTAATACTATGGTATAAAACTGTTTCATCAAATGTTTGAATAGTTGGAAACACTCGGTGTCCTTAAAAGTCATTAGAAATGTAAAAAAAATACATCCCAATACTGAATTACAGATGAAAATGATGTTAATAACTAGTAATCTGGTTTTCCATCTCTCAGCTTGTGAGCTTCCAATGTAATTATTTCTGTTGATTGTGTAATACAAGGGAAACTATACTTCTATCCTAGTACCATTTTCTATGTACTGAGTCTTTGATTTATGACTTTTTAACTTACTGACTTATCTTGAAGGACAAGGTTCATGCTGCTCCTCATTAAATAATCTTGCAGTCCTCAGAAAGAATTCAAACAATTTGAGCTGCTGACCTCCTTAAGCTTAGAAGTACACAAAACCAAAAACTCTTAAGCCACTGATTGCAAGTTCTCTAGAAAGCATCTCTTCCTACGAGGACCTTTATAACTGTTTTAAATTCACACTGATCAGTTGCTTTTATCAACATCCCAGTCTGAGAAGGAGGAAGAATGCATTTGTTCAACTGTGACAGATCCAGAACCGTGAGTGTTTGAAAGCTGAGAAAACACAAAGCATGTCTCTCTGGCCCGCCGAGGTGGAGCAGAGGCCCTGGATGGTACAGACTTCCCCAAGGATGGGAAATCCTATATGAGCTCTTCCCTCCATGTCGGTGCCTCTTTTTTTGGTTTCAGAGAGAATGATGTTTGAGCAAGAAAATACAGTACATATCCTGCTAGGAGATACACATAATTTGGGGGGCCCAGTACAAAGCAAAAATGCAAGGCCTTTCTTTAAACATTATCAAGAATTTCAAAATGGCAACAGCAGAGCATCGAACCAAGCATGGGGCCCCAGTGTCACTAGAGGTTACATGGCCGTAAAGCCAGCCCTGTTTAGGTTCCCTGCCCATGGAAGAGACAGGTGGCTCAGCTAGGTTGTCCACATAAAAAACAAATTCTTTTCATGATGGTTCAAATACTGTCACTCATTTGAAACCACGTGGCATTTCACTTTCAAAATCCCATGCAAATTTCTATTCCTAAAATATCAGATTGATCAGCTTTACTCTGGATTCTTCATTATTGAAATAGTCATACTGGGTCTTTAAAATGCCCCTTATTTTAATAGAGCAATTAATCAGACATGATGAAAAATTTAAATTAATCCTACATGATTTTTTTTAATTTAAATATTTCTTAACTGGGAGGGGTATCAATATCACTAAAGCAACAGGGCATCTTAAAAGGAAATACTAGCTGTAGGACAGCTTTATATACTAGGATGGTGAAGCCATAGTTTTAGCCTATGGTATATTTTGTTCCCTTTTAAGACCACAATAGTAATTTTTTTCAGAGAACTAACAAACACATTAAGCTGTATGATAATTCTTTTAACGCCCACATTGCCTTCAGTCACATAATCTTGATGGAACACAGAGGTATCCCATTCTTCTCCTTCTTCATAATAATAATAATAATAATAATAATAATAATAAGCAAATGTATATAAAAGCTCTGGGTTACATTACTAAGCAACGACATTTCCGAGAGTGAATATACTTCCTGTATTCCGCAAGCTGCTTCAAGTACATATTCGATGGCCATCTGTGCTTTTCAACAAAGCTGCGTTCTTCCACTAAAATTTTTAGAAAAAGAATGTTAATTGCATATATTTTTATTTTGGATCAAGTTTAGATATTAACTATTGATTTCCTATTTAACGGATGAGCTCCGAGCTTGGCTACATATCCCCTACCTTTCCAAACTCAAGGTTTCCACAATTGTTTAACACAGCTTTGGTGAAATCAGTCATCAGGATTTATATTATTATGTGATTTGCAACAATATACATCTGATCCACTGCTTCATCAAGTAGTATTTATAGTCTTTTGTTTTTCCAAGAGAGATGTATTTTTCTTGGAGATGGCAACAGACTTGTTTTTCATTGTTTTCTTGGTAGCTGCCTCACCCTTCCAAACTTTTCGAGGCCCTCTCGATTCTGTTCTCTCCCCAGCCAGTCACCAAACAAGCTCTGCACCCTCACCGGAGCCCTGCACTGCCCTGCTTTCTAGGCCTGCTTCGTGCTTCCAGCTCTTGGACTCCAGGCCCTTGACTCAGTTTATTTTCCATTTTTGGTGAAGTATAACCTTTATTAGTTCCCTGAAAAAGGGGTTACATATGAAATATTTTTGAGACCTTGCTTGTGGTGAAACATCTTTATCCTCTTCACACACAATTGGTAATTTGGTTTGGTACAGAATTCTAGGTGGACAACTTCCCTCAGAATGTTGACAACAGAATTCCACTGCATTCTAGTTTCTAAGGTCATTAAGTACTCGACTACCGTTCAGATTTATAGCTCTTGGCAAGTCATCTGTGTTCTTTTAAAACTTTTATGTTTTTCTATTTATAGCTGGTGTTCTTCCATGTTCTAGTGATGGGCTTTGTTCACTCATAAAGCTGAGCTTTTAGCAGATCCTTTCAATAGGAAGACTTGGGTCCTTCAGGACTATGATAATTTCTTGTATTATTTCTTTGATAATTTCCTCTCCACTATTTCATTCTGTATTAACTTCTTTTAATCAGATACTTCATCTCTTGGATTGAGCTCAAAGTTTTAAAAAAAGTTTCTCTCCTCTCTTTTTGTCCTACTTTTTGGGAGATGTCCTCATCTTTATCTTTCTTTCTTTTTTTTTTTTTTTTTTTAATAATTTTTTTTTTTTTTTTTTTATGATAGGCACACAGTGAGAGAGAGAGAGGCAGAGACACAGGCAGAGGGAGAAGCAGGCTCCATGCACCGGGAGCCCGATGTGGGATTCGATCCCGGGTCTCCAGGATCGCGCTCTGGGCCAAAGGCAGGCGCCAAACCGCTGCGCCACCCAGGGATCCCCTCATCTTTATCTTTCAACTCACATGTAGTTGTTTCAACTCTTATTTATTTAGATGCTTTTTTGTTTAGTTTTGTTTTCGGTATCATGTTTGTAATTTCCAAGAACAATTTCTTGTTTTTGTATTGTTAAACGATGATAAAGCATATATAACATAAAATTTACTATTTCAATGACTTTTACGTATATATGCAGTATTGTTATGTACATTCACATTGTTATGCAATCAATCTCCAGAGCTCTTTTCATCTTGCAAAACTAAAACTCTATACCCATTAAACAACACCCCATTTCCCCTTCTCCCCAGGCCTGGCAACCACCATTCTACTTTCTGTCTCTCTGAATATTGTTTCTTTATAAATAACATTCTATCCTGCTTTGTAGATTTGTGTCTCTTATTCTCTGAGGACATTAATTTTAGGATTTTTAAAGGCTGTTTTTCTATTCTTTGTTCCTCTAAATTCTTTCTCTTTTGTTTTTATTAATTTTCTTTTGGTTTTGGTATCTTTCATGTTAGATATTTCCTAAAATACCTAAAGATCCTCAGTTATATTCTTACATTTAAGAGTGAGCTGATTGGATAGACAGATGCCTGTTTGGATATCTTGTGGTCATGGGTAGAACTTACTCATTGGTAGAATAACAGAGCAGATACTTTTGGGTTCACTGACGGAAGTTACAAATGATTGCATCTATATATTTTTTCTCCAAGGCCAAACAAAGACACTTCAATTTTACCCAGTGCCAGCATTCTAGAACCTGGACACAGGAAGGAGGCTGGTGGCTTGATATACAATGTGTACTTTCACATGAGCCCTAGGTTCTCAATTCAGCTCCTTAACCCAATCTCAGCTATACCTGGAATTTGTGATTCTATAACTTTTTTGGTTTAATATCTCCAAGAATAAACCTCCCGTCTCCTAGGAAGATGAAAGAGAAGGAGCTGCCTGCCTGGGTGGGATGGAGTGCAGTAAAGCTTTTTCATAACTTTTTTAAAAAAGGTTTTAGGGTGCCTGGGTGGCTCAGTGGTTTTAGTGTCTGGCTCCGGCTTGGGATCTGATCCTGGATTCCAGGATCGAGTCCCGCATCGGGTTCCCTTCATGGAGCCTGCTTCTCCTTCTGCCTATGTCTCTCTCTCTCTCTCTCTCTCTCTCTCCATGTCTCTCATAAATTAAAAAAAAAAATCAATAAAAAGGTCTTACTTATTTATATCTTTTAAAGAGGTAGCACACATGTGAGCTGGGCAAAGGGGGGAGGAAGAGAGAGAGAATCTCAAGCAGACCCCATGCTAAGAGAGCCCCACAACCCTAAGACCATGACACAAGCCAAAACCTAGAGTCAGACACTCAGCTGACTGAGCCACCCAGGTGCCCCCTTCTTCATAACCTTCAACTAATTCTACAGCTGTCGGCCCCAAGCCTCATTCTGCTTTCTGGAATACCTGGTCTCTCAGATTTCTAAGGCTTTTTGGTATTCTGCTGGGTGAATCAGCTTGCTTCTCATCAGTATTCCCTTCTGTGAGTACTTAAGTTTCCTTCTACTGAATCAGTTCCCACTTCTCCACCTACTTTGTGACCTCATATACTATGATTCAGATTAATGAGGTCATGATCCAGGCTACAAAAAGAAACCTGGACAAAAAGAAACTTCCTAGCAGCTCAGGGAAGTTAGATGTAGGTTTCACTAGTAAGAAAAGGTGACATAAGACTACTCCCTTGGTTGAGATTTAGAAAGAGAGAGAGAAAAATTACCACAGATAAGCTCTGGCAGCCAGCAAAAACCAAATCAGAACAAAAAAAATTCCATATTATATAATATGTTACATAATTTTGAGCTAAATTAAACTGTGAGAATAATGAATCCGTAAATGCTAAGGGTAACTTATATTCCTATGCATTGCTCTTTGTTTTTAAGAGTCCAACACATAAAATACATCCAATATTTAATGAACTATTTAACTGAGTTCTGATGTATCAATACCAGCATTAACATGACATCTTGTCTAGTCTCACTTTTCAATTGCTAACCACCTCTAAAGAAGAATTCTCAAGCAGGAGAAAACAGTTCACAGAATTCCAATAAAAACGTGATGATTTTTGAAACTGGAAATGGGATAGTATTTAAGGGAGCTATAAATTGTACCAAGAACCCTTCTAACTTCAAGTGACCATGTGAAGCAGTTCAAATGTAAGACAACACAGAGGGGCAACTAGAACATTCTGGAGGAGACATGCTCCTTTAAATGCATAGCTAAGTTCCAGTTTGCTGCCATGTGGGAAGATGGGTCCAAGGTAATCAGATCTTCCAACTTTTCAAAAGAAGCCAGAAATTTGGATTTTTAAGATGTGACATGTTAATCTCTTTAAATGGTGACACTAAAAAAAGTAATATCATGTGGTCCAAATAAAACCCGTTGGCAGACTATAATCAGCTACTTTTGATCCACAGATTCCCAGTGTGCCACCTCTAAATTAGACTAATTCTCCCTTAACCACCAGGGGCTTTTTTCTCTGCCCCACAAGGACACATCACAGCAGGTCCTGAATATAAACAGGTACCACTGAATCAGAGCATTCATGATGCCTTTTTTAATTCCCATCAAAGGAACATAAGACAATCAAGGACACAGCCTCTTTTTCTTACCCTACCTTCCCGGATCACACCCTGGAGTGTGTGGTCCACACTATGCCAGGTGGTTATACCACCCTTTATAGTCAATTGTATAAATAATAAAATAAAACAAAAATTTATAACTCAAAGGATTTATAGGCTGTAAGAGTGTGGCATTCACCTACACAAGACAGTAAATGGAAAATAATCTTACTCTTCTCTTATGAATGAAGGGGACCTAAGGCAGCAAAACAAAGGTGGTTCTAAAAATCACAATGTTCACTCCTTTCATTGTGAATTGATTTCTTAAAGAATGCCCCTACTAGCAGCAATGTTTTCTCTCTAGGAATAGAACTTGTTTCTTTCTTACACAAAGTAGATGGTTAGTAAATATCTATATTCTGCTTTACTATGTTGCTCTATTGCACTAATAGTTACATTTTATATAAGAAGCCTCCCAATAGGCATATGATGTTTGTCAACTAACTGAATATATCTGCCAAAAATAGACTGTTTCCTGATTTCCTTAACTGTGCAAGAAGTTGAAAAAAGCCAGAGATTTTCAAACGTTTTAGCAGCAGGTTATCTTTTATAAGTAAAATTTTATGCAGAATTCTAAGATATAAAAGTTAAAAGTGGAACTACCTTAGTTGAAGGGCCAGGGAGTCCAAGAATTACAAATTTCAAGTTCTCTGTTTCCTTCTCCCCTCTTCCCTCAGTCACTCCCCACTTGCTGCCCCGACCTCAAAGAGCCTGCAGGTATCTCCGAGGATACTTCCCTGTTTATAGAGTTTGAAACTACTTAACTGGGGATCCCTGGGTGGCTCAGCAGTTTGGCACCTGCCTTCAGCCCAGGGCCTGATCCTGGAGACCAGGGATTGAGTCCCACATCAGGCTTCCTGCATGGAGCCTGCTTCTCCCTCTGCCTGTGTCTCTGCCTCTCTCTCTCCTTGTGTCTCTCATGAATAAATGAATAAAATCTTAAAAAAAAAAAAAAACTATTTAACTAGGCTATCTTTTTTGCCTTTTAACTTGATTATTTCTTGAGCCTATTCTAAGTAACATGAGCAAATCATCATGTCCAAAACTGACTGTCTCCTCTGATGACTATTCTGTTCTCATTTTCTTTTATCTCATGTAGCACAGTAAGATGAAGCTTGATTGGTTTTAATCTTTACAATTTACCTAAAAGATCACATGATGTATACTCTCTGGTCAGTAAGTTTTGCAACATTCTTTGATCAATATAAAAACTGTTGTTTCCAAATAATATGATGGATCCCTATACAGATATACTTAAATAAACATAGATAGCAGAACAATAGAACTACATATTATAAATAATAAATGATAGTTACAACTCCTTCATAAGAAAAAAGTTTTAAATCTGTACTGTTTAAATTTTGCTTCTGACTCTCGTGGTTAAAGCCAAGATATCACTTATCACAATGAAGTGCCACCTGAGGCCACCTTATCTGTCTACTTCAGGAAAAAGGTACACTTAAAAATGGATGTGAGCTATGAAACAATCATTAGGAAGCTTCTTGTGTAACACAAGTCAAACTACTTTTATAACCAGATGACTGTAAGTTAACATATCCTCAATTACCACACTGTGTACTTAAGAGGAATGTATTACACTGACTTTTTTCTTTGACCTTTTTTTTTAAACAATTACTATTCCTACAAGCTATGTCTCAAACCTAAGAACAAAGGACAAAGTTTTTTGTTTTTGTTTTTTTTCAAAATAGTAAATTGGCAATCTACCTGAAAGATCCTGAAATTCAGGCTTTTGGCTGAAGATGAGGTAGTTAGTGGCAATGAAATGAAGTAGCCAGGTTGAAAGGCAATCAGAGTGGTGAAACTGCAAGAAAAATGGAAACAATGTTGTACATAATAACCATCGAGGTGATGAACAGGTGGAGAGAATGGTCTGTGAGAAGTAGTGGAGAGCCCGCCTCCATGCTGCCTGTGTCCATACACGATGCAGCCTCCTGCCTACTCTGAGAGCAAAAAGTAAGAGGGAGAATTATTTACATGTAATAATCAAATTACATCAGTGAAGAAACCAAATCAAATGAATATCAAGCCACTGGTGCTGGAGCAGCTAAATGTCTTGAAGCAGAGGCACGCTGGATCAGTGGTTAACAGAGACTATTTGAGGTTCTTAAGCATTTCATTTAAGCTTTTAATCTAAGGTCATGGCCTTCACTAATTGCACTTATATCTGTGCAGCAGAAATAAGATTATGGTTAGCAAAGGTACATGGTTGGCTGTTATCTAAACAAGTTTACCTGAGGAGCAAGCCAAAAAATATTTTGTGGAGGAAATGTCATCAACCTAAGGGTATGGATTTCAGTGTGGACACAGCTTTATGAGAAGGTTATGTTTGAAGAGTTGCTTCTAACTAGGATGTCCTATAACTGTGAGCTGGATTTCCAGCACATTTCTCATTCTGGATTTCAACACCTAATGGAAGGGAAACTCAGGGCAACACGGCCATGACATCATCACCTTGGTGCCAGTCCAGTGATACTCACTGATCCATTTAACCACTCAATTCAGATTACAGTAACTTGCTGGTAGGCCACTTTGATACATGAGTATAGTTCTTTTTATTATTATTGTGGCAAAATATACATAACATAAAATTTGCCATTTTAAACTTCTCTAAGGGTACCAGTGGCATTAAGTACATTCACATTATTATACATCCATCATCACTATTTCCAGAATGTTTTTATCATCCCAAACTGAAACTCTATACTCATCAAATAATAATTCCCCTTTTATCCTAGTTACCTCTAGTCCCTGGTAACCACTATTCTGTTTTTCTCTAAGAATTTGACTATTCTGAGTATCTCATAAACACTGAATTATACAATAGTTATGCTTTCTTTGTCTGGTTTATTGTTTAGTATAATGTCCTCAAGTTTCATCCATGCTGCAGCATGCATTAAAATGTCATTCTTTTTTAGGACTGAGTAATATTCCACCATAAGTATATACCACATTTCATTTATTAATTCATCTGTTGATGGACATTTAGCTTATTTCTACCTTTAAGATAAATATTGCTATTTTAGGGAAACTCAAAAACATTTTATAAGCAATAAGGAATGCTAACCGAAGAAAGATTTATAATCTCAAATCTTAAGGAAAAAACTCAAAAAAGAGGTCTTTTAAAAAGTTATAATGTGGGAATATTTTCACATGTGAATACATAGGTTCCCCTAATTTTCATTATACAATAACAGAATTTTTGAATTGCAAGACATTTAATGGTTCACCAAATTCCACAACGCATCTTAACAATTTTTATTCACCTTAACTTTTAGCAGATAAATGTGAGTGATCTCATAGAGATAGAACCAAAATGTGTACCTATTTTAACAGAGGCCACCAGCACTATCAGATAATTAACCCAAAGCAGATAACCTACAAACAAAAGTTCAGAACATTGCCTAAAGGCTGTGACTTGAAAGAGAAGGAAGTTCACAGAAATGAATAGCTGGCTACAAAAACATGGTTAAAATGCAGAGTTTTATTTTTGATCAAGACTTAAGATATAATTGTAGGTTCTTAGCAAGAGACAGAAAACAGTTCACTGTAATAACTACTTTTTTGGAAGAAAATGTCCAAACCTGATAAAGCAGGTTTCTTTTTTTCTTTTTTTTACAATTTAATTATTTGAGAGAGAAAGTACACACACACACACACACACACACACACACACGAGTGTGAGGGGCTGAGGGAGAGAACCTCCAGCAGACTCTCCACTGAGTACAGAGCCTGACTCAGGGATCTCACAACCTGAGCGGAATCCAAGAGCTTGATGTTTAACTGACCTCGCCACCCAGGCGACCTTAACAAACCAGGTTTAAACTGAAATAAACAACAGAATAAAAAAGAAAAGCTTCAAAAATACTATATACCAAATGCTATAACATTTAATAGCTCTGTGAAGAAGAATAATGGTGGAGAAAATACCCAGAAACTCACAAGGAAAAGATCAGAAACAAAAGTGGGGGCCTGAGGCACCAAGCATTAACATGCAGATTAGAAGTAAAATACTGAGATTAAAACTTTAATCTGGTTAACAGGACTTCACAAGAATCACTGAAGTTCAGCTAGTCCATGCTTAAAAGGGAGCAGAGATAAGGAGATGTCTACCTGATTTCCAAGGAATCAATCTGATTAAGGGAAAGAAGCTTGTCTTACATGTTAAGAGTTCAACTTCATGGAAACAGATGAACTTGAAGGTAGAGTCATGGTAAAGAATTGGGAGATGTTAGGGGGAAGGGAAGCAGAAGTAAGACTGCTCAACTATATCAAAGGTATGAAGGATGCTTTCCTGATAAACTGTGCAGAACTAGCAGAGATGACAATGGAGTGTTTGGGAATTTTGATTATTCAGAAAGCTATTCAAAGTCTAATTCTGCTGAAAGATGCTTTCACCTCCCAGAAGTCGAGAAACAGTGCAAGAAAAGTTAACTAAACTCTGACCAACAATATGAAGTGACTGGTGAACTAAAGCCTCAAACTGGGAACTTCAAAGAGAACAGGGGAAGAAAATGATCCTGTTATCTTGGATGTGTAACTGTCAAATGAGGGACCGCCAGGAACAGAATAAAGGAAAACTGGCAAATGGAGACTTATTCCTAGAAAACAGACAAGTCTTCAGAAACAAAAGTTAAATTCAAAAAGGGCTGGTATCTTAAACTTTACAAACCAAGAGAAACAAATAAGGATAATTACATAATCAGAAACCACCGAGTCAGGGAAAACACGTCAGGAAGAACCGCTGACAACGCAATCATAAATGACATTGGTGAGGAAACGTGTGCATACGTGCAAGCATGCAAGCTGAAGCATCAATGCAACCACCCAAGAAGCTCTCTTATGAGTGAACCAGAAGGATACAACAAGGCAAGAGAAACTTGTGATCATTTTTTTTTTAAGTATGCCAGACTTGGTAGAACGGTAGGAAAATGATATGTCAAAAATGAACTGAGGTTGTAAAGAATACCAGGAAGAATGAAAAAGAAATTCTAAACTCTAGAGGTTAGCTATTTATCCCAAGCTCAATGTGAATATATTACAAAGAGAGATCAAGCTTACTCAGTTTGGGGAGGAGGAGTTGTTTTACTTGTAGCAAGAATTACTATCACAGGGCAGCCTGGGTGGCTCAGCGGTTTGGCGCCACCTTCAGCCCAGGGCGTAATCCCCAAGACCTGGGATGGAGTCCCATATCAGGCTCCATGCATGGGGCCTGCTTCTCCCTCTGCCTGTGTCTCTGCCTCTCTCTCTCTCAAGAATAAATAAATAAAATCTTAAAAAAAAAATTACTATTACACTCCACTCGTTGGCCCAGAGACACTTGTGGTGTTAGCAGAAAACGTGGCCCTCGTGTGCACACTACCTACACTTGTGAGCTCAACGGCCAGCCAGCGGCCTCAGCTCCAAGATCCAACACTGTGCAGAAGGTTACTCGGTTTTTAAATTTGTTTTTAATCCTTAAAATTAAATATACAAGGTCTTAAGACTTGATTATGAAAGAAATGAACTCCAAAACAGTTAAGGAGACAGTAGGAGAAGACCTAGATGCTTTAAATGAATTCCCTTCTATGTCCAGAAATACACGTTGCTTAATGTATTCATCTCAATCTGGAGGCAAGCTTTTGGTGGTCAGTCTGTCCTTTGCTCCATTATATGGCTCCATAACTTGAAGACAAAGTTGTCATATTTTTCTAATACTGGATGTCAAAATTGATAGGGATAGCCAATAATATTTTACAAAGTCCTGTCACCAATGATGGATCAAATATATTCCTATAAAAAAGACCTAGAAGGTTCAGCCTACTGCAAGTTCAATATACAACTTTATATTCCATGACTGCTGCATGCCCTAAAACTGTCATAGGGCAGGGGATGGAATAGTAGAATAACCAAGGGTAGGACGATGCATCTGGATAAACTTCCTGCTTCGCCTTTAGTGAGAATGAGGAGATAATAGATCTCTACGTGGCACAACATCTGCAGCAGGTTCTAGATTTCAAAATCGCAAACCTAGTTTACCTATAGATGGGCCCAGTCCTTTGTCAGATTCATATTCCAGGGTCTTTGTAACTGCAGTTACTCACAATTAGATTAACTGTGTAAACTCTGTTTCCTAGAATGTATAGCAATATAATTCTTAAAAATGTCCTAAGCATAGAAGAAGCCAGAAAGTATGGTGCACTATAGTGATTCTCAACACAAACATTTTTACTGAATGTATTCATGATATCATGAGAGATATGAACAAACGGCATTTTGAAAGGATTTATGAAGTCCAGCAATACCTCCTACAAACAACTGAGAACTTCAAAACAAGTCCATGAAGTGAAAGAATGAACAAATGAACAAATAAATGAGTTTAGCCCAACCATCTCTATCAGTATGAATGACCAATTCTGTCATTTTTCTTTCAGGAACCCTAAGATGTGACTGCTTTGGGGAAAATTCACACTCCGTTAACTGAGCCTCTACAATAGGTACTTCCTATTATGCTATTTAAAAAGAATTAATTATTTAAGTCTTCATATTCCAAAGAGAATCTTTTTGTTGTTTTTTTAGTTCTTCAGAGGTGATTCTACAATTGCCCTTAATAATCAATTCCGAGCCTATTATGTAATTCTTTCGGCTAGCTCAACGAAATCCTTGCAATAGTTCTATGTCCTATAATGCCCATATGGCACAATAAAGCACCATACTCAAATGACTCTCACACAGGCCACTATTCAGTTGAAAAATTTCCTATCAGCAAACCCTTCTTTCTTAGAAAAAAACTACTCAAAAATCCAATGCTTTGAAGTTACCTAGTCACAGAAATTGTTGTGAGGGCACTTTAACCTCATTTGGCCAAACTTCCAAACTGAGACAAACACTGATGTATCTCTCAACAAGCAGAAATTTTTAAAAAGTAGTTTAATTTTTAGAAGACTAAAAAAAAAGTCGAACAACCTGATACATGGGGGCAATTACCTTGGCTTTTTTGAGCAGGTCAACTATATCCAGGTTCATGGATGCCAGCTCCCTGCTCGGCATGCTCTGCAGCTGTGTGATGATGAAGAGCTCACAGATGTGCTGCAGTCGGGACACCTGATACATCTCAGCACAGATCAGAAGACACATAGCCTGGAAAATGCCAGCTGATGCAGGAAGGGAAATAAGAGAAAATGGTCAATAAAGCCATTTCTTTTATGACCTAAAACAACAAAAAGCAAACCAACAACAATATAACAATGCTACAACATGCTACACAACAATGTACATCCAACGTGCAACAGAATGCACAGAAAAAGCCTTGAAGGAGTGAGTCTGCATTCTACACTATTATGTCACCTTATTTACTTATTTATTTTTAAAGATTTGGTTTTTAACTGATCTCTACACCCAATGCGTGGTACGAACTCATAACTCCGAGATCGAGTCACACACTCCGTTAACTGAGCCTCTACAATAGGTACTTCCTATTATGCTATTTTAAAAAGAATTAATTATTTAAGTCTTCATATTCCAAAGAGAATTTTTGTTGTTTTTTTAGTTCTTCAGAGGTGATTCTACAATTGCCCTTAATAATCAATTCCGAGCCTATTATGTAATTCTTTCGGCTAGCTCAATGAAATCCTTGCAATTTTTCTTCTCCTGGCTTTAGTCCCTGGTTTGTTGTTTTTATTGAGGTAAAATAAACATAACATAAAATTTATCATTAACCATTTTAAAGTGTACGGCTGAATGGCATTAAAGTACATTCACATTGTTGTGCAACCATCACCATCATCCATCTCCAGAATTTTTTTCTTCTTCCCAAACTGAAGCTGTACCCATTAAAGCAATAACTCCCCATTTCCCCCTTCCCTTAACCCCTGGAATCGCTCAGGTTATTTATGTTTTTGTTTTTTTTAACTTTCCTATAAGTGATTTTTCAGGCAATTCTCTTTCTAATCTCTCCTAAATTATTTGCAGTGTTTTGTAGCTAGGAACCAAGAACACTGTATGATCAATACTTAACACAATGAAAAGATTACCTTTCTTTCTGCCATTTCCCAATGCAAACATTGTAGTACTGATCTACTTTCTGATTATTCATTTTGACTCATTTTCTCCTCACACCTTTTACCAAGTTTTAAAGTGTTTTGTCCTATTAGTGCTTCTCTATTTTTTCTAACTAGCAAGAGAAGACTCAAAATTTGAAGCTTCAATTACTCTAGTGGGAAGAAGACTGAGAAGCTAAATTTTATCATTTTAAATCTGGGTCAAAAAAATAAAAAAATAAATTAAAAAAGTCTGGGTCAAAATTTTCATTTAATATACAAATTTGCCAGTATTATGATAAAATAAACAAGAACATGCACTCTGATGAGAATCGATACTTTCAGTTTTATTAAGCAAAAACATAATACTGACAGTATCAGCTATAACTGGTTCCAAGTACTCTACAGCTGGCTGCCAGACAGAATTTAGTTAAAAAAAGGACTTTTTTTTTAACTTCTAAAACCTTTCACTAGAGTCCTCATGACTTGTTTAAAATTTAAGAGATTTTAACAACAAATGTTGGAAATCTTCATAATATAAAAGTGAAAGCAATAACTCTGAAGAGAGAAATGGTCTGAAATGTGTTTTCTTTTTATATTTGCTGTAGTAGCTGACCAGGTTCCGTGATTCAGCTCTTGGGTTCCTTGAGTAAGGAAACCACCAAGGCTAGAATAAGTTGTGCTTGTGGCGGGAGCCATCTAGTGGCTGAGGATGAATTAATGGTGCTTCCATGCTGGCATCCCAAGGCTCTGGGGCTGTTGAAAGGATTTTGCAATTTCTCCAAGGAGACTCCAGCTAGAAAAAACCTGCAAGATTTGTTCCAACCGATAGCTGCCAAAGAGGACTAGTTTTTAGTCAAAGATAGTCCTAAGTCAGTAAATAGGGAAATAAATCCTGCAGTCCACTGGGCATCCTAAACATCTTAGGAAAAGTCTTTCGAGAAGTTACCTTAAGGAAAGTATGACTTTAGGACAAGTCAGAAGTCTTTTAAAAACTCCACATTCTCTGAGCCACAGAGATGACCAAGGGGTCTCAGAATTTTCAAAGTCCTTAAAAGTACCTCAATCACAAGCGAGAACCATAAAAACAGCTGCCCAAACCTCTTCTCTTTATGGAAGGGATGGTGCTCCAAGAAGCTCTCTCTCCCAATCTGTAGGATTAGTCCCTGGGTATCACAAAGCACCTCTATTTCTAGGCTGTCCACATAATCATCACACTGTTGGGGCTGACTGGGATGTAGAAGTGATTGAAAGTCCATTGTTGGTCCATTGTTGACCCAATCACCTCTACCTGACTAGCACATTCCATGATGTCAGCTCTGATAAATCTTAAGCAAAACAAAATTCACAGAGAGCTATTTATCAAAATGAGTTACAAAGAAACAAAAAATTGTGAAATATTATTTAATATTTATACTGCTCACCTGGGCAACAGGAGTCTGTGTATAAGTATTCTAAGAATGACAAGAAAGTCTCTTTGGAAACACCATAAACTGGAATCAGAACACTCTTTGCTTCCATGTAATTCCCATTAAACATGGCTGCCATCACTTCACAACGGGCCACCAGGATGGCCCTGTGGGCTGGCACTGTTGTACCTGCAAGGTTCAAAAGGAAATAAAGCTAAGTTACATTACCTTGTAGAGTTGTTATTCTAGCAATTTCCCTTTTAATTAGAGTGGTATCACATTAGGGGCAGCTAAGCTGATGTTAGAAAGCAAAGTTTGGGGAGATACCCAAAACTCTTTAGTTTTTAGTTGAAAAACAGAGCTCAAAAGTTGATTTTGAAATTAACAATTTATGAGAGGCAATTATTTGTTACTTAGTTTGCATTTTCTGAAGATGGAAACACCAAAATGATATATTTTGCTTTTTTTTTTAGATTTTAAAAATTTATTTATTCATGAGAGACACAGAGAGAGAGAGGCAGAGACACAGGCAGAGGGAGAAGCAGGCTCCATGCAGGGAGCCTAACGTGGGACTCAATCCCGGGACCCACCCCAGGATCATGCCCTGGGTCAAAGGCAGGTGCTAAACCGCTGAGCCACCCAGGGATCCCCTTGCTTCTTGTTTTTATTATGAAACATGTATCTTTTCCAATTGGCTTGAAATATCATCATTCATTCTTACCCATGTGCCTCCTAAGAAAACACTGCTAGTATCCTTCTTGGACACACTCAATCAGAAAGAGGAAACTGTAGAAAGGGAACCATCCCTTGGTCTAAGCAGTCCATTTGCTACAGCAAGTACGGCAAGAGGCTCTTTTGTGGAGCCAACGGGAGCATTTCAGACATTATGGAAAATCTGGAAGGGATGACCCGGTCCCCACATGTCCCTCTAGTGTACTACCTCCTCAGGGAACAGTGCAGCTTCTGGGAGAGCCAGACCTACTTTACATTTTAAAGGCTCCTCAGCTCATACCCTTCTCTGAAGCTTATTAAACTAAACGGACTTCTAGTGAAAGCCTGCTAAGCTGTCCAGCTATGGTGCCATCATACTGAGGCATCACCAGATGGCACTCGGTGGAAAAGCAGTTCTCATCACTCTCAGCACCTCAGGAAACCATGAATCCACAGCGAGCCTTCAGAACCTTCAGTTCAGTCTAGATCAATTTGACACATCATTACTAAGCACCCACCATGTGCTAATCGCCATGTTAAGTATTAAAGATTAAAAAGATTTAAAGGACAAAACTACCCTGCTTTGGAGCACTCAAGCTTTTAGTTTGGTGGAAGACGCCAGAGCCAATAGGAATGATAAAGCCTTCCAAAAGTAACTCTAGGAGCCAAACCACTCTGTTCTGCTCAAGTCTTCACCTACACACGCTTAAAATCTCACACCTCTCAGGGGCATATGTTCCATGCTATGCAAAATATTCTCATATATTTTACGATTAGGGGCACCTGGGTGGCACAGTCAGGTAAGCATCTGACTCCTGGTTTCAGCTCAGGTCGTGAGCTCAGTGGCAGGAGATCGAGCCCTGCATCGGGCACTGTGCTCAGCAAAGGATCTGCTTAAATCTTTCTCTCTCTCTCTCTCTCTCTCTCTCAAATAAATCAACACATCTTTTTAAAATTTTTTTAAAAATTTAGAGTAATTTAGAGTAATTCTTCAGCTTCTTTAAATCCAAGCAAAACATTTCCTGATTCAGAAAAGAATAGATTCACCTAAGCCCAGTGACTTTCCCCAAAACCAATAATCCCTTAGGATTCACAAACAATGCCCAACATTGATAGTTCTGAGCTCAATGCTTAGAGCTATCATTGGTACAACTGCCCTTCTCAGAAGAGCAGGGAAAGAGGCTACATACAGTGAACATCGTTACCAGCTCATCACACACCTGCTAGCAGGCATCATCCCCTCTCGGCTCTTTCCCCTCCCTCCCCTTTTGCCATGAGGCCGCCTGCTCTCAATGGAACAGTGTCCACTGATGGGGATGACCAGTTTCCATGGTTAAACATGATTTAATGATTATCCTTGTACACAGCAATTCACAAAGAATCCAAACAGGTAATAAAATTGGGATTGTGATTCTAAGGTTTGAAAATCTGAAGCAGGACTCTATTGGAAAAAAGAAAAGGAGAAGCATGGCTTAACAAACTAGACAGCCTTTCATTTGGGTTAAGCAGAGGGATTTCAGATTGACCAAAGATACCAAATGGAGAGTAGGTGGGGAAGGAATTTGATAAGTAACCTTGGAATTTTAACAGAAACTTTCCATTAATAATGTAGTTAAAACAGAGTTACAAAACTAGCAAGAAAATACCCAATACCTTAAAGCATGTCAAGCTCATTTCAAGCTTTGAATTTGGTTTGGAAAACCATTATACCTCCAGTTCAGAAAAATCATCACTTCTGTTTCTCACCTTTTCCACCTACTGTTTGAACCTGTAAACTGTTCTATCATGAAGCTATAATGCAATACCTCAGTATAGTCACATTTTCAACATAGTATATAAACTGTATAAATACATAAACACTGTATCAAATGCCCAATGAACACAATCCAGGGTTCTTACACGAACCAGCAATACAATAAGGCTGAAGCATTAAAGGGGGGGAGCATCAATTTTCTAGTTAAAAGATAAATATATTCTTTGAAAATGTAAAGGCCTAAAGTATCTTTCCTTTGTAGTATTCAATTGCTGTTACAGTTTTAGAAGCTTTTGTTTTTAAGGAAAAGTGCTTAAGAGTAAAATGAAATTCCAAAGCCCAAGTTTTCTAATAAACTTAACATAAATTATCAAAGTCCTTTGTTTTTATTATACATGGAAATAAAATCCTACATTTGTCATACCTTCTTTGCATTATTTCCCAAGTTTGAAAAATGAAATTTTTAGAATTTTTACTCTGAAAACAGGAAACTTGCCTAGTTCGAGAGAGATTCAGAATATGTACCATTAGGCCTTTATATATACCTTAATATGCAGCATATCTCAATTCTCATGAGCACTCTTCCAGGTAGAAATTAGTATCCCCATTTTATAGGCAAGGAAACAAAAAAGGATCAGAAATGTAATAAAGTAGCACAGGCACTGCAATACGAAATTAGGCACCCACACAGGATCCCAAACAGGACTTTCTAGTCCCGGTCACTACCACCTCAACAAACTTAACACTAAAAATGACCTTTTAGAAGCTATCTGGTTCACCCTCTTCACTCTGGAAATGAGATTTAATAAAGCAAAACACATTAAGTGACCAGCCTAAGGACACATGCCGGTTGGAATGCAAAGCCAAGGCTGAAGCTAGGGTTGCAAACGGTAGGCACAACCTGCCTCTAGAGGAGAAATAGTGCTCCTTTCTGCACACTAGAGCTCCCTCCTCAAACTCTTCAGAAGCTAGGCTTCCTTCTCCTCCCACAGATGGCGGAGAAGCTGGTGCTAGACCCTGCTTCCACCCATGCCTGCTTGTCCCACCTCCCGACCTCGGGAGGCCTTGGTTTCTGAGCTGTGAGGCTTCAAAGAACATCAGCAAAGGCCCACAACTAGCCCTCCCACAGCCAGCCTCTGCATGGCTAGGGGTGCGGTGAGGTACCTGCAACAGTGTCGGGAGGTGGAATTGTGAAAGAAAGCAAGAGATTATAAGGAGAAAGAATTCTCCACATCACTATTTTTCGCTTAACATATATTTTCCTATGTGGCATATTCCTTTTGAAAAGCTTTTCAGTAGGTTATATTAATATGATGTTTGGTGTGAAGGCCTCCTATGCAATTTATAAGCAAATACAGTCTCTTACTAGCTTTCCCCCCCCCCCCCCATAAAATGTTTTATTTATTTCAAGGTCACTCTTATTGTCCCATTCTCAGTGTCTCCTGCTCACATTTCAAACAGAGCTGACTGTAGCTTATCAGAAGGCACCTGGGAAAGTTTCCAATTCACTGTTTGTCTTGGCAAGTGGCCAGATGTTAAAATGAATCTTTCCGAGGAAAAATTTAAAAAGCAAATGGCTGTTAATTGCCATACATTTCTCTCATAAAATTAGAATTATATCTTACTTCTAGATAATACTTATTACATTTGGAAACGACTCCTACCTTCTTGCATAGGGGAAAGTACTTAACAATTCATTTTTAAGATTATGCTTTTAATCTACTGAAGTGGCAAAATTATCCAAGTGAATAATCAATAATGGGCATTACAACAGCTTGTCATTATTAAAATTAGGGAGCATTACTTTCCTACAGAGATAAAAAGCAGCTCTCAGTTGCTTTGGTGATAATTCTCAGAGTGCTGCGAGGAATAAATGTAGCAATATCTATCCATGCCTAATGTAAGCCAGGCATGACCCTCACCGCATGGTTAGTTCCTTTTGTTCAAATAAAAAGGAAGAGAAGTAAATAAGTTACAGGTAATATAAGGTTAAGGGAGCTGTTTCAGATGATTCAATAACTAGTATCTTAAAGAAATACATGGGACAAAAATATACAATGAGGGAATTACAGATCTCCATTCCACACTGGTCTCTAAAAGTTAATGAAGCATATGGTAAGGGCAAACAAAACAAAACAAAACAAAAAACCCACAGACCTAGGAAAATATAAATTTCTTTCCTTGTTTTAACAAAATACTTCATTTCCCCAGATTTTGCTGAAATTCAGCCAGTATTAATCTATAGCCTGCATTAGAGAATAGACATTTCTCCACCCAAAATATTCAAAGCTAAAATAGAAAGTTAGGTTAGAAAATAAGAAATAAAAAATAAGTACTGAACTTTGTAAAAATTGAACTATACCTTGTATTTCGAAGACAACATCAGCAAGCATTGGTTTATTAAGGAAGAACTTGAGGGAAGTGTTATAAAACCACAGGGGTTTTCTGGCTTGGTAAGTTTTACAATTCCTTAGACAATTAATCTATAAGGGAAAACAAAAATACAAAAGGAAATGTTGTAAAATACGCTCTAGTAATAAATACAAAGGTTGGTTAGAGAATTTAGAAAACTGTACTAAATGTCTAAAGAAATACTGATTACCTCCTCCTTGGCACCTTGATTATAGCTGTCAAGAATTACATGTGCTACCTGAGAACGAGCAACACTGCACTGTTTTAACATTCTCAGCACAGAGTGAACTGGCTAAGGGAAAACTCAGAGAAATGGGGGTCCTGAGTCCACGCACGTCCCTGTTAGCTGGGAAACAGACAACAGTCAACCTCATAGAATGCCTAGCAAAATAGGTTTACATATACAACCTGTTCATATGTTCACTAACTAAAAAAGGACACACAGAAAAATCTATTTTGTAATTTTCAGAAATATGTATTTCCTCCATCACATCATGTCTTACTACGTACTAGATCAACATTAAAATATCTGAGAGTGATGAACTAACTAAAAAAGGACACACAGAAAAATTTATTTTGTAATTTTTAGAAATATGTATTTCCTCCATCACATCATGTCTTACTACGTACGTACTAGATCAACATTAAAATATCTGAGAGTGATGAACGTATTCATCTCCATCTCAATGTACAATCTTATAATCCTAAATGTCTTTCTACCCACAGCTGGGATTCCTGGCATCTCTAAAAGGTTGTCTGGACCTCCGATCTGGAGTTCTGGAGAACTTCTTCCATGACTACACCTTCCTGGGCTCCCATACCTGCTCGCTCTAGGTGGTGGCTTCCAGTAATAGTGCCTCTGACTGAGTGGTCTCCAGCCCCCCACTCCACCCCACTCAGGATTTGGTGCTTCATTTATTCTTCCAGTAATCTTTCAGACGTTCCTTTGTTCTAGCCCCAGAATTCGAGGGCCAACCCCTCTTCCCTCACCCTCCACCCACTTCCCAAGCTGAATATTAGGACCTCTGCTGGGGTCAGAACTCTGGCCTCTGCTTGGCCATCCAGGGAATATGAAAAGCTTCATTCCTAAGAAATAATCCAGCATACAACTGTAGCAATAAGAAAATGGCACCTACTCTCCACTCTGGATTAATCCACTATGGTGGGAAGTTAGAATATTTGGTAAAAGGAAAACAGAATTATTTTCCTTCCTCACAAGGAGGAAAGAAACACACTCCAGAATGATTTCTATGAGCAAGGCAAAGAAGCAAAAAAGGATCATACAAATCCTGGTCCTATAAAACACATTCTCAGATTCCGTATATAACCTACATATCAAAGGAATTGGTAGAGAGGATTCAGGTGAATGCCACACACAAAGCAGAGCAAATCAAAAAGCATCACAGAACTTGAGAACCAGCAAGGGCTTTAGAAATCATCATTTATTCCTCATTTTACAGAAAGTCCTGAGGAGACTTGCTCAAAGCCAGGAATAATTAATTCATGGCCAATTCACAATTTATTTTACTTTATTTTATTTTTAAGATTTATCTATTCATCCATTCAGAGAGAGCGAGAGAGAGGCAGACACATAGGAAGAGGGAGAAGCAGGCTCCATGCAGGAAGCCCGATGTGAGACTCCATCCCACGTCTCCAGGATCACACCCCAGGCTGCAGGCGGCGCTAAACCGCTGTGCCACCGGGGCTGCCCGCCAATTCACAATTTAAATGTATATTTCCTGATTCCTAACTCAAGGTTATGTCTCTGTGTTGTACTCGGTAAATGAGAGAGATCTTTACCCTAGGGAAGCATAAGAAGAAAGCACGGAACTCATCTCTCCTTCTGTATAAAAGAGGGAATTTAGTTCAATATCACAGAATCATATAGCCCCCAGCCTCCTCTTCCTCAACAGGAATTCATTATTTTTCTCAGTACACAAAGGAATGACCGTTTAAAATCACACTCAAGGAAAGGCTCAGGTTTAGAACACTTTTGTCCTCATCATTCATATAAAGTTTATCAATCTGTGTATCATGAATACTATGTAGGCATATATTATGGATGTATGGATAGATTGATTGATAGATCAATCATGAATCTGTGTAAACAGATTCCTTTGTCATCTAGGCCTTGAATTTGAAGGAAAAAAAGGAAGATAGTAGTTTGGACAGAACACTGATATATATGGTATATACCTTTTCACTAGTCAATAAACAAGTAATCTAGAGAACTTCTGAAAAACAGAATGGAGCTTTATGTGCACGTTTCTACAAATGCATTACTTAGTTGAATTACATTGCAAGAGAGCTACCACCCTACCATACCCCTGTAAAACTGGAAGTTTCTGTATACCTGCTTATAAGAAAAGCCTTTCCCTTTAATACTACATCACTTTAATTTTTTTTTAACAAATAAGTCAGGAATCTTCATTAAAAGCTAGTACAATTTTAAAGCTTTAATTTAAAAAATATTAATTTAAAATGTCATTAACTTAGGTTGTAGAATTGACAAAGCCATCTGTATAAAAAACTGAAGAAATAATAATTTTTCTTACATTTAATAGAAGCCTATATTCTGGTAGGCACTGCACATAACTTACCTTTTAATCTATTGTAGCCAATTTGTTTATCACAGAATCTGAAATAAGAATACACTGGCTAAATTGTATAATGTAGTTGTCTCTAAAATTAACAAATTTATTTTTAAAGCCCTTACAGATTGTACAGCCTAAGTGACTGTAGTTTAAACATGTACACATTTAGGACTGTACACAAAGTCTGTATTTTATAACCTTTGACCTAATTTATAATTTTTAACCTATACAAGATAAGAAACAAATCCTTAACTGCCTACCTGATTAAACATTTCTCAGAATTCCTGAAAAAGGCACACAAAGAAACTGCCTTGCTCCTGAAAACTACTGGGACTTGAATTCTGAGAAGGGAGAAAGCTTAACTGGAGCTGGACAAATTCAACAGCCCTTCATTCTTGACATAGATTGCATATTCCTGGAGCTCTAGGGGAATATTTCAGAGGATGGAATTCACAAATCAACATTTTAAAGACAATAACACACATATTTTAATTCTTAGGATGAATTAAAATCTGAAGTAGTGAGAACATATTTGTGTTTAAAATATTTAAATGGCAAAAACAGACTCAGGAAAAACCTATTTATACCCTGTTGACTCTTCTCATGACTCAGTATTATTAATTTATCATAGTATATTTGTTAAAATTCAGAGAACATCCAGGTAAATTGATTTTCAATAAAGTAATTTACCTTTCCTGGTGTTTTTAAAATGCATTTAACTTTCTCAATTACACTTGAAACATCCCCAGAATCTTTCACTTTCTTCCTGATATCGTCTTCCAATTCTTCCCACTGAAAAGCACCTGCAAACAATATATGTTGGATTTTTATGTTAAAACAGTAAATACAAATGAAGCTTTCTCATTAGATATCACTGTTCCTTCTTTTAGTATTTTTTTACATATCCTTGTAATTACACTAAAACATTTAAACAATTCTCACATTTTTATAAAAAATCAGTTTGCCTTCCCCTAATGTATTTCTCAAAACCTAAAGCCTGCCTCCCCTGGACGGTTGCCACCTCTTTACAGTAGACGGTCACCTAAAAATGATAGCAATGGCCAGAATATTAGTTGCCATCACAAGTAGTCCTTCCTACACTCAAACTATTTAGTTGCTCTAAGTAAGAAGGTCGATGTGTGTTTTTTTTTTTTTTTCTAAACTGAATTAAATCATCCTAATCATGGAGGACGGTGACTACCATGACGTAGAGGAAGAAGCAGTAGGAACAGAATACATTCAGAAGGTCTTGCACATTGTCAGGGTCAGATCAGGATGTTCAATAGCCATCTCTACAGAACCAACCTGAAGAAGGGAGGCAGATAATGTCTTGCTGAGCTACATGACCATGGCACTGGAGCAAATCACTGCCTCTGGTCCCTCCCTGCCCTTGTCCTCACCCCAACCCACTTCCAAACTATCTCTTATTAGGCTCATTTCACATCTGTCCCACACTGTCAGTCCCTCTTCTGTGTCTTACAAAACTATTTGATGGTCAACAAAAGTTCTCCTTTCTCTAAGCACTTCTCTCACTTGGCTTATAGCAGCTTCCTAAAAAGCCTATCTGCTCCTCAGTGGCCTTCTCCTCACTGAATCAATCCCAGTACTTAATGCTGATAAGTTTCCAAAAGTATGGTTCAGATGACAATATGTGAAGAGATGACTCCTATCTATTTCATGCCTTATAGGAAGTCCTAGCTCCTAAAAACATAATTAACCAAGGGGTAGGGAGGGCAGGCATAATTGGAAGACCCAGGCTCTAGTTCTATCTCTGCCATTCATTACTGGTGTGACTTTCAGCAAGTCATTTCACCTCTGTGTAACTCATGATCCTTTTTGATCTCTCAATCTATTTCTTCTGATGTCCCCTTTTCTGTATCCAGAACTTTGCCAGATGTCTTCATGGACATTAGGGGTGGAGAGAGCACATAATAAAGATTTACTGAACCAATGAGATTAGGCAATTGCAGCCAGACTCAGCCAACTGATTCAAAGCTACTTTGAAGAGTCAAGTGATAGTCCAGTGGCTCTTAGGTGTCATTACAGTCGAGCCCTGTAGCACTTGGCACTCTAGAGTATCTTTAAACTTCTTACTTAACCTGCATATTTTCTAGAAAGTGGGAGAGGGAAAGAGGGCCCTGATCTAGGCTATTTGCAACCTCTGTGGTGCAAATATTCCCACCATGGCCAAATTCATGCCACCAACATGACATTACAGAGCAGAGTTGGGAAGAGATAAACACAATCAGCTTTCACAGGCCAGTGCCAGCCAGCTCCAGCACACCACTGCTTCTTCCTACCTTTGATGCTCTTTTTCTGACTTCACTGTCATCTCCCCTTCCTCCTCAAATTCCCAAAGGTTTGCAATCTAGAAATGTCCATGTTTTTTGTTTTCATTTTTCTGCACTAAGGATTTTTAACTTTAAAGTCGCATACTCCTTTTGCAATCTGCTAAATTCTTTGCACTGTGTCTCCAGAAAATTTCCCATACGCACATAGACATTACAGTCTATATTAAAATGTCAGAAGTTAAAGAACTCCTGAGAATCCAACAGAACCCAGATCAAAAGAATTTACTGTATGCCAGTGATTGTCAGCTATAGTTGTGCCTTACATTTACCCGAGATCTTTCATAAAATACTATCAAGGAGATATCATTCCCAGACCAATTAAACTAGAATTTCTGGGGCTGGAGCCCAGACATCATTTTAAAAGGCTCATAGATGACTTTAAGGTGCACAGAGTGCTATTGATCACTGTTCTTCAGACATTTCACCCATGATCAAAAACCAGGATCAGCAGTATGTGGCAAGCAGTAGGTATTTTTGATAGTTTACACTCACACATGCTAAGGGAGACAACAGATATTATCTCCTAAAAAAATAAATTGTACTAACAAATACCTACACAGTATCTCCTTTCAGAATATTATTTGAGAGAAAGCAAGAATTAAGTCAAAATACATGGGATTAACAGCAGGTAAATCCCTAAATTAACAGTAGGTAAATGTCATGGAGTTCTATCTCTGCCACTCATTTATCTGAGAATAGACATAGAAAGATTCAGTAACTAAAAATGAAAGTAAGACAAGTTTATAGGGCACTCTAAGGATTGGGCTGTTCTTATAATTAGAAATGCTAATGAGTCATCTTTGACATGCTTTGGTCCAAATTAAGCAATAATCCTTATACTTAAAGACTTTCTTTTCTTTTTTAAATCGTGGTAAAAACGTTTACCACGTGGGGTGCCTACAGATGGCTCAGTCAGCTAAGTGTCTGACACTTGATTTTGGCTCAGGTCATGATCTTGGGGACTTGGGATTGAGCCCCCATCAGGCTCCATAGCCAGCAAGAAGTCTGCTAGAGGATTCTCTCTCTCCATTTGCCCCTCTTCCTGCTCTCTCTCTCCCACTAAAATAAATAAGTAAATCTTTAAAAAGAAGAACCTCTAACATGTGATCTTTTTGACAGAATTTTAAGTGTACAATACAGTATTGTTAACAATAGCCATGATGTTGTACAGATCTCTAGAACTCACTCATCTTGCATAACTGACTGGGATTTTCTATTTAGTTAACTTCTCAGAGCACTGACTGACTGAGGTTCTTAGGGAACACGGTATACTCATGCATGCAAGCTGCATTTTTAGGCAGTGCAGAAAAGAGCATACCGTAGAATAATTTCAAGAGTTGGAAGATACTAGGCAAGCTGAAGATGAAAACTCATTTCCACATGTTCATTTACTCTGGTGGCATTTCAACAAGATGTGAAATTCTAAGGGCCATCTGTGGTATGAAGAGCTCAAAGCAAAATTCCTGAGGCTCTTACATACATTTCAATTCCTAACCATCTGAAATTGTGTGAGTCAGGAATTTGCAAGCATAATGACTATCAAGTATTGCAAGAATGTCACACCGTATGCCAATAAAACTTGCCCGCAAACTGCTGGCCTCACTCTTTCTCTCTGAGTAATAGTCTTTCGGCCCTTATATAGTATACAGTGTGAGCTGTTATCTAATGGAAAATTAACATACACAAATCACATACTTCTACTGTGTCTATTTATTTAGAAGCCTGAATAGGAGAATACACTGGAGCCTTATGTTAACCAGACCATTTAACTGACCTTTCCTAAATACAGGACCCAAACATCCATAGTGACATATATAAAAAATTTCAAATTCCTGAAGATTAAAAAGAAGTATCTTATTTAGAGGAAATTAAGACATTCTTTGTAATTTGGTTAAAAAAAAAAAGTAGGTGATAGATTGAAGATGGTTTTTCAGTCCATGTTTGCTCAGGGCAAATATTCCTGAGCAAGCCATGCTGTGTTATGGAGTTCACCTTGGCATTACCAACCCTACAGACATGAGTACAGACAGCCCCTGTCTTCACTGCCCCCCTAACATAACTTGTGGGTAGGCCAGGGCTTCTATGAGGAAACCACTGAATAACTGGTCTTAAAACTTGTGCTCGGTTCAAAAGTTTTAAAATGACCAACAGCAGCAGCAAGAAAAACAAGCAAAACAAAAAATTTCATAAGCCTGGCCTCTTTATTAAAGTCTCTAAATATATATATATGTGTGTGTGTGTGTGTGCGCGCGCGCTTAAAATTTTCCTTTGATTTGATAAAAAATATTTTTTTTCCTAAAGATTTTATTTATTCGAGAGTGAGCATGCAAGAGAGAGAACATAAGCAGGGGGAGGGGCAGACAGAGAAGGGGAAGCAGAATCCTCGCTGAGCTGGGAGCCCAATGTGGGGCTGATCCCATGACCCTGAGATCATGACCTGAGCCGAAGGCAGACACTTAACGGACTGAGCCATCCAGGTGCCCCTGATAAAAAAATATTTCCTAAATAAACGGTAATCTATGCACAAAGACTAGAGGATAAAACAAAACAATAAGTGTTTAGACATCTGAAGAGTAGGAATTGTGATTTTTTTTTCTTAACTAATTTTCTCCATTTTTACAAACTTGTCTTTACCATACAAATACAACTTTAGTATCTTTTTAAACATAATTTTAAAAAAAGACAATTTAAACATCACTTTTGTTTGAGTCTGAGGTTATACTCCATAAATACAGTATAAGTAGTAAGTACCTGCTAAAGCATTTATTTTCCCTGCTCCTCAAAGCATTGGGGTCTCCCTGAAGCCTCAGGTCAATGGTCTGTGGCCCAGCTCTTACCTGACACCACCTCTTCTCTGGTTCTTGACATACAAGGAGAGAACAAACAGAGCAGAAATGCAACAGCTCCGTGTCAGGTTGGGAAGCCTGGGCTCTGAAGTGGTCAAGGGCCGTAGCAAGCTTTCCTTGCCATGATGATGCACCTCTGCCTCTAACTGCTATTTCCAGGCTCATTTAGTTTTCACCTGTCCACAAAGCACCCACCTGCCCCACCCTCAGGCAGGGGCTCCAGTTCCCAAGAACTCCCATGAGTCAGTCTTGCAGCTGACCCCATTCTGACTTTGTGCCCTGAGACTGATAACTGGGTCCCTCTGCTGGGCCTCTAGACTAAATGCCAGGCTCTTATTCCCCTGGCTGTGCCTGGCACCCAGTTCTTCCCAGAGCATGTAGTCCAAAGCATCAGCATTACCTGGGAGACTGCTAAATGCAGAACCTCATGCCCCACCCGTGGGCCTACTGACTCAGAATCTGCACCTGAGGGGCGCCTGGGGGGCTCAGTTGGTTAAGTGTCTGCCTCAACTCAGACCTCCCTTCGGCTGAGGTCATGATCTCAGGGTCCTGGGATCGAGCCCCATGTTGGGCTTCCTGGTCAGCGGGGAGTCTGCTTCCTCTTCTCTTTGCCTCTCTCCCTGCTCATGCTCTCTTCTCTCTCTAGTAAATAAATAAAATCTTAAAAATAAAAAAAAGAATCTGCACATGAACAAGATTCCTAGCTCACTTGCATGCATATCAATTTGAAAAGCACTGGTCCAAATGACGGACAAGCGGTAGCACCTACACCTGTTGTCAGAATAATGGCCTTCCTGAGGTTGATCTCCAGAGTAACGGCACTTCCTTATTAAACTCTTGTCTTGCCTGCTCTACTCTGTCCTCCTACTGTCATCAGAGATGAGCTTGCCAAAGCCCAGTCTGATCATGCTTAGAATTCTAGAACAGCTTCTATGAACAGCTTCCAGTCAGCTTGCCAGCCTCGTTGCCTGCAAGCCTTCACCTCCCGCTATGCTCCAGCCATGGCAAACTGTGTGGTTCCTGGAAAACAGCAGTTACTAAAGATTACATTTTCCTTAATGCATGTTTCCCAAAAGGGGGCTGAGGAAAGGACTCGTTTTCCTTCCCCTTTTCTTCCATCTACATGTATTAATTTTGCAACTTAAAAAGAAGTAACTCTCTGCAAAATAGACAAGCAGGTCTGTCACTGGAGATACAACTAACTTTTATTGCTACCTTGTTAAAGAGGATATAACTGACTTCAAAGTGTTCATGTGCCTTTGAAGGTATTCAATAGATACTGTAGTAAACTTGCTGAGTAACTCATAATTTCAACAGTAACCTCATTGAAAAGTCAAACACTTCATAGTTCTCTAAACATCATTAAAGACATTTTTACTTTTAAAATATAAACATTTTTGTTTTTCAGAATTAGCCTTAGATTCTAAGCTGTGAGACTCAAAGTTTAAACATGGAAAACTGTAGTACTAAATGAAGTGTTTCACTAGTCTGTTTTATTCGTGCAATGATTCACAGCTACTAGAGTCTACTCATTAATTCAACCAACACAAAACCTGCGATGTTGAAGGCACTGTGTTGGTGTGCTCTGTAGGAGTGGTTATTTATGCCTCTTCTAAGCCAATACTCACTGAATAATGGGTTTAAGACCTACCACCACCATTCTACCCCTATGTAGGTACAGGTATATACAGAGAGGTTTTTTTTAAACTTATCTTTAAGTAATCTCTCCACCCAATGTGGGGATGAACTCAAGAACCCAACATCAAGAAGTGTATGCTCTAGCTACTGACTGAGCCAGCCAGGCACCCTCATATATATATATATACATTTAAATCCACTTAAATCTTCATACTGCAATATGAAATCAATATACTTCATACTGTACTTTTTTAAACCATTAATTTTTATTTTAACTTATAATAAAACTATGTAACAAAAGCCCAAATGAAAAAATATTATTTTAACATCAATTATTTCAAATGAAGACTACCCAAAAGTTTCTTACAAATATGAAACAGCACTTTATTTGCAAACCTTTATAAACGTATCTGTCCCCCATTCTGAAGTCTAAAAATAGATTATAAATGTTTCTCCATCCACATTCCAGAGGAGTGACCTTAACTTAATATTTCATCAGTACATGATTCCAAGTGAAAAATTAAAGAAAGGTCTCAGAAATTTTCTATTTAGATGCTTTCTTTAAAAATCATTTTATATCAATTATTTTCCATTCTTAAATGGGACACTTGGATGTGATACCCTCAATGCACTGGCAAAAATGACTCAGATAAAACTTCTATTTTTTAAAATATATAAATATTTTATATAAAATAAAATATATATATATAAAATATATAAATTTTAAAATATAGCAGTGATACCTTCAATGCACTGGCAAAAATGACTCAGATAAAACTTCTATTTTTTAAAATATATTTTTAAATATAACAAGTATTTAAAAGGACAAGAGAGGAGATCCCTGGGTGGCTCAGCAGTTCAGCGCCTGCCTTTGGCCCAGGGCGTGATACTGGAGTCCCGGGATCGAGTCCCGTATCAGGCTCCCTGCATGGAGCCTGCCTCTCCCTCTGCCTGTGTCTCTGCCTCTCTCTGCCTCTGTCTCTCTCTATCATGAAAAAATAAATAAAATCTTAAATAAATAAATAAATAAATAAATAAATAAATAAATAGGACAAGAGGAAAAATAATTGATAAGCCCTATCTTAAAAAGATAAGCACACAGTAAGAAAAAAAAGTAAAATATAAACTAGTCAAAGTTGCGGTGCCTGGCTGACTCAGTTGGTAGAGTGTGTGACTCTTGATCTTGGGGTTGTGGGTTCAAGACCCACACTTGGGGCCAAGATTACCTAAAAATAAAATCTTCAAAATAAGCAAACTAATTAAATAAAATAAAACAGCCAAGGTTGATCAGATCTCAGCCTTAAACTAACTTCAGGTATTATTTCCAGTTCCTAAACTGAATGCAGGTACTTTGCTAAATTCTCTCAATTATATCCAAAATCTAAGAGTAAAACAGAAAAGTGAATAAATAGCCAGCTTTTAAGATGCAGATACTGAAGCATGTAGGTGACTCAGTCGGTTAAGCATCTGACTCTTGGTTTTGGCTCAGGTCATGATCTCAGGGTCATAATCTCAGGGTTCTGAGACCAAGCCCCACATTGGGCTCCTCGCTCATTGGGGAGTTGGCTTCCTCTCTCCCTCTGCCCCTTCCTTCGCTCATGCTCTCTCTTGTGCATGCTTCTGCACACCCTCTCTCTCTCTTGCTGTCTCTCTCTAAAATAAATAAGTATTTTTAAAAGATGTAGATACTTATTTTCATTCACACTTTGAAAATCTTGTTTCTTTAGAGTTAGACTAGACGATAAATTCTAGTGTTTTCACATTTTGGATATTTAAAATACTAACATATCTGCTCAGGAGGAAAAGAAGTTATTTTCACAAGTAGATGTAAAACCAAGGCAAATAAACTTACAAGGAAGATGGAAAGCTTGAACAATTTACATATATATACCACAAAGACTATTTCATGTTAGGATCATAATCCTTACCTCAGATGATAGAAAGAAGATAAATGTGACACTAACCAATACACCTGAGGACCAGAGACATGGTTCCTTTCAAAAACTTAAGAGAATATACCAGAACCATTTAACAGGATACCTGAATAAATGAAGCGCAGAATGTCCGATAAACAGGAACAGAAGAGGGCGTCTTTAACAATGACACGTAAGGGCGGGTTGCCTGGAGAATCCTGGCTAGCACCTGGAAATGCAGTGTCTCTGTTTATACTGAAGAGGTCCTGGGTTGTCCGGATGATACTGGAATCCTGAATGTCAGCGGGACTCTTCACATTGAAAAGTAGCATGAAAACATGGCTTACGGCACACAGAACAATCTTGTGGGCCTCAGCAACTTCCTTTAAATCTGAGTTGTAAAATACCACGTCCACACACTGGCAGCAGAACAGCAAGTTATTTAAATCAGAGTTATAATGCGATGCTTCAGCCTTTAAGACAGGCATTTTTTCTGTTTCAAAAACAAAATAAAAGTGATAAGTTATTCTTTAGGTCTACACAATCATTTCAGGTTTCTTTTAAGCACGACAAAATAATATTTTCTTTTTTTTTTTTTTTTTAATTTTATTTATTTATGATAGTCATCAGAGAGAGAGAGAGAGAGAGGCAGAGACACAGGCAGAGAGAGAAGCAGGCTCCATGCACCGGGAGCCCGACGTGGGATTCGATCCCGGGTCTCCAGGATCGCGTCCTGGGCCAAAGGCAGGCGCCAAACCGCTGCGCTACCCAGGGATTCCCAAATAATATTTTCTTAATATTGTTGAGTTGAGCCACATGAAATTGCCAATACTTGGCCATTTGTGACCTACCAAAGACAGCAATTTTGTATAAAAATCTAATTGTAAACACATATAAATTGGTTATTCTGAGATAACAGTCACAGAAATACTGTATTTTTTATAGTGCAAATGAAAATTGTACTAATTCCCATTAAGAGCAATAAAAATAGTGCTTTTCAGTATTTGTATGTCCCCAAATAAAATCTCTCTCCAAATACTGAATTTCAGTATGTTGGTGGTTATCAGTGCTTACTTTCACCTGATAAAAAAATGCAAATTACTGAACAAGTTCTGAAGAACCCAACCTCACATTTGAAGTCGTCTTCCTCCTGGGTTTGGAAATGCTGGTGGGGGAAAAAACTGTCAAAATTACATTATTAAAATTGCAACCTTCCAAAGCCAGGGCTCGGAGTCTTAAACTCCGTTGTTTGAAACCATCTTGACCATTTTATTTTGATTCTAAAATTAATATTTTTTTCCTCCTAGTAAAACGAGAACCAGCATTTCCCCCTCGGCACACCTCAAGTAGAGTGTTGGTGAGACTCCCTAATTTCCAAAAAAAAAAAAAAAGTATGTAACCTTCCATTTCCTAGTTTGATCACTAACAAAGAGAGATTAGCCTTCAGGCAATTGAGAACATCCCCAGAGAGGATTGCACCCTAGGCCCTCATCACAGACCCTAACTATAAAATATCTGCTGTCTAGCTTTTATCCTAAGCTGAGCCGAGGAAAGGGTTATCGGTAAAGGGTTGCTGCAAAGATATGTATCTACTAAACCAGTAAAATTCAAACTTCTCTAGGAAGAAAAATTCTTTACTCTAAAGCAAACCTTCGGTCTCTAAAATCGATAATAACACGGTATTTTGGTGGTTAGGCTTTTCCTAACCTACACCCCACTCTTGCTTCCCTCTGCTGCCTCAGGTACCTCCCAGACCCTGGATGGCTAAGAACAACCTGAAAGCCACACGCCCGGGAGCCCCGGGTCCATTCTTAGAACAAGTAAGCACCAGAACGATGTTCAGTGGGATACCTAACAGAAGGGCACGAAGAACCACTTGTGAGAACTGAGACTGCATTTGCTGACCAGACACTTCTGAAAGCCCTGTTCACTAGGTGACCCAGTGCCCCAAGTGGAGACCCACGTGAGAAATTTCTTCTAGTGCTAAATGGCATGAATTGCTTTGCTTTCTCAGATCAACTGTTGTGTTTTCTCTTCTTCAATAATAAGAACCAAGAAATTATCTGCCTCCATTGTTTATTTGGCTATTCCCCACCCATCTTCTTATCCAAAAAGTATTTAAAGCAGTAGGTTTGCTATGTAACCAGCCAAGTCTCCCCTCTCACTTTGCACACCGGAAAATTCAAAGCCATCTGTGTATTACTTAGGATCTATAGATCTGCTTTAAAAAAAAAAAACAACCAAAAATTTCCCATACTAATTTATGTTTTTTTGATTTTTAATTTATGTTGATTTATTTAACAAGTACTTATCAAGTACCTACACTTTAAAACAATATCCACAGCAAATTGGTCTGCATGAGTACTATTACTCTATCTCTATGAGAATTATTAAAAATTTGATGAAAATTAATTTTGATAAAAATTGTGTATATTTATTTTTATTTTCCTCTAACCTTGGGTTATGAACATTTTCAAACATTTGAAAAAGTTCAACGAATGATACAATAAGCACACATATATCCTTCACTTGGATTCTGTAATTAACATTTTGTCATGTTTGCCATATCTCTAGGTAGATACACACTTACACACAGACTCATATTCCTGAATCATGTAAAAGTAGAGTTGTAATCATAAAGATATTTCAGCTATAAATACTTTAATACTCATTTCCAAAAAATAAGGACATTCTTCCATTAATGATAGAACCATTACCATACATCCAAAAATTAACAATTCCCTCATGTCACCTAATTTCCAGTCCATATTAAAATTTTACCCAACTGTCCTGAGAAAAGTCTTTGAGATGTTTTTATTGAACCAGTATCCAATCAAGGTTCATGCACTGCATTTGCTTATCATTTCTCTTAGACTTTAATCTAAAATAGCTCTTCACCACATACACTATTTTTAAAAGAAGCTTGTAGACTCAAGTTTAAGACAGTCCAAAATGGGTCCAAAGTACCAGCTACTTCAGAATCACCTGGAAACGTATTTTAAAAGCAGATTCCAAATTTGGGAACAACTGCTCTAACACTTGTGAAGTGATCTATAATAAATATCAACTGAATGTCTAGACATTGGTTAGTAAATGCACCTGGTTGTTCAAGCTGAGGTGGTCTAATTCCATGAAATGAGTTGCTCATTTTTCTTTTCTTCATTTTTTCACTTGTCTTCTGATTTAAGGCTTGAATCATAAAATACTCCAACTAAAACAGGAATCAAATTTTAATTAAGTTAAAACTAAATCTTCAACAAAATTATGTATCTAACGTAATTATTTGTACCCCAAATCAGATTTGCCAAATGTTTTTAATTCCAGTACCATCTACATGTACGCTTTACCAAACACTTAAACAATTTGTTTTTCTTTTTTAAAAAATGTATCAAGTTGAACAGACTGTGCTTGTCCAAGCATAAATAAACTATCTATTCAAGAAGGAACTGTTTATTCTCTTGAATAATCAAGAAAGTCCAGCAGTACAACTGTGTGACTGTCAATAACCATCTCGTGGACAACCGCAGCAGTCAATACTAGAGAAATTCAAGGCTGGACAGATCTGGCTCTATGTCACAGATGCTCAGATCAACTAGGGATGTTTACATATGCTCTATTTTTTCTTGAATAAATTACACTGAAATACATCCTTTATGTTAGAAATTAAAAATCCTGGGGTGCCTGGCTGGCTACATCAGCAGAGCATGCAACTCTTGATCTTGAGATTTTCAATCCGAGATCCATTTATTAGGTGTAGAGATTACTAAAAAATAAAATCTTAAAAATAAAATCCTAACCACACTCACTTGCACAGCACAAGGCCTATATGCCTTGTGCTGTAAGGCTTGGGGCAAAGGTACAAATAGAGGTCCATGTACCACATACACTAATATTTAAACTCTGTAAATCAAGAAAACAAACTAATCTGTAAAAGACGTTATATCCTCTTACTTTGACAGATATAACATCATAAAAGCCTAGAAGGCCAGGTTTGGATTTAAATTCTCAGACTTCTCAGAACTTCAGGTAGGACAGGGAGAGCTGGCCTTAATTCCAGATCCCAAGACCTCCCCTTCTCGTCTCACCCCTGCTCCATCCCAAGCCTCAAGGAGCTTTTTGCATACGAGCAGACATCCAGGCCTGCATATCCAAAACCTCCTACGCCATCATCCTATGGCCACCTTTCAGACTTGGGGACACACACACTAGTAATGCAGTCCACCTGCGGGAGGATCAACCCAGGAAAAAGGCCTGCGCAGGCCTGAGAAACAGACCGCTGGTCAGAGAACTTTGGGGTCCTGCATTTGGAACATGGTTGTAGCACTGTAACAACAGAACTTTCTTTTCTGCATTAATGGAAATGTTCTGTAATATCTGTGCTATTGAATACGGTAGCCACAAGGCACATGTAGCTATTAAGCACCTGAATGTGAGTAGTGTCTCTGAGGAACTAAATTTTCTTCAGTTAATTTAAATATAAATAGCTATAGCTATCTGTGGGTAATGGCTACCCTAACCCAATGGTGCAGGCCTAGAAGGGCTACTAGCTCCAGGAGGGCATACCCCTTGGCTCCATCAACTTGTGACATGGTGGTGCAACTGGAGGGAGTGCCAGATGGGGCTCTCGAAAGATAAAGGGCACACACTCCTCTTGCCCAGGTCTTCATCCTTGATTCTTAAATACAAGATTTTAAATGCTCCTTTAACTTTGACATTATCGCCTCCATCTATACTCCTGCAAATACCACCATTTCTTACAGTCAAGATCTAAGCTGTATTTTACTATTCAACAATCTCAAAAGGGATCATTCTGATCTTATTTCTACATTCTCACCAAGTCTTAAGGATAAAAGAAACTGCCATGTCTTTCTTCCAACCTTGACCACATCTTCAGTTCTTATCATGCCTCCAACCCTAACTGCAACACCAGGCATTAGGAGCAAAGAGAAACAAGGAGGAGGAAGCAGAAGCAAGCAGAGGCAAGTGGGAGTTGGCAGGTGGGAAGAGTGACCCTGGGATGTCAGGTTCAGGAAGTGGAGCCGGGAACAAGGAAACCTACATACTCCAAGAGAACCAGCCCCCTCTCCTCTCCACAATGAAACCGAACTGTCATTTCCCCCCAGTTCCCTAGGTATTTCTGGGAAATGCAAGATTCTTAGACTAAATTCAGATTGTTTTTAATCCACTACAATATAATATCTTATTTATTTATGATAGTCACACAGAGAGAGAGAGAGGCAGAGACATAGGCAGAGGGAGAAGCAGGCTCCAGGCACCGGGAGCCCGATGTGGGATTCGATCCCGGGTCTCCAGGATCACGCCCTGGGCCAAAGGCAGGCGCCAAACCGCTGCGCCACCCAGGGATCCCTATAACATCTTTGATAGGAAAATTAGATGTCAGTCCTCTCTACCTTTCTAACCTTTCTACTTTTTACTTGTCACTGTAAATAAATAAGATGAAAGTTTCTCATAGTCATTGTAATATCAATATTGTGAGTCTATCTTAATGCTGTATTATTAATATTTCTTTACATTAGTGGGCTAAATAATAGCCACTTATACATGACAGAAATCAGAACCATTTATATTTGGTTCTTATTTTATCTTTGGTTCTTATTTGGAGCCTGGTAACTTAAATTTCTACAGTCATTTATGGAGACCTCAACAGTTTGACATGAATCTACATAATGAATATTCTGGTATACTGGAAAGAGTACTTGATGAAGAGCCAGGGAACTAATGGAAAAGTCCGAAGTGTTCCTGCCCAATGGGGGGTTTACTTTGGTTTAGACCTCTTCATATTTACCATTTCTGTTGAGTGGAGTCACTTCTTAGAGGATTGAAAAGATAGTTCCAAAGTCAGTTAATAGTTACGTGATACCACTCCACAGTATTCTCCAAGCACCATGAAGTCCTGATATTGTAGGGAAGGTGCTGTGTGCTAAGACAGGCCTCCAAAATGTCTACAGGACCCAGTAAATGCTGTAGCTATAGAGAGAGCAAATCCCAGTTTCTCAAATATCCAACAACCAGCTATGTTTTTAAATATTTATTTATTTATTTGAGAGAGAGAGACATGGCTTGTAAACGCAAGCAGGGAAAGAGGCAGAGGGAAGGGAGAGAAGCAGACTCCCCACTGGGCTCAGAGCCTGACATGAGGGCTCCATCTCACAACCCTGAGATCATGACCTGAGCAGAAATCAAGAGTCGGACACTTAAACCAACTGTGCCATTTAGGCGCCCCAACAAGCTGTTTGTATAAGTAGTTTCTATGGATATTTTTGAGCTGAATCCTTTAGGAATATACAAAATCTTTCCAAAGCACACAGAGAAAGAAAAATCATTCTTTTCAAATAGTAGACAGACATGAAGGAGATCTTCACAGGCCCAATGGTTCAGGTAGCGAGGCTCACTGAACGTATGAAGATTATGAATAAAACTGAATCACAGGTTTGTGTAAGTAAATATGCTTTTGATATGTACACCAAGAAACAACATTGTCACCAAGTAGAAAATTCAAAAAATCCTATTAGACAACAGAAAATGCTTCATTTGCAGGGAAAAATAAAATAATTTTACTCTGACAAAATCTCACTTCTACTCTCATTTTATTTCTCAAAGCTAACACCAATCATGCTTTTAAAACTAAAGTTCTAACTGAGGTTCTAGAAAATAGCTTCACAGCCAACCTGACAAATGACTTTAATTTATGTAACAGGGATTATCACTTACCACTCCTCCAAAATACTTTCCTATGTAGAAGTCATCAAGGCTGTGTAGCTCAAGATAGGTTGCTCCTAGTTCTTTAGCAAGTTGGATCCCTTCACTTGTACTGACACAGCTCCCTCTGTCTGAGGTACACAGCGGGCATGTACAAGGTAATTCTTCTGAGAAAGTAAATATGAGGAACAAAGAGCTTTGAAATTAAACATGAAAAGAAATATGCACAGGCAACCTGAACCTTCAACAAATCAACAGCTCATAACAGAACCATAGTTCAGGGGCATTTGGTACTCCACTATCCACTAGACTCTGAATAAAAAGCATCAGTGTTAATAGAAACATCCCTAAAGTAAACAAGCTTTAAGTGCAAGAAGAATAAACAGTATTTTAGAAAACAGAAGAACTTAAAAATAAGTGAATATGTATTATCAAGGCTTTTATAGCAATTAAACCAATCAGCTAGGAATGGAGAACATGTTTCCTTTTATACAACCCTGACATGCTGAGTATCAATACAAATTAACAATTTCAGTTGCCCACAGAAACCATGGAAAACAGCCGGTTAGCTCTTTTTTTTCTTTTCCTTTCTTTCCTTTTTTTTTTTTTTTTTTTGTGATAAACTTGAAATACATTCACTGAGTTGATTAGATCTGAATCCTCAAGACTGCAAAATTTTGTAGGTTTCATTTAAAGTACATTCTTCTTAATCCAGACATTTCAATTATTAGACCCTAAAGTATTTGACTGCAGAAATCAAATTCAATCACTTTATCTTTCTCTTCAAGGTTAAAAAAAACCATACACTAAAGGAATAAAAAGTATTTATTCAAAATGTGAACTATCCTAAACATCATGGTTGTACCACATACAGATGTATGGCTGGGCAGGTGGTAGATCAACATATTTAGGACACTCTTTAAAAAAGCTAAAAATGTATGTTCAACTCTGAATTCATCAGCAAGCTTTGTTTTGTTTCATGACACATCATGTATATCATTGTTTAAATGGCAGCCAAGTCAGAGGAGGATAAATCCATTCCTAGAAATGCATGTTATTATAGATTCATTTCCCTGGGAAGCAGACTCTGAGATGGAGACTGGTGTGCAAGAGGTTTATTGGGGGGATGATCCTGGGAACAAATGTTCTCAGGGGTGAGGGAAGTGGGACTGGGCAGAGAAAAAATTCGAACTGCATTACAGCTACAACAAAGATCTCAGTGGATCCTACTGGGGAGGGGAGCTGGGGCTTAGATGGCCCTTTGGAATGGTTCTCCATTTGGGGAAAGGCAGCTGGACCTTTGTGTCCCTAAATCAATCAAGATAATCAGTGATTAGATGAGGGCTACCAGAGAAAGGGCAGAAGAATCTTGAGTAAGCAAGCAGCTTCTATCAGCACAAGGTAATGCTGGGGAAGGTACTCAGTCATGCGCCAGCAGCAGCCAAGTCTGGTAACAGAGCAAGCACAGTGGCCCTCAAAAGGCATCTGGGGGGCACCTGTGTGGCTCAGTCGGATGAGCGCCTGACTCTTGATTTTGCCTCAGGTCATGATCTCTGGGTCATGAGATCAGGCCTCATATGGGGCTCCTCACTCAGCATGGAGTCTGCTTGGGATTCTTTCCTCCTCCCTCTCCCTCTCTCTCTGTTCTTTCCACTGGATGCCTGCGCACACTCTAAAATAAATAAAATCTAAAAAAAAATTTTTTTAAAAGGACATTTGGGCAACTTCCCACAGCAAATTCCTTACCAATGAAGTACATATAGATGGAGCATGTGTATGTACACAAAGGATATTTAGTGCATGTGTGTGCTATGTATGTAACTATGTCAATAATCTCAGCTTCATTGAAAGCACTTTAGAGCTCAGAAATTTACATCCTCCTTTTGCAGAGAAGGAAACTGGGGCTCAGGGAAGATAAGTGACTTGTCCAAGTTTCTTTGTGTGTCAGAGATGGAAAAACAATGATAAAACTGTTACTTGCTCTATCTGATAAGCAAAATGATATCAAAAGGTAAGATAAAAATTTAGTCTGAGTAAAGACACAGTGATTTCAAAGTTAAGCATGGGTTCTCAAAATTAAGCCATGAATTCTAAGTTTTTGCTTTTACTTTTTCCAAGATCATTTTGGGTTCGGAGCACATAAAGTTTTTATACAGAATTTAGCCTATCTTGAAAAATAACACATTGGTATTTCACATTCTTTACAAAGATTCATAAACAGTGCCTTTGATTTTCTGAAGACAGAGGCCTTCTTATATCTACAAAGCTCTCCTTATGTTGATGGAATGGGGTGAGTAGGCAGTCCATCTTATTAGACTGTATTCTAAACAAAAATAAAGCAAAGTGTTTCAAGTGAAAAATTAAGTGAACATAATACAAAATAATTTTTAACAAAAACTCTGGATTTGAAAGAAAATCCAACTAATTTCAGGTTTAACTCAGCTGAGCAGGGTTTTCCATTGTGTACAGCCAATGACCCCTACTGACACACAGTCCTAGAAAATTCCTCTTCACATCTAGTCTGCACATCTCTTCTGTGGCACAGAAGACATTGCTTTTTGTTCACAGGAGCCCAAAAGGAAAAAAAAAAAAAAATCTTGTGATCATGTGGCGGGGACAGCATGAAAACCAACAAAACATTTATAGAATAAATAAACCTACATAATACATTTCATCAGGAACCATCAGAGGAGCCAAAACAATTTAAATTGTGCTGCCTTCTACAGGAGATCACTCCTGTGAGCCTACCTCAGGGTCACAGGGACTTTAGGCATCAGTGTTACACTTCTAGTTAACATTGTAGTCTTTTTTCCTTCTCTTATGTGACATCTCTTAAAGTATTATCACAAATACCTATTTTTTTTAAAGCAAACAGACTATAAATCTGAAATTAAAATGAATGGCATCTCTTTGAAAGCAGTGGCTTTCAGGATCTGCAGGGTGATTCTTACAATGTTGTCAACTGCAAGAAAGTTTTAGAAATCCTTTTAAGAATTCTAGCCTAGCAATCTACTCAACTCCATCAGGACTTCAAAAAGAAAAGATGGGACGCTCATTTTGGGGAGCTTAAGGCTATGGATACCCCTAGGCATGTTCAGAAAAAAAAATTCTCTTTTAAAGACGTTCAATATTTAGTAAAAGCCAAAAATTTGCTCAAAGCCAAATGTGATGAAGACGACATACAAGTCAAGCTTATCAAAACACGTGTAACAAAGGAAAATGATGAGACTGACTGTGTTTGCTGAACTAATTCTCAAGAACTCAAGAGAGGAATTACCAGGAGAATACCCAGCACAGCTTCGTGTATTGCAAGGGACTGGGGGAAGGAAGCAATAAGAGTCCTCAGGTGGAATATCAGATTTACCTTGGTAATTACTTTGCAATCACATCTACATGTGAAATTAATTTCACCTTGTTTAAAACCAGTCATCCACTAATTGAACAAATGTTTACTGAGTACCTACCATATATCAAACAAGAAATAAACACAGATGAAAACTCATAGTCAACTGAGCCAACACAGGCATGACTACAAATCATAATATAATGAATATAATAAATACTAAAATAAGGTATGCAAAATCACTATGGGAACAGAAGAGAAGAAATTAACTCTGCCTGGGCATTATGGAAGTCTTCACAAAGAGGCACTGATTTATTGGATAAGTATGAATTTGTCATGCAGATATAACAGGAGTTGTGCAGAAGGGCACTCCCACCAGAGGGTACAACATATGCAGAAGTCTGGGTATAAGAAAAAAACAACACATTAGCTTCCAGTTTCAAAATGGCAAGCTAAGCCCACACTGCAACTCCTCTACCTGCCAAATCACAGAAATGATTAATTAACAGGGAAGGAGAGGGAAGGAGAAGTGAGAGAGAAATGGAAGAAAGGAAGAAAGGGAGGGGTGGGGGATGGAGGAAGGGAGATACACACATACATACTCAAAAATTAAGAGGAGAGAAACTAGGAGTGTATAAAAGGCCGAAGGCAGCAAAAGACCAAAGAAGGAAAGCTGAAGCTCAAAGGACAGGTAGGAAGTCACACACTGGGCAACATCAAGAACACTCAATGCTCAAAGACGAGGGAGCAACATGGAGGCCCATGGACAACTCAACGGACATCAGTTGGAGACCCCAATGGAAGCAGGTAGGCCTGAAGATCTGATATAAGCTCTAACTCCCACCCCGACCTCAAAGAGCAGTTGGGCAGAGGAGGAAAAAGTCGTTAATCCAACAGAGGAGCTATACTGCGAAACTAGGCAAATTAAGAATTATCCAACATTTAGGAAGTATCCATACTATGTAATAAAATTTCATCAAATGAAAAGACTTAGAATGCCCTCCTCAAGACAAAACTTAATAAAATATTCAAAACAGAATCTTAAGTATAATTAATTGAGACAGGTTTTCTTTTTAAAGTATTTACATTCTTAAAACAGGAAGAAGAAATTGTGAAAAACAACCAATTAGAGATCTTGGATATGAAAAGATGTGGAAATTTTTCAAAATGTAATAATGCAAAAGAGCAGGATAGACATAGCAGAAGTAATTTGCGAGCTGGGGAAAAAAGACCAAAGAATTCTCCTATAATAAAACACCGAGAAATAAAGGTTGGGAAATATAAAAGATAGGAGAAACAGAGGAGAGATCTAGAAGTTTCAATATCAGTCTAATAAGCATCCAAAAAGGACAGAATAGAGAAAATGGGAGGGAAGGTGATATCTGAAGAAATCATGAAGTTGAGACTTTCTCAGATCTAATGAAACACATTAAGTTCAAGTAGTTCAGTATGTCTGTACATAAGATACAAAAGATCATGCCTACAAGGTTCCAGAAGGAATCAGGAGCTAGATAATGAAGGATCTTGTATTTTAGGTAAGACTTCACAAGAGAAAATTATTGAAATGAGATGCAAATACTGAATTGGAAAAAAATATCAATGGGAACTCATGATTAAAAAATATGTATTAATATATACATATATATGTGTGTGTGTGTGTGTATATATATATATATATATATATTTATGATTATCCAGTGAAAGGGCCTTGAAGCAATGACATTTAAACTTATGAGCACCCCGAAAGCCCAGATCTTGGTTTCTAAACATCATTGTTCACTAAATGGAACCAGGGCTCCCTGACTGATTCCAGGGTGGGGCAAGCAATATAAGGTGAGCCTGGAACATCTTATGCCAGAAAATAAGGAAGCACTCAAAAATTAATTGGAACTAGCTTGGAAAGACTCCCTCCATGCAAATTTGGTATAATATGAGCAATAAAAAGAATAATGAGAACAGATTATAAAATATTGAATATAAAAAACAAATCCATGGGGGATCCCTGGGTGGCTCAGCGGTTTAGCGCCTGCCTTTGACCCAGGGCGCGATCCTGGAGTCCTGGGATTGAGTCCCGCGTCGGGCTCCCGGCATGGAACCTGCTTCTCCCTCCTCCTGTGTCTCTGCCTCTCTCTCTCTCTCTATCATGAATAAATAAATAAATCTTAAAAAAAAAAAAAAACAAATCCATGAATCATGATTCTAAAAGAAAGATGTGGGAGCAGAGAGAAGGGAAAGCTCTATTTACAGAAGAATAAAAACTAATAAGTGTAGGTGGAATGATAGAAAATCACTATTTTGCAACTACAGTTATCACAACTAAAGGATTATGCAAAATAATGGGCTTAAATTCTTTAAAAATGTCAATATTACAAAAGACCAAAAAGAAGCTGGGGAACTGTTGTGGATTAAAAGAGACTAGAGAGACATAACAATTAAATGCAATATATAGTCCCTAATTTCATCCTGGATTTAGGAAAAAACAGCTTTGGAACAATTGGGAAAATGTGAATGTGGATTATACTTAAAATAATAGTATAATAGTATAATAGTATAATAGTGGGCAGCCCGGGTGGCACAGTGGTTTAGCGCTGCCTGCAGCCTGGGGTGTGATCCTGGAGACCCGGGATCAAGTCCCACATCAGGCTCCCTGCATGGAGTCTGCTTCTCCCTCTGCCTGTGTCTCTGCCTCTCTTTCTCTGTCTCTGTGTCTTTATGAATAAATAAATAAAATCTTTTAAAAAAATAGTGTAATAGTGGTTGAGGTCTGCCTTCAGCTCAGGTTGTAATCCCAGCTCAGGTTGTGATCCCTGGGTCCTGGGATTGAGTCCCCCAGTGGGCTCCCCACAGGGAGCCTGCTTCTCCCTCTGCCTATGTCTCTGCCTCTCTTTGTGTCTCTCATGAATAAATAAATAAAATCTTAAAAAAAATATATAATAGTATAATAGATAATAGTATGTCACATTTCTTAAATGGTAATTGCATTATGGTTGAAGGAAAATGGCTCTTAGACAATACATGCTTAAGTAATTAGGACATAAGAAATCCCATTAATTTTAGAATTTACTCCCAAATGGAAAAAAAAAAGAGAGAGAGAGAGAGAGAGAGAGAGAGAGAGAGAAAGTGTGTGTGTGTGAGAGAGAGAGAGAGAGAGAATGAGAGAGATCCCTAGGGTTCACTGTTCTATTCTGGTCAATTTTCTTGGGTTTGAAATTTAGCAAATAAAAGGGAAAAAGAAGAAAGTTTCTAAATAATTTAAAGTGTTGACTACCATGATCTGATTTATACTCTAGGATGATTATTGTGAGAGGATTTATTTCAGAAAGCGGCAAAGCAGGAATAGGTGAGAGGGTCCATTTACCATAAAGCTGATGAAGCCTAAGTGTCAGGGCCCCTGTCTCATGGGTCCTTTCCAAAGCTGTGGGAGAAACCTGAGCAATATTCTTTCACATAGTTATATAGTTTTGTAAAATTTGCAAAATAAGAGGTTCTAACTATACTTAAGGCCATTGTCTCTTTCCACTCCAACTCACTTTTATGTCAGGCAGCTTGGGAGTGATGACAGGCATTTTGGGGATCCTACGAATGGGAATTTAAATTTAGGTTTAGTGAGATATTATCTGTGGTTTGCACTCACTTCCTTGTACAGTTAAATGTTTGACAACTGTCCTGATACACAGGACAGCAATGCTTCTCCTACCCACTGTGTAGACTCACTTGGTGTTTGAGACAGCGATGCCAAGCTGGGGGCACCTGGGTGGCTCAGTGGATTAAGTGTCTGCCTTCAGCTCAAGTCATGATCCCAGAGTCCTGGGGGATGGAGCTCCAAGTCAGGCTCCTGCTCCACAGGACGCCTGCTTCTCTCTCTCTGCCTGCCACTCCCCCTGCCTATGCGCGCGTGCTCTCTCTCTCTCTCTCTCTCTCTGTCAAATAAATGAATAAAATCTTCTTAAAATAAAAAGATGCCAAGCCGAAAGAGGAACACAACACAAACTACAGTGCCCAGCACCAAAAAGATGTGAATAATGAAGAAATACACTAGAAGAAAAACTAAGTATAATTTTCTTCTCTATATATAAAAAATCAAAAGTGGTTATCATATGAAGAAGTAATCGAAGACTATGCAGCAAATATAAGAAAAATTTAAAAAATGTCAAGCTGTTAAATAATAGAAATATTTTTTAGATGTTTGTAGTATTTGACAGCTCTTTAGATTTGCAACTTGTCATGCTTCCTTTTCTCATTCTAAGTGTGTGTGTGTGTGTGTGTGTGTGTGTGTGTGTAGTTGCAGGTCCTACAAGATCAGGAACTGCCCCTTTAGGCCAAAAGAAGGCCACTATGACAGATAATTAAAGGACTAGGATCTGAAATCCAATGAAGGTACAGAGAAAGCAATGAATTTGGGGTTTATCTGAAATGTGAAACCAAAAGAGCTTCTTAGTCCACTGGATATGGGGAATGGGAAGAAAGTTCGGTTGGATGAACCTAGTTTGGGTGAATGGATAGGCTTGGCATCACTCCGCAAGACAGGGAATTCAGCAGAAAACAGGAAGATTCTGTGATGATATTGGTAGGAAGAGAAACTAGAGCCAGAGAAACAAACTGGGTATTCATCAGTGTGTATACAGGAGAAGGTAGAGCAACAGATTAACAGATTCAAGGTCAGAGTAAACAGCAAGAAGAGGTGAAGCCAAAGGATGGAGCCCTGGTAACAACTAAGGATGTGTTGGTTCAATACATGGGAGTGGGGTACAGGGGGGTGTTGACCAGTAAGAAGACATAGAATTAAACAAAAAAGAAAGAGTAGCTTTTTTAACTGGAAGGACAGATGTGTTTGAATAACCTCAAAGGGTAAATTGTTATTAAAATATAAATTAAAGTATAAATTAAATGGAAATCAAATTTGGCAATAAGCATTTAACTGGTAACCCTGAGTAAGAACAAACCCAATGTAATTATGAAAGTCAAAGTCAGACTGTAGTGGACTGAAGAATAAATGGGAAGTCAGGAAGTGGACTCAGGAAGTGTGGATGACTCTTTCAAGAATAGAGGCCAGCAATAAAAAGAAACAGGGAAGTAGAGGGGATGTGGGGTTAAGGAACGGTCAAGCCTGCTTCATTTGTGTCTTCTAATGCTAGACATATACCTACCCTATTACTATGACCCCAAATCCTACTCCTAGGAAACAACTTGAGCATCATGAAAAGGAGAATGAATAAATATATTACAGTACATTCACACAACTGAAAAATACACAGCAAAATAACAAATTGTAGATAAGTGCAACATGGACAGATGTCAGTATTATGAAATTAGACACAAGATACTATGTATGGTATAACTCCATGTGTATGAAGTTCTAGAATAAGCAAAACTAATCTATACTGTTAGAAGTCACAACAGCAGTCATCTCTGGGGAGGGGGGCTGTTAACTGAGAAGAGGCATGAGACAGCCTTCCACAGTGAGGCAAATGTTCTATATCTTGACCTGTGAGATGGATGCATGGATGCATATACATGTAAAAATACGTTAAGCTGCCCTCAGGGTACCTAGTGAACTTTGTGTCCTTTACTTTGCTGTATGTACCCTAATGAAAGGGAAAAAAAATGAATCAAATTTTATAGACAGCTTTACTGAGGAAATACCACTAAAAAGAACTATCAAACTACCACCAAATCAAAGCGAACTCTGAGTTGGCTCTAGGACATCTATTTTTTTTTTAATTTTTATTTACTTATGATAGTCACACAGAGAGAGAGAGAGAGAGAGGCAGAGACATAGGCAGAGGGAGAAGCAGGCTCCATGCACCGGGAGCCCGACGTGGGATTCGATCCCGGGTCTCCAGGATCGCACCCTGGGCCAAAGGCAGGTGCTAAACCACTGCACCACCCAGGGATCCCATCTCTAGGACATCTAACTGTAACTTTTGGAACTGACTGAACCAAATGAATCCATCAGCCATGATGTAAATGATCCTCTCTCTCAGGCAGTGCCATCAGCCTCTTCTGGGCTCTCATTCCTAGCTACGTAAAAATCCTACTCATAAGCCCAACTCCTCATGCAGAATTGGGCCATCCTTCCCACTGGACAGACCTTCACAATGTCAGAAAAAGACTTGCAGAGCTCAGCGCCAGCCCAAGACCTCTCCTGTATCAGAAGAATATAGTTACCAACTTCCTTCACTACTGTAGAAGAGCAATTTAGAAGACAAATTTGTAACCATCAGAATCACAGCAGTAGTTTGTGACACTTTCCTTTGATGTCTCACTATCATATCTAGTGATGAAGAGATAACAGCTGGCATTTGAACACAGTCATTTTTTCCACACACAAACCGCCCCCCATATTAACCATTAATGAACTTAGCACTATTTAAAGTTAACATGGCACCTACACTCTTATCATAAAAAAAAAAAAATACTTACCATTTTGTCTGGTACCAACAGCAGCAATGATTACTGGAACTGAATTTAATGCCCTTTTTATCACTGGAATATAATTATCCTTTACTTCATGGAATGAGAACTTGTCATTTACGTTGTATTTGATCACAATGATGTCGGCGCTCCCAATGAGGTTTCTAGAGGTATACCAATCACTGTCAAAAATGTCCTAAACAAAAATGCAAAGAGCATTCTTTAGTCTACTTGTCTTCAAATCAATCATGAAATAAAATGGAACATACAAAAATTTTTGCTATAGTTTAATTTTTTGAATTCATAAAAAGAACTTATTTTTAAATAAGTAACTGTATAGAATTAAAAATGTTTGAAGCCGTCCAACTCTTCTATTCTCATGTATTCATTTAGCCTAGACAACAGTGTAGTTGTACTGTAAAACAGAGCTAGACAATTACTGAGAGTCTGATGAAATAAGCAGCCTCTTTCAATATTTGTACTTAAAAAATAAGCACTTTGTTTTAAAATTATGCCATATTTTTATCACCTAATAATTTTGAAAATTAACACTACAGCTTTCAATGCCAGAGCATCAGTATGAGTAAGGAAGCTTCAAAGGATTTTCTGTGACCCAATTAGACACTAAAGGATTGTTTGGTGTTTTAAACTGCAATACATAGTGAATTCTGTGGAGTTCCATATATTTTACATATATTTTCAAAATTTATATATGCTTTTCAACTTTATCCATCCTTTGACAGTACTGTATATGTATAGTATATGTGTATGTACAGGGACATATGTTTCATAAAAAGCTACTATGTATTATAAGGTGTCAACATGGGAAGGAACAGATTTTCAATTCATGTATTTACCTTATGTAAGTTAAAAATTCAGGATAATCCTACCAGTTTTGAAATTTTTACTTGTGGGCTACAGTTAATAATATTTACATTTAGAATTTGGGCCAAAACTAATTTTTATGAAGCCTACTCCTTAAAAGCTTTGATGTTTTAGAAGTATTTTTTCAAAGATTTTATGTGAATAGGAGCATAAGAAAAATAAATATCTTAATGCCACTGCTTAATATGCATTAGAAGCTTTCTTCTCATATTCTAGTTAACTATTAATCAGATTTGTCCTTTCATGTGGCCTTTGGTGTGTACTTCCAGGATATAATAAGGCTAGATTAAGAAAACAGTTGGATGTGGCTAAAATGTCCAAAAACTGTTGGGCTATGAAAGTTTGAGCTATGAAATATGAGACCAAAACAGGGTAATAATACTAGAATCAGTCAATCAAGATCCATGTGACAGAGCTTTTACCCTATGACAGAAGATTCAGGAGAAATGTTGCACAGTAATGCCCTTTTGCGAAGAGAGCTGCTTCTCACCAGTACCTCCACGGTCTCCAGCAAAGCCTCTCCCAAATCCCTATAGCCACCCCAACCCACCCACTTCCTACAAGTACATTCAGAGTAAAAACAACTGCAGAATTTTTAGATACAAACACCTTATTGAAAACAGGAGCATTTAAAAGGGAAGATTTAAAAGGACCAAAAAAGAAAACCAGGCAAATTATGGGAATATAAACACCAAAGACAAAGTCTCAAACTTGAACCAAGAGAGGGGAGAAGTGAAGTGGGACACGGATCAAGAAACTGTGAAAGCTTCCCAGCAGAGCTCTACGCTAATTCCAAATCCCAAACCACAAACCCATTCAGTTCCAACTGTATCTGTTATAGTATCCAAGTTCAAAGTATACAGGCATAACAGGGTAACAAGTATAACAAAGAAAGAGAAACACAGTCAGATGAATGGAATAAAAAACAACAAAAACGAAACAGGAGTAGGACCAACATTTAACTCTGAGAGAACAAATCAAAAGTAACTGCTCTTTCCATTCCAAATAGTTTAAAATTCCAGAGTTACTGGAGAGGTATACTGGGAAAAAAGGAGACATTCAGAGGAAAATGTCATGAGAAAATGTGTTTTGGGATCATTATCACACAAGGATATAAAGATTATAAATAATTTTATTTTTAACACAAATCAGTTTCAAACCCTGCCCAAGAAAATGACCTCACTGCTTTTTGTGGAATATTTCTGGTAAACAGGAAAAGATCTAGAAATAAAATAACTGCACAGAAAGAGGAGGGTAGGTTTGAGAGAGACATACTAAATAATGAACTACATAAAACGAATCCAAAGTACATCTATGTTAAATGTGCCAAATATATACGGCAAGAATCCAGAGTGAGGTTACAGATCTACAGAAGAAACTAGAAAAGAGAAGCACAAGCTATCTCATTCCAATCCCAGGGAAACAACACCACATCTTTAACCAAACTATGTCAAAGAGAAAATGTTCCCCTGGTTTCTAGAAATGCGAAGGAAATCAAATTCTCCCACCCCTTGTAAATCAGTTCCAGGATTTCCTCTAGGAGGTTATGCAACGCGAAGCTTGGAGCCACATTGGGAGAATGGAACTCATCATTTTAAAAAAATAATCTAATTTTTTTACAGCAAAACGAAATTTTATTCTACTTCACTGTGGGGCTGCAGATACAGCACCTACTAAGTAATAACACTGCTGGCTCGGTAGATTGTATTTGTGTAAATGTTGAATGATGTGCAGGAAACTTTATTTTTGCTTAGTATAAGCGATACATGACTATACTAACATTGTAATAAACACATTGTTGTTTTTATAGGAGCTACCACTACTGAATACCTACTACATGTCGGTTTCTAGCCTAAAAACTTTACATATACTATCTCATTTATCTCATCTACTCTTCAGCATTGCTCTAGGAGGCAGGGAGTCTTTTCATCTTATACATAGGAAAAATAGGGCTAGGTGAAGATAGTTGACTCACCAAGGAAAGCCACTAAGTAGCAATGTAGGGATCTGAAATATCCAAACCTGTGCTGTTTTGCTATACTGAATATACTGTTTCAGTACACATCAAGTATCAGCTGATAAATACAGTCAACTTGAATATCTCTGATGGACTTTTACTTACCACTAAGAAAAGAGAAGCACCTTACAAAGAGAAGCTCTATAAGTATGTTCCCTAATGCTTGAAGATCTTTATAACCCAAAAACATGTACCAAAACTTAATGCCTTAAACAGGACCAGAGTCTAAACACATAAAAGTTGATAAGCAAGATAAAAAACAACGCTGAGTATAAGGCAAAAATCTAGACTACAGAGGCTTATTTTAATACATTTGGAAGATTTCATTTACTACAATACATGGGATTACAAGTACTGTTTTTTGCTAAATTAACAACATAAACAGGAAAGAGTTAACAGCTCAAAGAAAAAAAACAGGAAAGGTAATCCTAACATCCTAATTCAGTTTATTTTCTCTACATTTATTTACTTTATTCACTCATTTGTTCCAATTTACTTATTTACTCTATTCACTCATTCACATCATTTGTTCAACTGCATGTAAACCCAGTAAGTTTTTAGACTGTATGATTTTTCACAATGAAATGGCCAAAATAAAAGAGGTATTTCATTTGCTCGCATGGAATCCAGCCAGTAAGTTCTTTACCGATGCTTCTTAAGATTGGCATCATCACTGTCATAAAAGGGAGTTTAATGCCATCCCACTTATTGAAAACAAACAAACAAACCTGTTTTTCATTTATTTCAGCTCATTAACAGAAATATCCTTTAACTGATCATTTGAGGTAGAGATCTTTTCTTCCTGTAATTTGCATAAGTAATTTTTCTACTTACATTCCACACATTCCTTTAGAAACGTGTATTAGTTCCCTATAGCACATAATTCAGCTTTTTAAAATTGCTGTTTAAATGTAAAATCTTGGGGATCCTTGGGTGGCTCAGCAGTTTAGCGCCTGCTTTCGGCCCAGGGCCTGATCCTGGAGACCTGGGATCAAATCCCACATCAGGCTCCCTGCATGAAGCCTGCTTCTCCCTCTGCCTGTGTCTCTGCCTCTCTCTGTGTTTCTCTCATGAATAAATAACAAAGTCTTTTTAAAAAAATGTAAAATCTCACATAAAGATAATTTACACTCTTTTTCAGACACTAAGCTTTCTTCTGTTATAAAATACAACCTTCAAAAAAAATACAATCTTCAGCTTTAGTTATAACTCCAAAAGCAGTAAAGAATCAGAAATTTTCAAATAAGATTTAGTGAAAACATTTAAATAGTTACTGTGTATTATTATACTGCCTACTGAAAATATTTGTGTCAAAGAGTCCTTTCTCCTTTTATGAAGCACTCAAGAATCAGAGTAGAATTTTATCAACTTCAGAATATATTTTCTCCTTTTATGAAGCACTTAAGAATCAGACTAGAATTTTATACTTCTTTTAATTATTGCAAATTTTAAAGCTTTCTGAAAATTCCAACCAGCGTTCTTATTTCTGATTTATGAGTCACTGAAAACAAATAAGCTAATATCTCAGGAGTATCCGCATTATTAAAATTAAAAACGCTAATTAAAATGTCCAAAGGGGGATAGCTTTATAAAGGAGTGGTTTAAAATCCATTCTCAGCTCCTGTGTCTTCCTCTCCTTTCCAGGGGTCCTAGTCCTGAACTGTCCCAGTGAAATTTATTTTTGCTTGAGTTAAGCTTACAGAGGACTTTATTTTTAGAACACTAATATTACACTATCACCCACGGGGTAGGCATGAAAAAACATTGCTCTCTGCTGGTGAAGCTTAGTGACCCTGTCCCTGGGGGTTGTCACAGTCAACTGCCAGCTACCAAGGGACAGCCTACGGCGGCGAAGCATACGAGTAAGTGCTCCATGTTGCCACTGGGGCTTTTTTCACCTTCCACGACTGTTCTCCCCCAGGGCTGCCCCCTGCCTGGGGAAACAAAGGAAGACAAAGATTTGCCCCCAAATGTCTAAAAACTCTACCCAGGTGACCCAGCCGGTCCACATCCATGAAAGAGGAGAGGAGAGAGGAGGAGGAGGTGGGGGGGGGGGGGGGGGCGGGAAGCAGAGCCCCGCCGTCTGGGCACGGAGCAGCTGCCGCCGCTTACCCAGACGGGACAGTCGTGGACCACCAGCTTGACATTCCCGAACGCGCTGGCCTGATACTCGGTGAACACCGGCCGCGCCACCGTGCTGGTCGCGCTCAGCAACAAGCTGCTCTCATCCCCCGAGACCAGCGGGCTTCTCCCCAGGTAAGTGCGGATGAGCCCCGACGGCCGGCTGTCCTGGTGAAACGCGTCCCCCTCGTTCCCCAGCGCCACGATGTGGATGGACCTGCACCGCAGAGAGGGGGCGAGGGCAGCAGGCGCAGTCCGAGCGGGGCAGGCGGGCGGGGTGGGGAGCAGGAGCGCGGTCCGAGCGGGACCCGCCGGGCGTGGGGGGGGGGGTGGGCAGCAGGCGCGCGGCGGGGAGCAGCGGGGGCCCCTCGGGCCGGGGGGGGGCAGCAGGAGCGTGGCGGGAAGCAGCGGGGGCCCCTCGAGCGGGGGGCAGCAGGCGCGCGGCGGGGAGCAGCGGGAGCCCCTCGGGCCGGGGCGCACGGCGCGCGCCGGGGCGCAGACAATGGCAGGACCGCGGCGCGTACGTACATGATCTCGGATGCAAGGGCAGGGCGGCGACTCGGAGGCGAGCGGCTCCGGCGGCCTCTCGGGGCCCGGCGGCGGCTGTTTCCCCGCAGTCAGCTCATCCCCGGCCGCGTCCCCCTCGCGCGCCTCCACCGCGGCGCGGCCGACGCAGAGCGGGCCCCCGCGGGCGGGGACGTGCGGGCCGGGCCGTGTGCGCGCGGCCAGCCAGTCAGGAAGGGCCCGGGGCCATCCCGCGCGGCCCGCCGCTCCCGCCTCCCGCCTCCCGCCGCCCCGTGGCCGGGCGCCGCGGCCGCCGGTCCCGCCGCGCTCCCTGGGCCGGGCAGCTGTCGCCTCCAGCCGCCGCCGCCGCCGCCCCTCCTCCTGGCGGAGAGCGGCTCCGGAGAGAAGCCGGGGCCTCCGCCCCCTCGGCGGGCCTGGCGGGCGGGCGCAGCACGTGCTGGCCTCGGGGGTCGGGCGCGCTCCCCCCTCCCCGGCCCAGGCGGCGGCGCCGGGTACAAAGGAGCAGCCCGCGCAGGGCCCCGCGCAATATAAATTAATAAATGCAGCGCCCAAGCCGGAGATCTCCTGATCGCCGATCCGCCTGCAGCAAGTTTGCTCAACTCGAGAGGCTGTAACCGGAGCCGGGGGAAGGGGGTGGGGCGCTGAGGCCCCCGCTCCCTAAAGCCTGGGGGAAGAGGTTAGGGAAGCTAGGCGTTCAAGCCCGTTGGCCGCTCCGGCAGCCCCATTCCCCCCCACCCCCCTTGGCCTTGACGGAAAATGTTTTACCACGTCTGCCGCTTTGTCATTTGTCAACATGCACTACAGCTGTTTTCTAAAATCATACTTGTGAGAAAAAAAAAATAAAGGCAACATTCATGCTAGTGTAGAAAGGGGTCTTTGTTCACACACCAATTAATTTGCTAACATCGCTTTTGAGGGATTATTTACTATTTCAGGCTATATTTGGCATATTTTACCAAAACTGCAGGGTTAGGTTTTTTTCTTTTTTCCTTTTTTTTCTTTTTTTTTTTTTTAAGTGCTGGGGTTCTTACTGCGATGGTTTTAAAAAGAAGTTATGTGTGGGGTGTTTAACTTGTTTACAAGATGAATGCTAGCTTACTTGGAGGTTTTCAGTACACGTTAAAGCTACATATTTAATTAATAGATCCTTAGACCAACTGAAAAAATAACGATCATGCTTAATGCAAGGATACTTTAGATTCTTTCATGATAACGCACTGAAGTAAAGGTTATGAATGTCGCTAAAGGGCCAAACTAACTTAATGCAAATGAACACTGGAATTCACTAATACCGAGAAGAAGGGCCAGAGGTTATTGTGGGACTCAGCTTCTCCATAAACATGAAAATTCTCACAAGTGCTCTGTGTTGAGTTTTTTATCCCTTTCCTTATTTATTTTTGGCCTACTTTAAAATTTCTTTTCTCAAAAGAGCTATTTTGAGGATATGAGGTACTGAAGAAGTATTGAGGTACTGACTAGGGCAGTGAAAAGACTAGGGTAAGAGGCCTTTGGAATGTGAACAGCTTTTTATGATGGGCCCTAGTTGCTCAGTTGGAAGCAGTATAATACAGTTTCTCATGCTCATAGCGTACAGCAAGAGGCATTCTTTCTGTAGTCACTGATTTTTTTTTAAATCTAATTTTCCTCGCTCTAAGTATAATTTCTCTTTTAGTCTCTACAATATAAGCCATCCTGAAATATTTAAGAGTATAGGATCACCTTTTCTCTTGGGTCAACAGAAAATATATTTTCTTGTCAGTCCCCTCAAGTAACCATAGGTCAAAAACAAAGACACCAGAATGGATGAATGGATAAAGAAAATGTGGTATGTACCTACAATGAATATTTGGACCTTTAAAAAAAAAAGAAATATTTGGACTGAAAAAAGGAAATCCTGTCATATGTTACAACATGAATGAATCTTGAAGGCATTATGCTAAAGTGAAACAGGTCAGTCACAAAAAGACAAATACTGCATTATTCTACTCACATCAGGTAGTCAAACTCTTAGAAACAGAAAGAATGGTAAGTGGTTTCCAAGGGCTGGGGGTAGGAGGAAATAGAGAGTTGTTCAAGGAGTAGAGTTTCAGTTTTGCAAGATGAAGAAGTTCTAGAGATAAGATGCATATAGTAAACACTACGGTAATGTATGCTTAAAAATGGTGAAGATGGCAAATTTTATGTTCTATGTTTTTACAACCATATGAAAAGGGGGGAGGGGGACTGGCAACTGGCAGGAAGAGAGACAGTATTCATTTTCTCCTCTGATATTGAGTAACTGAGCCAGGCTGTGCTAGGCAGGCATGGGAGATACTAAGGTAAGATTCAAGTGTTACCTTTGAGAAACTAAGTCTATAATTAATGGTCACTATTTGTGAATATTAACCACCCAATCCTTTGAAAACATACTGGTTCCTTAAATAATTATAATACAGGCTCACACATTCAGTAACAGAGGTAGGTACAAAGTACAAGGATAAAGTTCAGTGAACATTAAGAAAAGATCCGTGCCTGTGTGCCATCAGAGAGAAGTTCATAGAAGAAGAACATCGTCTTGGGTCTTAAGGATGGGGAGGAATTGCTAGATATGGAAGAAGAGAAAGGAGGTAAAGGGAAAGAGTTTTAAAAAGAATGGACAGACATCCTATGCAAATCACATGTGAAGGTATAGAGACATGGAAGATCATGGCTTGTTTAGGGAACAGCTAAATTAGTGGTGTGCAAATTCCTTTACCACAGCAAGCGAAAAAGAGAGTGAGTTCCAAAGAGAAGATTTCCAAAGTTAGGCCTGATGCTTCTCAATTATGGGTCAGGAATCCCTCTGTATATACAACAGAGCTCAGCTAGATGCTCACCAAACCCATCTCTTACAGGACCTGGGGCTAAACTACATTTCCCAAAGTGTTTACATGTAGGTGAGGCCTTATGATTAGGTTTTGGCAGTAGAATATAATCCCTGATAAGCAGTTAAGAAAAGTATGCCTTTTTTCATACACAAATCCACTTAGATACAGAAATTGCACCATGTGACAATAAATTGAAAGTGAACAAAGGAGAAGGCCTTTTACTTCTCTTTTATCCCTCTCTCTACTCATTGGATGAAGCGAGGTCAATGTTGAAGCAAATTGTTGGTCTGCTGCATGGAGGAAGCTTGGGTCCCCAAATGCGTGGTTATAGCAGAGCTGCCTCACAGCATGCATTGTACTGAGACATGAGTGAGAAAATAGATCCTCACTGAGTTAAGCCAGACATTTTGGTTGGTCAGCTATTACAGCAGCTAGTGTTACTTGGCTAATACAAAATCACAGATGGTCCACTTCCTGATATCTTAAAGATTCTCTCCAGAATTATCTTATGACTACTTTTTTATGGTTATTTTCCTTTTACTGACAATGTTTCCTGGTTTATATATTTGTAGTTCCCCTCAGTAGCATTTATTTAAAAATTTACTTTTACCAGGGTGTAACAAATTACACAAATTACGTCTTCCAATCTCAAAGTCACTGAGGAACACACAATCAAGCACCTCCAGCCCAAACAATATATTTTCCTATTTTCACAGCTGAAATGCCACCATTTTATATTCATTCTAACAGATGTTCTCATTACCAGATAAAATGTAGCCACATATGAGTGTAAGGTGTGTGTGAGGTAATTCAGTGAGTTATTACTGATCCCCAGATCACGAATATTAATATACCAGCCTTTGAAAAATATGCTGATTCCTTAATGACTAGAGAAGAAGCAAATGTTAGTACTAAAGGTAGGTCTGAAGAACTAGGGTTGGCATAAAATTTTTTCCAACCTGAGGAGGTTGGGGAGAAAGATGCCTAGAGAGGTCTAAACATCACCTCTTCCCATCTCAAAGTCAATCAAACCTATGTTATTAGCATCTAATATTAGAGTTTCAAGTTATTTTCAGTAAAAAGAGAGGATTTATAAAATTTAAAGACCCAAATTTTAAGACCTTTATCTAGAGCAAGGATCTCCAAAATGGGGTGCTGAAAGCAACTCTTGAAATTTTAGAATAAAGTATTTGCATTTCTATGTACAAACACATATATTTTTTTACCAAAAAAGAGGGAAAGAAATTAAGCTTTACTCATATTGAATGTGAGGACTGGTGCCAGCATCCCCACTTACTCCATAAGTGGGCGAGCACCTAGAAGAGGGTGGGAGCACAGCAGCACATGATAGGGGAGGGAAGGCGTTCTCCTTTGTTCACTTTCAATATATTGCCACATGGTGCAATTTCTGTATCTAAGTGGATTTGTGTATGATGTTTAAGTAAACTAGCTGTTACAGCATGGACCAATGGAGATAGTGATCATAATGCAAGAATAGGCAAACACAATTGGCTGAGCTGACATTTCTGATGCCCTTTGGAAGCTACACTGCAAAGTAAAAAACTAATGACTAATCAGATCTGACAAGGTGGCCATAATCATTGAAATTAGAAAAAATATTGCTTTAAATATGAATATACATCTACTTTTGCTTTACCCTGTGTATCATAGTTAATAGGTGATGATATTCTGAACTGATTAAAATTAGCTAGCCTTTTAAGAAGCAGACATCCAAACATGACGGCAAAACTCCACAATACCCCCAGTATGTTTAGTAATGTACTATTTAAGTCAGTACTTTAAAGAAAATTCATATATTATAAATGCTAAAAAGCCTCTTCTGAGCTTTCTAACAATGAAAGTCAAAAAAGCAACATACGTGGGCAGCCCCGGTGGTTCAGCGGTTTGGCGCCTGTCTTCGGCCCAGGGCATGATCCTGGAGACCCAGGATCGAGTCCCACGTCGGGCTCCCCGCATGGAGCCTACTTCTCCCTCTGCCTGCCTCTCTCTCTCTCTCTGTGTGTGTATCTTTCATGATTAAATAAATAAAATCTTAAAAAAAGAAAAAGCAACATACGATTAGGAATATAGTTTCCTTCTTGCCAAGATGAAAATGTCAGAAATTAAACATGGAACACAAATGGAAAAAAACAACTGCACTCCTCTGACAGTGACTACTTTGAGAATACGCTTGTAAAACACTGCTAAAGACCCTAAGACACAAGTACTAAGTTTACTATAAAGTTAAATGGAATGCACAGATGTTTTTAATACGTCTCACGTTATGGTAGGTAGATTCTGTTACATTAGATAGATTCTAGTTCAGTGTGGTATTTACTAGACTATGTTTCAATAATGAAATGCATTTTAAAATGACATTTTTTGTGAGCCACTAAAGGAAAGCTATAGTAGAGAAGAAAGCTTTCTCTGCTACTTCCTTAAATGGTATTTTAAGTAATAATTGAATTTTTAAAAATAAAGCCTAGTTGTGCAAAACTTATGTAAGTGTAATCACTGATGGACTAGTTGTTTTGACTAAAAACTTTTTTTATAAAGAAAAAGTAAATAAAAGGGAAGATTCCAAGCTAAGATTACAGTTGAGAGCAGCCACATGAAATTCGTTCATGGTACATCTTACAGGCAGTTATTCCAGCAGAGAAGTTAGGGCCAAAGACATAGCACTATAAGATGTTAACAATGCAGTTAATGCTGTGCAAAAAAGACTTGTGTAGAGTTTTTAAAAAATTTCTTCATTGTGAAATATAACACACATACACAGAGAAGTGCCTAAAACCCAAGTTAATAATTATAAAATAAACATTCCTAAACATCTCCCGAATCAGAAAAGAGGGTATTTTCAGCATTCATGCAAGGGTGCAGGCGCGTGCTCACACACACACACATGCACACACATCCCCGGTGCCTGTCCTCAGTTACAGTCCTCTTTTTTTCTACGAGATAATCATGAGCCTGACTTTGATGACTATTTTTTTTTCTATATGATTTTACTATCTGTGCATTCCTAAGCAAACGTTTTTGTTTTGCTTCTTGTGAACTTTTTATAAATGGTATCACACTATATATACTCTTTCGTGTATTGGTTCTTATGGTCATCATAATTTGTCATATTCATGTGAATGTAGCCGTGGTTGGTTCCTCTTTTTCGTTTTTATTGCTGAATAGCATTCAGTGGATATATACAAAACCACTTACTTATCCGTCCAATTATAGATGCACATGTAGATTATTTGTAGCTAAAAAAAAAAAAAAAAAAAAGATTATTTGTAGCTTAGCCTATTACGAACAAAGCCTCGAGGACCATTCTCATCAAATATATCATACTTGGGGTATGCTAGGTCACAGGGTATGTGTATGTCCAACTTTGGTAGATAATACCCAACTGACTTTAAAAGTAATTGTAATTACTTCACTCCCCTAACGGCAGGGCATAACTCCTCTTCCCTTAATCCTTTACATATGTAAGTATATTCACTATATGCTAGATATTATATTAAGTACTTTACTAATTTACTAGTTATTTAGTTTTCATAATGACCTTGTTGAGTAGGTTCTATTACCATCCTAATTTATGGGAGAGAAAATTGAGGCACAGGGAGGCTAAGTAACTTGCCCATGGTTACACAAGCAATGAATAGAGGAGTTGGGATTCCAATTTAGTAGACAGGCTCCAGAGTCTATGCTCTTACCCACTGTACTATGTTGATGTTTGAAAATATTTCCTTCATTATGTAATTTTTGTGATAGAAGATTGCATGTAACCTATAAAACTCAGAGATTTTTTTAACCCAGTTAAACATTTTCCAAATAAAATTTCCACTCAGTTTGAAGCCATTCGTTAAAAATATGAACATTTACAATAGCTTCTCATTGGAGTATAAAAACAAATGAGTAACAAGCAAATTGGAAATGTATTCATTAGATATTAACCAAAAGCTTTGCATAACAAGTGGGACTGAAAAATTATTGTGAGTTAGTAACGCATCTAAGGAAACAATTCTTCCATTTAAATCCATGTATCTTGGGGATCCCTGGGTGGCTCAGCGGTTTGGCCCCTGCCTTTGGCCCAGGGTGCAATCCTGGAGTCCCAGGATCGAATCCCACATCAGGCTCCTTGCATGGAGCCTGCTTCTCCCTCTGCCTGTGTCTCTGCCTCTCTCTCTCTTTGTCTCTGTGTCTCTCATGAATAAATTAAATCCTTAAAAAAAAATAAATCCATGTATCTTTGTAAGCCTTTTCAGAGAAACTTTAAATAAACTGAATGTCAAAGAAGACATCTGGGGGCATCTGCACGGCTCAGTTGGTTAAGTGTCTGACTCTTGGTTTCTGTTCAGGTCATTATCTCAGGGTCCTGGGTTGAACCCCAAGTGAGGCTCCATGCTTAGCTTGAAGTCGACTTCAGGATTCTCTCTCTCCCACTCCCTCTGCCCTCCCCCAGCTTGCCTGTGCTTGCTCTCTCTCTTTCAAATAAATTAATGAATCTTTTAAAAAAGCAGACATCTGTGTAAGCTGTATCACAAAGCATAAAACCAATATTTAAAAAATACCAAGCACATTTTATTATTCTAAAACTCTTTATTAACAGTAACATTTTAGAGTAAATGTATTTTGTATTATTAATATAGTTTAAAATTATTTATAATATGATTTGCATCTTTATCTCATCGAAATTTTTCTGTTTCAGTATGTTATATTGTATCCTTAATGTATTAACAGGAATATATGCGTGTCATTTATGAAGATATTGAGAATGTATTAAAAATACTTTCTTATAAAGTCCTCCAGTCAAAAAAAGTTTGGAGACTATGAATCTGGCCCTAAGGCTGTGCTCTAGAGAGCAAGCTTAAGAAAACACTGAGTGGAGTCCTGTGCCAGGATACAAAATAGGGCATCAGGGTTGGCTAGTGGGGTGAGGGAGGCTGGGACAGAGGAAGGAAAGAGGAGATAGGAGAAGGCAACATAGATAAACTAAAGACCTATGGGCCTAGAAACCAGCGTGGTGAAAAATGTATTTGTATTGTTAATACAATCTAGTGGGAGATAAAGCTTGCAAATTTACACAAAAATCATGAAGTTCAGGATTAGCTTTTTTTTTTTTTTTTTTAACAAGAGCCTGCATGTACTTCACACAGAGTAACGTAAGCAAAAATCAACCAGGGTCAGTAACAATACAGTCGGTCGTAAGAAAAGTTGACTTTATTAATTTTATTACCTGGGTAATTCTTCCCAGAGAAGTAGCTGACAGACTTCCTCTCGTGTATTTCTTCTAAACAGCAAGGCTGCAGTATTATCAATTCTGTTTGGAGAAGCCAAGTTAAAATCAGAATGATATCTATATGCCAAATCTAACTACCCTAAACTCTTTCAGAAAAGGTCTAAAACGTTCAAATGTTTGTTTGGATAAACATTATCCACCCACCTCTATCATTGTGCCCAATCGTGTTTTTCAAATAACTGTTCTGCTTTCCAGTTAAAATATTACTTAAAAATACCAGAGCATATGTTCCTTTGAACCAGGACTGCTTGTTTCTATCAGCATTTTTCAAAGGATTGAACTTCAAAGAAATCTGGTTGTTCAGCCTTTAAAATGCCTGCTTTGTTATTTAGTCCTTGAAAAATATATATTCAAGTATCATTACCAAACATTACTGAGGGTATTATTTATCTATGCATAATATTTGTAGAATATTTCCATTTGTAGCCAGAGAAATATAGAATAGTAGATTTAAATTGTGTAACACTTTGCTGATAGACCTTTTTGAAGATCTCTAATACATTTAAAAATAGGGTTTTTTTTCGATATTACTATAATCTGGCTCTAGTGTTAACTGTACTCAAAGTTATGCCGTTTACAATGGTAAATTGCTCTTAAGTCTTCCTCATTTCTTACTCCTTCTCTGCTCTGCATCCCTGCTCTGCATCTCTGCTATAACCATCCACAGGGCATTATCCCAACTGAGCATTTCACAAGGCTGCTTTGAAATGTTCTCCTTTTTCATTCAATGGCTTAGACAAACCAATTCACTTGACTTCTGCTCTCATACAATACTTCTTTTTTCTTTCTTTCTTTTTTTTTTTTTTTAAGATTTTATTTATTCATGAGAGGCAGAGGGAGAAAGTAGGCTCCACGCTGGGAGCCCGACATGGGACTCAATCCTGGGTCTCCAAGATCACACCCTAGGCCGAAGGCGGCACCAAACCGCTGAGCCACCCAGGCTGCCCTCATACAATACTTCTGATGCTTATTTTTCTCACCTTGCTTTTTACTTTTCACTCCCAAGTCTATAATCCTGACTGCATTAAAAACTCTATTTTAAGGGCCTCTGGGTGGTTCAGTTGGTTAAGCATCTGACTTTAGCTCAGGTCATGATCTCAGGGTTCTGGGATCAAGCCCTGAGTTGGGCTTCCTGCTCAGTGGGGAGTCTGCTGTCCCTCTGCCTCTCCCCCCCACCCACCCCCACTTGTGCACTCTCTTCCCCTCTCCCTCTCTCTCTCAAATAAATAATTAAAAAAAAAACTCTATTTTACAGTGAACAAATAAAATTTTCTTAGAGGTTTTTTTTTTTTTTTTTTTCCTAAGAAGAACCCAGTTTATACCATTACATATTAAGTTAACAGCTTGTATTCTTAGTAAACAGTCCTTTTGGCATTCTAACATCACCTAGCGAGGCATTTAAAATTTTCAGCTTAAGGACATTTTTTTTCTCTTCCTTTTGTCTCGATTCTCACCTTTTCCAGAGATCCTCTGGGCATATTTTTACTGACAGTAACTTCCATGCTCCTCTTTAGAGCCCAATGTTTTACATCTTAATCTGGGACTTCAGTATTATTTTTGATTGATATTCTCTCTTCTCATCTTCAAATTAAAATATCTGGACTTGCATAGTTATTATCATCTTTCTAGTTACATTACCAGTTTTTTTTCCTACTGTAGCCAGATCCAAACCTCCCTCCCAATCAGTAACTGCCCCCATTTCTACAGGGCCAATACTACTTCCACTAATGAAGGGGTGTGTCCACTGTTCTTCCTCAAGATGGTCTAGTGTTACAAGCTCCTTCCAGTTTTAGCACCAGAGTGGGACAAGGGCAATTTAATGTACATTGAAAAATTCAGTATTTTCATTCAAAAGTATCTAGACCTTTCCCAGGGAAATAGGAGAAACAAAGCAAATATGTTTCTGGACTAATCCCAGTGGCAAGCAGGGCTTCTCAAAGTTTCCACTGACATATCCCCCAAAAGAGAAGAACCTAAACAGCCCCCCAACCCCCCAACACCCCTGCCCCAAATATCCCTCCCTAAACTCCCATCCTTCCCCACTGCAAACCCAGGGCTTTGTTTAAAGTCTCACATTTTGCCTTTAAGCCATAGTATATCCTTGCTGATTTAACATAAAAATAAGGATTAAATTACTTATCAGCAGGTAAAATTAAAGGATGTGCATGTTTATACTGTGCCTCCCCCCACCCCACCCCCACACACACCAAATTAGCAAATCATTAGGAGAACTTACAAAATTCTGAGGGGCAAGAAAACTCCTTTCTTCTAGTGAAAAATCTAGCAAGAAATGACATTTTGTTGAACTGGTTAGTTAGTTATCTTTTTTATAGGTGAAGAGAAACAAAAGAATTATCAGTAATTGTTATTGGAATGGTTGCCATATTGAAAAAATCCTGTTTTTACTGGTCATTACGTCCAACTCTTCAGAGTTGTGGGAAAAGTTTATGATTCTATGAACAAGAAGAATGAGACACTCAGAAATGTGCAACTCTAGCATAACACAAGAAGCAATGAAGTATAATACAAACAAAACAAACCAGACAAAAAAGCAGAGTTTGCTTTGTTTTGTTACAAGCATTTTAGTACTCACTAGCAGTAGCCTTAAAATGGAACAGTCTGTTACTAGGTCACTACCCATGAACAGTCACAAATTATATACACTGTTAATAACTCCCCACCCTAGACTCTAGAATTAGGAGACATTTTCAGCTACTCTGTTTTATTAACTCACTATGGTTTCTAATAAATGACTTAGTCCTCTTACATTAGCTGAGATTACAGCAATATTTTGCTAACAACTCTATCATGGTCTCAAAGATTTTAATTGCAGGAGGTAAAAATGATTTCAATAGAGCTGCTGTTCTAAACAACCAAGTTAGAAGTGTCATAGGGAGAGGCCAGCTGGGCCCCGCAGGCTGGCCTCAGGATGATATTGCCTCAGTCAAGTCACATTTTCCAGGGCTCATTCCTCAGTTTTGCAAGTCCAGAAACTTAATTTTGTCAGGGTGCCCAGAGTTGATCATACTCGAGGGATGAAGTTCGTGCTAACTCAATGCACAGGAGGCCAGTGTATAAACTAGAACACCAATTTGCTCATTCATAATGAGAAGAGTAACTATCAAAGGGCCTAGAAACCTATGATATGCAGTCAACATGTTCTTTTCCCTGTAGGAAAGTCTACATGGGAAGCCAGCTCTTATCCCTTCAGTTCAGCAAACATTTATTTATTTATTTATTTATTTATTTATTTATTTATTTATTTTTTAGTTCAGCAAACATTTATTAAGCACCTAAGATACACGTCATTTTGATCCCCAGGAAGTTTTGTATATATAAACAAACATTTTAATTGGAATCATGCCAGCACTGAATTGTTAAAGAGACATTATTTTCCAGAGAAAACTGGAAAATTGTGCCAAATTATAACTTGATCAATTTTCTAAAGTTTTCTCTTCTGATTGGCAATTGCAGCCTAAGGAGAGACTAGTATCTATCTACATGATGGAATTAGCCACAAAGATCTAATAGCCATATGTACAAAGCCATCTTCTAAATATGGTTCTTAACCTAGAGCTTCAAAGAACTCTGATAACCCCCTGAACTAGTATGCAAACAATTGTGTTTAATGTACATGTGTTCTTTACTACTGGGTTCTCATATCAGGGAGTGATCTAAAAACTTGGAATCTTCCAGAGCCAACCTGGGCAATCTGGGATACCAATACCACCCACTACTCAAAATCAGGGCATTTCTAGAGTGAATTCTTCTTGAAAACTTTATAGCCAGTTTAACCTAATATGCCCCATTTCCTGATATCCTTATTATAGGCTTAACTATAACTTATCCTGGTCATCTAGGTTTGCCCACACATTTTTTTCCGGCAACACTTTTCTAGTTTATGTTCTGGAATCCCAACTGAGGTAGAGGGGAGAACCGGACCATTATTCCTCTAGCCTCTGAAGAACTCTTCTTCTGACCCTTAGAGCCACAGCTTCTGTGGCTTCCTTCTACCTCCCGGTGCTGTCATTTAGCAACCTCCCAGTCAACACCCCCCACCCCTGACCTCCTATCCTACACTGTGCACTGTTTTTCGACTGCAAATATATCTATGATCCTCCATGATGTCAGTGTCCACATGAACTACTCTTTCAACTGCTTAGCCTCTTCATTTTTGATGACCTTCACCTCCACTCTACTTCATCATTCCTTTCCCATGGCCAGTCCCTAGGTATTATCACTACCTGCAACTGTTTCACATTCAGATATTCTACAACCTATACACACTCCCATCTTTCCATTTTCATCATTCAGTTGCTCCCTATTCATGCTCTCATATAACATCCAAACCCTTGACCCTTCTGTGTTCTTCTCTGCTCACCCTCTTCTGTTTTCATTTCTCTGCCCCATCCATTTGAGATCCCATGGTGTGTCTCTTTGTCCTTAGCCTCACATTCCTTTCTATTGTCCTTCAGTCCCAAACCCCAACCCTGGATCAATCCAGGTGTCTGGTTTTTCTCCATCCATATATGGGGTGCTAAATACTGCTACAGAAGTCATCATACAGATTGATAGTGCTACAAATTCACAGTCTCCAACTTCTATTAGGTATTTGGTACTTCTTGGCAAACCTGGTTATTGCTCTTGTTCTCCAAAGTAGTTCAAACCTTCTCCCTGTCTTCTGTCTCAGATTTGACTTCTCTTCCCTCTTGTTTTCTGTCCTAGAAAAGAAGGAAGCATCAGATGGGGGACTCCCCTCAGCTTCCCACTACTAAACTGACAAATTTATATGCAGCCATATACATCTTTCTTTTATTCCTTCAGTCACAGTGCAATAAATATCCCTCATCTTATTTAAAGCTAATCCCTTTGGTAGTGCTATGTGTGTTTCTCCTTTCGGCACTGGAGGAACTGCACTCCGTCTGTTTCCCCTTTCTTCTCTGGTGTCTTCAACATTTACCTTTCTACTATTCATTACTGTCAGTATTTAAACACGTCCAAGTCTCTAGCTACTATTTTTTCTTCCCTATTTGGCTCGAAGCAACTTTTTTTTTGAAAGAAAATATCTTTTAGTCCTGAGTTATTTAATTCTTTCACTTGTCAGAACTTGTATGCTTGTTTGTAACAAATTTTTAGTGTTTTAAACAGACTATTTTAAGTGCTACAAACTTGCTCACCTGGAAAATTATGACTTTCAGAACTCAAGTATCATACAAGTTCTTATTGTTCAGTATTGTTCTCTTCTTTAACTTTTAAACAATGAAATATACAAAAAATACAAAACATAAATGCATGATTTAATTAATAATTATAAAACAAACACTCATTTAACCATCATTCAGATAAGGAAATACCCCAACCCTTGTATCCGTTCTAGATAGTTCCCTTCTCACCCTCCTAGAGGTAACCACCATTCTGAATTTTATGGCAATAATTTCCCACCTTTTCTTTATAACATTTTAGCTTTCTTTGCCTCCCTAGGCCCACTCTTCTCTCTTCTCTACTCTGCTCTATACACTGGGAAGCTAGCTTGTATGAACTATATCAACAGGTTCCTTTGACCTCCAGCTTCTACTTGCATTTATCAACAGGAGATCAGAGGAAGTGGAATGAAACAGGATATTTTCCTTCCCTGCCTCCTTCCCCTAGAGAGTCTCTCCAGGGCTAGCTGGGTTGGTTTTATTACCAACTGTATTATTGGGGTTAGGCAGAGAAACATAATCAATAGGGTGTGTGTGTGCGCACATGTGTGTCTACACATGTGTTTATATATATAATACTGTTGTATATACTGAACTGAGATATGTATATCTCATATATATATATATATATGATACACACATATGATAGAGAAGGAGAGAGAGACTTATTTTAAAGAACTGGCTCATGCAATTATGGAGGTTTGGTAAATCCAAAATCTGCATGGTAGGCCAGCAGGCTGGAGATCTGGAGAAGAGCTGCAATTCAAGTCCAAAGATTGTCTGCTACCACAATTCCTTCTTGATTGGGTGTGGTTAGTCTGTTCTTTTAAGGCCTTCAATTGACTGGGTGAGGCCCACCCATATTATGGAGGATAATCTGCTTTACTCAAAATCCACTGATTTAAATGGTGATCTAGAATGAATAAGTCACAGGAATAAAAGGCACAGCATAGGGAATATAGTCAATGATACTGTAATAGTGTGTATGGTGACAGGTGGTAACTACCCTGGTAATGAGCATAGCATAAGGTATAGAGAAGTTGAATCACTATGTTATTTTTTTTTAATCACTATGTTATACACCTGAAACTAAATTAACATGGTGTGTCAATTCTACTCAAAAAATATTTTAATAAATGTTAATTTCATATTTGAAAACATCTTCACAGAAATCCAGACTAAGTCTGACACATACATGGGCACCATGGCCCAGTCAAGTCCATATACAAAATTAACCATCACAACAAACAAAGGCTACTATTCCTAGGAGACTTAACTATTCATGCAATTCTCTCCCTCTGGGTTCTGCTTACCCCTTCTGACCTAAGAATAGTTATGACCCCAGCTGTTATCAGCACTAGGACTCTGAACCACTCCTTACAGCTTTTCCCAAACCCTGCCCATACCTTTTATTAAACAATCTTCAACTACCTAGCTTGAAAATATCAATACACTATGCAAGTGTGCAATCCTAGAGAAGAGAGTTGCCTGTTTTAGAACTTGATGTAAGTAAAGTCATGGTGTATGCTCCATTGTGTTATGCTTCCTTTGTTCAGTGCTATTTACAGAAGTTGCACCCCATTCATTCATTTTCAGTGCTGTATAAAATTTGAATACATGAAAGTACCATTATTTTATCCATTATAGGGCTGATGAATATATGTGTTGTTTCCAGTTTGGGGCTATCATAAATAATACTGCTATGAATATTCTTTACATGTACCTATGTATGCAATTTTCTCTATAATATATACATGGGACTGGGATTACACATAATAAAATATGTACATATTTAATATTATGAGATAATGCCAATTTCCCAAAGTGGTAATTCCAATTTACATACACACATAGTATATGAGTGATTCTGTTTCTCTATATTGTCAGTAAAGTAACCATCTTGTTATTTTCATACCTTTGAATTTTTGTCACTTATGGTGGGAAGTCATTGTGATTTTAATTTGCATTTCTCTAACAATAAGATTGATTTTGTTGTGCATTTGGATTTCTTCTTTTATAGGTATCTGTTAAAGTTTTTTTGTCCATTTTTACATTGAGTAGTCTTTTCCCCTTGATCTGAATTATTTCTTTATGCTAGATTATAATCCTTTGTTGGCTATCTCTGCTACAAATATGTCTTCCCATCCTGTGGCTTATCTTTTCTTTATTTTTCTGAAGTCCTTCAATTTCATGATGTCAAATTTCCTTTATAGCTCGAACTTTTTTTGTCTTGTTTAAGAAATTCCTCTCTAACCCGAAATCATAATTTTTTCTACATTATTTTTGTAGGTTTTATATTTTGCCTTTCACATGTAGGTCTTCAATATATCTGGAAATGACTTGTATATGATGCAAAGTGGTGTACAATTTTACTTTTCTCCATATGGATATCCAACTGTTCAAACATCATTTATTTAAAAAAGTATTCTTTCCCCACTGTTCTGTGGCACTACCTATTTCATATAGTAAGTGTCCATAAATGCATGAGTCTATGCTTTTCCATCAGTTTATTTATCCTGCCACTATAATGCTGTTTTAAATATTATGGTGTTAGAAAAAAATAATGATATGATAACTACTTCTGCTCAATTATACTTCTTCAAGTGTCTCTTGCCTTGGCTCTTTACAATCCTATGTAAATTTTAGAAACATACTGTCACATTCCACAAAAAAAATCAGTTGAGATTTTAATTGGGATCCTATTAAATCTATGTTTAGGATTTAGTGTTCTGATTTATGAACATAGTATATATCTCTTTATATATATTTCCTTTGATGCTTTTCTATAAGAGTTTTACAATTTTCTCTGTTATACATTTGTTTTTTTGATTTTTGTTTTTTTTGTTTGTTTTTTGTTTTTTTAAATTTTTATTTATTTATGATAGTCACAGAGAGAGAGAGAGAGGCAGAGACACAGGCAGAGGGAGAAGCAGGCTCCATGCACCGGGAGCCTGATGTGGGATTCGATCCCGGGTCTCCAGGATCGCGCCCTGGGCCAAAGGCAGGCGCCAAACCGCTGCGCCACCCAGGGATCCCAGATTTTTGGTTTTTTGATTTATTCCAGGTACTTGATATTTTTAGATGTTATTATAAGAGGATTTTTCCTTTTCATCTTCTACCTATTTGTTGTTGATATATAAACATACTTCATATTGGTTTTGCCTTCAACAGCAACTTTGATAAATCTATAATTCTAACGATTAAGCTGAACTTTCTCAAAGAATTGTTTATAAACAAGTCTCTCTTTCCTCATATGGGACTCATTTCTCAACTCACTACATTCTCATTTTCACCCTTTCCACACCAGTCAAACTACTGTTTTCAATATCATCAATAGCCCCTCCATATTGTCCAATCCAAAAGACTCTCCTTGGATTCCTCAAGACCTTGCAGATAGGTTCCACAAGACCTTGTTTCTCCTCTTTCTGATATGCCATCTTTTTTTCTTCTATTACAAAGCACTCTCCTTATTTTTCTCCTACTTCTCTGCTGGTCACTTTGCAGTTACCTCATTCTGCCACTCTTCTACATCCTGGTGTTTCTTGGGATTCCATCCTAGACCTTCTCTCTTCTCATGCTGTATACTGTTCCTCCTGGAGCTCTTCCATCTATTCTTATGGCTTCTACAATTGTTACACAATGATGATTCTCACATTTCAAACTCTTAGCCCATATTACTCTCTTGAGCATCAGGCCACTACCCAATTTCCCAGACATCTCCATTTGGATCGTGCCTTAGGAAACATACTTAAAAGTCTGATAACTTTAACTATCTAAAAATAATTAATTTATGCAAACTCAGCCTGCATAAAACTTAACTTACTGAAAACAAATAGAAATGAAAAATAACATAGAAACATTAAAAAATTGAAAAAAGGATAAAATAATCATTTTCAGACGCTATGATTATATGCCTAGAAATCCTAAGAGAATCAATATAAAAACTATTGAAATAAGAAAATTAAGTAAAATGGCTGGGAACAAATAAATTCAAGATATATATGTATATACCATCTAACTAGAAAATATAGTGTTTCTATAATTCTGTTAGTGGCATGTCAATGAGTATTTTAAAAAATATTTTAATGATTTAGTAACAATGAAAAGTTCTCTGATGCTTAGTATTTTTAGTTTTACAACTATGTATAGAGGTAATGACTAAAATATTCTGTAAAAGTTTGGGGTGCCTGGGTGGCTCAGTAGAGTCTGTTTGAGTATTCTCTCTCTCCCTCTCACTCTGCCCCTCCCCCAGCTTGTTTGCTCTCTCTCTCTCCCTCTCTCTAAGAAAAATCAAAAGTAAAATTAAAGAATAAAAATAAATTTAAAAAAATATATTTAGGTCTCTGCCAAACTTTTTAACTTATACCAAAGTTAGTTTTGGGGTGCCTGGCTGGCTCAGTCAATACAGCATGTGATTTGATCTATGTGTTGTGAGTTCAAGCCCTACATTGGGTGTAGAGATTACTTAAAAATAAAAAATCTTTAAAGAAAAAGCAAAAAGGGGGCAGCCCAGGTGGCTCAGCAGTTTAGTGCCGCCTTTAGCCCAGGGCGTGATCCTGAAGACCTGGGATCCAGTCCCGTGTCGGGCTCCCTGCATGGAGCCTGCTTCTCCCTCTGCCTGTGTCTCTGCCTCTCTCTCTCTCTCTCTGTGAGTCTCTCATGGATGAATAAATAAAATCTTTTTTTAAAAAAAAAGCAAAAAGTTTTAATGAGACTCTGAATCTCTGTGTTGCTGTGATATGTTTATGTGCCTCTACTGTGTGAGAGACTGTCTTGTGTCCATGTATTTGTTTCTGAGAGCATGCCTGTCTGTGAGTGTTTGTGTATCTACTGTATCTTGAGGGCAGTATCCAGGAGGTTGGTTGTAGTGGTATAAAAGAAAAGAAGGATTCCATTTCTGCTGGAATCCATCCTCCATTGAATAAGTAAAGAAAAATGTATTTTTATTGCCAAAAAACCCTTGACAATAGGTGAAATAATTGAATAACTTTATGTCTCTAAGTTTTAAACATTTTAATAAAACTTCATTACAAAAGAAATGCATGTTCATTATTGTATAAGTTTCAAATAAACAAATCTGACCACCCACTGATAACCATTTTATATCCTCCCAGGTATTTTTATGTATATCTACATAAGTATTTTTGCAAAATGGAATTACTCTAAATAAATCACTTTTTTAGCAATATGTCATGAAGTCAATAAATACTTGTCCATTCTATTCCTAACACATAGCAGAGTGTACACTGAAAGCATTAAGAAAATATCTTTTAAATAGATGAGGAATCCTTTATGATTGTTTTTTGGTAATATTTTATATAAAATGTTTATATATTTATTTATGAATTCCATGTGAAGTGAGAATTTTAGCCCTTTGTTATATATGTTACAAATGTTGTTTTCCCCTATGTATAATTTTAATTTTCCTTTTCCAAAATAAAATATTTGAACATAGAGCTTAATTTCATTGAATAAAAAAAGTCACCTGATTTAATACAAATGGTACTTTATTGCAACTTTAAAAGAAATAAATGAAGTAAATGCAATATATAAGAGCAAAGTGCTGACGGCTCCTCACTAGAGGTTCTGCCTTTGCCATGCCTCTGCCTCTCTTGTGTGCACTCTGTGTCTCTCATGAATAAATAAATAAAATCTTTTTAAAAAATAAAAAAACTTATGGGAATTATTTGTAGATACTAGTGCAGAAAGAACAGTAAATTTTTGAGTCAGAAAGACTCCATTCTTTTTTTTTTTTTAAGATTTTATTTATTTAATCATGAGAGAGAGAAAGACAGAGAGGAGAGAGAGAGGCACAGGCACAGGCAGAAGGAGAAGCAGGTTCCATGCAGGGAGCCCGAAGCAGGACTCGATCCCGGGTCCCCAGGATCATGCCCCGGGCTGAGGGTGGCACTAAACCGCTGAGCCACCAGGGTTGCCCAAGACTCTGTTCTTATCCCATTTCTGCCCCTCAGCAGCTGGGTGATAAGAGAAAAATCACTTAATTCTTCTACGCATCTGTAAGCAAATGGGCTCCATGTAGTATTCCATCATTTAGTAAATATTTCCAAAATGAATACTTAGAAAACAAAGTAAATCTAGAGCTCCATATCAGGCTCAGGTTCTCTGCCAAAAATTTGAAGATAACATGAGAAAAAAATTTATATATGTTTTATATATTCTATTTTTGATTTTGCCAGAATTATTTTTAAACACTTGGGTTTAATACTTCCTGCAGAGAAGTTGGTTTTGGGTTGTTGATTTGTTTTGGCTTTTTTTTGGCTTTTTTCACTAACAACTCTGTCGACTAAAAACAAGTACTTTGTGTTCTTGAATTTTCCCTTGAGAAAATCTTGGTATCATGAAATGGAACTACGAGTATAGTTGTAAATGGAGCGAACTACTGAACAATCTTTTAAGGATTTAAATATACTCTGTTAACTTTAGTTCAGTTAAACTAATGCCATGAAGTATTTTAGTCCACTGCTTTGGGGGTATATTTACTAGAATATTACTGAGTTAGAAATCTAGCTTTACTAGTGCTATGTGTTGCCACCAATATGTAAAACTGTCACGCTTTCTAATAGGACTACTGTACAAAGTCTACATCTCACAGCCACCTGTACAAAGTGGTATTTACTCAGCCTGCAAATATTTACTTCATTGCTGATCTTACTTACACAGATCTTCTACTAACACTTTTGTCCAAATATAAAAGCTTTAACTATTTTCATAAAATTAATTACAAATCTTTTTGGTAGGGAGGGGGTAAATCTGGTTTATAAGTATTCTTGGCAACTGGCCTATTTTCTTCCTAAAAGCAGAAGCCTCCTCCCTGTCTAGCCCAGGTCAGAGTATCACAAATTTATATTTGATTAAGTAAGAATAAAGTTCAATGCTGATATGCTGTTTGTTTTCAGAATAGAAGTGGTTCATGATGTTTTAGCTAAATTGTTATTAAAAATAATGGGGTAACAGATATTTTCATTAAAAAAATGCAAGTTATTTTTGTTAAAACAATTATTAGTTTATTTTCCTATTACCTAAATATGTGAGCCCTTTCAGAGGAAGCAGCCACTTGGAGGAGGTATGTTAGAATCTTTGCAGCTGACAGGGTATTATTTCTTACAATTAGAGAGTTATTAACTGTGCTGCCCTGGCCACTGGCCTAATGAGGTAAGAGACTGACCTTAACTCAAAAAGAATTAAGACATTAAACCACAAGTTTATGCTTCAGATCAAGAGACCAAGTGAACTAGGAATTAGAATTCTAAAATTGTAGATTTGGAGGGTTTTAGAAATCATAACTCATGTTTTACTGATAAAGAACTTAGGGAACAGTGAATGACTGGCTAAAGTTCTCAGAAGAATCTGACTCTATATATTCAGCAGTATAAAAAATGTATAAATACCTTGTTAACTGGATATTTTAAAAATCTATATGATTTTTGCTGTATTTGCTGTTTGAACATTAAAGAGTTATCAATAAGCTAAAAAAAATACTTTAACAAAGTCCTATGGTATGGACTCTTCATATCACATAATTAATTGAAGGAAAAAGAAAAGTTAACTCTTAATAGAGTTTCATCCTTAATGATGAAAGATTATATGAATCCACACATGTGATAACATGGCATAAAATTATAAACACACATATACACAAATGAGTACATGTAAAACTGGTGATATCTGAATAATGTCAGTGGATTATACCAATGTCACTTTTCTTGTTTTCACATTGCACTATAGATATGTAAAATGTAGTCGTTGGGGGACACTGGGAGAAGGGTAAATGAGACTTCTCTACTATTTTTGCAACTTCCTGTGAATCTTTACTCCAAAATAAAAAGTTTTAAAAATACGAACACCAACTATACAAATGCTTTTTTATAATTAAATATTTAGAAATGATACATGACAGGCATTTAATATAAAAATAATTATGTTCCTGGTTTAGTTCTCACCTGTTTGTCCATTTCTTAATTGGGAATATTATGTCTCCTTAAGTGGGAATATTCCTAGAAATTGTGTCTTTTTGACACTATTTGGAAACTGATTAATATTCATGATTTCACAGGCCAGCTCTATGTTAGAGACCCCTAAATCTTCCTACCAGCCCTGACGTCCCATTTAAACTCCAATTCTACTAACTTTTCTCACTAGAGCCTCACATGGTGTCTGACACCAAGTTGGCACTCAAGAAATATTAGATAAATGAATAAATAATTTTCCAAGTATCTATAGGATGTTTGCCCATGGAAGTTCCATCATCACCTAAATTTGAAATGTAGCAAAACAAAACCACTATTTTCTTCCCACCACTCTTACCCATCCAGGCTGCTCATTCTGCTAATGTATTTCAAACCCTTTTCTACAATGTTCTCATCCAAACAATTTAAACAGGCTTTGACTCTTCCTTCTCCTTTATTTACCCTATTATATCTCAGCAGTTACCTCTTCTGCTCATTTTCTTCTCAAATATCCCTTATATTTGACCTCCATTTCATCCCTATAGCTACAATACAGCCTCATTTTATTACTCAATGATTCTTAGTTTTGTACCCGCTCCTAGTCTTGATTTACCTTCCATCTATGTTCCATGCTAATGCCTGGTAAATTTTTCTCAACTACTATTTTCATCAGGTCATTATACCAACTAAGATGATGGTAATCATAATCATTGCTACCATTTATTGAATGCCCCACTATTTACTCTTTACAACAATGCTGTGAGGTAGGCATTTTTTACCTCCGTTTCATAGATGAGGGAACAGAGTCCAGGAGATTAACAATGTGTCTGTTACATTTTTTAAGTAGCAGAGCTGGGACATGAACCCAGGTTAGCCTGGTTTAATCACTCTGAAAACACCATTCTCTCTCTCTCTCTCTCTCTCTCTCTCCAAACACACACATCTTGTCCATTCATCAAAACATCCCTCTCTATATATCCATCTATATATATAGATATCTATCTATATCTCTCTCTCTCTACACACACACACACAATTTTGTCCATTCATCAAAAATCCCTCTCTATATATCCATCTATCTATATCTATCTATCTATATCTTTCTACACACACACACACACACACACACACACACACACACTTGTCCATTCATCAAAACATCCCTAGCTGAATCTTGGCCTGGCAAAAATAAATGCTCAGTAGTTACTGCAACCACTTTATTAAAGGACTAGAACTCAGGTGCAAGCTGAAAAGTATTGATCTCTTTTTCTCCCACTGTCCTTCAAACTTGAACTGCCACTTTGTTCCAACTCTTGGTGCTTCACCTCCACTACCTTGAAATCTCCAGTAGATCTTTTAAGTTTTGTGCTTGTGCTCATGTAATAAACGAAGTTTTAGTACTTAGAGTCCAGTCCAGTGTAATAATCACACATCCAATCTTGTTCCACTTAAAACTTCCCTTTCCTGGTTGAGTTTTGCTGTGGGGGGGGGGGGCAAGGGTGGGTAGTGATTGGGGGAGCTCTTACTTAACTGTGTGGTTGTGACTAGCATTGGTGCCCTCAGGAGCAACAAATAGTCAAAGGTGACTGCTTCATATGGAAGCCTGTTGGGAGCCTTCTATTCCATTTCTAACTAGATTATCATCCTGAGAAGCCCCTGGGTGTCTAGCAGCCTCCTCCCCTCACACTGTCCATTCAGGTGGGCTCTATTTTGTGAAGATATCAGTCTGGGTCCCTCCACAGGTACCCAGATCTAGTCTACAGTTTGTTCCCAAACAGCCTTCCCTTGCTCTCCTCTTGAATGTAAACACTCATTTCATTCCAGCCCCATTGGATTTGCTTATTTATCTCTCCCACCTTTCCTGTTCTCTGCCAGTTGAAATGTAATTCCCAGCTAATCTCAACACACACCTTTCCCCATGAAGCTTTTCCTGATTTGTCTCTTCCTACAATGATTTTCCCAGTCTAAAGTCCTGAGCACTGTATCTGTTCTCCATCCCGCACCCAAATTCAGCTTTGCCTAGGAATATCCTGGATGAAGCAATAAAAGTGATTAATCTTATTAGATTAATTAGATATATATCATATATATATGATTATATATATATCATTTCAATGTTGTATATGAGTTAATAGGAAGTATGCATAAAGCCCTTCTGCTGCATACGGAAATACATAATTGTCTCAAAGTAAAAGCAATAGTATGTATACTTGTCTTGATCTGTGACATGAATTAGTGTTTTTTTTTCATGGAATATCATTTTCACTTGAAAGAACAACTGAGAGAAACTGGTTATACAGAGTTGAGTGTTAGGCAAGGTATTTTCTCAAAAGTGAAAGAAATAAGGCTGTCATTTCAAGAAAAACAAGTGACAGTGTTTATTGCCAATGATAAATTTAAAATAAAAATAAAAATTTGGGAAAACTTGCATCTGGCACCATGAGTTGCCGACTTTGTGGTGGTTATGTAGCTATGTCCCCATATTCTTTGATATAGTTCTCCTCAAGGAGTCTGGCTTAGTTTCCCACCCCTTGATTGTGGGCTGGACCATTTCTACTGAACAGAATATGGCTGAAGTGATGAGCTATCCTATTGTGATTAGGTTATAAAATGACTATGCTTCTGTCATAGGTGAGCTCTTTTATATTTATATTCTCTCTCTCTCTCTCTCATCACTCATCTGGGACAAGCTGCCAGGATATGAGGTAGCCCTGATAGAGGAAAGCCAACTGCTACATGTTGAGAACACTTGAGCAGCCTATGGAAAGGTTCACTTGGCAAGGAACCCAGGCTTACAAGCAACCATGTGAGTAAACTTGGAAGTAGATCTTCTGAAGCCTGCCAAATGCACATGAGTGAGTTTGGAAGTAGACTGTCTCTCAATTGTGCCTTAAAATGACTGCAGCCCAGCCAACAGCTTGACTGCAACCTCTTGAAAGACCCTGACCCTGAGTCACCCGGCCAAGCCACTCTGGATTCCTGACCCACAGAAACTGTGAAACAGTATAAACTTGTTGTTCTAAGTTTCTAAATTTGGGTAATTTTCTATGCAATAATAGGTAATATTATAGCTTCTGCAAACTTAAAGACTATTTTCTGATAAGAGCAGTAGTAGTAATATTAACAGTTTTTTGAGGGGTGGAGGAGTCGGGGAGGACAGGGAGGTTGTTGCATGATGAAACATGTCAACGGAAGATTTATAAAAATCAAAGGTCCAATATTATCCAAATGATCAGTGTACGATGTCTACAGAATCATGCATTAGTAGAAGATCCAGTCAAAGTACAAGACAGGGGATGCCTGAGTGGCTAAGTGGTTGAGCGTCTGCCTTTGGCTCAGGATGTGATCCCAGGGTCCTGGGATTGAATCCCGTACCAGGATCCCTCAGGGAGCCTGCTTCTCCCTCTGTGTTACTCTGTTCCTTTGTGTCTCTCATGAATAAATAAAATCTTAAAAAAAAAAAGACCAATAAATTTTAATGTAACAGAGTATGATTTCTATATTGCAACTGACATTTGGGAAACTACCACTTACTGAAAGCTGGTATAGGATCAAAGAAGATTATCCACACTCACCAGGAAAGTATTATATATGTGCTGCCAAAGGGAGCACACCAGGAAAGAGTATTAAAATATTCCTTACTTTTACAAACTATGTATCTATGTCTAAAGCTGGATTTTCTTCATATATTTCAACCAAAATGATGGACTGCAACAGATTAAATTCAGAAGCAGATACGAGAAACCAGATGTTTTCTATGAAACTAAACATTAGAGAGATTTGCAAAAATGAAAACAGTATCACTCATCGCACTACTCGTTTTAGTTTGAAAAATAGTTATTTTTCATAGAAAAGATTGTTACTATTTTTAAATGAGTTGTATTAGCTGTATATTGTCACCAGTTATGCCAAAATTTAGCGGCTTAACAGTATTTATTTATTATCTCACCATGTCTGTGGGTCGGGAATCCAGATGTAGGTTCTTCAGGTTCCTCTGTGTCAAGATCTCTCACAAAGCTATATTCAAGGTGTGTGCAGAGTTGCAGGCATCTTAAGGCTTGACTGGGGTAGGACTGGCTTCTCAGCACACATACATGGCTGTCAACAGGACCCAGTTCTACAATGCTATTGGCCAGAGACATCAGTTCCTTGCCATTTGGGTCTCTCCATAGAAAGTCACAACACGGCAACTGGCTTCCTTCAGAGAAAGAAACAGAGAGAGAGGACAATCAAGACAGAAGCCACAGTCTTTCTGTAACCTAATCTTCAAAGTGGCATCCCATTATATTAGCTGTGTTCTTTGTTAAAAAAAAAAAAAAAAAGTCCATTAGTCCAGCCCACACTCAAAGGAAGGGAATTACACAAGGGCAGGAACACCACAAGATAGGAATTACTAGGGGCAATCTTAAAGACTGCCTACCATATGAATTAATGAAGATCTTATAAGCTTCTAAGTATTAATTTCTACTAAGTTATTATCAATAGATACAAATCACACAAACAAAAGTATTTGAGATCTTCAAAAATTATTAAGAGTAAAAACAGGTCTTGAGACCAAAAACTTTGAGAACTGCTATTCTAATAATACAAGTATTGGCTATCCACATGGTAGAGATGCAGAGCATTATTCAAGAGTTGATAATTCGGGATCCCTGGGTGGCGCAGCGGTTTGGCGCCTGCCTTTGGCCCAGGGCGCGATCCTGGAGACCCGGGATCGAATCCCACATCGGGCTCCCGGTGCATGGAGCCTGCTTCTCCCTCTGCCTATGTCTCTGCCTCTCTCTCTCTCTCTCTGTGACTATCATAAATAAATAAAAATTAAAAAAAAAAAAAAAGAGTTGATAATTCATGTCTTACTTTATTATCATTCATAACTATGAACTCTTTTCCCCAAAATGATAGTATTCATAATAGCATTAAAAGATACACAAATGCATAGTGAATATAGTAGCCTCTGACACAAGTGCATATACAGTGTGTATCAAGACTTAGAAGTACTATATGTACTGTATATTTATCATGTACCTGAGAATACTTCATTAAAATTTTTTAATGATACCTATTCAGTATATTAAGTGCTTAGATTAGCAGCACTCAGTAATTGGTGATTTTATATTATTATCATTTTGTTCAGCAGGTATTTGGGAAATTGTGGACAAAGAACAGTATCAGAGTTGGAAATTTATAAAGTTTCTGGCGAATAATAATTATTTAAGTCAATATTCAGATGTGATTGCCATGACAGAATTTAACAATAAAATGAATAAAGTACAAGACTTGGGGATGTGGGGGAAGGATAGAAGGAAGGAATAGAAGATAAAGAGAATAGCCAGAAATAAAATACAAAATTATCTTGTAAGAAAATGAAGGCTATGTTAAGAAGCATGGGCTATTAATAGCATCAGATACTCTAAAACTCAAAAAGAATGAAGACTGAAAAAGATTTGGTAATGGAGACTTTAAAGGAAATCCCCCAGGGAGCCAGCATGCAAATCTAAGTAGGAAGTGAGAAAGAGGAGACAACATAGGGAAAAGAAAACTTTGGCCTATAGCAAAAGAAGGTTGCAAAATCCGAGGACCAGCAGATCTAAATATGTGTCTTCCTACTGTTCACCACAATCAGCATTGAAGAATTTTATGGACAAACTGCATTCTTTATGCAAACCAAGAAGGGCCAATTTTGAATCATATTTATTTGTTATATTTTTATTTATTTATTTAAAGATTTTTTTAAAAATTTTATTTATTCATGAGAGACACACACAGAGAGAGAGAAAGGCAGAGACATAAGCAGAGGGAGACGCAAGCTCCATGCAGGGAGCCGGACCGGGGACTCGATCCCAGGTCTCCAGGGTCAGGCCTTGGGCTGAAGGCGGTGCTAAACCGCTGAGCCACCCAGGATGCCCTATTTGTTATATTTTTAAAACCAAATGGCTTAATAAACTAAATTTTAGAGATTTTTGCTTTAACTAAGAATTTTTCTTTCTTTTCTTTTTTTTTTCTTGCCAATATGCTATAGGTATATCCTTGATTTCCACCCCCCACCCCCACCCCCGGGGTACTAAGTGCCCCTAATATCTGGTTTGATCCTGGAGAAACCACAGTTACAAAAAACATACGATGACTATCTGTAATAACGTTGGACAATTGCTAAGGTCAAATAGAATTCTGGAGTTCTCGGTTTCAATTCCTTTACTGATTGATACATTTGAACCAAGGGACTGTAGCTCCTACAGGCAGCCAGATCAAGCCAGGCATTAAAATCCCAAGATCTCTCCAACTCTAATCCTGGGGCACCTTATTAAGATCACATTATGCTACATTACTTTTGATATCTTTCAAAATTATTACTGGCGTGATTTTTTTTTCTTTTTTTTTTTTTTTTTTTTTTTACAATTTATTTATTTGAAAGAAGGAGAGCACATGCGTGCTGGTGGGGCGGGGGAGTGGGGCAGAGGGAGATGGGGAAGCTGACTCCGGAGCAGGGAGCTCCACGAGGGTCCCGGATCCTGATCTGAGCGAAGGCAGACTCTTAACCTCGGAGCCACCCAGACGCCCCTACTGCTGTGATTTTTTTTTTTTTTTAAGATGTATTCATGAGAGACGAGAGAGAGAGAGAGAGAGAGAGAGAGAGAGAGAGAGAGAGAGAGAGAGAAGCAGGCTCCATGCAGGGTCTCGATCCCGGGTTTCCAGGGTCACGCCCTGGGCTGAAGGCGGCGCTAAACCACTGCGCCACCCGGGCTGCCCGCTACTGCTGTGATTTTTAACAGAAACCTGATCCTTTGGAAGAGAGAGCTTGAGGGTGAAGAAACTTTGGAAACTTTGGAACAGGAAGGGATACGAGCTTGACACAAATTTAAAAAACGTTACCTTTTACCATCACCTTTTTCTGCTCCCAGGTACTTTTCCTGGGGCTTCCGAAAACCATCATCCCTTACGATGGGACCTTGTCTCACGGGCCTTCCTTTTCATCACCAGTAAGTCGGCCACTTTCTGCACCATTTGCTCTTCTCCACGGGCAAAAATCCCAAACCGCCAGGGCCAGAGCATCTCCAATCCGAGGCAGGAGTGCAGTTCGCCGGCTGACAGTGGCGTCTCGGGGCCCAGCGGGCTGAGCGCGGCCGAGGCTGCGGCGTGAGCTGGAGGAGATGCCAAGTCTGCCCCTCGGGGCCCGCCCCCCACCCCCCACCCCCGGCCTTGGGGGCGTCCTCACCACCGCAGTACCCGCCGCGCGGCTCAGGGGCTCCCCGGGGGCGCCCACAGCCTCACCTCAGCCCCCGGGCGGCCACTGGCAGAACTCAGCCTCGCGCATGACGTGCCGACGTCACACCTCATGCCACGTGCCGCGGCGTCTGCGAGGACTAGCGCAGAGGCTCATGGGTACGAGAGTCAGAAGGAAGTGATAGCGGTGGGCCCGTGGGCTGCGGGGCTTTCACTTCCGGGGCGGGGAGGCTGCGGTGCCGGGAGGCGGAGGCCGCAGCCAGAAGGCCCAGGAGCGCGGAGGGCGTGGACCGCGATGCCCGCGGTGCGAACCCCGCACCCGCACCCACACCTGCACCGGCGCGGACTGCGCTGCACCTTCCTTGCCCCGGACGGTGCGCTTCCGGGTGACGACAGCCCTCGGCCCTCAGAGTCTCGCAGCCACTGCCCCAGGCCAGCCTCTGCTGAGAGCAGCTCTTGCTCATTGTAAGGAAAAGGGGTCTTTCTTATCTATCTATCTATCTATCTATCTATCTATCTATCTATCTTATGATTTTATTTATTTATGATTTCATTTATTTATTCATGAGAGACTCACAGAGAGAGAGGCAGAGACACAGGCAGAGGGAGAAGCAGGCTCCATACGCCAGGAGCTCGACGTGGGACTCGACCCCGGGGTCATGACCTGGGCTGAAGGCGGCGCTAACCCGGGCTGCCCTCGTCTTTATTTATTTATTTATTTTTTTCCTCTTTATTTTTTTAAACCGGGGAAGGATGAAACTTGAATCAGGAAATTTTGAGTTTTGGAGAAATTACACCATTACCTTGAAAGTAAACGTTATGTAGAATAGAAAGGTGCTCAGGGTTTGTGTGTGTGTGTGTGTGTGTGTGTTTAGATTTTATTTCTTTATTTGAGAGACACAAAACGAGCAGGGGGCGAAGGGGGAGGGAGAAGCAGACTCCCTGATGAACAGGGAGCCCCACGGGGGGCTCGATCCCAGGACCCCGAGATCGTGACCTGAGCCAAAGGCGTCCGCTTGACGGACTGAGCCACCCAGGGCCCCCTAAAGGTGCTTAGTTTTAAAGAATGTACTAATTTTGCCCCCCAAAGACTAAGCAGTAACTATTGGCAGTGCTGTACACCCGTGACGTCTCCCATCCTCATTTTCTCATGGAGTTCTTCCTTGAACTTTTCAGTGTACAGTCACCCAATCTTCTCTGTATATTTGTTTCATTCCCAGCAAAACACTTATTAGTACATGTGATGACCTCATTTATTTGCTTGTTTGTTGATAGTGTCTTTTTAAGGCAAGGTGAAGGAGACCTGTGATCTGGTCTGTTTTATTTATCATCTTCAGCCTGATGTCTGTTGATTAGATGAAATCCTTTTTTTTTTTTTTTAAGATTTTTTTTTTTGTAATTGATTCATAGAGACACAAGACACAGGCAGAGGGAGAAGCAGGCTCCACACAGGGAGCCCGATCCAGGACTCCATCCGGGACTCCAGGATCACGCCCTGAGTCAAAGGCAGATGCTCAACCACTGAGCCACCCAGGCCTCCTGAGACACACAGAGAGAGAGGGAGAGACACAGGCAGAGGGAGAGGAGAAGCAGGCTCCATGAGGGAGCCTGAAGTGGGACTCGATCCCAGGTCTCCAGGGTCATGCCCCCGCCGAAGGCAGCGCTAAACCGCTGAGCCACCCAGGCTGCCCCAAATGAAATCTTTTATGACTCTTTGGCCACCCAAAGCTGGTGCCCTTCTTCTTCCTTGCATAGGTAACAACATCCCATGTCTGTCCATGTTCTTGTATTTATAATATTTTATTGTAATTGTCCCTGATTATGTCTCTATTATACTGTGTGCTGCTTTATTTAGAACAGGGACCTTTATTGTTCATTTTTGTTTCCCATGTGCCTGGCATGCAGTGGACACTCAGAGTTTGATTGAAAAGGTGAAAGCTATCCATAATAGAATTCTGATAATCTGTGTCTTTTCTAAACTTCCTAGACTATCTTAGAGTATTTCTCCTCTTGATGGTATTTTTTTTTTCCCTGATACTGAAAGCCACTCACTCCAACTAAAAGAGGTAATAGGTGTGGTGAAAAGAATGCAAAATTTGGAAAAGTGAATCTAGATAAGAGCCTTCGTTCTCCCAGTTTTTGGTTTAGGGACAGTCTCTAAACTTTTCAGGACCTAGCCTGTCATTTGTAGACAGATATAGTAATATTTCTATATGGTTTATGTAGCCATTATGTTTCTTTATATAGAATCCAAAAAGTAATCTGGCTTTAATACAACCCTTTAAAAGAAAAAGAGTTCACTTTCCATCCTCTGCCTATATAACACATATTAGACATACTTAGTTTTGAGTTTTATTGAAACTTGTTCATATAAAAAAATGAGTAAAAACTACAAACTAGGCAGGTGCAATTTAAATCATTGGTCAGGAAGACTTTATTTTAAATAAAGGACATTATCTATATAAATGTTATAAATATCTTCATAATTTAGTACCAGAGGCACTTTATTAGTCTTTTAACATGTAAGAATTATTTGTGTATAAAATAGCTTAGAAATACCTAAGAGGATGGGCAGCCCAGGTGGCTCAGCGGTTTAGCGCTGCCTTTGGTCCAGAGTGTGATTCTGGGGACCCAGGATCGAGTCCCACCTCAGGCTCCCTGCATGGAGCCTGCTTCTCCCTCTGTCTGTGTCCCTGCCTCTCTCTCTCTCTCTCTGTCGCTCATGAATAAATAAATAAAATCTTAAGAAAAAAAAAAAAAAAAGAGGGATCCCTGGGTGGCGCAGCGGTTTGGCGCCTGCCTTTGGCCTAGGGCGCGATCCTGGAGACTCAGGATCGAATCCCACATCGGGCTCCCGGTGCATGGAGCCTGCTTCTCCCTCTGCCTGTGTCTCTGCCTCTCTCTCTCTCTCTGTGACTATCATAAAATAAATAAAATTAAAAAAAAAAAAAAAAAAAAAAGAAATACCTAAGAGGATTGGTTGGTACTGGCTGAAAATAAATGTAGTCTCGTGATGAGTTTAGATAAATTCACACGTGGTGAATAAGTCTTGTCTGGACTCCACTTAAAAGAGGTGTCATCAACTTGCTGTTAAAGTGTTAGGTCAAATTAGGCATGAAATGCATCATTTACTGTATTCATTTTTGGCACTGCTGAATGAACACAAATTTCTTTTTTGTAATTATGTAGAATTACATGGAATAACAAATTATCTTTTCATTATGCTTGAACATTATTGGTTTCACTAGAGAGATCGTCGGTAAGTATCCGTACATTCTATGACCCTAAGTGAAGAGACCAAAATAGCGCAGCCCAGGTGGCTCAGTGGTTTAGCACCACCTTCAGCCCAGGGTGTGATCCTGGAGACCAACGTTAGGCTCCCTGCTTGGAGCCTGTTTCTCCCTCTGCCTGTGTCTCTGCCTCTCTCTCTCTCTCTCTGTCTCTCATGAATAAATAAATAAAAATCTAAAAAAAAAAAAGAGAGAGAGAGAGAGACCAAAATACACAATCCGTATTGGTCCCTGCAAGGGTTACTGCAGAAGTAGATAAATCTAAGACTTCTAACCAAAAGCCATAAAAAATATGGATTGTGAATACTTAAATGTATTTAATATGTATTTATTGGCTTTTCATGACATGCTGCAATTAAGATTGGCTGTTTCCAAGATGAAAGAATCTATTAGAAGATATGCAGCTGCTCAAAAACCCTTAGTGGACGTGATGACTACAAACTTGATGAGCAATATGTAAGAAAAGAATGATTTTAGTTAAAAACATTTATAACAGAATTTTCGAAGGCTAAGATAAGATCTACTTTTTAATCAGAGGAATGATATACATAAGATTTTTAATTGTTATAGAGAATGTCACTGTGAAACATTCACCTTAAAATCTGAGCAAGTTACTAGTGAAAGAGATGGCTTTTCTTGCTTCATAGAAAATAGCAGTAGGTAGTTTGAGTCTGGCAAGCTCCAACAAAGTAAGACTTTTTGTCTGTTTTGTTCACCCAGTGCTGAACAGTGATAGCACATAGTAGGTGCTCAATAAATAGTGAATGAGTGAAAGAACCCCCCCTTACTATTATTGCTGGAATAGCCATTAATGATAATTTTTCACAAAAGTTGTAACAGCAATTTGCTCATCAGGTTATTTTATTGTTTTTATTGAGTATTGAGAAATCACATATATTTATGAATTGTAAGATATAAATAATATAGTAAATTGATATTTGTACACATGATTAAGTTTTAGAAAAAGTACATTACTGTTACCTTTGAAATTGTCATGTGCCTTTGGTCCAATGCTATGTCTGCATCCCACCCTATCCTGAATTTTATGTTTTTGTTCTGTGTCTTTTTCTTTATAGTTTTACCACACATATATGCATCTACGTGCTCCTAATATATTGCTTAGTTTTGAATATTTTTGAACTTTACATGAATTAAATCTTGCTGTTTATTCATGTCTTTTCGTTATTCAAAATTCTTCCATTCCTAAGATTTATTCATGATGTTGCATGTAGCTATAATTTATTCATTTTTACTGCTGTATAGAAACTATTATGGATATATTATAATTAACTTATTAACTTTGTGATTAATAGATGTTTGGCTTGCTTACACTTTCTTCATACTACAGTTAGTGCAGTAGTGAACATTCTAGTACATGTTGTTCCTGGTGCTAGTGGGAATATTGATGAGAGAATTGGAATTGATGTTCACAGCTATGCATATCTTCAGTTGTAAATAATAATAGTGTTTTTCAAAGTAGGCATGCCAATTTACATTCTTATTACCACTATATAAGAATTTCTGAGCTCCACATCCTTTCTGGCACTTGATACAATATGAAAAGAATGAGAAATGCAAGGCAAACTTGACAAGAAAACTATTTGTGGAAGATTTTAATACTTGTTTTTTAGTAACAGAGCCAATAGGCAAAAACTAGTAGGCTGTATAAGAACTGAATAATAAATCAATAAACTCAGATTTTTTATAATGTAAATGTATTTTTACATTTTTTAATTACAGAATATATGTTTCCTTTGTATGATTAGGACACTTATTAAAAATTGGTTATGTAGTTGGTCACAAAAGAAACTTTAAAGTCAGGAAAGTAGAGATTTTATAGACCATATTCTCTGATCTAAAAGCCTATCAAGTAGAAACAAGTAATAATAGAGTGTCAAATCTTAATTACTAGGGGGTGCCTGGGTGACTCAGTTGGTTAAGTGTCTGATTTTTTATCTTAGCTCCAGTCTTGATCTCAGGGTCATGAGTTCAAGCCCTATTTTGAACTCCACACTGGGCATGGAGCCTACTTTAAAAAAAATCTTAATTAACTGGAAATTATAAAACATAATTAAGATTGTTCTTGGAGCAAAGAGAAGATCAAAGAAAGTTAAAAACTCTTCTTTCAAAAATTTGGGGCAAAGTAAAAGATTTATTCAGAGTACTTTCATTATTGAAGAAGAAAGACTAAACAAATTTTGTACTTAAATTCTCATAGTGTGAATTAAAAAAGAGAAAGAAAAATATACAAGATTCGAAAAATATAGATACAGAAGATTAAAATAATTACATGCAGCTCTGTGACAGCATATTTGAAAATCTTGTATAAGAGGATTTCCTTTTTTTTTTTATTTTTATTTTTTTTTATTTATTTATTTATGATAGTCACACAGAGAGAGAGAGAGAGAGAGAGAGAGGCAGAGACACAGGCAGAGGGAGAAGCAGGCTCCATGCACCGGGAGCCCGACGTGGGATTCGATCCCGGGTCTCCAGGATCGCGCCCTGGGCCAAAGGCAGGCGCTAAACCGCTGCGCCACCCAGGGATCCCTTAAGAGGATTTCCTAATGAAAAAAAATTATTAAAACTGCCCAAGAAAAAGGCAATTTTATTTATTTTATTTTTTTTTATTTTTTTATTTTTTTAATTTATGATAGTCATACAGAGAGAGAGAGAGAGGGGCAGAGACATAGGCAGAGGGAGAAGCAGCCTCCATGCACCGGGAGCCTGACGTGGGATTCGATCCCGGGTCTCCAGGATCGCGCCCTGGGCCAAAGGCAGGCGCCAAATCGCTGCGCCACCCAGGGATCCCAGGCAATTTTAATATACAAATTAACATATATTAAATTTAACAGGTGGTAAAACAAAATTTTAAAAAATAATCAAGACCATATAGTTCCACAACTGAGTTCTAGCTAGCTTAAAAAGGCGGGGGGTGGGGGGAAATGTTACTGTATGTAAATTATACCTCTGTTTTAAAAAAGGAAAAAGAAAGAAAAAGGAATACCAAATAAAACTGCTGTTACTTGTTCCAGATACTCTCAATTCATAGTCATAAATTTAGTATTAACCTCTTAAGTACAGAAAAGAAAGCCATGGACAAATCTCACTGAGGAATATAGTTGTAAAAATTGTAAATGAAATACTAGCAAATGAATCTAGCAGAATATCAAAGTAATAATATGCTATTGAACAAGTGCACATTCTTTTCCAGGAATGTAAAGATGATTCCAATATCAAGCTAAAACAGAATTTCTTTTATCAACACATTGAGGGAGGAAAAAAGGGATCATAACCATAGATTATGAAGTAGAAGTTGATAAAATTCAACAATCATTCCCAAAAAGAAAGAACAAAACCAGGAATGGGCATAGAAATATGATAAAAATTATTTAGAATAACATTTGCTCTTGATTTTTCAGTAGGCAGTAAAATATTGAAGATGTTTTCATTGAAAACAGGAACAGATAGGTGTTCCTTCTGTAATCATTATTACTCAATGTCGTTTTTGAAAATCCTAGTGAATGCAATTAAAGAAGATAATAAAATAATTTGTATAGACATGGAAAAATAAAGATGAAATGATTTTCCCTATCTTTACATTAGTCATTAGTTTTTCCATTCGTGAATACATAGAAATCTAAGAGATTAGTGGAAAAACAGAGCTGGGAGTAGGGACAAAGAGCACCACTACAAATAATAGAATGAAAAAGAAGAGTAGCAGAGAATTTCCTTAACAGAAAATAAGACATACTATAAAGTCACTGTAGTCAAATTAGTATTATACTAACATAGAAATAGATCAGGGTATCAGAATAAAAGTTCAGAAGTAGTTCCCAATATATGTGTGTGTGGTAATAGTGGTATTTCATATATGTGAGAACAGTAGTTTATTTACTCAGTAGTACTAAAACAACTGGTTTATTCAGATGGAAGGAAATAACAGCCTATTAAAAATGAAGCATAGATGGATTTAAAATTTTTTAATTATAAATTAACTTTTAGAGAAAGAAAACTGAAGAAAATTTAGGGGACTATATGTCTAACTTAGGGCCTGGAAAAATTTCATTAACAGGAAAACCGAAAGTTTTATAAAGAAAGATAGTTATATTTGACTATATGAATATTTAAAAATTAAAAATGCCTTTTTTGAATATAAATTTTATTTTTTAAGATAATGTACTTTTAATTTATAAAGGTATTGGATTTTCACTACAGTTCAAGAACCACTGATTTAGGTTGTGGATTACTTGTATTTCTGAGAAACTAGAAGATAGATTCAAAGTTAGATTAAGTTGAACATTTTTGGCTACAGTATATCATACTTTATATGAAACTAGGAGACACATAATGTCTATTCATCCCATAAATAATAGTATGATGATGACTGATCCTTCCATGAGGCCAGTAGGAGTCTCTTTAAGCTGGCTTCTGTGTTCTTTTAATAGGATCCCATTAATCTTCAAAAACCCCCTTTGTTTCTGGTTTTAGATCTCCCTAGTTCACCTTGTATTTCTCCTGCCCCAGACCTGATAACAGCTGTTTCTTCAAGGAGGCCAATTCATTGAAGTGAAGAATGATATTAAAGCCCAGATTCTAGGTACTAGGAATGTTCTTTTGTACTGGGTTGGCAATGTTTCTAGCCATTCCAGTCTATACACCTAGACAAAAATGCATTTTTAAAAATAATTTTCAATTTTATTTAATATTACAGTTTTACTTTGTTCTTTGATTTCCTAATTAGATCTTTTTTTCTTATATTGAAATTCTTGATTCTTAATGTTATTAATTAAAAAATGTGTTTGTCCTACATTATAAGGAAAATAATTTCAAATAACAAAACCAATAATAATACTGCCAATAATGTGACTGAATGAAGTTGAAAAAGTCCTTTTAGTTCTTTTTTTGTTGCAGTGTTCTGAACTGTGTTCTAAAGTCACTGGAGGGACACCTGGGTAGCTCAGCGGTCTAGCGCCTCCCTTCAGCCCAGGGCGTAATCCTGGAGTCCCAGGATTGAGTCCCACATCAGACTCCCTGCATGGAGCCTGCTTCTCTTTCTGCCTGTGTCTCTGTCTCTCTCTGTGTGTCTCTCATGAATAAATAAATAAAATATTAAAAAAAATAAAGTCACTGGAAATAAATCATTTCTAGGTGTTGTACAAAAATTTGATATCCAGCTATTTTTTCAATTTTTTTCAGTTTAGGGATTAGTTTTTAAAAATAAATATTTTGAGTTTTACACATATATTCTTTTGATCTTTACAGCATTATGTATTTCCATTTTACTCACATACTTATCAGTATGACACCCATTAATGTGCTACACTTTCATTTTCTATTCTTAGATATACAGTATAATAGCCTGTCTGCAGTTAATATACCCAGCATTATTTACTAAAAAAAAAAAAAAAAGCAGAAAGGGAAGTCATAGACAAATGTTCTAGTCCTGTTGGTTTTGTATTTCTTAGTGATTAAACTCATATTGAATTAATTATTTCAATTAATTGTCACATGGGCTAGTATTTAATATGACAAGTAAAATAACTAAAAATGCAGTGCTTTGTATGTGAGGAGAAGAGCTTTCCTTCCATAATGTATGATAAACATTGTGTGTGTGTATGTATGTATATAATGTGTCTTATGTGTCCTGTATTTACATATCAGTTAGCAGACTCCATGAAGAATTTGTTAATGATAAAATTTTTCATACTACCTGAGACATAATTCATTCAGGAAATATTCATTGTAATATTGTAAAATTATAAAAGTACAAAGAAGTTCTATCCAGCCTTGAACTAACCAACGACCCTGAACTCATGGAGCTTATATTGTGATGGGGGAAACAGACTACAAGTAAGTCTGACCTTCTCAGCTTCCTGCCATCTAACCAACCTCAGCAATTCACACAATTGTGTAGCAGTGCTAAGGTTGCAAATTCTGTCTTCTATATAGCCTGCCACTTTACTATAACTATTTGAAGAGTTCATTGGGCTTGCCAAGGCAACTCAATATTAGTGGTACCCAACTGGAATTTTAGATTATAATTATTAAAGAATTTTTAAGAACAAATGTTATAAATATACCTGTTTTGAAACATTTTTGAAAAATCTGTATTTAAAAGATAAATAGCATGTATTTACCTTTGCTATTAAAACGATGATTATTTACCCTACAGAAGAATTTTATCTAGGTTTACTTTCATTTATTTTTATTTTTATTTTTTTAAGATTTTATTTATTTATTCATGAGAGACAGAGAGAAAGGCAGAGACACAGGCAGAGGGAGAAACAGACTCCATGCAAGGAGCCCGATGTGGGACTTGATCCCGGGACTCCAGGATCACGCCCTGAACCAAAGGTAGATAGATGCTCAATCGCTGAGCCACCCAGATGTCCCTCTAGGGTTACCTTTAAAGAATAAGTTCCCCTAGTGTATTTCAAATAATTAAAGTTACAAACATCCTGTTTACACTGAAACTGCATCAAATTCTTATTATAACGAGAAGGCCTATACATTTTCTCTTGTGATCCAGAACTTCACAAGCTTGGTCAATTTATGATTACAGGTGGAATTGCAAGAATAGTAGTAACCTATACTTCACTGGCTTTGGCCCCCACTGCAGAACTTCAAATCTCTACAAAGGCTTGAATCTGCTCCCTTCCCTCTGAGTATTTTTGGGAATTGCCAAACAGTGTCTAATTATTAGGAAGAAATCTGCTCAGCTGCCTTGCAGGTAGCATCTGCCTGACACTTGTGACTACTTCTGTGGATTCCACTCAGGCACTGCTTCAGTTTTGGCTCTTTTCTGGACGCTGCATCCTCACAATGAGTACCACTACTAATGCAGTGACGCTGACAAAGAGCCAAAGATCTTCGGCAAAGTCCTGAAAATGCCTCCTTTTCCTTTTTTCTTTTACTTTCTGTGGGAGGAGTACCCTAACTGTATGGCTGATTTTGCCCATTTCCTAAAGAAAGCTCAGTAAGACTGGTTGAGGTCTCTCTTCTCATTCCATCTACTCTGAATCCCTATTCAGACATCAAGGATAGATACGAGTGGCATACACCAACCTGTGCTCAAAATCATCCCTCTCCCAAGATAATTAGGTATTCTTACTTGATTGGCTTTGTTAGAGCTGGCCAATGTACTTAAACCTGGGTTTGGTCTCAGAAGGAGCCCGCAGTCCTACATATATATGTATATGTATATATGTTTATGTACATATACACGTATATATATATGCTTTTATCAGTCTGCCCCATGAATTGTCCAACATCAGGACCTATCTGAGCTTTAAGAGTAAATTCAGAGACCTCTTCTATACACTAAATTGGTTTATATAAAACTTTTCACTAGTCTCTAAGCAAAGTGATGTACTATCATACTTTCAATCATACTTCATGACATAAACTTGGCATTTAATCAATTAGACAAATGAATAATCATATGGAAACAGTTTTTATATAGTATTTTTAAAAATTTGTGTGCCTTGTTTGCCAAGTTACCACACAACTTTTTAGGAACAAAGAGCCCACTAACATTGATTTTTATTAGTATTTTCCTTCCTAAGCCTTGTTTGTGTATGTACAACTTTGGGTTGTTATAAACTATACTGTTTTCCACACTTTGTGTTTATGTGTATAGTTAGATTTTTAAAGAGTCCAATGTAATGAGCAGAAGCTCTCCAATAGTCTCGGGGTAACAATCATTTGATGGATATTATATACAGGTATTCTCTACTTTTCAAAAGTTTGCATTACACCTCTGTGCTTTTATGAAAGACCTGGCAGGGACACCTGGGTGGCTCAGTGGTTGAGCCTCTGCCTTTGGCTCAGGCTGTGGCCCTGGGGTTCCAGGATTGAGTCCCACATCGGGCTCCCTGCAGGGAGCCTGCTTCTCCCTCTGCCTGTGTCTCTGCCTCTCTCTCTCTCTCTCTGTGTCTCTCATAAATAAATAAATAAATAAATAAATAAATAAATAAATAAATTCTCTCTTTTTGTTTTTTTTAAAGATTTTTAATTTATTTATTCATGAGAGATACACACAGAGAGAGAGGCAGAGACACAGGCAGAGGGAGAAGCAGGCTCCATGCAGGGAGCCCGACGTGGGACTCGATCCCCGGTCTCCAGGATCATACCCTGGGCTGAAGGTAGCACTAAACCGCTGAACCACCAGGGCTGCCCAATAAATAAAATCGAGAGGAGGGGAGGGGAGGGGAGGACCCGGCAATGGTACCTGTTTTCACCATCTAAAAGAAATCCAAAGAGGATTTTCACTTTTATGGAAAAAAAAAATGAAAATAGCATTCAGTGTGTGTGTTGCAGCAAGCCATTAGAGAGGCTAGTGAGTATGGGAGCAGCAAGAGTGGCTCCGCCAAACTCCTTAACCGAAGTCCACTCAGTATCAAGCTGTGATAGCTTTGAACCATGTCTGTGAGCACCTGTACTTTACCTCAATTTATTTTGTATATCCCTTAGCCAGATGTGTCCTGGGGTATCAGAAAAGCCTAAGAGAGGTTACTTTTTGGTCTGGAAATAGTCAAAAAGCTTTCTGTATAAATTAATAATTGCTTCTTCGCTTACTCCATTTTGCCCTACAAAATGTTTCATAGGATTAGAAAAGCTCTTTCTGATAGCAGGGGGAGCCTATATTTGAATTACTTCCAATTTATGCCATCCTGAATAGCCTTGCATTAACTATCTTTATACAAAGTCTTATCCAGGATTTTTTTAATTGGGATATATTCCCAGGATGATAGTTGCTATTGGTAATATTAATGTTTTGATATTGTTTGATATTTTCAGATTGCTTTCAAAACATTCCTACCTCTGAGAGTTATTATGAGAATTAAGAGATAAGTGGTGTAACCTAGCTCATAGCACAGTGTTAAATTAAGCATGGAGGCCATTAGACCAAGGTTGCTCTCATGCTTTAGCAGCCTGCAAGCAAACCCAAACCTGAGCCTATAAAATGCCTCAAGATTCTGTAGTCTAAACCAAAGGACGACCAATCACAAACAGCCAACTAGGCTTTGATAAAGAATGCAAGCCCTGGGAGGGCACTTGATGGGATGAGCCCTGGGTGTTATACTATATGTTGGCAAATGGAACTTAAATAAAAACAAATGTAAAAGAAGAAAAAAAAAAAAAGAATGCAAGCCCTTGAGCTTTACCCAAATAATTTCATTGCTTTGTTTCCATGTCTTTTCTATAAAAGCCTTGCCCCTAGCAAGGGGTGTGCTGTGGAGTGCTTCTAATTGGTGATTCCTGATGTGAAAGAAAAAAACAAACAAACAAACAAACAAACACTTTTTTTTAAATAAAAGATTTTATTTATTTGAGAGAAAGAGAGTGCAAGAGAGAGCACAAGCAGCAGGGAGGGGCAGAGGGAGAGAGAGAAGCAGACTCCCTGCTGAACAGGGAGCCTGATGTAGGGCTCAATCCCAGGATCCTGAGACCATGACCTGAGTTTAAGGCAGACGCTTAAGTGACAGAGCCACCCAAGAGCCTTTTTTTTTTTTTTCACCCAAGAGCCTTTGAATGAATTTTTGTTCAAATAAACTCACTTAAAAAATTTTTTTTAAGTTTATTTATTTATTCATGAGAGACACACAGACAGAGAGGCAGAGACACAGGCAGAGGGAGAAGCAGGCTCCATGCAGGGAACCCGATGTGGGACTCGATCCCGGGACTCCAGGATTACGCCCTGAGCTGAAGGCAGATGCTTAACCACTGAGCCACCCAGGCGTCCCATCTCTTAAAAATTTTAATGTCTCTCAGTTTATCCTTTAACAACAGTTACTAGTATGTATTTGGCCTTCAGTAAGTGTCAGTACCCTTCTTTCAGACCATGATATTTTTAAAAATTGTATTTGTTTATTCCTGAGAGACACTCAGAGAGAGGCAGAGACATAGGCAGAGAGAGAAACAGGCTCCCTCCAGGGAGCCTGATGCAGGAGTCCATCCCAGGACCCTGGGATCATGACCTGAGCCAAAGGCAGACACTCAGTGGAAGCTCTTTGTTTCCCCTCCAGTCTTGATCTCAGGGTCCTGGGATCTTGTCTGGCATCAAGCTCAGTGGGGAGTCAGCTTGTGAATTCTCTCCTGTCCCTCTCCCCCTCCCCCTGCTGGGGATCGCCCTCTCTCTCTCTCTCTCTCTCTCAAATCAATCTTTTAAAAAAATAAAATTATGTTGACATTATTAAGCATTTACCATTAACTGAGATGTACATAGTCTCAACGCATGCTATGCCTGGAGGAACATAGCCCCTGGGACCAAAAGAACTAATCCACTTGTGAGGTTGGCCGTCTACATCCTTAACTGGGCCAAGGATGATTCTCAAAGAAGTTGTTCTTGAGACTCGAGACTCGACAGACTCGACAGGTAATACTTGAAGTCGAGAGTATAGGTTCATATCATTTGAGTTTGAAAGAGGTTTGAGAGAAGGATCTAGTTAGGTTGGTTATCGAGGTTCCAGCCAGTTGTGTGCAAAATCAAAATTGGCTGAAACCCATGTGAACAGGGCAAACTCAATACTGACTTTTCACCCAAATTTTGAAACTTTCCCAAAACAAAGTAGCCATTGTGTGTTTAACAATGGGCTGCCATTTATTGAACATATCTGGTCCATTAAATAAGTCCTGTCACCTTTTGAAAGGTAAAATGTAGACTTAGAAAATATAATTTCCCAAATTACACAGGCCAGTAGGTAGGGAGGTGATAGAGCTGGAATTCAAAGTGGAATTCTGACTGAATCCCAAAGCTCTTTATTTTCTAATTAAGCTTATACTGCCTTCACTTACAGTGTGTAAAACGTTCATTTTCTTCCAAGCTTTGTGCAAATCAAAGATTCTCTTTTTTTCTACATTAAAGCCTTTTAAATATAAGTAAATTTCCAGGGCTGTTATGTAATTTTTGTAAGTATGGAGGTCTGTATTATGAGCTGTAAAGAATGACATTATAGCTAAAGATATTCACCATTAACATTATTTATTTTGTCTAACTTTATTACCTGAAATAACATAGGACACATAAAGATATAGGTAAAAATTAAAATTAAGCAAAACCCAAAATATGATCAGATTTGGTGATAGATATAAAATCAGTGTGGCATGATAGGATTTTTAAAAATCTCATTACCCTCTTTTTTTTTTTTTTTTTCACCATCCCTCTCCCAAGGAGACAGTCATTAAAAAAGCAAAGACAAAAAGAACTTTGTTAGCATAACACAGAGTCTAGTTATCCTCTAAATGTGGGCAATATTAGCATGAGAACTATTTTTCTTGTAGATTTGTTAATTTCATAAGCTGCTTAGGAGGGTGAGAAGTGATAAAAAAAAAGGGGGGGGGGACCTGGATGAAACCAATCAGGAGCTAGGAGAGACATCAGAAGGTGGGCAGGTGGATGAAAATAAATTAGGGGGGAAAAAAGAAAATAAATTAGGGGGTTAAGGAGAGTGGAGAACAGAGAAGACCAAAGAGAGAAGGTACTGCCAACTGTTCTTCTGGGGTAAATTCTGATAGGCACATATTTTAATAGGACAAATAAAGGTTTGCGTTTCTTACAGACTTTCTTGTATGTTCATCATTGTCTAATAGTATTTTTCTGGTGACAGATTTCAGTTTCCACATATTGCAGGCATAATTATCTTAAGCATTAGGGTCATGGTGGAGGGAAGCATGTTCTTCTAAGGTTAAGAGAAGTATTTGTGGTGTGGTACAGAGTAGTCTCAAGCAGATTAGGACTAAAGACAAATTGAAGGTGGGGATCTGGCAGGCTTCACACAATAGAAGAATCCTCTGATGAACATTTTTCTCTTTTCTGGACAGCTCGGATGAACAGACCTCTAGCACCCACAGCTTATGCTTGCTAAGGACAATGGCCTAGATACAATTAAACGTAGAGGCTTCAAATTAAAATGGGATTTGTGTTCATCAACTCTGAATTCATCTACACCAAACTATTACTAGATATTCAGTCAAATCCACATGATAGGAAGTTCTTCCTAGATTTGATAAATGGAAAATAATGAAGTGGGAGAGAACCAGGAGGGAAAAGGATGGAGGTGGAGGAGGAAGAAGAAGAAGAGGAAGAGGGGAGAGAAGGGAAGGAGGAGGAGAAAAAGGAATTTTAAGAGAAACCATAAATTTTATAATTTTGTCTGTGTTTGACCTGGTGATCTTTGAGTGAAAGAAAGACAATCTGTTCAGTAGTCTTTCTGAATTAACTGCTGGTGTTTCTTTTCCACTTGGCATCATATGTGAGGCATTTCTTTTAAAGCACATGCCAACTCTTTTCAAATGGAGCTTTGTTCTCAGATGATCCACTAATTGAGGTATCACTGTAGAAATTGGGTCAAAATTCCACATAATGCAGAACTCCTTAGCACAGTTTGTTTTTCCTTCTCCTTTCTCCTCCCCTTATGCCTTCAAACGCATTCTCCCTCTTCTCACTGCCAGAGTGATTTCAGAAGATTCTGTAACAAGTTCTCAGAGGCCCATTGTGCAGTAACAAAGAATTCTGGCAACGAGCTGTAGGTTCTGTCCTTGCCTCCTTTCCTGAGTGGAAGGGTGCCCTCATCCCTCACTAATGGCAGAGTAGGACAAGCATTGCCCTGGCCTGCAAGCTTGCCAAGCACTAGGAACCCAAGGAAGAACTCGTCATGCCAATCAAACCTGTTGGGTGGATATGTGGGCAGGTGTTGAAGAACTTTTCTGGAAGAAGTATATGCAATCTTGTTGTAAAGGGGATATGGGTGTGGGAAACAACTGGGAATAAAGTCCCCTAGGGTTTATCTGCTTTTCCTAGTCACTAACAAAGTGGACCCAGTGTCCCATGTCCTTTTGGATTATGGTTAGGTGATGTTTTTAGTTGAGCTCTCTTATCCCCTAATTTCTTTTTGTCTCAGTCGAGGGGATCCAGAAAGTAATCATGGACCTTATAGATGAGTTTAAAGATGAATTCCCTACCATCCTAAGATTATCACAGTCTAATCAGGTAATGTGATTTCATAACTTTGAAAAGGATTACAAAAAGTATATTGTATTTTTAATTTACCAATTATTTAATGCTTGACTTTGAAATCAGTACCTGAAGCTTAGGTAGAAGTTAATTTTGCCTCAGAAAAAACCAAATCTCGAATCTTACTCATTGGGTGGGTCAATGGAAATCAGGAAGATGGTGGACAAAGAAGTGAGATTGATAAATTAAATTTAAAAAAAAATCACTGTGCTGTTAGGTTGGAAATGTGGAACTCTCTCATAGCCACAATTGCAGTGTGTATAGTTTGCGACACTTGCTTAAGATTTGCTTAATATCAGGAAAATACCTAGGTATGTTTTAACTAAAATCTATGTCAATTAAATCAGTGGGAAAAAAATAACCAACATACATTATAATAACAGGAAGATAAATATTGTATGGGTATATGTTTTAATGTGGAAAGAAAATAGTGATATCGATTTAAACAAAGCACACGTGCATGTGCTTTCTATAACCTCTGTTCCCCAAAGGATTTGAGACATAAAATATTGGGAGTGGAAGAAGGAATAGGTAGAGAATTATGAAAAGACATCTGATCAGGAAAAAGTAATCTTTTATAGCCTAATTTACTTAAAAGTGCACAGCCCTTAATGGAAGTGTATTTTAGTCATCTAGACCACAGCTGGAAAAGAATATGTTGTAAGTTACATGGTACAATAATAATCTCCTCATCTGGATATCAAGAGTTTTGGCAATGTCAGACATGAGGAACATAGGCAAAACTTGGAAGTAGACAAAAAAGTTCTCTGAGTAACGTAGCAATCACAAAGTCTATATATTTCATTCCAAAGGCAAGATATTAGAGCCACTTTGACCATTCATCCACCACCAGGCATCAGACACTACTAAGTACTTTCCTATTGGCTGGGACCGGGGATAGGAAATACAGACATAAAACAGGATTCTTTCAGTCAATGAGCTTAATCTAATGGAGACAGGATTGTAAACAAGTAATTGTTTTTGGAATATGGTAAAAAGTAAATCCAACTTAGAGGAATATGAATGGCTTTACCTAGGATGGTCAGAGAAGGCTTTATGGAGGAAGGATGCTAAAATCCTTTTGCAGAGGTCGAATACGAATTTTCAAAGTGAAGAAAAGGATAGGGTAAGTAGATAGGAGCAGAGGAAACAGTGTCAGGACAAAAAAAGTATGAAACAGCATAGCATGTTCCCAGAATATCAAGTAAATATGAACCAATGGCATGGATCTTGGGTTTAGACCTGGGGGGGGGGGCGTTAATACTGAAATGTAGGTATCTGGATACATAGTGCTAAGATGATATCCAGATGGTGATCCACTAAGTAGGATGGGGTAAGGCTTAAAAGCTCCAGATGGCAAACCAGATTTTATAAATCTATATCTTAGACTCAGTGTCTAGTTGCTTCCCCTTTTCATTCTCCTAGTTTTAGTATAAAGTCTTTTTAAATGTTGGAGATTTTTCTTGAGTATGCTCTGGAGTATTAGGGAAGGAAGGCAGGTGACCATGCTTGGTCTAGGATGTAAAATAGGCACAGTCTGGAAAGCCCTGTTGCCCCTTCCAGGTTATGATTCTCTCACCACTGACAACATTAAAGAAGCTGGATTCAATAATCTAACAAATCACAACTTTCTATACAACTCCCTTCATCCCTTCCTACCCTCTAAATAGCCTCATTATCACTAAAGCCATAAATTTGGTTTAACAGTGAAATAGATTGCTATTCTGATCCCAGAGAAAGAACTCTAAGTTCCCATTTCCAACTCACTGAAGTCATTTACTTATAAGAACTTTACCTCATTCACAGAAGAATGTAAACATAGTTACTTCAGTTCTCATTTCAAAACACTTACATTGTTCTTTTTCTACCATTTACTTTGAAGGATGTGTTGCTGAGATTGGTGAGAAACCCAAGTTCTTAGGAGGTACTGTAACAGATTGAAGTTACTTGTACTTCAAAAATAAACTATTCAGAAACAATGCTAATACTTAGATAACTAAATTATTTTTTAAAAGTCAGATTGTAAATGCTGCAAATTTTATTATTTTGGAGATGATCCATAATTCTCAAACATACTGAAAGAAGTGGTTTTAAGAATACTTAGAGGGCTTTTATTAATTGGGTTGGATTCTAAACCTCTAAATTTCATGATTAGTATTAAATCTTTTTTTTTTTTCTAACCTTAGCCATTCATTGTTTAGGAAAAGGCCATCATGTTGGCCTGAAACACACAAACAAAAGATTTGGTGGGAATGATAGTGGGATTTTTAGAGATATATGCAGAATAGTGATTTTTTTTTTTTAGAATAGTGATTTTTAAATAGTTATTTATGACTAATGATTTTGAAGGAAATCTTCCTGGGGCTGAGGGATGTTAATTTTAGAATCTTGGCTTGAGGTCATGGCTTCTGATGTCATATACTCTCCAGTCCAGCACAGACCCCAGTACTTTGAGTATCCACTTCCCTTAGTAAAACGTAATATTTAAAGGTTTGCATTTCCAAATTGCAAATGATTTCCATATGAGGATTTAAAAATATTAAACTTTCACATTCAAGCAAATGAAAAATGTATTTTACAATTAGGGGACTAAAAAATTTTAATTCATATGATCTTTACTTGAATGAGAGAACACTTTTGTGGAAAATAGGGTCAATTTTTGTGCTTTTTTTTTTTTTTAATTTTTGTGCTTTTAATTATGAAAGGTAATTATGTGTTTTATTCTGTAGTTATCTTGCTCTTAACCTTATACTATAAAATTGGGAGTAGTAAACAGAACATATTAGAATCCATACAAAACTTTGGATTTTTATAGTTGTAGATGTACTCTTCTGAGTTCTCTTGCTTCTTCTTCTTCTTTTTCTTTTTTTTTTTTTTTTTGACATGTATGACAAAACTCTTGGGTTTGCACCAGTGATGTCTGGAAATTAGTTTCATTGGTATTAGAATTGGGTTTTTTTTGTTTTGTTTTGTTTGGCTTGGGGTTTTTTTTTTGTGTGTGTGTGTGTGTTTTTTTTTTTTTTTTGGTGTTAGAATTTCTAAATCTCATGAGAGTAGGACTGTAATGAGTGGAGTGTTCTAAATTCAGTTATATTTTTGTCTTCGGTGTGTTGTTTCTAGTAAGATATGATCATACTTGTGAATGTTACAGAGCATGTTATATACACTATAACTTTCCGGGTGGTTTCTAATTTAATACTTGGTATATTTCTCTATTTCTCTATGTTAATTTGTTATATTTCCTAACATTCTTCATTCATTCATTCATTCATTCATTTCATCCAGTGTTTATAGAGTACCCTACTACATGCCAGACACTATTCTAGGTACTGGGAAAAGAGCAGTGACTCATATGGATATAAAACAACACTGCTGTCATGGACTTTACATCCTAGTAAAGTGGAAAAACAAAAAACAAGGAAAATAAGGTCTATATTATGTTAAAGATAGATCTTAAGAAGCAATATGGCAGAGATATGAAATAGGGGTAGGGACAGGGAGAACAATTGACTGTTAAGGTCAGGAGACTAACAGGGACTTAGTGAGAAAGTGATTTTTTTTTTAAAGATTCTATTTATTTATTCATGAGAGACACAGAGACACAGGGAGAGGGAGAAGCAGGCTCCCCTCAGGGAGCCCAACGTGAGACCCCTCCCCCCCCCAGGATCATGCCCAGAGCCAAAGGCAGACGCTCAACCACTGATTCACCCAGGTGCCCCAAGAAAGTGATTCTTGAATTAAGATTTGAGGGAAGCAAGGGAGCAAACCTTGATGTCTTTGAAAAATCAAACGGCATAGCTGGGGCTAAGTTCCTGAGGCAGGAGTATATCTAACAAGGTCAACAAATGATGAGGAAAGGAGGAGGAAAAGACAAGGATGTTAGGGAGGTAAAGAAAAGACAACCTTTTTTTTTAATTTTTTGATAGTCACACACAGAGAGAGAGAGGCTCAGAGACATAGGCAGAGGGAGAAGCAGGCTCCATGCACCGGGAGCCCGACGTGGGATTCGATCCCGGGTCTCCAGGATCGCGCCCTGGGCCAAAGGCAGGCGCCAAACCGCTGCACCACCCAGGGATCCCCAGAAAAGACAACCTTTGTAGGGCTTTGTAGACCACTGTTTGCAATTTGGCTTTGACGTTGAGTGCACAAGGGAGCCACTCAAGTAGCTGAGCAGAAAAGCAAGGTAGGATCTAAGTTTTAATTGTATCTCTTTGGGTGAGGTATTGAGGAATAGAATGAAAATAGACAAGGATGGAAGCAGAGAGACCATTTGAAGAGGCTAATTTACAAGTCTGGACAGGAGATGGGGTATAAATATAATGGACTGAGTATTGGCACTGAGGGTAGTGAGAAGTGATCAAACTCTAGGACTATTCAGAGAAAGAATTGAATAAGACTTGCTGACAGGCTGGTTTTTTGGATGTAGAGTAGTAAAAAGCTGATGTAATAGAAATTGGAGTTCAGCATTAAAACTGCTGATGATAGATGAGTAAGACTCTAGGAAAAAAAAGAAATCAGGAAAGCAGGATATATTCAAAGAAGGGGGCTCAAATAGTGAAATCTGGAGCAGGATTCTTGAAACAATCTGATTAATTGATACTAGGTTTCTTGTGGTAAGTGATCATTACCTTTGTGTGTCTGTCTCTAAGGTGGTGGTGGGGAAGGGAGTTGGAATGTCTTTTCTCACGTTTGATAACATGCTCAGTTGATAATGATGACAGAAAGAATCGTGTAAACTTGCACATTTTGCAACCAATTCCAGGATGCTTAGGACAAGAGTCAAACAAAACGAAACAAACCAGGGAAAAGAAATGAGCACTTCTTAATTTGGGGTCAGTGTTTACATTTACCCACATGGTTTGGTAGGAAAACATATAGCATAGATGACAGACAAAAGGAAAAGCTCGTAGCTCCAAAAAAAAAAAAAAAAAAACTTTTATTAAAAAATTTTTCTACTAGAGCCTATTTTTAAAAATTCACTGAAGGTAAGAGTGAATTGGAATCATCACCATAAACTGGTGACTATTTTTTTTAAAGAGAAACATCTCTTTCTGCCTCTCCAGGACTATAAGTAGTCTCTCCTCTGTTGTTTCCTTCCTATTCTGATAGCCACAAAAAAACCACTTTACACACATCCCAGTGTCCAGATTTGGTTTCTAATACTATTCCGAAAAGCAGTAATAGTCCTCTTGGGAACAAGTTGATTGTATGTTTTATGTCAGGGAAAATTAAGGTGGTCAGAAACATTTTGTTTCAAGAGGTAATATTTCTTTCAGAGATACCTGTCAAAGTATGGAAAAAAGAAAGCATTTTAAAAACCATGAAGGGGGGATCCCTGGGTGGCGCAGCGGTTTGGCCCCTGCCTTTGGCCCAGGGCGCGATCCTGGAGACCGGGGATCGAATCCCACATCGGGCTCCCGGTGCATGGAGCCTGCTTCTCCCTCGGCCTGTGTCTCTGCCTCTCTCTCTCTCTCTGTGTGACTATCATAAATAAATAAAAATTGAAAAAAAATATTTAAACAACAACAACAACAACAAAAAACCATGAAGGGGGCAGTCCCTGTGGCGCAGCGGTTTAGCGCCGCCTGCAGCCCAGGGTGTGATCCTGGAGACCTGGAATCGAATCCCACGTCGGGCTCCCTGCATGGAGCCTGCTTCTCCCTCTGCCTGTGTTTCTGCCTCTCTCTCTCTCTGTCTCTGTGAATAAATAAATAAAATATTTAAAAAAAAAAAACATGAAGGGGGATCCCTGGGTGGCGCAGCGGTTTGGCGCCTGCCTTTGGCCCAGGGCGCGATCCTGGTAGATCCGGGATCGAATCCCACATCGGGCTCCCGGTGCTTGGAGCCTGCTTCTCCCTCTGCCTGTGTCTCTGCCTCTCTCTCTCTCTCTGTGTGACTATCATAAATAAAAAAATAAAAAAAATTAAAAAAAAAACATGAAGGGAAGCACGGTCATCAAATTGCAACAATTTCAGCATTAAAGGGAAACAAAGATGACAATCAGGAACAAGCTGAGTCTGTTGGTAAAAGCTATGAATTTATGACAACACTAAAATGAGAAACATAATACAGAGTGTACTGAAGCATTATTGTAAAGCACACTTGAATTTTTAAAAATATTGTTTGTCATAAATGCTATATTTTAGTCGACACAAAGGATATGATCCTACAGGAGAGTTTTGATTTATGATTATCAATGACAAATAGGCTTCTTTCTCTACAGAGGTAAATATTTAGAAAGACAATTTTGTAAAAGAAAGGACGGTTATCTAGCCTGGTGTTTGGGGGAACGAATCAAGATTAGTTAATAGAAATAGCTGAGTAAAGTCAGTGACTCAGGCCAACAAGTACAGATCCAATAGTACAAAGATTATGTAAAGACACAAAATAAGGAGAAAGTAACCTTGATAATGTTTTTTATCTATAAAAATGAAGAGTCCTTAAAACACTGAATGACTATGTAGACGAAACTTCAGCATAGGTGGAAGTGCGCATATCTTACTCTTGTTCGCCCTGGCAATATGGCCCTCACCTTATGATTACAAATTATGAGAGAAAGCACAGTAAACGTTATGAGATGTAAAACCAAACATTCTAGCTGCTCCAACTTCGGGAGGAGTTGGAAGAATCAGTGAAGCAAAGAATAAGATCACAAGAGAAATTGAATCTGTGTGTGTAGGAGCTTAGACTATTGTAGATAATTGTGGTTTCTTCCCCCAGTGTGCTGGAAACCAAGCTATAATATCATGTAACCGCACCTATGTCTTATTTTGCTTGTTTTATTTTTATTTTTTTAAAGATTTATTTATTTATTTATTTTTATTTACTTATTTATTTATGATAGACATAGAGAGAGAGAGAGAGAGAGAGAGAGAGAGAGGCAGAGGCACAGGCAGAGGGAGAAGCAGGCTCCATGCTGGGAGCCTGATGTGGGACTCGACCCCAGGACTCCAGGATCGCGCCCCTGGCCGAAGGCAGGCGCTAAGCCGCTGAGCTACCCAGGGATCCCCCATTTTGCTTGTTTTATGCACCATATAAATGCCTTTAGGGGTTGCTCTGCTCTAAATTGACTTGGAATTGCGGCAGTTCTAGCAGCCCACAACTCATATTGCCTTCTCTACTATTAGTGTTGGTTAGGAGGGTTGAGACCAAAGGGAGGCTGATGGGACTTTTTCAGTAAAGTTAACATATTAAACCACCATGCTGCAGGTATACATCCTCGTTGACAGGCTAGTTTTGGTTATCTCCAATGACAAATGCCAAACAGTAAGGGAAGCATTGAAAAAAATTGACAAAAACAGTGATAATAAAATTATTTCTTCAGGATAATAGTTGAGGCATTTAAAGTAAATATACAATACATTAGCTCTTAAGCAAATATTTGTTGCTCATTGTAGACCAAAACAATCCATCTAAAATGTTTTGTACTTACATATTTGGATTCAACAAAAGAGATACAAAGTTGCTTATTTGTGTTATAAACCATTAGTTTCCCCCCAAGTCATGTTGAAAGAGTCAGAATAGCCCATAAAATTACTTAAATGAATAATGGCAACTATACTTGCTGTTGCCTGGAATGCTGTCTAACCACATTGTAAGTAATTTCTCTGTGGTTTAGTTTCTGGTACAGCAGGGAAAGGTCTACATGTCATATGTTTTGCTAATGCCACGGATTTTTTCAGTCAGAATGCTCATACAAGTTTTGAAGTGTTTAGAAGTTAAAGTTTCTTAAGCTTGTTAATTAATATACATTTGCTTTATTTTTTAAACTATACTATGCATTATGCTTTATCACTTAAATTTTTAAAATAAACTAGGAAAATATGACAGTTTTGAACAAGAATTCTTATTTGCATAATTCAAACATTGAGTAATATTTGAATAAGAACTGCTTACTTTTGAAAGCACTCTTTAAAAAATCAATGCAAAAATAAATAAACCCAGAGAGGAAAATGAAAAATTTAAATTTTTGGCTAGTAACTTAAATTCTGGATATTTATGCTAAGGCAAAAATCATTTATTCAAAGATTTAAGTCCAAGGTGGGTTGGATATAAATATTGGACATTGAATATATATATAAGATCATGCATAACTATGTGCCATTATGTGATACTTGGTCTTGGTCTGAAGTAGATTGTAATAATTCATGGGAGAATCACACATCAGTCACTTTTTAGAGGCTTATTTTCCAGAAAAGAGAACCCATGCAAAAAACATCCAAAATCAAAATGGCTGTCGCCTTAGCGAAGATCAACCGAGGAACATTAATTCAAGGATTAAACAGCATATCTAGATCTTCCAAATCAGTGGCCAAACTTCTGCAGCCTCAGCTTGCTTGTAGACTTCTAGAGCTAAGGGGCATATCTCATCGTTTGCTGAGGGAAGTTAATGCACCAAAGCAACCCCTATATAATGTGCAGGTGAGTGAATATTAACATTTGCACAAGATATGAGCTCTTTTTTTAGAAAATATTTTCAAATTGCAAGATTTGAAAATGTAGCACATTCGATTGTCATACATATAAAACAAGAATAGTTGTATAAGAAATTAATGATTTGGTCTTTTTTCAATATAGTATATATATTCTGGTTTAAATAAATCTGAAAGAGGAAATAATGTGGACTTTTTTCCTAATCAGTTATTTGATTGAACTATATGAAACTATAAATTTCAAATGGCTAAACCTAAATATCAGCATACAGATTATCACTTACGTCAAACCTAAAAGGAATCCCACAACAAGCCTTAAAAATGACTGTTTTATTCCTTTTTTCCCCATAACCTTTCTATGTTTCCAAGATAATCTTTGTTTGACTTAACACACTGGAGTATATTCAACTATAAACTCATTTTGATAGGCCCACCAACACCATCTATTTCAAATTATACCCTCTTTTACTGAGAATGTATGTACTGATTCTACATTGTTTTACCGAGGCTCTGTTATATTTTGTTAAGGACAACAGCTCTTAAAATTTTTTCAGGACCAGTTTGTTTTTTCTAAACTTTATGGCATAGAACTCTGTGTTTTTCCATTTGGGCATTATTCAAAGCATTCTAAATGTTTGTTAAAAGAGATTGGGAATCCTGCAAGTCTGGCACCTAAATAAACCCCAGAGCAAATCATTTGGACTCTGTCGTTGAAAGCAGAAGAACCCTAGCTCAAAAAGACTTAAGCCAAAAATATGTATTAGTTCATGTAGTTGAACAATCTGGAATTGAGAAGGCTTCAGTGTATAGGTACTCAAATGATGCCTGCAGGGTCCCATTTCTCTCTTTCTCCACATCTCCTGGCTCTGCTGCTTCTGTGTTAACTCCATTCACAGACTGACTTGCTCTTCATGGTTACAAGATGATATGAAGCTGTTTCCAGGACTCCATCCTTCCAGGTTCAATTATAGCAGCAAAAAATGAAAGTGCTTGAGCTAGCATTCCTGGCCAAGTCCCGTCGTTCTCTCTTACAGAACGGCCTCTAAACCAGGGAAATGGGATGCACTGATTGGTCTAGGATTGATGGCCTGCTCTTTCCCTTTACCCCTCCAGCAGAGGTTGGAGCTCCATCCTGACCACATGACCAGAGAATGGGGAGAGGATGAACCCTCAAACAAAATTTGAATTATTTTGAAAAGATGAGAAAATGGCTGATGGATGGCTGAAATCAACAAAATATCCATTACATAGGAATCTCTCTTTAAGCAAAGATTTTAACGTATCCAGAAATCATCAGATAGTTCAACTATGAATTGCCTGAGATAGCAATTACAAAAGGCTCCATTATAATACTTGATGTTTGAGACAGTAAAAAAATACTTTTTGTTAACTACTGGATTCTCTAAGCACTATGACCCTTATTCCTCTATCTTCAGGTTGTCAAGAAGAAATACAGCTGAGCTGTATAATTCCCACTGAAACACATTCCTAAAATGAATAGTTTGCCATGATGTTTCTTTCCTTCCATTGTTAATCCATAGTTTTTATAGAGGGTTGATATAAGAAATGTCCTTTGAAGCATATTTCTGTATGTGTTATGAAATCACATTTAAAGACACTGTCCACTCTGTTATTCAGTCTTTCTTTTTTCTCCTCTTTGCTAAGTCAGAACTGGAGAATCTCAGATTTTATACTATTGACAAGCTAATAAGTTAGCCTGCCACAGGTGTTCAAACACATACACTGATAACAGACACAAGACTCCCCTGAGTCAGAGACAGAGGTTGTTTATTATTTACTGCACAGCAGCCAGAGCCATAGCTTGTGTCATTTCCCTAACCCCTGACTTCCCACAGAACACATGTTACCTAGGCGTGTAGTAAGTTGCATCATAGGAGAGGAGCCTGAAATTAGGAGACTCAGCTTTTATAGGAGTGCTGGCTCATCTGTCCAGCCTGAGAGACAGAGACAGAGAGACACAGAGAGAAACAAAGGGAGAAAAAGAGAGAGGGAATTGGGGGTGGGGAGCGAGAAGTAAATGTTTCTAGAGGGTTTAAGGAGAAGGCTTTATCTTTAGTGCCCTGTGACATGTCTTGGGAGATACATCTCCAGATCTCTCCAGAGGAATATACTTTATCCTGCTTCTAAAGCTGTTTGCTATTCACCATGTCCTTTGCTCAGAAGGCCCAATCTATACAGGAATGAGAGACAGCCACAGAGAATTGCCTCCCGATACTCATGAAAATTCAGTGGCAGGAAAATAATCTATCTTTCCAGTTGAATTTGTGTTTCCTTATATCCAATATTGAGAGCTGAAAAGCACAATGGATTTGTCTCTTTGCCCTGACAGTGAGTGTCACAGGTAAATTGAGAGCTTAATTGTGATACCGCATTCCAGGGACCTGAGGTGAAAGAAGCAGGTTGAGGGAATAAGTGACCTGTCCAAGGTCCATATGCTGTGACTGTCTCTTTGACATCAACTCAAAATCAACACCTATGAAATTTCTCCTCCTTTGCTGTTGTTCTAATTGTCTTAGAGTCTAACTTTAATTTTTAAAATTCTTGTCAACACAATATTTCAAAATATATATAATGTAGTTTATCAGAAGTTCCACCCAAATGTAAATTGGTAGTAATATTTTACAGTATAGCCTTCAGATACTTCCTTTATAAAAAGAAATATAATTGGGCACCCAAGTGGCTCAGTCGGTTCAGTGTCTGCCTTCAGTTCAGGTCGTGATCCTGGGTCCTGGGATTGAGGCCCGCATGGGGCTCCCTGCTCAGGGAGGATTCTCCTTCTCCTCCCTGCTTATGCTCTCTCTCACTATCTCTGTTGCTGTCTCTCTCTCTCTCTGTCAAATAAACCTTTTTTTTTAAGATTTTATTTATTTATTCATGAGAGACACAGAGAGAGAGAGAGAGAGAGGCAGACACAGGCAGAGGGAGAAGCAGGCTCCATGCAGGGAGCCCGACACGGGACTCGATCCTGGATCTCCAGGGTCAGGCTCTGGGCTGAAGGCAGCGCTAAACTGCTGAGCCACCGGGGCTGCCCTCTCTCAAATAAATCTTAAAAATATATTTATATATATATTTTATATATATAATTAACCATGTTCTAATCCATTCCACATTTTTTTCTCTACCAAAGGTAATTATTATCCTTGGGTTGATGTTAGCATTTCTATGCATACTTTTATATTTCACTACATTTGTATACATCTATTTTTCTACATATATTTAAAATTTATATAAATGATATAATACTGTACTCATCCTTCTGAAGCTTTGTTTTTTCACTCAATGTTTTTGAAATCTGTAGCTATGGTTTATTATTTTATATTGTTTGTGGTATCCCATTGTAAGAAAAAATAATCCACAGTTTATTGTTGGACAGATGGGCAATTTAGTTTCCTTTTTTTTTTTTTGTATTACAAACAATATTTCATTGAACACTCTTATAAATGACTCCTTATCTCTGTGTGTGAGACATTCTTCAGGTATCTATCTAGAAGAGGGATTACTGGGTCATGAGGGATGCACATCTTCAATCTTATTAGCTGTTGTCAATATGCATTTCACTTTCTTGTGAATCATAGTGATTCTTGAATCTGAGGATAATTTCTACAGTTTCAGAAAATTCTTAGCCATAGTTTGTTCAAATATTACCTCTTTCTCATTTTCTCTAATCTCTTTTTCTGGAGTATCTATTAAACATACTTTGGACCTTTTCATTTTATTCTTTTTTTTTTAAAGATTTTATTTATTTATTCATGAAAGACAGAGAGAGAGAGAGAGAGAGGCAGAGACACAGGCAGAGGGAGAAGCAGGCTCCATGCAGGGAGCCTGACGTGGGACTTGATCCTGAGTCTCCAGGACCAGGCCCTGGGCTGAAGGCAGCGCTAAACCACTGAGCCACCCGGGCTGCCCCCATTTTATTCTTTATATCTATTTACCTTCCTCATATTTTCCCTTTAGTTATCTCTTTTTGATACTTCCTGGGACATCTACTCACAAACTTACTGCTCCATCTTTTAGTTCCTGGCACAGTGAAACCCTTCCTTCTTTCCTTCCTTCCTTCCTTCCTTCCTTCCTTCCTTCCTTCCTTCCTTCCTTCCTACCTCCCTCCCTCCCTTCCTCCCTCCTCCCTCCCTCTCTCCCTCCCTTACTTCTTTTTCCTTTCTTTTTTGTAAACTCAGTCTTGATTAAATTCAGCATTTGATTTTATATAGAGTTTGTGGGGGCATTTCTATGTGTGTAAGGGTCCCAAAGTAGCTCAGCCTGCCCTACTACTGAAACCAGATGTCCTTCAACTTTACTTAGTATGTTTTATAAATTTTAATACAAGATGGTTACATTTCTTTCTGGAAGTAAATGAAGTATTCTGCTTTTTCATTTATTCAGCATATATTTATTGCACATTGAAATGTAAAATCACTAGGTTAGATATCAGATGTCTTGCTCTTGTCCTATATGGACTCTGTGGATGAGAGGCAAGTAAGCAGTGTCGGTGGAGTATAGCAAGTGCATGATCAGAGTGTGCAAAATGTACTATGGAAGCATCAACAAGGGGCATATAATTCCAAAGAGTGGTCAGTGTAGCCTTCCTAGAAGATAATACTGGATCTTGAACAGAGGAGATATTAGCAAAGTGAAGAAGTAGGAGACTTATTCCTGGAAGTGAACACTGTATGTTAAGATGCTGAGGTCAGAGAGAGCATGACTTATTTAGGAAATGTAAGCAGTTTCATGTGACTAGAGCAAGACAAGTGGGAACAGTGTCAAGTCAGAGATTCCAGGGTCCTTGAGGGTTAGGAATGCAGAATTAGCTTTATTTGGATAATATGTATTAGCTAGGGTGGAGAATCAGAATTGCCACTGAGAGGAATTACGTTGTAGCAAGGAAGAAAACAATATACCTCAAATATAAAAGTCTCAGTGAAGAAGGATTAGAAGTATAAATAGTGAAGATAATGGCCTGGAGAATCAAAGGAACAAAAGACTAATATAAGAGGTGCGTTGGAGGTCAATGGATTGGTCTGTGAATGGAGTGTACCCACGGTACCAGTGTACCAGAGAGCTAAGTGGCACAGCACGAGAGAGCGACACCAGCCCTGGTACATACATTGCTTGGTTGTCTTTCCATAGTAACAGAGTTTAGCTTACCCAGGATGAATTGCAGCATGAATTCCTTCAAGGATTGCCAGGCTGCCTGTGTCAAAGTAGAACTTTCTCTTGTGCAGAAGTAAAAGGAATGCAATCTGGAATTGCCATGCAAGGGGGGTATGTTTTGTAGGTTCATGGAGGATGTCACCTTATGTAGGAAGGTGAGCAGCCCAATTAACCTGTCTGGAGGTGTTAAAGATCCTCTTCATATGTCTGTCTTGTCACTGATCTGAGGATAATTAATGAAAGAAAGATATTTTTGTGCATAGAGCACCTTAAATGGTTCTACCAGAACTCTGTTGGCTATTACGGAGCTGGGGATGCTCTGTAATTTCTCCCTCAAGAACATGCAGTAATTGTTTCCTCAAGATGATTAGAGGATGAACATTGTTACAGGAGCTCCGTGACAATATCCTCAGGCCTTTCTGGTTGTATACAATGCTCAGCCCTAGCGCATGCCCTATGTGCGTTAGCATCTTCAGAGATACTGAGCCCAATATGAAATATCCAAAGACCCAACTGATACAAGTGACCTGAAGAGACCCTGATGGCCTGCTGTAACATGAGCACATAGTTGGAGTCAGTCCTCTCCAGCTTTTTAAAGGAGCCTTCCTTTGTACCTGTCTTTATGGGTACTGAGTCAAGTTGCTCCTCAAACCCTGCCAGGTTATGCAGACCTGAGATTATAGCAAGTTATCTGCTGGTTCTGAAAGGGCCTCAGGAATGGAAAGCTCTGGTTAAGTAATTTCTTGGTGGTTTTCAACATCCCTAGCATCGATACTTACAGAGTGGAGCATCTGCTTAGCCTTATAAGCTGTCTGGATGAGTAAAGCTTGCAGCTGCTCTAGGCTGCAGTGACCTAGATAATCAGCTTGAATGCTGACTTCAGCCAAGACACGTCAGCTCCCAGACATAGTTGTTGACTTTGGCAGGGCAATGCAGGGCCATAGGACCAGGAGCTCTTGCTATGATCGAATCTTCCTTATATATGCCCCAATTTTCCTTATAGTGGCATTAGAGATGACTGTTTCTCCTTTGGACAGGCACTGTGGAGTGGGGGAAGCCAGATATGGGCAAAAGTAAAGAAAACCCTCACCATCTAAAATGTCTGTGACTTACGTGAACCCTATTGAACTTGTGCTTCCTTTTTCAGGATGAAGACCAGATACTTTTCTAAGTATAGTTTCTTCCTAGCCGCAACCCTCCAATGTAGATTCCAGTTTGGGGTTTAAATTCAAACTTCAGGGGCACCTGAGTGGCTCAGTGGTTAAGTGTCTGCCTTTGGCTCAGGTCATGATCCTGGGGTCCTGGAATCAAGTCCCACACCAGGCCCCCCAGAGGGGGCCTGCTTCTCCCTCTGCCTATGTCTCTGCCTCTCTCTGTGTGTCTCTCATGAATAAATAAATAAAAACTTGAAAAAAATAAACTCAAATCTCACATATTTTGTGGAAAAAATATGTAAACCTCAAAAATATCAAGAACTTCTAGAGGTCCTTGATGGGCTTGCCACGAGAGGTTATCTTGGGTGGTATAATTCAAGACCTGGGGAAAAAGGACAATTCCTAGAAAGAATCCCTGGAATCTTGAAGACATGACCTCTCTAAGCTGGCCATTGTCCCAAGCTGGGACATTGGAGCTTGTATAGGACCATGTAAGAGTTTATTCAAGAAGAGTGTTCCACAGGATAGTAATACCAGGATAAACAAAGTCCAATAGTTTTCTGTACTGTGGACTGCTAGGAGCCCTCCTGTGCTCATGAGTACTTGGGGTTGCTCATGGTTATGTAGCTTTTCCAAGCCTATAGGAAATATTTTTTTTCTGGACCTGTTACCCAGTCAGTGCTGCTTGCAATGCTTACTTGTGAATTACTGAGTTAAAGTTTCCCCTATTACTACTATCCTGGTATCCTTTGTCAAAGTGGTTTTGAACAACATAAACTAAGTTGGGCTGGTGGTTTTTAACCTTCAGGTCATCTATGAGCGGGTCTTTATTATTTTCTAAACTGCTAATGGTTTGCTCTTTTGTGATTTATCTAAATTTTAGTGAAAATAAGATAAACTCAGATACTTCTTTTATGACTTGAGGTGGTCAAAATTATGTGGCAGGAGTGGAACTCAAAATTACGTGAAAGAAATTTTGTTAGAGATTGAAATGTTTTTACTGTTGAAATATCTATGTGTCTGAGATGTTATTAGTATGACCATATAACATATCCACATATCTTACATATCCATGTATCTTATATGTTAATATTAATGTTAAAAATTCAAAGAAATATGGGCATTATATCGATATCAAGAGTCTTTTCACTTAAATAGACAAATGAAATTAATATAAGAAGTTAAGATAACATTTTTAAAATTGGCTGAGGTAGCTAAATAAAACCTTTGATTTATTTATCTGTTTTAACATACACTATTCTTGCTTCTAGCAAGCCAAAAAATGAAACAGGGTGGTTTATAATATGAAAAATATGTATTGGAAGTAGGTCATAAAATTGAAAAATGGCTACTTGCCAGTAGCCACATAAATTTTGGAGGAAATATATTTTCTACAGGACTGACTTGTTAAAGGAATGGCAAGTGTTTATTAAAAGCATTAAAATGGTGAAAAAGTGACCCTGAGGCAATATACAGATTCATCATTCAGAAGCATAACATGTATCAGATAATTTATTTTGAAACTTTGAAAAGAAATCAGTTTTAATTACTTTAGGTGAAGGACAAAATCTGAAAAAGAAGTTGCAGTAAAACAGGAAGAGAGTAATTTCTCATGTGTGCAGACACCACATTTATTTTCATTGTGTGTAGCCTACCAGTTACCGAGTATGGACCTCCCACCATACGTTCACATGTTGACAAACTCGTGAAACTTTTACTCTGCTAGGAGGCATTTTGTTGGAGTATATCTGCTCTCTTTCCTGACGTCTGCTCTCTACTTGTCTGTCTCCCTGTAGCCTAATAGTGGGATTCAAAAGCACGCTATCAATTTGATTCTTCTAGCAAGAGGGAAAGAGCAGCAGCTGCCTCATTTCCTGGAAACTCTTTCCAGAAGCCAGGAACTCTGGGAAATTTTCCAGTTCTCCAAACTAACTTATGGCGAGAGTAGGCTAAAACTGCCCCTCCCTATTCCCATATCTAGGAGTTAGTATGGCCTGAAAGACAAGAAGTAAGAAGGAATGCCCACTTCCACTGCACCTCCCACCACCTCCATCCCTTAGCTGGCAGGCTAGATAGTATTCTTGGCTTCCACATTCCATTAATCACTTTAGGGAGAAGGAGGTAAATTGTGATGGGCAATTTTGTTCTTCATTCAGCAGTGGCAGCAAGCAAAAACTGAATACACTGTAACAGGCACTTAGAACACTGCCATACAAATGTTTGTTCAATAGAATGTCATTATGTATCCTTCAGAAGCACTTTTTAAAAGGCTGCAATATGCCATTGAGTGAATATAGCTTAATTTACCTGACCATTCTGCTATCAATTGTTACAATTGTTCAGTGTCATAAATAACTTTAATGTACACATACATACTGTTCTTTCTAGTTTGTATGCCTCTTTACTGTTCATTTGCATGATTTTATTAGCTGCCGCCTGTACCTTTGGGGAGTTATTGAAGCCATTGAGTGTCTTGGCGCTTACTTCAGAGGAGCATGGCTAACTGCCACTTCACTGCTGAATGGGAGGGAATGTTTTTCCTAATGCCCTCGTTTCATATCCTACTCAAGGCAAGAGAGGTGACCTAGAAGAGAGTATAATTCCCTTAAATTAAATATATTCTGAAAAAAAAATTAAATATATTCTGTTATGTTTGAGGCAGAGACACCTATGACCAGAAGCTAGAAACCTTTGAGAGGCAAATTCATTATTGGTGTAAACCTTCTCTGTGTCAAAAAAAAAAAAAAAAAGCATGCTGGATGTGAACACAGAGCATTTAGTTAATGCTGGCCTTCAGCAGTCTCATGATTAACATTTCCAATCAGGTCATTAATCTGCAGGAAATGCTTAGTATTTTGATTTCTGTTTGCTTAATGAAGAGGTAAATAGTTTAGTAAAGGATGATTACATGAATTTGAACAAAGAAAAGACTGTTTTTCTAACATGCACAGTGGCACCCCCTAGTGAGCACACTTGTTAAATGTAAAAAAGTTCAAGTAATTTTAGATTTTGGAAATGCAAGATTATAGATCTTTCATAGGTTTTGGGGCAGCCTGGGTGGCTCAGAGGTTTAGCACCTAGCGCCTTCGGCCCAGGGTGTGATCCTGGAGACCAGGGATTGAGTCCCATGTCGGGCTCCCTGCAGGGGAGCCTGTGTCTCTGCCTCTGTCTCTCATAAATGAATAAAATCTTTAAAAAAACAACAACAAAAAATAGATCTTTCATAGGTTTTTATAGATCTGCCATAGCAAAAGAGAGCACCTTTTTGAGGGACATCTGGGTGGCTCTGGTTGAGTGTCTGCCTTTGGTTTAGATTGTGATTCCAGAGTCCTGGGATTGAGTTCCCACAGTGGGCTTTCTGCATGGAACCTACTTCTCCCTCTGTCTATGTCTCTGCCTCTCTCTCTGTGTCTCTTGTGAATAAATAAAATAAAAAGAGAGTACCTTTTTATTAAAAATAAGAGAGAGAGAAAATATATTTTTGGAATGTGAAAAAACCCCAAATAGGCTCAGTAGATAACTTTCTTTAGAAATATTTAAATTCTCATTTCACAGTAACATTGTAAAATTTAACACTGTAACATTGAAAACTTATATTGTAGTAAGAAAAGTTTTTTCTGTTTTGCAGGTCAGAAGGGGTTCTTTGTTTGAAATCATTTCTTTTCCAGCAAAGACTGCTTTAATTAGCATAATGTATGCTTCATATGCAGCACTCATTTATTTGGTAAGTTAAGAAAATTATTAGAATATAGATATAAATATACTTATCTCATGTAATCTTAAATATATAGATATATTATAAATTTATAAGCCAAGGTACTATCCTCTTGTTACACAAAATAACTTTACATTAAACATTTACTTTTCTAAAAAAAAATTACTTTTCTGAAATAAAAGTCAATTCATTTCTGAGGCCAGTCAATTCACCAAAAACAAATTTGCTTGAATAACTAAAATTATGTTTATAAAGTTTATTATTACTTAGTCAAGACATTTTGGTTTTACTTTCACTTAGCTATGGTTGTTTTGTTTCAGACATTGTGCCATGGTTTGCTAAAGTTCAGCATTCCATCATTTAAGTCTATGATATTGGGGGATCCCTGGTGGCGCAGCGGTTTGGCGCCTGCCTTTGGCCCAGGGCGTGATCCTGGAGACCCGGGATCGAATCCCACATCGGGCTCCCGGTGCATGGAGCCTGCTTCTCCCTCTGCCTGTGTCTCTGCCTCTCTCTCTCTCTCTCTGTAACTATCATAAATAAATAAAAATTAAAAAAAATTAAGTCTATGATATTGGGGAACACAAGTATTACTGTATTTTGAATTACAAGTGCTGTAATTCCAAAGTGTTCATTAAAAAGTGTGACAAAAGAGGCACCTGGGTTGCTTGGTTGGTTAAGCATCCAACTCTTAATTTTATTTAGCTCAGGTCATGATCTCAGGGTTGTGAGATTGAGCCCTGCACTCTCTCTCTCACTCTCCCTCTTCCCCTCGCCTTCTAATCACAGGCAAGGAGTTCTCTCTAAAAATAAAATAAAATAAAAACAAAGTGTGACAAAAATATAAAGGATTTTATAAACTATAAGGGTTTATTTTCTTTTAATCCATTGCCAGTGATACTACTAAATTTAAAAAAAGTTTAAAGTATAATACACAAAGTATGATGAATTATCATCATACACAGCTTGATGAATTATCACAAAATCAAGAAACAGAGTATAACCCTCATTCTAGAAGCCTCTTTCTCACTCCCCTCAAAACTACTAACTTGATAATCACTAACCTCTTCTACAGAGGGTAACCACTATTTTGATTTCTAATACCATAAGACAGTCTTGTTTAAATTGTATTTAAACGAAGTCATATACTATATATTATTTTATATGTCTTTTTTTGCTCAGTTATCATTAGTAGATTCATTAATTACCTATAGCAATAGTTTGTTGGTTTTCATTGCTGAGTAGTATTTCATTGATTGGAAATATATTCAATATATATATTCTATATATATGTCACTATTCACTCTATGGTGGAAATTTTTTATTATTTACAACTTTGGCAATTGTGAATATGGTTTCCATGAATGTCCTTGTACATACATTTTGGTAAAATTTCTGGATCACAGAATATGCATTTGTTCATCTCTAGTAGATAATGTCCAACAGTTGCTATGGTCAGTCTTTTCCATTTTAGCCATTCTTGTGGATGTGTAGTATTATCACCTTGTGCTTTAATTTGTATTTCCTTTGTTATTAATGAGATTGAGTTCCTTTTTATGCATTAAGTGGACATTGGGATATCTTCTTTTGTGAATTTCTGTAAAAGTCTCTTCTGTTTTTCTATTCTATCTTTTTCATTATTGATTTGTATTTTTAAAAAATTCTAGGGCTAAATACTATTTTGGTGATTTTGTTTATTCTGTGACTTCCTTTCACCCTTTTAGCAGTGTCTTTGAAACAAATTTTTAATTTTAATGTAGTCCAGTGTATTAATCTTTTCTTTATGTTAAGTGTTTTTTATGGCCTAATTAGGCGATATTGACCTACATCCAAGGTCATGAAACTGTTCCCTCTGATATATTGTGCAAGGCTTATTATTTTATCTTTTACTTTTATTTATTTATTTTTATTTTTATTTATTTATTTTTAAATTTTTATTTATTTATGATAGTCACAGAGAGTGAGAGAGAGAGAGAGGCAGAGACACAGGCAGAGGGAGAAGCAGGCTTCATGCACCGGGAGCCCGACATGGGATTTGATCCCGGGTCTCCAGGATCACGCCCTGGGCCAAAGGCAGGCGCCAAACCGCTGCGCCACCCAGGGATCCCTTATTTATTTTTAAAATTTTTAGTTATTTATTCATGAGAGACAGAGAGAGAGAGAGAGAGGCAGAGATACAGGCAGAGGAAGAAGCAGGCTCCATGCCGGGAGCCTGATGTGGGACTCAATCCCGGGACTCCAGGATCAGGCCCTGGGCTGAAGGTGGTGCTAAACCACTGAGCCACCCGAGGTGCCCTATCTTTTACTTTTAGATTTATAATCCATTTGGAATTGGTATGAGGTAAGGGACAAATTCTTCCTTCACAGGTATCCAGTTGATCCAACTCAATCTGCTAGGGGGAAAAACATTTCCTATTGCCCCAGAACATTTCTTTTGTCATAAATCAAGTGTCTGTTTATAGACTCTTTGTTCTATCCATTGATCTATTTTTCTGTTCTTACACTGATTCAGCATTGTATTATTTACTAATAATTATTTACTAATTCAACATTGTATCATTTACAAGAGCTTTATAAGTCATAACTAGTAGAATAAGTCCTCCCTTCTATCCACGAGCATGATATATCCTTCTATTTATTTGGTCTTCTTTAATTTTTCTTAATAATTCTTATAGCTTTTTTTGTTAGAGGTCTTACACATTTTTGTTCATATTTGTTGATCATATTGAAACACACAATAGTAAAGATTCAGTTTCCCCCATAACCTATAGATTGATTGTGGTCCCAACTAAAATGTGAGCAGGAGTGCAAGTTGACTAGTTTAAGATTTATAAGGAAATGAAAAAGGTCAAGAATAGCCAAGTCATCCTTGAAAAAATAGTAAAAGGGATCCCTGGGTGGCACAGCGGTTTAGCACCTGCCTTTGGCCCAGGGCACAATCCTGGAGACCCAGGATCGAATCCCACGTCGGGCTCCCGGTGCATGGAGCCTGCTTCTCCCTCTGCCTCTCTCTCTCTCTCTCTCTCTCTCTCTCTGTGTGTGACTATCATAAATAAATAAAAGTTAAAAAAATAAAAAAAATAGTAAAAGAACTTACTTTCATAAACATATTCATGGTTTTTAAAAATAACTGAACTTATAAATATTTTTCAGGTGTTTAAATTTTTGAGAAGTAGAACACCTGGATGGCTCAATGGTTGAGCATCTACCTTTGGCTCAGGGTGTGATCCCAGAGTCCCGGGGTGAATCCCACATTTGGCTTCTGCAAGAAGCCTGCTTCTCTCTCTGCCTATGTCTCTGCCTCACTGTATATGTCTTTCATGAATAAATAAATAACATCTTTAAAAAATAATGAATAAAAAATAAATTTTTGAGAAGTGCTCAGTATCTTAAATGTGAATCTCATACAAAAATGACATCCAGCTGAGCTGGGATGGAAATATGCTGCAAAAAAATGGGTGAGATGAAGTAGCTGTGATGAAACTGAAATAAATTAGACTAAAGACAAAATTAAATTCTAATTTCTTGAAGGCTTTTGAAATCATCCCTCATGACTTGTCATGCTATAAACTTTCTAAGTAGGTATTAGAAACAACTTTTTGATGACCTGATTAATTGGTCATGTATGTGCCCAAAGTCTAGGAGAGGTCAGGGCTAGAATTATGCTTTTGAAAGCAAATAATTATATGTTGTAAGTTAATGCCCTGTGAGTGGAACCACTGTGAAAAGAGTGAAAAGTCTGGAAGTGAAAAGAGTAGAGAGTCAACAGAAATTTTAAAAATAGCAACATTTAAGGTGAGCTAAGATGAAATCCATGAAGGTGACAAAGCAATAATCAGAAAAGTAGGAAGCAAATCAGGAGACAAAGTGTCAAGGAAATAGAGACTTAGTTGTGAGCAGTTAAGTATCAAATACCAACAGAAAGCATCAAGTAAAATAAAGATTTGAAAACTGTTCATTAGATCTAGTAGTAAAGATGTTGGAGCCAACCATCTTAAAACTATTCCAGTGGTGTTATAGGATAAGTAAGACAGAAATAAGCGGTTTCAATGAAGAGGAGATGATAAAACCAAATCATGAATATAGATGCTGATTTGATCAAGAAAAGCAACCATATATAGCAGTGAAGAGGAAAACAGGGTGCCAAGGATTTTTATTTTAATTTTAAGATGTTAGGGATCCCTGGGTGGCGCAGCGGTTTAGCGCCTGCCTTTGGCCTGGGGCGCGATCCTGGAGACCCGGGATCGAATCCCACGTCAGGCTCCCGGTGCATGGAGCCTGCTTCTCCCTCTGCCTGTGTCTCTGCCTCTCTCTCTCTCACTGTGTGCCTATCATAAATAAATAAAAATTTAAAAAATAAAAAATAAAAAAAATAATTTTAAGATGTTAGATACTTGAGCACATTGGAAGTTACAGGGCAAGAGGCAGTCAAAAAGGAGAGGCTGCAAAGGCATGGAATAATTGATAGGAAAAAGGTAGGGTAGACTAAAAGTAAACACAAGATCAGGGTACTGACCTTGATCAAGACCCTTCATTTTCTGTGACTGGGGTAGAAGTGGTTAGAATGGGCACAGATAAAATTTTGTTGGTGGGGAAAGAAGAAATATATCGAATAAGACAGGGCTTCCTAATCTGTTTTGGAGGGGAGAGAGAGAGCATGCTCTTGAGCAGATGAGCAGGGGGAGGGGCAGAGGGAGAGAGCATTTTAAGCAGGCTTCATGCCCAGCATGGAGCCAAACAAGATGCTCAATCTCATGACCCTGAGATCATGACCTAACCCAAAATTAAGAGATGGATGCTTAATGGACAGAGCCACCCAGACCCACTCCCTCCCCCCAGTCTTTTTTCACAGCATGGCATACAGAGAAAATTATCCTACATGGGGATAAATGGATGAAGCTGTTTGCAGCTGGAAGTGATGGACCTCAAGGCTTATAGCTCTAGGTTGGGATATACTTGGATATGGGATATACAAAAAATACCTGGCAGTACCTTAATTGCTGAAGACATTTAAATATCTCAGTTAATTAGAAGTCTCAAGTTAGGTGGTTCCCAGGTTTGTACAGTGGATCTACAATGTCATCTGAACCAGGACCTTTCCATCTTTATTTTATGCTTTCTTGTTTGTTGTTTTTGGTCCTTATGTTTGCTGCCTCATGCTCATATTTTATTTTGTTGGCTAGAACAAGGTCACGTGACCACATCCTAACAGCAGGGAAGTGAAGGGAAGCATCTGGTATTCCCTCATTCTACAGTGGGATGCAGGCCAAGAGAGGAGAAGGCAAGAGGCAGATCAGAAGGAAATTGAAGTTGGTCAAGCCAAGGCCCTCAATCCTCTATTACCTACTTTAGGAAAACCCTCTAAGAGTTTATAGCCAATTATGTCAGCTTTAGGCATCACTTTGGTAAAATAAGCTAGTTTAGGTCTTCTTACATTTTATGGATTTTATTATTCTTGTTGCTTGCCTTAAGCTCTTATCATCATCTTTTTCATCATTAGTAAACTTACTCTGTAAGTTTCCAATTTTCAAAGCTCCATTACTCTGTGTTTTGTTTTGACATTCTTAAAATACTGAATGGCATTCTTTTGAGGGAAAATGGATTATGTGTTTGCTTAGAAATCATTGATCTGCTAGTTTACTAAATTCTAACTAATGTGTTTATGGCCTTCCAATTGCACACATAGGTATAAGCAAAGTGTAGGGGGAGAAAATAAACAAAAAAAAAAAAGAATCTATTTTGAGATATTAACATGTTTGGGGACAAATCCCATCTCTCAGAAAATGTTTCATTTAGTTTAGGAGAAGAAAGGAATTTCATTTAATTAAATCAGAGTAAAGATGTAAAACAATGAATGGGGGGGAGAAGTAAAGCATGTCTTTATTGAAGCATACACTTATGCTTTAATTTTCTTTCTAGATGATGGTGTAATATATTTAGAACAAAGAATCAATCTCCTGATGTTTATCATGTGCTTAGGAAAGGAAGTGCTTCTTTCTTAAAGAATAAGATTAATGACTTTATGTTACACATTTTATTATTACTGGAAGTTCAGTAGCTTAAAAAGAAACTTTACCTTTCAAAAAAAATTTTTTTTATTATTAGACAGTCTGTGTTAATGCTGTGCTGGAGAAGATAAAGAAAATTTTCCAAGAAGAAGAAACCATAAGGCAAAACAGAAAAGAGAATGAAAATCTTAGAAAAGCCTTTTCTGAGCCTGTGCTTTCTGAGCCTACATTTCCTGAAGGTGAAATCAAAGCAAAACCTTACAGGTCATTACCAGAGAAACCAGACAGTATTTCGGATCGCCCCAAACTTCCTGCTAATAAGTTGAGTAATAAGATCCAAGTTTTACATTCTGTGTTTGACCAATCAGCTGAAATTAATGAATAAGCAAATTGGAACATGAATATTACCAAGTGGAGCTTAAGAGTTATCTATCTAATCACATTTCATCTGATAAAACCAGGAAACTAGTTTTCATATATTGAGTGCTCTGCTTTAAGAAAAGGGTTGGAGAACTACTAAAATGTCATTCTCAACTATTTATATGGTAGAGAAAATAAAATGAATCTTGATGTAGAAGTATGACAATGATATTTTAATGAACAAGAAAGTGTACCCCTTGGAGGCTTAGACTTTATGCTATCATTTATAACATGGGTATATTTTATTAAAGACCTGTTTTAAGTATCTTTCCAATTACAGTTGGCCCTTGAACATGGGTTTGAACTGTGCAGATCCACTTATATGCAGTTATTTTTTGATAAATATATTATAGTAAATGTATATTCTCTTCCTTATGATTTTCTTAACACTTTCTGTAGCTTACCTTAAGAATACATTATATAATACATAGGACATTAAAAATATGTGTTAATCAAGTGTGTATGTGATCAGTCAGGCTTCCAGTCAATAGTAGACTATTAGTAGTTAAGTTCTGGGGGAGTTCAAAGTTAAATGTGGATTTTCAACTGTGCATGGGGTTGGTACTCCAAACCTCTGCATTGTTCAGGGGTCAACTGTATTCATCTGGAGGAAAAATACCCTACATATCAAAATGCTATATCTTTTTCAGAGATCACAAAAGGATATTTATTTTCTATTTATAGGCTGTATAGTTTGAATCTGCCTATTATCGATCCTTTTATAGCTCATCTATAAAGTTACAGAGAACTTATGATTCACAGATATAATATATTTATAAAACAAAATATTATTTACAAATCTTACAGAAGATTTCTATATGTGAGGATAGGATAGGACATGACATTTTTTATTTCCAGATTTGGAGGAACATATTTAGAACCAGAAATTAAGCCCATATAACTCACTGTTGCCACTGGGTCATGAAAGAAAAACGCTTCTGTAACTGGCCCTGCAAATGAGGGTCACTGTTTTGCCTGCAGGAAGCACTTTGGTTTCTTCCATGTCTTAAATTCTGGACATGCGTTAAGACCTGACTGGTCATTGGAGGATTAGCACCTGATATAATAGGCTAGGATGTACCATCAAGTGATGGTACATTTCCTGTACCTGGTAAACAGCTACTGCCATAAAAGGACTTATAAAAAGCCCAACCCTGGCTTTTTAATAGTCTGAAAAATGAGTGACAAGGGTTGTATTACCTCATATTACCCATATTCCATCAGAAAAAGAAATGTGATACTATGTAGCAAAGGGCTCTGTAAGCACACCCTTAATGATAGGTACTTAATTCACTTACTATTTTTACCATACCAAGGGAAAGAGTCCAGGTGGCCCCCCTACAATGTTCAGTATTAGGTTTGAAGCCGTAATTCAATCCTAGGCCACTAAGAAGATTACTGTGCTTAGAGACAAGATTCCAATTTTGACAAACAGCTTTTCACACTCTGAATTCATAATGTGATCATCCTGGTTCTGATTCTACTTATTCTTATATTCTACTATTTGCTGCTGAGTTTTAGATGATAAACACCCAGAGTACTACACCACAGCGTGGGCACCAGGCAACCAGAATACTGCTAGCCATAAATAACTGGTATGTGAAAGCAGGGTGGACCAACTGAACGTCAGCCCTGTCCGGGAACTCAGCAGTAGGGACTCTGAGGAACAACACCCTCTATCTCTTCTAACATTTACATGAAGCACTTAGTTCTAAATACATCACAAAATTCTCAAAAACAAAGCAAGGGATCCCTGGGTGGCGCAGCGGTTTGGCGTCTGCCTTTGGCCCATGGCGTGATCCTGGAGACCCGGGATTGAATCCCACATCAGGCTCCCAGTGCATGGAGCCTGCTTCTCCCTCTGCCTGTGTCTCTGTCTCTCTCTCTCTGTGACTATCATAAATAAATAAAAATTAAAAAAAAAAAAAACAAAGCAAAAACAAACTTATATTTGAAGATTTTATATAGGACATTCAAAGTACTTTGGCTTACTGAATAAGAGACTTCACATCTCTCATGGCTGGGCAGCAGCTGTGTGTCTTCTTTGAGTGTTTGCTTTGACCAGAGAGAAACTGAGCCAAGATCTGTTTGGTTTCAATGTGCAGTACATGGGGATGAAAGAGTGCACTAGTGGTGAGCACCGGGTGTTGTATGAAGTGTTGAATACGTTTCTTATTTCTAAATTAAGCATGTAAATTGATCCCATTTTGGAGGCATTTTTGAAATGTAAAAAGTCTGCTATATATTTGGAAAAATCAAATAGTTGAGATTTAAGCATTTCAATGTATTTAAATTTTACTTCAAAAAGGTAAGAATAACAACCAAATAGGGGAGGTGGAGAGTGTGTTGAGGTATCAGTGAAACAAGAATACAAGAATAGAGGAATAGAAGAATGATGATAATACTGAAGTTGGGTGATGAGAGTTTATTATGCTACTCTGTTTAGTTTGTATATATTACAACTTTTCCATGATAAAGTCTGCTACATCAAAATAGGAATTACCAACCCTCCATATTTATTAGATCTTACTTTTTACCTTTTCTTTATTGTGGTTACCGCAGATTATTTTCACCCTTCTCAAAATGCATATTCCAAACCTAGAACCTTCAGGTACTAATCAGTTCAGAGGACTGGATGAAATGTGTTCTATAGATCCTGACGATATTCCCTCCATCATAATAAGCACATGTACTTTTGAACTGCTCAGATTTATATGATTTTTAAAGATTAGTAATAAATGTGCCCATGTTGGAAAAATTAATCCTCTTTGGTATTGCAGCACAGTTATTCTAAAAAATATTTTTTAAATATACACAACATTTTTCATTGCCATATAGTTTTATCTGAAAGGACTCCGAATTACTTTAAAGTCTCCAGTGGCATAAAAATCAGAGTCACACTTAAAAGGTTCATTAGAAAGAGTCACATAAATACTCCCATTGTCCACTGTCACTTTATGAATCCTTTGCTTTACTCCTTTGGAGCACCACTTGGGTTTTGCTGATGGATCTCTAGGGTTGATAGACTGATACAGTCCTTCTCCTGTTGCCAAAGTAATTTTGTATTTATGCCAGGGACAAACTATACATGGTCGTCCATCAAAATCCTGGGGAAGGAAATAAATAAATGATTTAATAGCCTGACATTTCCAACATTCACAATAAATCTCCAACTCAGCATAAGATCTACTGCAGAAAAAACAGGTTAAAGAACAGGCCACCCTCTCTTCTTTCCCTTCCATTTACAAATTATTCTGCATAATGCAAAACCTAATCTCAGCAGTCATCAAGTCCCTTTTGCATTTGATTAGAAACCTAGTATATTAGAACCCTATCTGATATACTCTAGTATATCAGAACTCTATGAGCTCAAGCAACTCTACCATGTGACTGAATCTATGATGTTATCTATTAGATGTTAAAATGTCATTTCCTTGACAGAAATGGGGCAAGGGCATTATGTGCTTCTAAAGGAATTTTCACTAGCTGCTGGAAGAATGGTAAGCTTCAAATATAAATTTGAGAGGTTACTAAAGGCCTGAGTGTATATGTTGACTGAAGAGCAATTTGTGATCCAAAGTAGTCAATTCTCAACTTTTTAACTGTCTTGAATCAGTGCTTCTCAAATTTTAAAGAGCATGGGAATCACCTGGATCTTGTCTAAATGCAGATCCTGTTTTAAAAAAATTCAGTAGTCCTTAAAAAAAAAAAAAAATTCAGTAGTCCTAGGATAGGGTGCAAGATTCTGTAGCTCCAAGAAGCTCCCAAGTGACACCAAGGTTGCTGGTTTATGGAACAAACTTTAAGTAGCAAAGTCTTACAGGTCTTGTTATGGTCCAAAACAGAAGGATTTTATTTCACATTATCACTACCAGATGCTTACATTTGTTTCTCTATACAAGGAGTTCAGTAATACTGATATTGTGTCCCCAAAACAGTCAACAAGCATTCATATTTTCATAATTCATAAATTCATGTTCATGATTTAAACACACATATGTCCTTCTAACATAAGAATAGGTGTAGAAGTAAGTAGATATGAAGTATAGAGTGGAATGCCAAGTTTCAGGCTTGTATTTTGTACAAGTGGGAGGTGGCGGGAAGGGGAAGGATGGAGAGAGATCAATTTTATGAAGTAGAAAATAAGAAGTTATGCAGCCAGTGAGTTTGGGAATGCACGAAAGTAAGACAGTTTCCCCATTCCTTCCTCAGATAAGCCTTCAGTGTGTGGTTTCCTTTTTAAAATATACATATTTATATTTTTACATTGTACAGGTAATACATACTGAAAAATTCAAACTGTAGAAGTGTATAAAGTGCAAAGTGACTATTACCTTTTATTTAAAAAATGGAATCACACTAGACCCTTCATTCTAGGACTTGCTTTTTTCACTCAGAAATATACTGCTGACATCCCTCCATACCAATACATACAGATCTATCTTGTAAGTTAATGAGGCAGTGGTTGCATAGTTTTCCATAGCACAGCTATTCATAGTTTGTTTAAACTGTGTCCTATTGTTAAAACATTTAGGTTGAAAAAAAAATTTAGGTTGCCTTCAATTTCTCATTACAACAAATAATGCCACAGTAAAATTCTCCCATATATATACTTAAACATTTGTGCAATGATATCTGTAGGTAGATATCTCAGAGTATAATTGCTAGGTCCCCTATTTATCTGTGAAATAGTTTTCTTTACATTGTAGGACTATGAATTCCTGGAATATTGGCAATTATACTTAAAGCATTAAAATAACAGTTCAAATGCAGAAATAAATTATTTTTTGCATACAGCATGAAATGAATATAAATAAGAAACATGAATTTATAGAGGATAGATTTAACTTTACATACCTCTATTTCTCCCAAATGTAAAGGTCCTCCTGAGTCTGAAAAGAAATTGAATATTACATCTAGTCACTAAAAAAAAAAAAAAAAAAAGCCTGAAATTTTGATAGTTTTGTGGTTAGGAAACAAATACAAGGTTTACAAATGAAAAATAAACTCTTACGGTAACAGCGAATATCCATAGCATGATATTCTTCTTTGTGGTAGAAAATGACTACTTCTCTATCATGGACAACAGCTGTCATTCTTTCAGATTTTTTAATGTCTTCTTCTCTGCCAACATAGACAGGAGAATGTTCCTGCACTTCAGGATCTTGTTCAGAGCCATCAAGATCCATGCTAATTGAACTAAAAAAAAAAAAAAAAAAGCAATCTTCACAAGTTTGGCTACAACTTACCTTAACCATATTATAAGAAATGTTTAATTCCTTTAAGACTGATGGAGGCTTTTTAAAATAGCTATATAAAAATAAAACATTCACAAATACTGGGTAATAGTCATGATTTTGAAGTAGAGATGCATAAAGTTTGCCAAAATTAGGGAGTAGTCTTCACTTTGAGGCTAGACTCATACTGGATTCATTTCAACAAGTTAGATGGATATTTCAGAAGTCCCAAGACTCAGAGCTTGACGTTTCACTGTTCTTTTACTATCATTTCAATGCTAAACAATACCCAATTATCAGTATTGTTTTCAGCCTTCCCCTAAAGGTAGGATTCTTTGATAATCTGAATAGTCTCAGATCTCTTGGTTGAAGTGACTTACTTGATTTTGCCTGGAGTAGACAGCCAGTCTTAAAAATCAACCAGAAAACTATTCTAGCACAAGGAGATAGGTATGAATGGGCATATTGCATTTTCTTAACTCAAAAATTGACATTACTTTCTTCTGCCTTATTTGGGAATTCAAAGAGATGAATTTCTCATCAATTAATTCATATAAGTATATAAACCTGTATTTCTAAACAAACAAATTTTAGTAGAGAATTTTCAGGCACTCTAAATATATTTTCTCTCAGCACAGATATTCAGGCTACTTTTTTGAAAGCAACCCTTTCAAAGGGACCTTTAAGAATATAGTCATCGTCTGTTAATTCTAGGTGAGAAAGACACATCAAGATATATCAGCGTCAGGACTGTCCTTGCAGAAGATTTTCCAGAGGGCCTCCCATATCAGGGTATTTAAGTTTTATTCTATGACTGTTTCTGAATAAAACTAAACTACATATCCTGTTTTGCCAAGAATTGCTATATTTTTTCTTCGTCCACTCCTAACCCCAAATCTTTTTCTTACCCCACCCTCTTTCCATTAGAGTTGTTATCCCAAATTTTCTGGAAACATTCCTGTTTTTCCTCCCTATCTCAGGATAGAGATTGTGGTGGTCTTTGATTTTCACAAAGTGTAAAGAACCACGTATGACATTATCTCAGGGATGACAAAGAACTTTCTTCCCTAGGCAAGAACATATTTTGAATTTTTGCAGGTAATGAAATAAAAATCACAACACACAAACTGAGACCACTCTAGGTACTTTACTTTTTATTTCTTAAATAATTACATTTTCGGATATCCTTGCATGGTTTCTGCCCTCTGCTGGAGAATGGGAATCTTCAACCATCTGGACAACATCCAGCTCCACAAACTGGCATAAAGCAGGCTTACTCCCCGAAGTTGGTGAACAGGAAAGAGGCTGCTTACAGCATTCAGGCATGAGATTTTATATGTACCTCGACCATTATCTTGGAGCAAGACTACTTCAACCCCTTTATTATATGAAAGAAATTAAAAGTTCATGGTAACATCCTAATCACAATCTACTCTTTTCTTTGGGTCACTGATGGGCAAGTTTCTGTGTAATCTGTTTAGGGAGGAATGAATATATGTCTGAAAAAGCAAGCAAGCACAATTCTCAAGAACTGATTATTGACAATAATCTTTAGCACAGAATTACAATACTTCAAAAGGAAAATTTCAACAGTGGATCTTGAGATTCTCCTTTTGCAAAGTTCTCTTTCCTTGTCAGAGATTATCATTCATTTGATAAATATTTTCTGAACACACATACTGTGTGACCGGCACTGTAGATATTATATTTTAGTTGGTGAGATCAACAACAAACACCAGTTAACAAATACACGAATGAGATAATTGCACACTACTGTAACAGCCATGAAGAAAATAAAGTGGGTAATATGAGAGAGAAAGAGGAGGCCATTTTGCAAATAGGCTGAGAAGGTGACTCTGAATAATAATAGTTGAGCTGGAATCTGAAAAATGCAAATGAACTAGATATTTTAAGAGCTGAAGGAAGAGCATTCCAGGCTGAAGGAACAACAAATATGAAAGCCTGGGGAAAGCAGGGTGGAGGGAGGAGGCTTGGTTAATTTGAGCAACAGATAGGAGACTGGAGCATAGTGAATGAGCTTGGTGAGACAGACAGGAGCCAGGTCCTGCAGCACTGTGTGTGAATTTTATTCTAAGAGCAATGGGAAGCCACTGCAGGGTGTGAAGCTGGGAAGGGTGACATGATCTATTTTTAAAAGAATGCTCTGGCTGTGTGGAGAATAGATTGTATCAAAACAAGAGGAAGCAGAGAAAAAAAAAAAAAAAAAAAGCTATTGCAGTGGTCCATGGGAGAGAATATGGTGGTTTGGACTAGGGTGTTGACTCTGTTGGGGGAGAAAATTAACAACAACAACAACAATAGCAGTAGCTACAATCACACTATGCTAACTCCATGCCAGGCATTGTTTGGAGACTTTACATTTATTTAAGTCATTTAATCTCCCAGCATATTACTACAAAAAGATATTATTTTAATTGTACAGTGAGTAAATTGGTCCAGAGAGGTTGGGCTCATGGACTAGAATAAAGGAATTACAGAAAAATAAATAAGAGTGGCTCCTAGGTTTTAGTTTTGTGCAACCAGGTAGGTTGTGACTGTGATAGGAAAGCCCAAAAAAGGAATGGTATTTTCAGAAATGGAAAATCAAGAATCAGCTACATTTTGCACATAGTTTGGGGTACCTAAGAGACATCCAGATAGTGATATCAAGACTACAGTCAGATATATGAAACTAGAGCTGAGAATCACTAGAGAGAGAAATTTGGGAGTTGTCAAGTTACGGAATTCAATGGAATCACTTGGAGAGGGAATGTAGGCAGGTCTAATACAATTCTTGAGGCACACCAACATTTAGAGGTCAGGTGGAAGAGAAGCAAGACCAGTAGAGTGTCCAATCTATTGCTAATTGAATGAAATTCATTCACTGCCCACTTCCCTATCCTACATTCTCCTCAAATGGTAAGTGGTAAGCCAGCAAAAAAGGGCAGGAAATGAGGTAAGGTCCATTTGAATGCTGGCCACCTCTTTTATGTATTACAAAATGAATAATACATGAACAAAATGTGGGCTTCCTAGGAAACTGTACCCAAAAATACGTTCTTTCATGAAGAGTTGGACCTACACTATACCCCTTTCTCCTTGTAATTTCATTTATTCCCTTAACCTCCCACTCTCCTAGAAATCAAATACTGGTTAACATCCAAGTAATGGTTTATATCCAGAATTATTATTATTACTCTTTTCCCAGAATGTTTAAATTTTGCCTCCTATCAGACCCTTAAATACTCTTTTGGTCAAAAATAGAAAGGGAAAGGTGAGAAAAATAAAATCTAAGAAATATTTCAATATTGTTCATTGAAACTGGCTCAAGGGTCAACTCTGTATAGGTCTGATCCAGTATTTTTCTTTTTTAAAGATTTTATTTGTTTTATAGAGAGATAGAAAGAACAGGAGTGGTGGGGAGAGGGGGAGAAAGAGAGAGAGAATCTCAAGCAGACTCCCCGCTGAGCATGGAGTCTGATGTGGAGCTCAATCTCAGGACCCTGAGATTATGACATGAGCTGAAATCAAAAGTCAGACGCTTAACCAACTGAGCCAACCAGGTACCCCTGATCCAGTCCTTGAATCAAAATAATAATTTATATATATCACTGTATAACATTTAAGAGCCATTATTTGACTTTCAAAATTAAGCACACAGCCTTAAAAATGGCATATATGTTCATTTTCAATCCAAAACAACTCTTCTGTCATAAAGTCTCAACACATGTTTATGTTGACACAAGCCTTCCAAAACAAAATGTAACAACCATTCTAAAGGTTGTAGGCAAGGCTAGGTTTTACTCAACATTTTCAATTTCAGTTCCATTTTAACAATTTCATTATTTTATGTATTTTACCAGATTGAAAAACCAGAGAAAGTTCCAGATAATTTGAGAAGTATCCAACTCTGCTTTATATAAGATAAAGAATTACACATAGGGGATCCCTGGGTGGCGCAGCGGTTTAGCGCCTGCCTTTGGCCCAGGGCGTGATCCTGGAGACCCGGGATCGAATCCCACGTCGGGCTCCTGGTGCATGGAGCCTGCTTCTCCCTCTGCCTATGTCTCTGCCTCTCTCTCTGTGTGACTATCATAAATAAATAAAAATTAAAAAAAAAAAAAAGAATTACACATAGAAAAGGAAAAGGAGAAAAAAAAAAAAAGGAAGTGAATCAAAGTGATGGTCCATGTTAGTTGTAGAGACCCAGATGGTGTTAAATATTAGGAAGGTCGCCATGGAATGCTCATGATATTAAACAGAACACAACTGCCTATAATTTAAGGTGTTTAACAAAATTATAAATCACATGTCAACCTCAAATATTCTAATTTTAGAAAGATGACCCTTCCAAATCCACATCCTCTTCACATACAGTAATATTGTCATATTCATAGGATATTGTACAGAATGATGTACCTTTCCTTGGTAACCGGAAAGTGCCATTTTGATTTCATTCAAGTCTTAGTTTAACATTTAACATACAAACACATATAGGCAACTTCTTTAAGAAGGGCACTTGGGGGCAGCCTGGGTGGCTCAGCGGTTTAGCACTGCCTTCAGCCCAGGGCATGATCCTGAAGACCCGGGATCAGGTCCCATGTCAGGCTCCCTGCGTGGGGCCTGCTTCTCCCTCTGCCTTTGTCTCTGCCTCTCTCTCTGTGTTTCTTGTAGATAAGTAAATTACATTTAAAAAAAAAAAAAAAAAGGAGGGCACTTGGATCTTGATGAATGGTCATAAATTATAAACCCCATCCCCCGCCCCCAGAGGGAAAATTTGTTACAGGGCAGCACCAAGAGTCTCCCAGCCTTCTGATGGCTCCTCTAAATACTTATTTAACCTTGTATGACTGTTTGGAAGTCTAGGAATGTTGGGAGGAAAAGAGCATGGGTCATTTAAAAAGTAAGTTTGTAAAACAGAAGTTATGATTTAGAATTAAAAATCTCTAGGTGAATGTGTTAGGAGTGAGCTTTAGAAAGAAGGAATTTATAGGCTACTATTTTGAGAAGGGTAATTCTGAGCCATAAGGAAGAAAGATACTAGATATTACGTAAATTGAGGTGTCGTAAGTGGAATGTGTGTGTGTGCATGTGTGTTGGTGGGGAGAGGCAGGAAGGAACTTTGAATTCAAAGTATAAAGGAAAGCATTACAGGAATCAGGCTTAGGAAATTACAGAGATGTCAAATTTGTACTCTGAAGTTTACACTGTTAACTGTTACTCCAACTAACCTAGTTACTTTTTAAATAATGGAAAAAAGAACATATGCTATTTTGAAAAACTATTTCACAATAAGGAAGTCAAACTGAGACAAAAAAACGTGATTTCATTCGAATGAATAAACAAAGAAACAAAAAGTAGAATCTGACCTATAAATACAGAGAACTGATGGTTGCCAGAGGGAAGGGGGTAGGGGGAAATAGCAAATCAGAAAGAGGAGTGGGAGGAAAGGCTTCCAGTTAAGGCATGAGTAAGTCATGAGAATAAAAGGCACAGCACAGGGAATACAGTCAGTAATACTGTGATAGTGTTATATGGTAACAGATGGTAGCTACACTTGTGTTGAGCATAGCATATCATATAGAGAAGGTGAATCACTATGTTGTACATCTGAAACTAGTGTAATATTGTGTGGCAACTATACTCCAAAAAGTCAAACAATATTTCACAATAAAAAGCAAAAATACAGTATTTTTAAGAAAAGCCAATGAGGGCCATGCCATGATTTTCTGGATTAGCTATGCTATAGCTGACAGAAGGCTGGATTACTACAACTCTCAGTTATCTTGTTTTGCTTGGTATTGGCAAGTACCCAAAGCATACACATTGCTCAGGTGGTAGTATTTACTTCCACAGTATCCAGCGTGCAGGCTTTATCAGATTTTGTGACAGGACAGACAGAGGGGCAGTAAGATAAAAAAAAAACTAAGAACAGATGAACCAAACTAGGCTGAAGAAAAAATACAGAACTTGCAACACATATAACCAACAAAGGATTAGGATTCAGAATACATGAAGAACTTCCATAAACCAGTAAGAAAGTGCAAAAAAATATAGAAAAATGGGCAAAGACACAAACATTTCATAGATGAAGTCTGCATGGTCAGTGAGCACATGTAAAGATGCTCAACCTCATCGATCAATAGGAAAAAAATAAAAGAAAGGTAAAGGATAGTGACAAATGGGATACGATTTTCTATCCAATCAATTGGCAAAAATTACACCAGGTTGGTGAGGATATGGAAAAACTGATGGTAATGACGTCAGTTAGCAATAGCACAATTTGGCATTATTTAGTAAACTTGAACATATCTGTGACCCATTAATCCCCCTTTCAGTATATTTCAGAGAAACATGCACAGGTACACCAGGAAACAAGCACAAGACAGGAAAAAAACTCTTACTTTATATTTCTGTACCAAATGATCCAAAAACCAAGAAAAGGGATAAAGTGGCACTTTCTATCCTCAGAAAATGCGCCTGTGAATACAGATCACGAATGGACTGTTTGAGAATTTTGTTCGGCTTATTTAAACACTCAGTACTAGAAGAGGAATTAAAGGAATATTTACTTTTCTTTTTCCAGGCAAAAAATTAGAAATGAAATAGTAGTATCAAGACATTAACAAAATACATGAGATGTAGAGTAGCATCAAACGTTAATTAAGTTCTCTGACTTCCAAATAAATGTGAATGAAATACAATGCTTCCTCAAGTTTCAGTCTCTTGAAACATAGAGTTTTAGGCGGGTTTGCACCCCAACCAAGGAAAACTGCAGTGAACTTTGCAGGACCTGATAAGAAATGTGCAGAGAACTCTGGCCTCAACGATAAAGGTTTCAGAGAACTAATATTACAGTCTTGCATTTTGCTTAGGAAAGTATTATCGTATCTCTCAAATAATGGTCATATTTACTTACGATATCTGGTAATATTTATAATTAACACCCACATTATTCTCATTATTCTTAACTAAATATTGTGACTATCACCGTCCATTCAGACAATCACAAGAGTCCATGTGTTCACCTTAATTACTATGACTTTGATGCACTATTCATATGCTCCGACACATTTCTTCTATTTTAAGTAGACTTTAAGATAGCAGGATCTTAACTAAACAAAAAGAAAGTGAAAAATTAACTGGTCTATGCAGTTTGGGGGCCAGATGAAAAGTTACTTCTGAAAAATTTGGTCATTTTCTTCCACTTTCTTCTTATCTGTGTTTTTGGCTGGTACCTCAAATAGGTTTCTAAAGGCACTAACACCATATAAAATTACCAATAGGCTATATGGATCATCAGTCTCTATCAGATGATCTCTATCATTTCCAGCATAGGTTGACTTTAAAAATCTAGTAAGTTTCCCTGAGATAATGTAGACAAAAGAGACATGAAATTAAAGGAACTTACTTGTTACTCCTCTGGAGCTCTGACAGAGGTGCTTTTACTAAGTCTGGGGACTTGATCTGCACGTTATCAGAATGCAGGACTCCAGGGTGACACCCTTGCTTTTCGGTTCAGAGAAGAGAAATGCCTTAGATAGTAGCTTGGTTCTCTCTTTGGAGGCAGAATAATAAAGCCAGTTATCCCTCCGTGAGTGCCAACTTCTTTGACTGCAAACCTGAGTTCATTAATCCTCACGAAACCTCTAAGGGGGAAATAGTGTGTCTATTTTCCAGATAAGGACACTGACAGTAAAGGATCCTCTTTAACCTTAGGAAAGGTTTCCTAAGACCACAAAGTAGCAGTCAAGATTCAAACTTCTACCTTCTGAGTCTAAACTCAGTGAACACTGGTAATATAAATCTTAACATTGCATCTAACAGCATCCACGAGTTTATAACACGTGGCCTGCAAGTAAACGGTCCTAAAAGGCACAAAACCTTTCAGCAAAATAGAGATCTGTGCATGTATGTATATATGTATAAATGCGTGTATGTGTATCACCAAACATGGTTCTGAATTTTTCTTTTTTTTTAATTTAGGAATGTTAATGTTCAAGAGTTGCGTCAACAGAGGTTTAAAACTGGACAGTTCCCTAATCATTTAATGAAGTCGCCTGGCTGCTCTGGGATCCGCTACCATCGTCCTTGCCAGAGAGATCCTCCATCACCACGTGAGCTCATCCGGGTTTGAACCCCGGCTCTGTGTGATATGGGGCACGTCGCTGAATTTCGCTGTGCTGCAGTTTGCACAGCTGTATGAAAGGCCTGCCACATAAGGTTGTGCTGAGAAGTGAATGCTTCACTCTCAAGTGCTTCGGAGCGGGTCCCGCCCGCGGGAAGCGCTCCAATCATGTTGGCTGTCCTCGCTAAGGTCCTTCCAGCTCTGACAGGCACCAACGCCCGAGTTCAAGCTGTATTTAACATTTTAGTCAAGACGGACAGGCGCTCAGGAACCAGTCCCGGAGCGGGTTCAGCGTGCACAGATGCTGGGGCTGCAGAAACCCCGGGGCGGGTTCAGCGTGCACAAAGGCCGAGGCTGCAAAAACCCCGGGGCAGATTTAGGGTGCACGGACGCCGGGGCTGCACAAACCCCGGGGCAGGTTCAACGTGAACGGACTCCGCGGCTGCACAAACCCCGGGGCAGGTTCAGCGTGCACGGACGTCGGGGCTGCACAAACCCCGGGGCAGGTTCAGCGTGCACGGACGCCGGGGCTGCACAAACCCCGGGGCGGGTTCAGCGTGCACGGACGCCGCGGCTGCACAAACCCCGGGGCAGGTTCAGCGTGCACGGACGCCGGGGCTGCACAAACCCCGGGGCGGGTTCAGCGTGCACGGACGCCGCGGCTGCACAAACCCCGGGGCAGGTTCAGCGTGCACGGACGCCGGGGCTGCACAAACCCCGGGGCGGGTTCAGCGTGCACAAAGGCCGGGGCTGCACAAACCCCGGGGCAGGTTCAGCGTGCACGGACGCCGCGGCTGCACAAACCCCGGGGCGGGTTCAGCGTGCACAGACGCCGGGGCTGCACAAACCCCGGGGCGGGTTCAGCGTGCACAAAGGCCGGGGCTGCACAAACCCCGGGGCAGGTTCAGCGTGCACGGACGCCAGGGCTGCACAAACCCCGGGGCAGGTTCAGCGTGCACGGACGCCGCGGCTGCACAAACCCCGGGGCAGGTTCAGCGTGCACGGGCGCCGCGGCTGCACAAACCCCGGGGCGGGTTCAGCGTGCACAAAGGCCGGGGCTGCACAAACCCCGGGGCAGGTTCAGCGTGCACGGACGCCGGGGCTGCAGAAACCCGGGCCGGTTCAGCGTGCACAGACGCCGGGGCTGCAGCAACCCCGGGGCGAGCTCAGCGTGCAGACGCCGGGGAAGCTAGTGGAAAACGCCCCGCCTGCCCCATCCGGGGGGCGGGCCCCGCGTGGGCCTGGACGCTAACGGGAACAAGCTCGGCGGGCCTCGCCGTGACTGCGCGGAAGCCCGGCCGGAGGCTAACGGCTAACGAACGCGAGCCCTTGCGGAGAAGGGCCGCCAGCAAGGCCAACAACACCCCCTCCTCGGGCCGCGCCGCCGCCGGAAGCCCGGGCTCAGGCCCGCCGCCCAGCCGGAAGCAGCGCCTCTCGCGAGCCCCGCCCAAGCCGCGGCGAGAACGCAACTCACCTTCCCGGAGCTCCTCGCTCCGCCTCCGCAGGGCCGGCCGGCCGCCCAGGCCGCGTGACGCTACTGCGCAGGCCCGGGCTGCGGCCGCGGCGCGGGGCCGGGGGGCGGGGCGAAGTCGCCCACGTGACCCGCGGTCCCCGCCCCACGTGACGCCCGCGCCCCGCCGGGACCTCGGGGCTGACGGTGGTGGAAGAGTGTTTGCAAATGTAGGTGGCTTCTGTTTGCTTCTGGGTGTTGGTCGATCTCGCTGCGTTTATCCACGTTTTATTTTATTTGCTTATTTAAACAGTCGCTCCCCCCAGCGCGGGGCTGGAGACCGAGAGTCGCGGGCTCTTTCTAGTGTGCCAGCCCGGCGCACATTTTTTTTTTTTTAAGATTTTATTCATTTATTCAGGAGAGACAGAGAGAGAGGCAGAGACACAGGCAGAGGCAGAAGCAGGCTCCATGCTGGGAGCCCCTGGTGGGACTCGATCAGCCGCCGAGCCACCCAGGCGCCTCCCACACCTTTCAAGTGCTCCCGCTCTCAGGAATTGACCTAATAAAAATATTTACAGAAATTCCTCACGGTGCAAACAATCCGTGCATAAGGATGCTGATTGCAGGGAACGAATAAGAATAGCTGAAGTCCTCAGCAAGAAGGGAATGAATGATGGTCCAATAAAATACAGTGTAGACATGTGAATTATTTTGTAGCCGTTTACTCACGACCAGATTCCATGAAAGCGGTGAGTGTTTGAAAGGAAGGCACGCAATACACGATTCTTCAGTGAAAGTAAACGTGATCTCTCAAGATACAAATAGATACGTCTGTACATGAGCTTTTTATTAAAAAAAAAAAGTATTTTTAAAAACTTAATGGTGCTTGCATTGGAGTTGGTGGTTGGTTATCACTTTACTATTTTGACCGTTGCAACTTTTTCCTCCTTATACTTTCTGAGTTAAAAAACAAACAAAAACCTCCCACTTCCTCCTTGTGTTCAAGGCTGCAAGCTAGTTGAGTCCAGAATGTTGTTGTTTTTTTTTGCTTTTTAAGATTTTGTAGAGGCAGAGACACAGTTTTAGAAACCTAGAATGATGGATCTGCCTCCAATGCTTGTTTCTTTTGATTTTTGTTCGGTTCAGTATACTTTTAGGGTGATAATATTTTATGCGATAATTTCCCTTTTGACCATTTATTTCACTGATCCAAACAAAAACTAACCATCTAGTTTTGATGAACTGCTTTACCAAAGTGATAAAATATATTTGAATTTATTATAATTTATATTAATCAGTTAGCCATCTAACACAGAGGGTATTAGCAGTCTTTAGCTTGTGGAAGGACTAAATAAAGTTTGCGGTTTTTTTTTTTTTTTTTTTAAGATTTTATTTATTCGTGAGAGACAGAGAGAGAGAGGCAGAGACACAGGCAGAGGGAGAAGCAGGCTCCATGCAGGGAGCCTGACACAGGACGTGATACTGGGACCCCAGGATCACGCTCTGGGCAGAAGGCAGGTGCCAAACCGCTGAGCCACTCAGGGATCCCGAGTTTGCTGTTTCTAATGAAAAGTCCTTCTTGCCTTGACATAATCTGGACATTAAAATAAGACACATCTTAGATTCATTGACCTTAAATCTGATTTCTAATAAACTGAAGACCTCAGTTACGCATCCATATATACAAAGGAGGGAGAGAGAGAGAAATGGAAACTTTCTTTTATCTCTACCTAGAGTATCAGTGGAATTAATCATGTAATAATATGGAATGCCTGGAAAACTACTGGGAATGGGGGGACACTTTCTATCTTCTCTCTCCTTGGAACCAATCTACATCTTCCTCTAGAACCTTACTCCAGTTGTTCTTTTGTCTTTTCTTTCCTACTGTTGACACCTAGTGGTAGCCCTGGTGTGCATTTTCTTACCTACTGTGGAAAATAACTTTTCTTCTGTGAACTTGCTCTTCAATGCCTTTGTCTAAAAATAGTTTTAAATGTCCCTTCTCACCTTTGTGAGCCTCTCTCCTGTGCTCTGAGCATCAGGCTGTTTCTAGGCAGGTGTTTTTGGAACCAAGCCCTTCCTCTTAGAGAAGTTCAAAACCTGCCTTCAATTCTAAATAATCTGTTTTGTGAGCTAATGAAGATGTTGGTGTGCTGATAGTTTCACTACAGTGAGGTTTGAAGAGTATCAACCACTCTGGATTTCCTATTCTTTTAAACAAGAAAAGGGCGATCACATTGCCCTTATTAGGCTATTGGGATTCAGATAATGAGAAAGTGAGGGTGGCTTTAAATACAGACTATCTTCTTATGACTCCTATCTGAAAGTCTCCACAGTATTCATTTGTTGTGGATTACCCGTGTGACATTCTTACTTGGACACCATGAGAGAAACAGTAGTGTTCACCAGACATCCCTACTATCCCACATTTCCCACCCCATTTACAATTGGTGAGGCTATGTGACTACTTTTGGCCAATGGGCAGTGAGTGAATATGCAGTGTGTCACTCTTAGATTGAAGCATAGAAGAGCTCCTATTCCACCTCCCTGGTCTCCCTCTCTCTTTTTTATTTTTTTATTTTTGGTCATGACCACAGACATCCTAGATTGTGGACCTCTACTAGCCTGGGTCCCTGAGTGACCATGTGGAACAGAGACCACCCACCAACCCCCAGTCACTACCTTCCAGGAGGCCATGAAAGATACGTAACTGAAGTGAGAAATAAACAGTTCTTGTGTTAAGCCAGCAAAGTTCTAAGGTTGTTTATGATTATACTAAAGCATAACTTAACCTGATATCTTTTTGCTATCTTCAGTTTTATGTGTTCAAGATTGAAATATTAATTTTCTGGGATCCCTGGGTGGCTCAGCGGTTTGGCGCCTGCCTTTGGCCCAGGGCGCGATCCTGGAGACCGGGATCGAATCCCACGTTGGGCTCCCAGTGCGTGGAGCCTGCTTCTCCCTCTGCCTATGTCTCTGCCTCTCTCTCTCTCTCTGTGACTATCATAAATAAATTTTTTAAAAAAGGTAAAAAAAATATTAATTTTCTCCTGTAAACCTGTACTTCCTTTGTTCCCTCTATAAGTGACAGCCCTGTTCATCTACATGCTTAAGGTAGAAACCTAGATGCCGTACTCACATCTCCCCTTTTCTCACTCCTCCAGTGTGGAAAAGAATTGGCATAGCTGACCTAAGACTGCTATCCTTGGAAAGCTCTGCTTGTAAGGCTGGCTCCTGGCTGGTGTCTGCGAATTTGGCTGGCAAATAGTTCTCTATATTGGTAAAAGATTTTCCCTAAATAATAAGGATGTCTCACTGTGACTAAACTGTCCATACATAAGTAAAATCTTAAAAAAAAAAAAAAAGGCAGCCTGGGTGGCTCAGCAGTTTAGCTCTGCCTTCAGCCCAGGGCATGATCCTGGAGACCTGCGATCGAGTCCCGTGTTGGGCTCCCTGCATGGAGTCTGCATTTCCCTCTGCCTGTGTCTCTGCTTCTCTCTTTCTCTCTCTCTCTCTGTGTCTCTCATGAATAAATAAATAAAATCTTTTTAAAAAATAAACTGTTCATACAAACAACATGGTTGATGCTGACCATGACCTGCTTTCCTTCTGGGAGTCTGGAACTTTGGTACATGCTAGGCAGAGCTGCCTACATGGCCAGACCCCAATAAAACCTTTTGGGTGCTGAATCTTTAACGAGCTTCCCTGGGCAAAACTGTTGCATGCTCCTTTTCTGTATTTTTATTACTGGCAAAAGAATCAGCTTTGTGTTACGCCTCCAGAGAGGGAGAGAACATAAGGAAGCCTGCACCTGAATTCCTCCATTTTTCCCCGTGTCCTTTTTCTCTTATAATCTAGCTGTGTATTCTTATAATCTCATTATAATAATTTTAGCATGAGAAGAACTATCTGATGAATTCCATGAGTCATTCTAGTGAATTCCCAAACATAATACGGTCCTAGGGGCCCTCATGGTATCCCCCCCATATTTCATCCAGGACTGGGCCATGTCAGTTCTACATCCTAAAATATATTTCAAATGATGGTGCTGCTTTTCTTTATGTGTTGTCACCGCTCTGGAAGATGCCATCATCTTTTATTTGTATTGGACTTTAGAGGACCCAATAAAAAAAAAAAAAAAAAAACTTTTTCCCCCCTGCCTGAGTTTGGAACCAACTGAAAGAGATAGTAAGAGACCGAAGTGTAAACTTTATTTAATAACAAAAATCTGGATTGGAGTAGCTTAAATGTGCAGCCAAATGGATTTGCTAACATCTCCAGAATTAAATGTATATGCCCAAATTGCTGCCCTCTACCTTAGTGCTGTCCCATCTTGAGAGGATGAACCAGATTTTTTTTAATAAACTAGATTATACTCTCTTTAGACAGACAGTTTTGTAGAAAGGAGAAAGGAGTGGCTGAGCATACAAAACAAGAGAGTAAAGGTCAGAGATTTTAAGATTTCTTGCTCACTCACTTTGAATTTTATCTTCCAAATGGAACTCCCCATCCTGGGCGGTAAGCAAATAATACACATGCTGGCTGTAAGTAGGCAGTGGAGAAGAGAGTGTGATCAGTGAACACCAGGTTGTCTGTAGTGAGCCTCAAGCAAAACACTGGCCATTAGTACTAAGCCAGGCTAAGTAAATAGGCACAGAGCTACGTGGGCCCAGCAAAGAGCCTTAGGTGAGAGGGGGAGGGTCGTAGGGTGCAGGTTGCTGCTCCTTGACCTTAAAGCATGTTGAGAACATAGTCATTCTACCACATTCGGTCTCAGCAAAGGTAGGAAGGCCAAAAAGACGTCAGAAAGCAGACATAGCATTTTCTCATGTGCTTGTTGGCCACGTGTGTCTTCTTTGGTGATATTTCTGTTTATGAATGCTCTGCACCACTTGCCATCAGGGAAATACAAATCCAAGCCACAATGAGATACCACCTCACACCGGTGAGAATGGCAAAAATTAACAAGACAGGAAACAGATGTTGGAGAGGATGTGGAGAAAGGGGAACCCTCTTGCGCTGTTGGTGGGAATGTGAACTGGTGCAGCCACTCTGGAAAACTGTGTGGAGGTTCCTCAAAGAGTTAAAAATAGACCTGTCCTACGACCCAGCAATTGCACTGCTGGAGATTTACCCCAAAGATACAGGTGCAGTGAAACGCCGAGACACCTGCACCCCGATGTTTCTAGCAGCAATGTCCAAACTGTGGAAGGAGCCTTGGTGTCCATCGAAAGATGAATGGATAAAGAAGGTGTGGTCTATGTATACAACGGAGTATTACTCAGCCATCAGAAAGGACGAATACCCACCATTTGCTTCAACATGGATGGAACTGTGGAGGGTATTATGCTGAGTGAAATAAGTCAATTGGAGAAGGACAATCATCATATGGTTTCACTCATACTAAGAATATAAGAAATAGTGAAAGGGATTATAAGGGAAAGGAGGGGAACTGAGTGGGAAAAATTTGAGAGCGAGACAAAACATGAGAGACTCCTAACTCTGGGAAACAAATAAAAGGTTGCAGAAGGGGAGGTGGGTGGAGGGTTGACTGGGTGATGGGTACTGAGGAGGGCACTTGATGGGATGAGCACTGGGTGTTATATGTTGGCAAGTCGAACTTAAATAAAAACAAATTAAAAGAAAAGAAAGACATAGCTAAGGCCAGGATTAAATTACAGGAAAAAAATGCCTTTGGGTACATACGTAGAATAATGTTTACTGCAGTTAGAGATAGTGAAGTTAATGAAACATAAGCTCAGGTCCCCTCACATGTTTGAGCCCTTTCCAAGGTCCTGAGCAACTCTAGTAATGTATTCCCACAGTCATCTTTTATATCCTTTTAATATAATCTGGAAGCACACAAAATTATAGAAAAGTAGTACAGAGAACTCTACCCCAACAGCCATTTAAAAGTATGTTGCCAATCTGATGCCACATCAGCCCCTAAAGCTCTAGTATATAAATTTCCTGCAAATAAGAACATTCTACATAACCACAATTCAGCTGTCAAAATCAGGAAGTTAACATTGACATTTAATCTTCAAATCCAGTTCAGAATGATTTAGTTGTCATATCTGTTTGGCTTCCTTGTCTGGGACAGTTTCTCAGGCTTTCACTAACGTGACATTCACATTTTTAAAGGTCATAGGCCATGTATTTTATAGAATGTCCCCCAACTGCACTTTGTCTGACATGTCCTTAGGGGATTCAGATTATGAATCTTTGGCAGGAATTTCACGTAGATTGGATTCTGAGCCCTGGCAGGGCTGTACTTCTATTCCCTTCTCACTCAACTTGAACCAAACTCACTACACTACCATGTGGCCATCCACCCCACTGGCTGTCACTCCTCTCTAAGCCACTGTATGTTCCCCCAACCCCATAGCCAGCATAGGTGTCCACCCTGCTCTGTCTTCCCTACTGGTTTAGGACTGAATTGTTTGTGAAGAAAGGAGAAGAGAGAACGGAATAGTTGTCATAAATTTTGTAAAAAATGTACAAAAGTAGGATGATCTAACTTCGGGGATGAAGGCCATTGTCTCTTTTCCTTCCATCGCACAGGCATTTTTGGGATTTGGCTAGGAGGCAGTTTGAGTTGGAAATGCATTTAGTTTGTGTTTGATGGGATATATTTATATGGTTGACAGTCAGTTGTGGTGCATAGTAAAGGTTTTGCTGGCCTTCCCAGTGTAAAAACGGCCTCTAAAAATAATCCCAGTGTTAGCTCTTCTTATAAGCTCGCGTGCAGGCCAGTGTTCTACCAAAATGTAACGGCTGTGGTGTCTGCAGCAGGGAATATGAAAGTCTTGGAAGAGAAATAAGATTTGAACAGATAGAGCCAGAAACTATTCTATGGAAAATCCTATCTTATCATTAGACTTTTGGTAAAATTGTAAACACGTGATTCTATTCTCATAAACAGTACACGTGGGATATGCTCAATAAGACAGCCTATAAACTATAAATTCATGTATCTTTCTTGATGGAAATCATATGAAACAGAATTTATCATAATTTCTGTGTCTATAAGTACACAAACCTATACTAAGACTACTATTTGTTTTATGCTTTCTTTTGATTAAAAAAAGATTATGCTTTAGGAAAGATCCAGTTATCTTTCTATTCTCTGTATGTAAGATATTTGTAAATGGTTATTATGTGAAGGAATGAGTGAAGAGTAGGGAGACAAAAGATATAGGCAAAAAGTGTGATAGTGGTGTGTCTAGCAATTAGTAAATGTTTGCTCTCATGTTTGGTTTTTAATATTTGTATTTTTCATGATTATTTGCCCATTCTGAATATTCACTTTCATATCTAATTTTTTTAAAAAAATTTATTATTCTGTATTCTTTTTCTTAAAGAGAGCCTCCCCCTCCCGCCCACTGAAACCTGGATCTACTCTGAGCTGCATCTAAACTGCAAGGCGGCTGAGCTCTGTGCCCGCTACAGAGCGCTAGTGAGTATCTAACTGGAAATTGTCCAATGACAGCGTGGGTAGGCAGCACTGCCTGGGCTGCTCCAAATTCCATCTGCATTCTGGTCCAGAAGGGGAAGCATGGCAGGACTAGCCTTGGATTCGTGTAGATGTCACATGCTCAAAGTGACTCCACACCGTCTCTTTGAGTCCAGATGGCGCTGGGGAAAGTGTACCTAGAGGCAGATTGCTTAGCCAAAGTCACGGCAAATAGTCACCGAGGCACGGGGCTGAAAATATATGCTCCAAGAGAGCTCCATGGCATGGCATAGAGGCCCTGCTCAATTAAGTAGGAGAACTCAGAATGGAAATGACAATGAAGAGATTTTTGATCTGTAAGAAGAGAAAGACACCTGGAAATGCAAGGGCCTCCACCTTTACAAACTTTTGATCTTGTAAGAAAGCAGTTTCAGTTGCCTCTGTGTCAGGTAAATGCATGGATAGATCTTCTCCCCATCCCAGAGTTGTTAACGTGATGCTAAATTAATCTTTTATGAGCAGATTTCTCCCAGTTTACTTCACAGGTTGTAGTTTTGGACAACCTACATCTATTAACTGGCATCCACCCTGGGGAAGCCAAGACCAAGCGTCTTTCTTTCTTTTTTTTTTTTTTTTTTTTTTTAAGATTTTATTTATTTATTCATGAGAGACAGAGAGAGAAGCAGAGACACAGGCAGAGGGAGAAGCAGGGTCCATGCAGGAAGCACAATGTGGGACTCAATCCCGGGACCCCAGGATCATGCCCTAGGCTGAAGGGAGGTGCTTAATCGCTGAGCTACCCAGGCATCCTATCAAGCGTGTTTCTAATCTCATATCCTGAGCCTATTCCAGAGAGTCTTTGGTGACATCAAGTACTGGGTTGTCAGAGTACCGTTTTGCTTGACCTTTGTTCTAGGAGTAGGGGGTGAGGAACTGCAATAAAGTTCTGCTTCCTGTTAAGACTTTGAACTCTTTGAAAGAGTGAGGCTCATCATAAGATGGGAATTGAACAAATAGAACCTCAGAGGTCCTAAAGGAATACCTCATTTCAGGGAGAGCAGTCTGCAGCTTCCACTGCCAAAGGAAGTATCCACAAATCCCCCATGCTTCAGGGAACTCTCCAGCAGAGGCTACGTGGAATTGGCACTCAAGGAGGTCTTTAATTATTTCATATAAGATAGGAAATTTTGATTTTTGAACTATGGTTCTTTGGATTTTGTTATCTTTCGGCTTTACTCTATTAGAGGATTTAATCTCTGAACCTCGGTTTCTCCCTAGAATTTGGTTTAGAACCCCAAAAGGGAGGATGTTTGTTTGGGTTCTGATTGTTATTGTTTGTTTTTAATTTGACCTCCATAGCTCCAACAGTGGAGAGAGTCCAGGAATGCTGGTCCAATTGAAATCCCTTCACATGAGGCCAAGGGTTAAGGCTGTGTGGTGCTATCTAACACTCTGCTGAGCCCAGTGTTTTCTGGCATGAGTGTGCAGCATTAAAGGTGGATCTGTCTAGTGTCAGGGTCTCCACATCTCTTGAGAGCAGCACTTGAAGTCCTGACATAGTGTCTGACTTCTCTCCATCTTGTTATAGAATTGATGAGGCTCATGCAGAATGGTGCCAAGGATGATTCCCTAGTATTATTCACCTTTGCTCCACCTGGGGTATCAACTTATGGCACAGTTCTGACAATGCTGTTAATGCTTCTGAATCTAGTTTCCTGAGGTCTTGGGGAGGAAGAACACCTCTGCCACATGCTCTTCAAAACCATTGCCTTACCTCAACTCTGAAATGTTCCAGGTTTTGCCTGCATATGGCCAAATGTATCTTCAATGCTTTAGTCCCTTCCACTGTGCCCTTGTTCCTTCTAGAAAGGCTTGGATGAGTTTCTGACGGGTTAATTTGCTTCTTTTGTTGGTCTCTTTATCTGCTGTGTGCACTGTTTGCCAAATTGAGTGCCTTCTTTCCCTCCTTTTACTTTCTCCTTGCTTTCTAGCCTAGACATTTTCCCTCTGGATCTTCCCAGAAAAGGCTTTATGTAAAAACAAATTTTTCTTTACTTGGATGATCCCCAAGAGAAGATAACCTTCCATCAGATCAACATCTAAGATCATGCTTGCTCTGGGATTGTCCAAGCTGGCTCTATCTTAGTATGTGTCAATTTGGTCGTCCTTTTCCATGACCCTAACTCACCGTATTTCTACTGCCTGTTCCCTCGAAGTATAGGCATTATCAATATCCTACTTTTGGTATCATTTTTTTTTTAAGATTTTGTTTATGTATTCATGAGAGAGAGAGAGAGAGAGAGGCAGAGACACAGACAGAGAGAGAAGCAGGCTCCATGCAGAGAGCCCAATGTGGGACTCGATCCCGGGACTCCAAGATCACACCTGGGCTGAAGGCAGGCGCTAAACCGCTGAGCCACCCAGGGATCCCCTTGGTATCACTTTTGAACTCACATAAAAGTATTTTATCCTAAGTATTTTATCCTAATTATTCTAGTCTTCTTTTCCCTTAAATCTGCATTAGTCTTCAGGACGTGGTTCTAATGGACTAGCCCTAGAGATCAGGCTACAAAGTCCATATGTGACTGCTGGAAGCCCTGGGTGTGTGTGTGTTGGAAGTGGGGACAATTCCCAAAGAAGTTTTATTTCGAAGAAGGCAGAGGTTCCTAAAAGGTTCTGAGAGGTACTGCTTTAAAGAAACTGGGTGGTGGGGGATCCCTGGGTGGCTCAGCGGTTTAGCGTCGCCTTCAGCCCAGGACGTGATCCTGGAGACCCAGGATCCACCCGGGATCGAGTCCCATGTCTTCCATGTTGGGCTCCCTGCATGGAGCCTGCTTCTCCCTCTCCCTCTACCTATGTCTCTTCTTCCCCCCACCCCTCCACCTATGTCTGCCTCTCTCTCTTCTCTGTGTATTCTCATGAATAAATAAATAAAATCTAAAAAAATAAATAAATAAAGGTCAGGGAGGTTGTTTTACAATAGAAGAAACTAAAGAGACATAACAAGCCAGAGTGTACGCTGTAATTAGATTTAGGATCAAACGGAAAAAAAAATCTATTCAAGTTATGTTGAGGACAAAAGCGATAACTTGAATATGGTGAGTATTAGGTAATCTTAGGGAATTGTTAACTTAAGTGTGGTAATGCTCTTGTGGTTATGCAAGAATGTCTTAGTGTTCAGAGATGAAATGTAATGATATGGTGTTGGCAACTAATTTCCAAGTTATTCAAAAACAGCAAAATATATATAGATATGTAAAAGCAAAGATGGCAAAATGTTAACAATTGTGGAATCTCAGTGGTGAATATGTGGGTGTTCTTTTGTATTATTCTTCAACTTTTCTGTGTATTTCATAATAAAAAACTAAAAAGAGAGACCTATTTAACCTAGTGTTCTAAACATTTAACTTTGAAACTTTTTTTTTTCCTTTATGATATATTAATATGGAAGCATCTGTTGCTTCACAAAGTATACTCTGGAACATGTTGGCCTAGGTCAGGCTTTCAATGGCTACATTTAAAAAAATATGCAATAATGATAAATGCTCAGTGAAGAATACAAATCCTTTTTAAAAATTCAGAAGGCCCTTAAAAAACTCCCAACCAGCTAGCTGAGGAAATGTTTGCTACATGTTTGCTGCCTTATTTACAATGCAGCAGTTCTAATACTCCTTTAACACAGTGGTGTGACTTCATTGGCCAGAGGGATGAAGTTCACAGCTTGTAGAGTGGTTCTTAAATGTCTGCGATTGCGTTATCCACATAATTTGTTTTAGTATAACCTTCTGGATGATGATCCAGTCTAAATTTTCAATCAGCTGTATCCTTCTGTACTTAAAAGAATTAGGCGAAATGATAGATTGCTTAGAGCACATTCAGGAAGAGAGAGAAACAAAAATTTGCAGGCATAATTGACACTTCCTATCTGGGATGAAGTTTTAAAGAAACCCATAGTTTCTTGTCATGGCTAATTGAGGTATCCACTTAACTAGGCCAAGGAATGCTGAGATATTTGGTTAAACATTATTTTAGGGGTGTGTCTGTGGTGTTTCTGGATGAGATTAGCATTTGAATTGGTAGACTGACTAATGCAAATTGCCTTCCCCCATATGGCTGGGCATCATCTAATCCATTGAGGGCTTCATAGAACAAAAGAACAATAGAACCCAAAGCTGGAGAAAGGGAAAATTCACTCTCTCTGTCTGACTGTGCTGGAACATAGCTTTCCTGCTCTCTAACTGGAACTACGCCACCAGCATTTCTGGGTCTCCAGCTCGTAGATTGCAAACGGTGGGACTTCTCAGCCTCTCTAATTGCTTGAGCCAATTCCTTATAATAAATATATATGTATACACACACACTGTCGTTTCTGTTTCTCTGGAAAACCTTGACAAATACTAATTCCTTATATCCACTTGGATGACTTTAGAGAAGACAGCACGTCTAAACAATGAGGAAATTTACTATTTCACATAAGACAATCTGAGGTTGGACAGCTCAAATTTTGGTTAATTCAGCTACTGAACTACATAATCAAAGACTTGGGGTTTTACCCTTCCACTCTGAGCTGTATGATGCTGGCTTTCTCTTAAGGTGATCTCCCCTCTTTGGGTTTTAAGATGGCTGTGAAAGCTTTAGGTCACATCTATAACCTACACCATCTGGAAGAAGAGAAAGAACTGCCTCTACTAATATCTCCTATTTAAGGTTAGGAAACCTTTGCCAGAAGCCCTTACCTCTAGTTTCATTGTCCAGAACCAATCGACCCGCAGGCAGAATGGATTGACCATGGTTGACTTAGATATATCCCAGAGCTGGAGGAGGGTTATCTTCCTTGATAGGTAGAGTGGCAGTTGTGAAATATGACACCAAATTCTTTGACACTTCTTCCATTAGAAGGTAGGGTTTATGTCTTTGAATCTGGGCAGGTTTTTGACTGCTTCAACCAGTAGAGTACAGAGGAATTTGTGTGACTTCTGAGACAAGGCCATACAAAGCCATGTGGTTTCCCCTTTGCTCACTAGAACACTTGCTCTTGAAAACTTGAGCTGAAAAAAAAAAAAATAAGAAAAGAAAACTTGAGCTGCCTTAGGAGAAGGCTCTAAGGCTGCCATTCAGTAAGAAAGTCAAAGCCACATGGAAGGCCATGGTTAGGCACTCTAGTCAGTAGTTCCTGATGAGCTCAGCATTTGAATATTCCAGTCAAGGGAGCAGACTTATGAGTAAAGAAGCTCCCAGGTGATTGTAGACTCCAACTATTTGAGTCTTCCCCCTGTAAGGCCCCAGGTCTCATAGTAGAAAGACAAGCCAGCCCTCCTATACTCTGTCCAAATCCTGACCCACAAAATCCGTAAGTATAATAGTGGTAATTTTACACCACAAGATTTGGGATAGGTTGTTGCATAACAATAGTTAGAACATGTTAGTCCTGAACAAAATTAAGCTTCTTTTAGGAAGGCAAGAGAATAATCGATGTTATTGTGGGTAACCACAAAGCTTGCTCCATTTTTTATGCCTGCTCTTGTACTGATAATCATGGACATCAGGCTTCTCCAACATACTCAATTTGTAGATTTTTTTCAAAATGGAAAGTGTTTCCTAAGGTTAAGTGATGTCCTTTGGGGCAAATAAAAGACATCCCATAGGCATGATTTGGTTCAGACGTTCTGGACCCCGGGTCCCTTCTCAAGCCTCTAAAGAGTTTCACATTCTAGACTTGGTCCACTTAAATTCACACCAAGCTCCCCTGGAAATACTGGAAGCTCTGTGGAACAAAAAATGAGAAGCAAAGCCATCCCTTAGTCTAATCTAATACAACCTCAATATATAAATTGAAGTAAAAGCTAGCTGTAATAACAAGATTCCCAAAACTCAGTGGCTTAAAGACAACAGAAATTCATTTCCCTGTTACATAATCTTCTGTCCAGTGTAGGCTATGTCCTGCAAGATACTGAAAGGACCCAGATTCCTTTCATGGTCTTGCTCTGCCACCTACCCTCTAGGATGTTGTCCTCATCTGTGTGGCTAAATCTGATCATTGTTACATTGTGTGATTATCACATTATATTTTTCAGCCAATAGGAAGGGGAAAGACCACATGGAAGATCACATGGTCTACATTTTAAGACCCACGCCTGGAAGCCACATGTGTCTTTTGCTCACATTCCATTGCTAAGAACATAGTTAAGTGGCTCTAGCTAGATGCAAAGGAGGCTGGGAAATGTAGTCACTGGCTGAGCAGCCACATAAGTAAAGGGGAAAATGGATTTTGGTGAGTAGTTGGCAGTCTCCTCCATTCCTAGCAAGTTAGTTCTTTACTTGGATAGTTTGGAGGCTAAAGTGATGAAACTCTCTGATATAATGTATACTTTTTCTAAAATACATTTCATTCTTCAGGTAGCCATTTTTTATCTAACATGTTCTCTCCTACCTCACACTTGTGTTTCCAGGCTGGGGCTCTAACAGACACATCTTACAAAGAGCAAGACCTGTGTCTTAGGCTCAGCTGAACTTCTCGGCTATTACTTGTTCACATGACAAAACAACACCAACAACAATGAAGACCCTCCCACCCCCCCGAACACACACACACAACTTTACCTCTGCTATTTACTAGATGTTTGACCATGGGCAAGTTATCCTTAGCTCCAGTTTTCTTATCTATAAGATGGAGATTATGATATATCACTTTAGTTGTTGTGAGGATTAATTGAGTTGATGCTTGTAAAATGTCAAGCTTCATAGAAATTATTTAGAGCAGCCTTCTCGGGTCCCCTTCCTCTTCAGGAGCTTTGTACCATTGCTCAATTTCTCTTGCTCAATAAACTTTGTTTTGCTGTCTACTGCTCATAAATATTATTTAATAAATTTTAGCTGTCATTATTATGGTTCTCATTATTTATCTTACAGGTATTTTGTAAGACACACAATAGTACCTTGCTTATTAATAAAATGACACCCAGAACTGCCAGGGTTTGGTAATAGATTTCACCACATGGAAAAAGGGTTAACTCTTTCCCTTGAGCCTGATATTCCCCTTAGGGTTGTCTGCATTTCAGGTTGGTGTGAAGTCTCATCAGATTACATGGTAAGCGGTTAAATATCCCAATTTGACATTTGGTGGAAGATTAAAACCCATATGTTCTGATATCTGGGTCATTTGACTTCCATTTTTACTGTATCCAATACCATTTTACTACCCTGACGTGATTTAGTTATCTATTGCTGCAAAACAAACTAACACCCAAACTTAATTGCTGTGATTTCTTATTTCTACAGATCTGGGGGTTAGCTCAGCAGTTCTGTTTGTCTAGCATGGGCTCACTCATGTGGCTGCATTTAGCTGGAGGGTCAGTTGGGAACTGCACTCAGCTGTGATGGCTAAGTAGCTGGGCCTCCTTCTCCATATGATCTTTCATTGCTGGCTTCTTCATGCCATGGTGATGTTAGGCATCAGGGGCAAGCCCCATGTGTATATGCTTTTCAAGACCCTGCTTGTGAATAATCTTCTGATATCCACTGCCAATGTAGGTCCCATGACCAAGCCCAGACTCTGTGGGAAAAGATTAGGGGTGGGTATTGAGAAGAGTGATTCACTGGAAGCCATTATATAATTACGCCAACCCATTTTGTGGTTGTCAATTCCCGGTTTGGTCAACCAGTAATAGTTGGTCCTAAGTTCCCATCCAAAAGCTAAATTTTAAGTGGAATGTATGTCTATGATAAATGATATATATCTATATATATAAAAGTTCACATGTACTTTGCACATGATGGATCTTTAATAAATACTCAATGAACAAATGAATGAATGAATGAATGAATGAGTCATATCACCGATGGTAAGAATTTGCAAATAATGTCCCATAACATTAATAATTGTAGGCTGAGATTTCTCAACAAAGTCCTTACCATGAAAGTCGTAGTTCTCCATAAGATACACATTTTTAAAATACAAGAGTTACATATTTGATTTTCATCCCTTTGCCCCCACTATGCTCAACATAGTGTCCAATAAAGTTCTTCAATATATACTGGCTGATGAACTAAATAAAAGTACACTTGGAATGGTCTTATTTCTTTGATGAAGAACATGCAGTAAGCTAAAAATGAGACTCTTTCTTGCCAGACTCCTCCAATTAGAGGATGCTGGCTGCCACAAACAACAGAAAACCCAGCTCAACTGCTTCAAAAAATAAGAAAATATATCTCATTTAACAGGACATCCAATAGGCATGCCTCTGGTGTTTACCTGACAGCTCAGTGAGGTCATTAGGGACCTAAGTTCTTTTCATCTCTCCTTTCTGCCATATCCACAATGTTGGATTCATCTTCTGGCTGGTACCTCTGATGGTCAGTGGTGGGCTTCCAGCAGGCCAGCAGCACTACCTGTTTACCTTCATTCAGGGAGAGATGGAGAGAGCATACTGGCTCTCATGGCTCTCTCAGAAGAGAGCTTCCTCCTTCCTAGAAGCCCCAGCAACTCTCCTTCCACTGCAACACATCTCATTGATCTTAACTGGATCACATGACCAGTCCTGAGCAGGCCATGGAGGTAAGGGGAGTGAAATTACTTTGATATGCTTAGACTAATTAAGGTCCAGTCTTCGAATGGGAGAGGGTTCAGCTTCCCTCAAAGCACTTGGCTCGTCCTTAGAGGCGTTAGGTGCAAGAATCAGAGTCCTGGTAGAAAAGGAGAAATGGATGCCAGGAAGGCAGTTGACAATTACTGTGCAAAGTATACATTCTGTAAGGTCCAACTTCCTTATCACTATGTGCCACCATTGCTGCATTAATCTTCTATAGGTTGATTCCTCAAGATCCCTTGCTTCCCTTCATGTAATATTACTCAACTGGATTTTATCCCTCACGACCCAGTGTTAGAAAATAGTAACAGTCATATATTGAGTACTAGGATGACTCTGAAGAGACTGTTGACAGGACTCCCCTCCCTTCCCATCAAGTATTTTACATATATCAACCCTATGAAGTAGATAATAAAAAATCCCATATTTACTGATAAGAAAAGTAAATCAAGACTCAAAAAAAAAAAAAAAGAAAAGAAAAGAAAATCAAGACTCAGAAAGATTCAGCAAACAGCCTAAAATCACACAGTGACTAAGTGGTAGCGATGAAATTCAAGTCCAGATCCATAGCTCTAAAGACCACTCTTTTCATTATACTGCCTCACAAATCAGCAAAACATCTGTTTAATTAGTTAATAAATAAAATTAATGTATTCATTTTCATTATATTGTCTTCTCTTTGATCAAGTCAGAACCTTTTAGGAATGGGAGGGAAACTCCTTTAATTTTCTTTCTTTTGTTTCTCAGGAAGCGTCCTAGGAAGCTTAAGAGAAAATCTATCTTCTCTTTCATAAGTCAGCTCAACTATTCTATTTTTAGTAAATGAGTTATAGCTAGTCACTAATTGTGGTTTTAGTTACACTCTTGGCTGTTTTTTTTTTTTAATTTTTATTTATTTATGATAGTCACACAGAGAGAGAGGCAGAGACATAGGCAGAGGGAGAAGCAGGCTCCATGCACCAGGAGCCCGATGTGGGATTCGATCCCGGGTCTCCAGGATCACGCCCTGGGCCAAAGGCAGGCGCTAAACCGCTGCGCCACCCAGGGATCCCTCTTGGCTGTTTTCTACATACTCTCTGATTCAAATTATGTAATAGGTCATGTTTACTTATTTTAGCTGTTTGTTACCATGCAGCCAATTATTTTTTTAAAAATATATAGAATTCTTTGTATGTAGGCTTTAAAGTCCTGGTGGTGACATTTACACTGCCATCTATGTGAATAGTGCCTCCTGGAGTCCTGCAGTCTAGGCCTGTGTGTGGCAGCCTACTGAAAATCTAACTCCAAGGGAAAATGTGCAGTGGGTAAGAGTGTGTTATTTGATTCCTCCCAAACTCCAAGTATGGTCTGGTCTCCTCTAGTCATATCCTATTTGGGTGATACCTAGAAAAGAGATCAAGTTCAGGGTCAACCGTTCACATACCTTTGCTGTGAAGTTTGAATGGTATGTCCCAGTCAAGTAAGAGTCTAAATGTAAAATAACTTTGTGGTGTTCCTTGATGGAGACAGAACTGAATCTCTGAGCTGTCTATAGCAATGCAGGTTCCTGGGATCAATGCTGATCATTCTGAGGGGATGCTCCAAATTTCTTAACTCACAAATGAACTCCAAAGATGTGAAGCAAGTCACCTAGATCTACGTTCAAGGCTCAGATTTAGTTAAGATTAGAGAAAGTTCCTTAGACATAAAAGTATTTCAGTATGAATTGAGATTAACCAAATCTTCACAAATCTTGGGATAATACAGCTTAATTTCAAATTAACTACATAAATATATACTCTGTATGTTTTTATACTCTGTATTTTTGACCCAGATGGAGATTTCTTATAATTTTTAGACAGCACAGAGGAAAATCTCTAATAGATCATAGAAATCAATCTAACAATTTGGCAGTTGTATAAAAGTTTAGTCTTGTCCTCCTATAAGCACTTTCCCTTCTTTTCTTAAAAGAAAAAATGGAAGTCCCATTTTTTTTTCACCTCTTAACTGTGCAGTTCATATCATCAGCTCATATCTAAGCCAGCATGGTGGCCCCATTGCTCTTGCAATGGTCTACATATGGGTATATGATATAGTTCTGTACAAAGAAAGAAATTCTTCCTTTTCTGGATATTGTCATATTTGAACGTGATGCCTGGAACTATAGTAGCCATTTTGTGACCTCAGGGCTTCAGACCTTATTGTCAAGTCCACCAGTTCAGAATGGCCAAAGAGAAAGATGAAAAGGAGCTAGGTCGTTGATGATGAACTTATGAAGCTACTCAACTAAGCAACTTTGGAGCAGCCCTACCACTGGACTCCTTGTTATGTGAGAAGATAAATTTAAACTCATTTTTCTGTTAGGGTGCTCTCAATTGCAGATAACAGAAACAAGCAACTCAACTGGCTTAAATTATCTCAGTTGGGAGCCTTCAAAGTAATACAGTAGGTCCTATTTTGAGTCTCTTTGTGCTTCTGCCTTCATCCCTGCCTTTGCCCATTCCCCCCTTCCCATTAGTTGGCTCTTCATACCATCATGGGATGACCACTTCAGTCTCCCGAGGTTGTAGATTTTGTTTTTCAGTGACCCGACACCCAGGCTTGAACCCTTATTAAAGCATATGTGATACTGTGCAGGTAACTGTTAGAGTCTCCTACATATGATTATAAGGTCTTTGAGGGGAAAATGTGTGTTATTCATCTTAGTATGTCCAATGCCTAACACATTGCTTAGCACAAAATAAGGAATTAATGTTTACTAGTGAACAAAAATAATGTCATGAAGACAGCTGTGTTCTCTCTTTGGCTGACTTATTCTTCGTGTATTATACACATAGTATCCTAAGCAGGGTGGGGAAGATTAAAAAGATGAAGGAAAACCTCTAACATTTTTGACAGAGTTTTGGGAAAAGGTAAATCAAGCTTAGTGGAGATTTTTGTGACTCTTGTATCTAGTCTATCTTTGCCTGACTCATATGATGAATCATTCAACAAATAGGTGTTGAGTGCCTAGTATATTGTTTAAGAGTTTGGGATACATCAGTGAAGTAAACAAAGCCCTCAAAGAGCGTTGGCTCTTCAAGTGAACTCTAGCAAACATTTCCCCTTTCTCCGGCTTAGTTTGGCATTTGTGCATGAGCAGGAAGCACTGTCCCGCAAAGCTCGCAGATTCTCAGATGAAAGACCCTGGTAAACACGTGGATATAAGTGTTACCACTTCTTTCTAGAACCAAGGACACTGAAGAGGAGGAGGTCACTGATTAAATCTGCTTCTTGACTTTTTTCTCAGCAATCTACACCAATAGGCATTGCCCTTCGGTTTGTTAAAAGGGTTTTTTTTATATATACATGCAACGCTGTGGGGGGCTTCAGCTCTCTTCTTGCAGATCTCCAGGAGGCTCCGTCTGGGACAGTGAGCCCGGCCCAAAGGCACCACTTGGCTGTTTGGTTTCTCTAGTTTGCTGGGGGCTCTGCCGGGAGACGCTCCCTGAGCACAGCACCTTAGCCGAGAAAGCTGGTTTGGGCACAGACACAATCACCTACAGAAACCGTGCATATTTGGGGATTCCTGGGTGGCGCAGCGGTTTGGAGCCAGCCTTTGGCCCAGGGCGCGATCCTGGAGACCCGGGATCGGATCCCACGTCGGGCTCCCGGTGCATGGAGCCTGCTTCTCCCTCTGCCTATGTCTCTGCCTCTCTCTCTCTCTGTGTGACTATCATAAATAAAAAAAAATTAAAAAAAAAAAAAAAAGAAACCGTGCGTATTTGAAAGGGGCTAAAGGAAGCTTTTATGTGTCCTTCCTGCAAGGACTTCCTATTGAAGACTGGAAATAAAGGCCACACTGATTTTCTTCTGAGAAAACACATTACCATGTTTCTTCTTTTTTCTTTTTTTGAAGATTTTATTCATTCATCACACACACACACACACACAGAGGCAGAGGGAGAAGCAGGCTCCACGCAGGGAGCCCGACGCGGGACTCGACCCCGCGTCTCCAGGATCAGGCCCTGGGCTGAAGGTGGCACTAAACCTCTGAGCCACCCGGGCTGCCCCTCCCCCCTTTTTTCTTAATAAAACAAGTACTAATTGCTCTGTGGGTAATGCTTTTATTTTACAGACACTCTGTGGCTCTGCAGTGACGGCCTGGCTGCATTTCCGACAGCAGCATCGCTGGTACAACTTGCAGGCCCCTCCGGGAGGCCAGTGTGGGGACGCTCCTCCTGGAGGCGACGGCAGATTCTCCTCTGGCCTCGAAGGTACACTTGCTTTAAACACGATTCCAAAGAAGTAAAAACAGACGGCAACACAGCACGTAACGAAAGCTCGACAAATTTAGCCAAACCACACGAGCTTATGCAGAGCACGACGGGAGCGTGAGACAGAGCCGCAAAAAGAAGTGGGTGCCTTCGAGTGTTCCTCCCAGGGTCCCCGAGTCTCCAGGCTGGGGGGCGGGGGGGGCGAGGGAGAGGGAGAGGGAGAACGGGGAGAGTGTAGGAAAGGTCATCCTCGGCAGGACAGGGAGCGTGGCACGGGGCGGCCTGGGCTCCAGCGCCGGGCGCGGTGACCTGCAGGGACCCCGGCGGCCTCGTGCTGCGCGGAGGCCGCGTGGCGGCGCCAGAGGCCCCGGCGGAGGCCCGGGCGCGGCTAGAAGGCGCTGTCGCAGGAGCAGGAGCGGGGCAGCGGCCGCGGCGGCGGCGGCGGGGGGCGCGCGCAGCCCAGCTCGGGCGGCCCCCGCCTGGCGTGGTGGTAGTGGGGCCGCGGCCAGCGGTGGCGGTGCAGCGCCCGGTGCTCCCCGGCGCCCTCCGCCGCGTCCCGCGAGCCGCAGACGGCGCCCAGCCGCCCTCGCAGCAGCCGCCGCAGCCGCGGGCGCGCGTCCGCCTGGAAGAGGAGGTAGACGAAGGGGTCCAGGGCGCCCCGGGCCACCGCCACGAGCTGCAGCGCGGCCGCCGGGCCCTCGGCGTCCCGGGCCCCCGCCCGCCCGGCCGCCCACGCGGCCGCCAGCCCCGCGGCGCAGTGGGGCAGCTCGCAGCCCACGAACAGCAGCGCCAGCGCCAGGCTCATCTTGAGACTCTGCAGCTTCGCGCGGGGCAGCGCGGGGGGCGCGGGCGGCGCGGGGGGCGCGGGGGGCGCGGGGGGCGCGGGGGCCCGGGGCAGGCGCCGCCGCCAGGCGCACAGCAGGCGGCCGCACGCCACGCCCAGCACGGCGGCCGGCGCCGCGAAGCCCGCCACCGCCTCGTAGAGCGCGTAGAGCCGCCGGGGCCAGCGCGGCGGGGGCGCCAGCAGGGCGGCGGGCAGCGCCAGCAGCAGCGCCAGCAGCCAGCCCAGGGCGGCGAGGGCGCGCGCGGGCAGCGGCCGGGCCTGCGGGCGGCGCACGGCGCGCTGGCGCTCCAGGGCCACGAGCACCACGAGGTGCGCCGAGGCGCCGCGGCCCGACGCCCGCAGCAGGCGCGCGAGGCGGCCCGACAGGTCCCCGGGCGGCCCGGCCCGCAGCTCCCGGACCAGCTGCGCCAGCGCGCCGCCCCCCGCCGCGAGCAGGTCGGCGGCCGCCAGGTGCGCCAGCAGGAGGTCCATCCGCGGGCGCTTGGGGCCCGCCCCGGGCCCGCCCCCGCCGCGCAGGCGGCACAGCACCGCGGCGTTGGCCGCCGCCGCCACCAGCACGACGGCCCCCAGCAGCGCCAGGCGGACGCGGCGGCCGGGCGCTCCGGGCGGCGGCGCCCCGTGTCCGGACGTGAGGTTGGCGCCCCAGCCCGGGGAGCCGGGTGCGGAGCCGTTGGGCGCCGGCGGGAGAGTGGAGGGGCCGAAGGGGTGCTCCATCCGCGGCCCGCGGCGGGGAAGGGGGTCCGGAGGCTGGTCCCGGCAGGGGCGCGGGAAGCCCGCGTGGGGGCGAGGTGAGTCGGAGGCGCGCCCACGACGGAGACGGATCCGGGGAGACTCGCGCTTAAGTTGTTCCTACGGGTCGTCCTCGTCATTTGTCACTCAAACGGGGGTTGCACCCTCGAGGAACACGCGGGACTCTGATTCCCCACCTTCTCCGCGGCTCTCCTCCCCGCCAGCCCCTGCCGCGGCTCCCGCCCGGCCCCCCCCTCCCCCGGGGGTGGGAGTGGGGGTGGGGGTGGGGGTGGGGGGTCTCCGGGGCGCACGCGGCCCGACCCAAGGTCGCTGGGCCCGGCCTTTGCAACAGCGCGCGCTAACCTGGGCGACCTCCCGGAGAGCAGGGTCCCCACCCACGGGCGCGGCGGTCTCAGGATTCCGGATGGCCAGTGGGGCGGGGGGAGGGCACACGACACAAACACTAGTTTTGATTAAAAAAAAAAAAAAGAATTCGGAGATGTCATTGGATCTGCACGTACTAGCGTGGGAACAACAGGAACACAAGTCACCCGACAGCGTTTGGGGCAAAGAGGACCCCAAGAGATGAATTTTTTTTTAAAGATTTTATTTATTTATCCATGAGAGACACAGAGAGAGAGAGGCAGAGACACAGGCAGCGGGAGAAGCAGGCCCCATGCAGGGAGCCCCACGCGGGACTCGATCCCGGTTCTCCAGGATCACGCCCGGGGCCGCAGGCGGCGCTAAACGCTGAGCCGCCCGGGCTGCCCTGGAGACGCTCGGTATTTACTGTCAGAGAACTGGGATAACCGTACGGCTCTGCTCGGCTTGGCAATTAGGAGCAGTGATTTGCAGGCTTTTCAAATGCTCCTCGTTACCAGAGCAGTGGCTCCCAGCTGCTCTCTGCGAGGTAGAAACTCGCCGCGTTACTAGGTTGGGGAGGGCATCACTAGGTTTTATGCCGCTGGTAGTACATGTATTGATTTTCTCCTAATATTTTCATCCACTGACGGATGTGTCATCATGGCTCTTCATTCTCTTGATTCTGTTTTCCAAGCAGATGGAGGTTGCTGGGAGAGACGACGCCCCCAACAAGCCTAGAGAAAAAGGTGACTAAGAAAATGACAAGGCGGCCAATTTTTAAAAAAGAAATCCAAGTCACAGGAAATGGTTGAGATTAAATGCTGTCTCTTTTATTTTAGCGCCGTCTCCCCACAAACAAATTTTAGTTTTCCTGTTGGAAGCATCAGTCAGGTGTGTATTATGCACCCTCCACATTATCACCGTGCAAATAGATTTCCTGCGCTTCCCTGCGCTTCCCGGTCTGGGCATCTGCTGGGATTCACTTTCCCAGGCGGAGGATGCCTTTGGCACTTTAAGATGCTCTGGATAGGACGGTTTGGTGGATGCAGATGCCAGTCCTCTTGGTGGCCTAGAGGAATCCTAATTCTCAAACTGTCGTCCTTTGGACAGAGAACTTTGTCATTTTTATTAGCCTCTCCCTAGTGCCTGGCACTGGGCCTGACACAGACTAGATATCAGTAAATATATTGTGAATTGCTGGACTAATGGGTATATGGTGCATTTCAGAGAACTTGGAGATGTTCCCACTTTGATAATAAATCCATCAACCTAAGGAAAAAAAAATGCCTTTCATACCTATGCCAGTATCATCCAGAGGAGCCCAAGGAAGCTCTGGGGAGATGAAGAAATAGCCATTCTTGGAGGAACACTTAAAAAAGAGGTAGACCGATAGCCTTGGGAAATCAAACTCCTGGTTTAATTTTCACATTCTCCCCTCAGAGGGTTTGTAACATACATCATCCCAGCTTATGATCTACTTCTTCCAGGGAGCTCTCTCTGAGCAATACCGGTAATTCAGTGATTCCTCTAGCCAATATCAGTTTAATATTTCTCAAGATAATTCTATAATTTGTCTCAAATTTGTTGAAATGCTGTCATATGACAAAACAAGACTCTACCTGTGAAATTACATTTCACAGAACTTCACTTTGCTAAGACCTGATAAATCATTGATTTAAAAAAAGTAATTCTCAAAATAACACATGCGCATAGTTTGGAAAGTCCAGTGGAACTAGAGGGTTGACAACAATGTTGTTTCCGGTCCACACCTCTTCACTCCTTCTTCCCTTCTTCTACAGGGAACCAATTTAGAAACTATTTACGGTTTCTTCTGGCATTTACTTAATTCCAGAATTCTAAGTAGCACATGTGTAATGCTACTTATTGATTCGGTGAATTTAGACACTACCTATTGGCTTCTCATTAGATAATTTCTCCTTTCCCATATTTAATACAGTAATATTATAATTTTGGGTTAGATTTATATTTAGTGTTTGCATTATTATGAAAGGAAAATATTCTCAGCCGAATGTCGTATATTATGAATATTTTCTTGAAGTTAATAATTGCCTTAATTTTTATTGTTACCTAGCTAATTCTTCCTATACCTCTAAATAGTCCCTCAGGGCAGTTTCCATAAGGTGGGTTTTGTAACATAAGGTAGCAGTTCCAGTTTATTTTTCTTGGAAACTTTTTTTTTAAGATTTTTTTTTTAATTTATTAATTCATGAGAGACACACAGAGAGAGAGAGAGAGAGTAAGGCAGAGACACAGGCAGAGGGAGAAGCAGGCTTCATGCAGGGAGCTTCATGTGGGACTCAATCCCGGGACTCCAGGATCATGCCCTGGGCCCAAGGCAGTTGCTAAACCGCTGAGCCACCCAGGAATCCCTCTTGGAAACTTTCTTACCAGAGACCTCCTTTTGCCTCCTATGTGGGTGGGCTGGTTTCTCTCTAGGCCTATACAACTGTTGTCATCACTGAAACGCTGCCTTTCTCTTGGGTCAAAATCCTTGTTTCTCGGATCCCTGCTCTTTTTATCTTGGTTTCTTTCTCTTCTGGTAGAACACTTCAACACGTCGTGAGGTTCAAAGTACTGTGCAGAGGCTGAGGCCATAGCTGTGGGAGTTTCGTTGTGCCTGCTACTTGAGTCACGTAGACTCAGCCACACTGCCTGCCAGGACAGCTGTTCGCCAGGTATCTCTCTTTACCGTTATCCTAGAGACTCCTTTCATTATCTCATGCTGGGTCTCCTGCTTTCTAATTCCATGCTTGTTTGTTTGTTTTCTTCTTGGTCTATTTTCCTGCTTGGGTAGAAAGCATCCTTCAGTGGCTTCCTGAGAAAGGATGAATTTTGGGGATCTTGCATGTCTGAAAATGTCTAGATTTTACCATCATGCTTAACTGATGACTTGGCTCGGGTTAAAATTCTACACTGGAAATGTTTTCCTTCTGACTTTTAATGGCATTGCTCCATTGCCTTCTGGCTTCTGAGTGTGTTGAGAAGCTTAAAACCATGCTGGTTCCTGATGCATGTAAATTTGATCATTGTTTTTTCCATTCTAGAAGTTTATTGCTTCTTCTCTTGTCCCTGACAAATTTCACTAAGATATGTTTATTTGGATCCACTGCATGGGTTGTATTTAATTGCATTCTTTCTCTAGTCTAGAACAGTTAATCTAGAACAGTTTCCCAAGTCTTTTTCTTTTTGACTCTGACAGGTCTGAAGGGTCTATGACACGTTTGATAGAAAATCTCTCAAGTTGTATTTGTTTCTACAACTGTTTGGATTAGAATTTGGATTAGATCCAATTGAATTTGGATTAGAGTTCTTGGGCTGAAATACTATACGGGTAACACTGTGTTCTTGGTATATCATTTCAGGGACATACAGTGCTGGTTTGTCTCAATACTGGTGATACGGGATCCCTGGGTGGCGCAGCGGTTTGGTGCCTGCCTTTGGCCCAGGGGGCGATCCTGGAGACCTGGGATCGAATCCCACGTCCAGCTCCCGGTGCATGGAGCCTGCTTCTCCCTCTGCCTGTGTCTCTGCCTCTCTCTCTCTCTCTCTCTCTGTGACTATCATAAATAAATAAAAATTAAAAAAAAACTACTGGTGATGCGAAGCCTGACCTATGTTTTTCAAACATAAGGTTTTGGGTTCTGTGCTTATCCTCCAGAGGTCACTCCCTGGTCCACTGTACACCTGGCCCATTGAAGGGGCTCCTAGATCTCTAGCCCTGCCCCCAGTCTTTCACTTGGGTGTTGGTTGAGGTCCATGAAAAAATTCATTAGTGGAGGTGGTTTCCTTTCTGTGTGGGGGCTCCCAGAGTTTCTGTTGTTACGTTCACACACATTGGACTTTTAAGGATTTGTCCCAGTAGCCTTCTTACCCATTCTTTTGGCTGCTAGTTCCTACCCCCCCTCAATGTTCTTCCAAAGGTGAACCAGTTTGAATGTCTCTCCCCTTCTTGGAGGAGCTTGCCACCCTTTTGAATTCAGTTTACCTGCTGCCTTGCTGCTGCAGGCACCTGATAGGCTCAAAAGAAAAAAAAAAAAAAAAGCTTAGATTATCTAGCTTTTTTTTTTCTTGATTTTTAAAAAAGATTCTATTTGTGAGACAGAGAGGCAGAGACACAGGCAGAGGGAGAAGCAGGCTCCCCGCAGGGAGCCTGATGTGGGACTTGATCCCAGGATCCCGGATCACGCTCTGAGTCCAAGACAGACACTCAACCACTGAGCCACCCAGGGGTCTCTTTTTTCTTGATTTTTGTTAACATGGGAGGAATATTCCCTTGGAACTTTCCCTATCCTATGTGAAAGCAGAACTCGCAAAACACTATTTAAGGAAACCAATCCTTTACTTTAAATATCACAAAATTTGATGCTTAATTTATTGTCTTAACTTCTTGAACTGTTTATTTTTATTTCATCTTAATAATAAAAAGTTTAAGGCTAAAAATACTCTGAGTATAGTTCTGGTTGTGTCATATGTTTTTAGTTTTTTCGTTTTCTTTATTTTAAAAATAGCATAGAACTGTAATTTTTTGACCCAAGAATTATTTAAGATTCTGCTTTATAACTTTAAATTGTGTTTTAAAAGGGCTAAAATCTTATCTGAGAGCTTAATATGCATAATTATAAACACACACACATATCCATAATATATGAGCTGTGTACAAGGGAATGGTTCTAGCACGAGTCTGTATCTTGTCTGTGTTCCACACTGATTTTCTTCCACTTAGTTTGTGTTGAGATATATCTTTATTTCATGGCCTCTCAGTGCCAAGTTCTTAGTTTGATTCGGTGATTTCTAGTATGATTTAATAGCCAGTAAGAATAGTCTCACTTTAATATTCTTTTTCCATAGTTTTAATAGGTATTTTAGACTTTTTTCCCCATAAAAACTTTAAGATTTAGTTCGATTAAGAAAACAAACAAAACCCTATTCAGATTAAAACACGGATTGTGCAAAATCTATACAGTAATTATGAAGAAGTGACATTTTAATATAAGATCCTCCCATACAAGAACTTGCTGTCATTTCATATTCCTACCTTGTTTGCACACTTCATAGAGCTTTATAATTTTTTCATCTAGGTTTGAGCCTCTTGCTTAAATTTATTTTACTGACTGTCATAATGTGAGATATTTTTCCTAATTTCCATTTTTACCTAATCTTATAGATGTATATTTATTTTTGTATATGTAGCTATTTAACAAATTTAATCAGTTCTAGTAGTTTTTATTAGGATGCCCTAGGTTTAATGAGATGGAAAACATGAAGAGTAAAGGATAAATACATAATCCATCATTTTATTTTTTAACAGAGACAAATAAAAACATGTAAGGCTTCTAGTTGATTTGGATGCTTTTGGTTTAAAGACCATAGTTGGGATAACAAGTTTCCAGAACCTTGGTTTCCAGATGTTGCTGCACCTTACAATCATCTGGGAAGCTTTCAAAACTCTCAGTGCTTGGGGATAGGAGCCAGGCATTAATAGTTTTTAAACAGCCTGTGGTAATTCCAGTTTGCAGCAAAGTTGTGAACCATTGTTCTAGACTAGAGGTTAGCAAACTGTGGCCCACAGGTCAAATCCTGTTTTTGTAAACGAAGTTTCCCTGGAAAGTAGCCACGCTCATCTGTTTACATATTGTTGCTGTTTTCATGCTACTGGGGTAGTATTGAGTAGTTGTGAAAAAGACCATCTGGTTCACAAAGCCTAAAATATTCGGTATCTGGCCTTTTTCACAGAAAAAGAGAAAGAACTCTCCCGTGCAGGCTTTTTGCTAGAATGTACTGGTTTTAGAAGGCTCTGCTTTATAGAGGTTACTCCCAGCAAATCAATTCAAGTATTTAGTAATCTTCTGCATGGCAGGCACTTGGGACAGTTTAGGAAACAAAAATGACAAAAAGCCATGCCTGTGCAGGGTGCTTTTATCCTGGTAGGGTAGGAGGGGTGGGGGGGGGGCAGTATAAACGAGTTAAGTATGTAAAATATACACTGAGTCAGATGGTTGTGATTACTATGGAGAAAAAATAAAGCAGGGAAGTCCTTGTGAGAAGGTAGCATTGTGGCAATAATTTGAAGGATGTAGCCAAGTGAGCAATGTAGAAATTTCAGGAACGAACAGTATTCCAAGCAGAAAGCACTGGCAGGCACAAAGGTCTTGAGGTGGTGCATGCCTGGTGTGCTAGAAGAAAAAAAAAAAAAACAAAACAGGGATGCCAGTGTGGCCGAAAGAATGAACAAAGTGGAATGCGGGGGGAGAGGTGGCCTGTGAGATAACATGCAACTAGATGGTTCAGAGTTCTGTAGGCCCTTGTCATGTTTCTGGCTTTTACAGAGTCAGATGGGAAACCAGTGGAAGGTTTTGAGTGCCCAGTGAAGTGATGTGATATATCTTAACAGAATCACATTGGCTGCTGTGTTGAGAATGGATTGAAGAAAGCCAAGGGCAGGCTCAAGGAAGCTGTTGCAAAATTCCAAACAGGAGATAATGGTAGACTGGAGCAGAGTGGAGCAGTGAAGGTAGTAAAAATGAATCCCAAAGACTGTCCTCAATTTAGTTTATAATTAGTGTCCGTTTCTCTCAGATTCTGGCATTAATTTGTCTTAGTTTTCCAACTTTTTCTCCATTTTCTGCTTTCATGGTTGTTACATACTAGTTTGAATTAGATTTTGTCCTAAAAACTCAGTTGTACCTAAGTATGGTCCCATTTCCAATATGCTTAAAACATTGTGGATGCTTGGTAAATTCTAACAATGAATGCATCTTGAAGGGCTTGGGTAGAACGAGATGGAGTATATTTATCTTCACATGCCGATGTTTCAGAACCACATTTCTATTATCATTGCTTTATTTTTCCCCTGTAGTTAGCATATATACCCACACATTAGCTATGTCATGTTCTTTAGGTTTAACTAGGAAATGGGAGGTAGATTTGTATATTTTCATTTTAATTGTAGTAGTCTAATATTGAGATCTTTTCCTTAAGGGTTTTACTTCAGAATGTATCTGAAGTGGAATTTATTTCTCCGAAACTCATATATAACTGCAGATAAGCTCAGACAAATTCACTGAAGAAGAGTAAACAAAGGAGATGAAGTGGCTCATCAAGAAAACTTCAAAGACAGTTTGAAGGGAAAGTTAGGTAAAATTATTATTTACAGACCAGCTTTTTACCTGAAAATAGAAGATACCAATTGAAAAACTATTGGTACCAAAAAATGTTATATTATTGGCACAAAATTATTATGTAGAAATAGAGTCTGCATATAAGAACAACCAGTTAGAACATATAATGGAAGAAAGATCCACTTAAAATAGCACGCCACCAACAAATAATAAAACAACTAGGAATAAACTCATCTCTGCCTACACTTCAAGATCATCAGCTAGGAGAGCTTATTGGAACAGTAAGAAAGAACAGTGCCAGGGATGTTCACAGAAAAAGACAAAGAAGAATAGTGTCCCCTCTCAACTCTCCTGTGCAGGCTTTTGCTAGAACGTACTGGGTTTAGAGTATATTTTCATTCTAGGTGCCATCCCTAGAATTCTAATCTCATTGGTGTGGGGTATGGGGCGTAGGCAGTATTTTTTTTTTAAAGGTCCTTATTTTCCAGAAATCTCTGAAAAAACCGATCGATATGAAGAAAACTTGGAATACTGCTAAGACAGATCAAAGAAACCTTGAAGAAAGGGAAACATGTGCTATATTATGTTCTTTAGAATAACGGAAGATCATAAAGAGTTCAATTCTCCCTAAAATAGGCTATAAATTTAAGATGATTTCATAAAAAGACTAACAAGATTTTCCCTTTTTGAGCTAGACAGACTTAATCTGTGTGGAAAAACTAAGTTAGCAAGAGTAGCTGGGACAACTCTGAAAAAAGAAAGTGTTGGAAAGGAACTAGTCTGACCAGATATTGACCAGTGCATCAGTAAACAAAGTAGATTGGTCCACTTTATTTTCAGATAAAAAATGTTATGAAAAGATAGAAATGTAAATAAGACTTTGGTATATGATAAAACGACATTTCAAATTAGTAGAGAAAAATGATTTACTCAATAAAAGGTGTTAAATAATAAAGTGGCATTTTCTAACCAATGGACAAATGTTACTCAATAAAAGGTCATTTGGTTAGCCCTCTTAAAATAACAAACTAAAGTCAGATTTTTAATATGAGTATACATTCCAGATGGGGCAAAAAAGAAAACTGTAAAAGAAATTAAGTGGGAAATGCCATTCTGAAGATGTATGAAACAAAATCCCAATGCCATATAAGCAAAAATTCATAAATCTGATAGCATGAAAATACCAATTTGCACAGGTTAAAAACACCAGAACAACAACAAAAAATTAACAAAACAAAAAAAGAAGAAACCCCCACCAGAACAAAGTCAAAAGACAAATTCCAAGAAGGAAAAAAAAAGTGCAGCTTCTATTACAGAGAATATCCAAAAGCATGCCTGTAATTAAAAAAGACGAGCAACATAAAAATAGTCAAAAGAATAAAATAGGTAAGGTCACAGTGAAGGAAATTCAAATAGCCATTAAATATATGAAAATATGATCTATCAGGGCACCTGGGTAGCTCTAGCTCAGTGGATGAATGTTTGCCTTCTGCTTAGGTCGTGGTCCTGGGATTGAGTCTTGCATCGGGCTCCCTGCAGGGAGCTTGCTTCTCCCTCTGCCCCTCGGTGTCTTTCATGAATAAATAAATAAATAAAATCTTTAAAAAAATAGGAAAACATGATCTTACTCATAATTTAAAAAATTAAAAATAATCTATTTTTTGTTTATTAGGTTGACAAAGGATGTGAAGAAGTGCATCACTGAGTGAGAATTTTAATTGGTATAACTTCTTCGGAGGTAATTTGGTGTAATTTTGCTAGACCCAGTCTTAATCCAGCAATTTCACTTCCAGGTCTTTATTTTAAGTGGGAGAAAAAAGGAGCAAGATGCAGAACATTTTGTATAGTAAGCTCTGTTCTGTGTGTGAGGAAACATACAAAGTTTGTTAGATATACAAGTGTGTCTCTAAAGGGATCCTTAGGAAGGTGGTTACAGTTGCCCCAGGAAGGGGAACTGGGAAAGTAGGGAGACTTCATGATCATTATTAACTCTTTTGTACCTTTTGAAACTTGTACCTTGTGCATATATTACCTATTTAAAAAAAACAGTAATAACGTCAGCCATATCCAGAATCTGTGTCCCATCAAATACTCTAAATACTCCCATCAAATACATCCAGATGATTTATGTCCCATCAGATGCAAATAACTCATCACACCATCAAATACAAGTAACTATTTTATGGTTCATAAATCATATGATAATTGTTAAAATTGTCTATATTCCATATTATTCAGAGGAACATAACTTTATACTATTTGCTTCCATCCTTTTATTACTTCCATTAAGTTGTTAAAAGTTAGCAAGAATGAGTTCTTTTTGAAAATATGTAATTTTGTAATGATTACTTAATTTTGAAATAGAATACATTCTTTAAAAATAAGTAAAAATCAGTAATTATTAAAACACATATAAAAGCTAATCATGATCTCTTAGCATATATCTCTATATGTTGCTCTAGGACATTATTTTCTAACCTCTGTTCAGATTTTTTTAGGATTAGTGAGGGGTTTTAAGCCACTGATTAATTGCACTTTCATACTTCCTTGGTTCTTTCAACCAGTCCTGATGCCACCTGAGGTTTGCTATAACATTTGAGTAGTTTTGCCCTACGCTTTGTTTCCACTTGATAAACTGCTCTTTATTGTATTGGTGGACAGAAGCAGAAACCTTAGGGTAGTTTATAATGGAACGAAGCTTCTGATCTAAAGAATATGTGACTTCTGGAAACTTTGTAGCAATGTTTGTTAGTTCATCTGGATCTGAGAAAAGATCTGCAAGAAAAAAATTAAATAGCTGTCAAAATATTTATCTGATACAGAAACATTTTTTAGAATGTCATTACTCTGTGACTTAATATATTTGAGCTTATTTTCATTTTCAGTTCCTCTTAGCATAATAAGATGAAGGACAGTATAAATGGTAAAATATTATACCAAAGGTTAAACACTCCTCTAGGGCAGCCCAGGTGGCTCAGTCATTTCAGTCCAGGGTGATCCTGGAGACCCAGGATCAAGTCCCACGTCGGGCTCCCTGCATGGAGCCTGCCTCTCCCTCTCCCTGTGTCTCTGCCCCTCTCTCTCTCTCTCTCTCTCTCTCTCTCTCTCTCTCTCTCTCTCTGTGTATGTCTCTCATGAATAAATAAATATATTTTAAAAAATAAAAAAATAAACACTCCTCTACATGTATGTCCAAATTACCTTCCTACCATCATCCTGCTATCTCATTTTTTTTTTCTTATCCATTTCTAGATGACAGAAATACATGGATTCTTATCACTAGTGAGCTGGCTTAGTCCTAATCCTTCCTGGCTTTGATGCTCTGCTTACTTTGACATACAGAGAAAAAAATAGTAATGCTCATATTGTCCCATTTCAATAGCCCCAAACTTTTCCAGTTGCAATAATTCTTTACATAGTCAAGTCATATTCTTGCAACTTTACCTACTCATAGTTTTCTATATATTTTAGTATCTTGTCTTGGATTTTTGAAAGTTCAATTCATCGACACTGTCCATTTGAACAAACAGCCATGGAAATAAGAATGTATCTCAATTGCTACCACCAAGAAAATAATGACAAATCAAAATATAACACCCTTTTTACCTAGGTAAAAGGAAGACAAAATATAATTGCATGTCAATCTAATTGGAAAAATAGCAAATCAAAGACCTATGACAATTCACTTAAGATAATAAATTCATATTACATGTTGAGGGAAAAACCTCTGTGGGCCTATGTGGTGCATTTGCCAGAAGAGCCCTGAAGACATTTATGACTTTGTTAGAGGACTTCACATGGCACCTCTTGGGGGAAAGGGCAGTCCGTGGATAAACCCCAGAGAATACAGGAAAGACAGGCTCATCCACTGATCCTTTGACAGTCACATCTGTTTTGTAGAACATGTGCAGTGAATGACCAAGAGATGCCTGTTACACATCAGGATGAAAATTTAAGGACTTCCTTTTGAAGCCAAGAATTTCCTGCTCTTAGAATTAAGGGGGGAGGGGGGTGTCAAGGTCAATCAGCTTAGTCCCTAAAGAATTATTTAGAGTTAATAATTTTGACATTTCTAACTAGAGAGGAAACCTAGGGAGAAATCAATACTAACAAGGGCATATATTATGTGGAGATGGGAGCAAAGGATAAGTAAAACCTGAATTTAATAATGTTGCTTTAAAATTAACTCATAAGGGTGCCTGGGTGGCTCAGTCTCTTAAGCATCCGCCTCTGGCTCAGGTCATGATTCTGGAGTCTTGGGATCAAGCCCCACATTGGGCTCCCTGCTTGGTGGGGAGCCTGCTACTCCCTCTCTTTCTGCTGCCTCCTCCCCGCTCATGCTCTGTCTTTCACCCACTCTATCTCAAATAAATAAATAAATAAAATCTTTAAAAAAATAAATAAAATTAACTCATAGAGAGGTGCCTGAGTGGCTTAGTTGGTTAAGCATCTGATCTGACTCTTGATTTTGTCTCAGGTTATCTTAAGGTCCTGCGATCCAGCCCCGGGTTGGGCTTTGCACTCAGTGGGGAGTCTGCTTGAGATTCTCTCTCTCCCACTGCCCCTCCCCACTGTGCATGCATACTCTCTCTCTCCAAAATAAATAAATAAATCTTTAAAAATTAAAAAAAAATTAATTGAAAGAGAAGTTTAGCTAGTGGGCATCTTTGTGGAGTGGAAGGAACATGGATTTTGAAGTTAGACCTGAAGTTGGACCGGTTCTGCCACTTAACTGTGAGATCTTGCACAGGTATTTGAATCCCTTTGACCCCTAATCTTCTCTATAAAATGAGAATAATGGTGTTCTCTTAAATAATATATGTCGAATGTCAGGCTTTACAAGATAAAGAGATTAATCTCCAGAACAGCTGAAACCAAGGTATAATGAGAGGGTGTTGACTACTGTTTGGGAAAGATAACCATGAATATTAGAGGACACCTTGGATCAAAGAAAACCATGGTTTCAGTCTTGAGACCCTGATCAAAAGCCTTAGGACACTTGCTCTGGAATTCAGATGATTTGCAAAGAAGCTGCACCTCATGTGGAAAACCTTTTGTAGATGTCCTGGCAGGAGAAGCAGCAGGTATTTATTTATTTAACCAATGATGACTGGATCTCTTGAGTAACACTATGGAGGTTAGCTCATTACATATAATACTGCACTTAAAAAATAGGTCAACAGATTTACCAAAGAGTTGAGGCAACACTGAAGTACCATCAGAGTAGGCTATATATTTCCATTGGTTAGTCCGAAGCATGTAGGTAGAAGCATTCACGTTGCATCCATGGAATTCACTCAGAATCCAGGGTGGATGTAGGTTTTTTAATTTATGTTCGTTCCAAAACATTTCTGATGATAATGGCAACAAAGAGTATCCACTCAGGTTCTGAGGCAGAGGAGCTCCAGCAATATCTATGTGACAAAATAACACAATATTTTTAAATAACTTACTCTTTTCATTAATTGAAACACTCATAAATGACATCCTTAGAGGTTGTGGAGACCAAAGACCACATATAGATTTTGTAAGTAGACCTGCCTACATCCAGATGCTTACCACACCATGGGATGCCTGGGTGGCTCAGCAGTTAAGCATCTGTGTTCAGTTTAGGTCATATCCTGGAGTTCTGGGATTGAGTCCCACATTGGGCTCCCTCCATGGAGCCTGCTTCTCCCTCTGCCTATGTCTCTCATGAATAAATAAATAAAATCTTTTAAAAAACAAACAAAAAACCAAATGCTTACTGCACCAGCCTTGTGACCGTGGGTGTGATATTAACCTCTCTGAACCTCAGGCTCCTCATCTACAAAGGGTGAATAATAATCATACCTGTACTTCATAGGCTTATTTAAGGTTTAAATATAATTTATGTAAAATTCTGAGACCAGTGCCTAACAGGAAATCCTCAACAGATATTGATCAGTCTTTTATTTCTGAATGATAAATAATTACCGTTGGTTCTCACATCAGTTCTGCCAGATAAGGGTTTAGGGCAGCCCCAGTGGCCCAGCGGTTTAGCGCCGCCCTCAGCCTGGGGCCTGATCCTGGAGACCCAGGACGGAGTCCCCCATCAGGCTCCCTGCATGGAGCCTGCTTCTCCCTCTGCCTGTGTCTCTACCTCTCTCTGTCTCTGTGTCTCTCATGAATAAATAAATAAAATCTTAAAAAAATTAAAGGGTTTAATAGTCCTCTCTGTTTGCAAACAACGATTAAAATTAAGTAGGTAAATTTATTGTAGACGTAAATTTATTGCTGATGTATACTATAAACCTTTAAGTGTGGTCCACTATATGCTATGTGTTCCAAAGTTATTTGATGACGTAACATTTTTACCCTCAAGTAGCATCTTGAGGGGCTAGTATTTTGCAGAACATATGTTGGAAATCTTGGCTTATACCAATTTAGGGAAAAATAATTTTATTTTCCCCTTATCAAATATAAACTTATAAAACAATAGCATGAGGAATGTCTAACTTAAAAAGAGGTATTTTTTAAAAATTGCTTTTAGGGTATTTGGAACTCAAACAATCTTCTTCCTATAGATAGGTATATCTGTATCCTTCCTATATTGTACTTGGGCTAGTTCCAAAATGAGCCGGCAGTTGCCTTTCCACCTCTTTTCTGGTTTCCATGTTCCATGTTTTATAGGTACAACTAAGTATTTCCAGTAAAAAATAGGAAGTAATATATCAGCAATGTTAGGAGTTAAACAAAATTGAACAGGAAAATTAACTTGGCTGTAAGTATCTGAAGAAAAATAGGTTAATTAAAGGAGAATAAAAAGTAGACATAGACCTCTATAAATCTTCTTAAGGTACATGTTTGACATGTAATTTAAAAATCTATCCTCCCGTTTCCTCGGAAGGGGGCATATTATAATGCTAATCTTTTGCTAGCCAATCATAACCACAGACCTTTTTTGGAGAAAGAAGAAAAGAAAACAAGTGAGCAAGCAAACTGGTTAAAAACAAAAAGTAGCAAAGACATTAAAAAGGAGGAGCCTGAGAGAAAGGGACTGCTCGAGAGAAAGGGACTGCTCGAGATAAAGCTCACGTGAGCCAAAGACCTTAGGCTACTAGTGAAGTCTGCCCTAAGGAATGCAGGTAGCAGGGGAACAGGCTGGGTCAGGCCGGGCTGCCTGGCAGCCGTCAGGTGGCACCACTAGCTAGGCTCAGGAAGGGAGAGAGGAGGCCTTCAACGATGACTGGAAAATCAGGGACCAACTGGCATATACCCAGGATTGGGAAGTTCCTGTCTGTTGTCAGCATTTTAATAACTTTTGATATTTAGAAATACCTTATTTCAGATCTATTCTTAGCCTAATTTTCCTAAAGAAGTTTGGAACGCTAAGAAAATTTACATGGTTCTTCTGTGTTTATATGGGAAGTCAGCAATAAACTGGGCTAAGAGTACATTTAAGTATTTTTAAATTTTAATTCAACAACCTAGGTGCTGTTCCAGGTGTGAGGAAACAACGTGGACAAGGCAGATAAGCTCCCCTAGAGCTTACATTCTAATGTGGGGAGACAGACAGACAGACATGTCAGATGGTGCTAAGTGCAGTGAAGAAAAATAAAGCAGGGTAAGGGGGACAGAGAATGATGGCGAGTATGTGTCCAGGTGCTGCTGTTTTATATACTGTATTCAGGGAGGGCCTCTCTGAGGAGATGACATTTAAACCCCCGAGGAGGGGATCCCTGGGTGGCCCAGCAGTTTAGTGCCTGCCTTTGGCCCTGGGCGTGATCCTGGAGTCATGGGATTGAGTCCCACATTGGGCTCCCTGCATGGAGCCTGGTTCTCTCTCTGCCTGTGTCTCTGCCTCTCTTTCTTTCTCTGTGTCTCTCATGAATAAATAAATAAAATCCTAAAAAAAAAAACAAAAACGAAGGGCTAGGGTGAATCCTGTAGGTATCTGGGGGAGGGGCATCCCCCCTCCCAGGGAATAGCAAGCATGCAGACCCTGAGGCAGGAACCTGCTTAGTATGTTCCCCGGCCACCAAGGATCCCTGATTGGCTGGAGCGGGGTAGGTGAGGGGGGAAACTGTTAAAGAGGACTTAGAGATCATGCTGGAACCCCAGATCCAAAGAGAGATTTTGAATTTTACTCTTTGTGAGAGGGAAACCAGTAGAGGACTGTGAGTTGAAGCATGACGTGCTAACTACCACAGAATGAACTGACTCAGAGTGGTGTGAGCAGCAGCTAGGGGCCAGGAAGGTGCTGCACCAGGGCCAGGCAGGAGAGAACTGGGGCCTCGTAGTAGCTGTATAATATACCTTTGTAAACTGATGAAGAATAAAACCCATGTCAAATATCCACAGTATTTAGTAAATACATATTAATTAACTTTCTGTGCCTCAGGAAACTGGGTATTCACTTCTCATATGTTTATCAGTGATTTCCTAAAAAGCCCTTTAGCTTAAACTGCATTTCAAAAAGCTCTTTGATCTTTGTTTAAAACCATTTTTCGTATGTTTTTTCTTCTGGCACATCTGTCATTATAAATTCTGTTTTAAGTAAGTTTCATCTTTCTCGGTAGTAGAGGCAAAGATTAAAATTAACTGCAGTATTCTTAATAAAAGTGTCTTGAATTTAAAACAAATGAGGAAAAAGGCAGACCTGGATATATATGATGGTTTCCTGAAGAGAGATAAGATTATATTTCTTCCTGACCATACAAATGGATAAAAGATTACACTGGTATGGCAGTGATGCAAACTATGTAGATGTTTTAGGGCATTCCAAAGAATAAAAATGATGATGATAATGCCTAACATTTAATTGTTTGCCATGTCCCAGTTTTTGTTCTAAGCTTTGCAATAGCCACTATTATTTACATGTTATTGATTAAAAAAAAAAAAAAAAAAAAATGAAGGCCAGAGTTGTTAAGTAACTCGCCCGAGGCCAAAACTGAAGGAGGGATTTGAATTTAGGCAGTCTGGCTCCAAGATCTCTGGATTCTTCAGTATTCCCAACACAAGTCTTGCTTTACTATCGTTACTCAAATTCGCAGTATTTTTTAAATAATAAAAACAAAATCGTCTGTGTAGAATGCTTCTCCCAACCCTCCACTAAGATCTTGTGACAGGAAGGGTTTTGCAACGTGAATCCTTCACAATTAAGTGTTCTTTTAAACACAACTGCATTTTTATATAATTACATTTTCACAATGCAAAAAATATGGATTTATTTTTTATGTTAGAGGAAGGCGGTGTCTTACAAAAAAGATCAACTATTAAAAGAAAAAATTCACATGAAAATAAGTTTAAATGAGAAAATCAAAACAATTTTAAAGCGAGACTACCTTTATTTCTACCTGAGCCAAAAGATGCTAATAATAGGTTATTAGAAAAGAAAACATATGGGGGAGTAATTTTTAAAGAATAATCTCTAAAATGATATCAACTTTAATGGTAAAGAATTCCAGTTCACAAAAATGGTACTTTTCTGCATTAGAAAATGGTAATGTAAAAAAAAAAAAAAGAAAAAAGAAAATGGTAATGTGATAGTATACCATAAAGTACCTGCTAAGATAAACAGACTAAGAATAACCCTTTCTACTTTATCATAAAATATCATTTTATAGGAAGGGAAAAACTCTTAAAATACCTTTTACATTTTTTCCCCAAGTTTTTATTTTAATTCCAGCTAGTTAACATACTATGCAATATGTTTTAGGTATAGTTAAAATACCTTTTAAAAACTATTTGTAAATTCAGATTTTTTATTAAAAGCATTGTAGTCTCTTAAATTTGAACGGGCGCTTCATAGTAAGGTAGATTTATTAAAGCAGGAATCCCAATTGGTTTTTCCTATTTAATGTCCTTTTATTTGAGGTGTTTTCAATCACCATCTTTTATATATTTATGAGATCCATAGGACTTAAGAGAAGAGGAGGTCTGACTTGAGGCTTTGATCTAAGACATTTAATCCCATACTCGGTGTGTAATTTAGATTCATACAAAATAATACAGCAATGGCTAAGCTAATAAAGAAAAGGCCTTTAGAATCTAAGAATAGATTATGTTTTATATCTGTTATAAACTCCTAATTGGTTAGAAGAATCACAAAATAAAAAGTCCGTTGTAGATATGTTATAATCTGTATATGTTATTTATTAAGCAGAGGTGAAATAGAATGTACTGTCCTACAGGTCTAATTTTTGAGTTAATCTTCACTGAAGTAGCTTTAAACTCTTCCAGTACTAAACAATTTCATTTTAAAAGGTTGAATGAAACATCAGATAACACATAGACTATGAGAACAATGTTGCCTTGTTGGCTGATGAGAGTGTTCAACGAGGCAGTAGACTGTTTATGCCTTTAATCCTGGTATAATTGTTAACAGTCTAAAAAATGTGCTGATTTGGACAATAAATTCCATACACCCTATCTCAGTAAATAACCCCCCCCCCCATTTATACAGTTTAAAACCTACATTTTCTTTTCAATAATTTAGGGGGGCCATTTTCACAGATCATTTCATCGTTCAAAATTGAGTATTTTTTATCCATTCTGTTACTACTTAGCATTCGTACTGTTTCTAATTCTTTTTTAAAAAAAATTTTTAATTCTTTAACTTAATATAATACTATAATAAATATCCATGGAGATTAATCTTTATATATATCTATAGGTTATTTTCTAAAGTTAGAATTTCTAGTTCAAAAAGTGTACATATTTCTGAGTGATGTGGAACATTATGTTACATTGCATCCCGAAAATCTGTGCCAGTTTATACTCGAAGCAGAATAAGAAAAGGCCTATTTCCAATATAAGCTTTTCTAATTCTTTTTAATCTTTGCAAACTCCATATGTGAAAGAAAATTAGTATCTTTTGTTGAATATTTTTCTGACTACTGAGTTTGAATCTTTAAAATATCTTGGCCATTTGTGTATCTTCTCTTGTGAATTATTTGTTTATATCTTTCAGTCATTTTTTTAGGGTATTTCTCTTTTTTCTATGGATTTGTAAGAGCTCTATTAACAGTAAGCCTTTATTATTTGCAAAAAGATTAATTTTAGATAAATGATAATGTTGCTGTGTTGTTTCCTGGCTCCAACATAAGATTCTTGCTGCACCCCTCCATCATTCTCTTTCTATCCTATCTCTGGTTAACATCTGGTCAGTAGAATGTTTCAGTGTTTTATATAAAAGGACCCATGCACAGATATTCTCTTTTCTGCCCCAACCCCATAAATGTAACTCTTCCCTTTTGGTGATAAAAATATTTCCAATCAAACATACTACAAACTGTGCAAAGCCTGAAGATGCTAATTTCCAGTTCAGAATTAGAGAGACACTGAATTTTGGCTTAATTTCCTTTACTGTAGTTAGGCAGGTCTAATCAACACATGACCTAAATGTTGTTAATGTATCCTGTAGGGAAATATGACTCAGAAGGAATCTATTATGAAGAATCAGTGAAAGATAAAGAAATGCAAAAATCTACATAGAACTGTGAGTTTTAGGAAATTGTAATAATTAACAAATTGCAGAGAAAAGAATTTGGAGAGAAGCTACATAATTTCCAGAAGAGTAGGGAAAGAATGGGAGGAGTTTCTGGGAATGTTTAATTTTGGCAAATGAAATGCTTAATTGTCATATAACAAAGTAGGCATAGGATAGGTAGGTGTTCCCCTAGATGGGTAATAAATTCCCTCATTCTAACCAACTTTAGTGTTTTCTTATATAATTTATTAGCTAAATACATTGTGAAACTTTTCATTGTAAAGTCTTGCAGATGCCTTTTAGCTTTTATGATGTATAAAATGGCAAGTAGTGTTAATGGTGAATCAAAATTATAGAGTAGAAAATCTGCATTGTTGGCAAATATAAAACAGTGTTTAAAAAAAATGACTTGGGACACCTGGGCGGCTCAATGGTTGAGCGTCTGCCTTTGGCTCAGGGTGTGATCCCGGGATCTGGGATTGAGTCCCACATCGGGCTCCTTGTGCTTCTCTCTCTGCCTGTGTCTCTGCCTCTCTCTCTGTGTCTCTCATAAATAAATAAAATCCTTTAAAAAAATGACTCAAACAGTACATGTTAATCATATTAGGTGATAGGCCAACTAAGCATAGATAGAGTAAGACTCCTCTATCATTGTACATAATGGTCAATTGAGCTGCTATAGTCAGAAAGACAAAATGGCAAATATCACTATGAAATATATTGAGGGAATACTGAAAAAGAATCATCCCAACCTTTGATGATCGTTTGCAGTTTTGGTCACTGTCCTTCAAGAAAACAGAACAGGGCTAAAAAAAAAAAAAGTTCAGCAAACTTGGCAATGGAGTGGGAAGACTTCTACAGGAGGAAAAACTTGGAGAGGAAACTGTAAAGAGATGCCATTGTCTGGAAGCACCTGTTCTAAGATTATAAAGGTGATAATAAGAGAGACACAAACCCACATAATCATGCATACCCTTCTTATCAACACAGAAATGAGGAAGTAATAGGGATTGCCTGAAAATTGATGGAGCCTGAAAGTGTCAGAGATACAGCTAAGTGTGATAATTGCTTTGGGATATAGGGGAACCAGCAAATGACAATGAGGAAACTGAAGAGGTTAAAAATATCATCAGGCAAAAGAATGACAAAGAAGTGTGATCAAATATACAAGAGGTGATGTAAAATAAAAGAGAAAGGGAAAAGGCACTGAAAAAAATTAACCATAAAGAATTTTAAGACCCTGGAATAGTCTTTAGTTAAATGAAGGAAAGTCCTTGTAGCAGAAGAAAGGAGATAAAAAGGAACTTTCTTACTTCTTTGGTTTTCAAATACATGTTTCTTTCACTCTTTGGTATACATATATTAAATATCCATATCTTATGTTGTACTATCTTTTTCTTTCAGCAAAATCTATTTATAAATAGGTGGTACTTTTTGCAACTGAGGGTGCCTTAGAAGAATTTCAGTAGTTAAATGTTATTGAATTTATAGTAGTCTGCTAAATTAGAGACTAATATGTCTATGTAATTTCATCTGAATTTGCTGATGGTGTGATTCTATTACCTGCAACAAAAACTGTTAACTACCCCTACCCAAATATTGCCGTCCTAGACCTATGGTTATGCATATAGACATTAAGAAGCTAGTAAAGTACTTAGCACAGAACAATCTAAAGATTCTGAGGAGAAACACGTTCATACTTTTCTAAAACTGTACAAATGATTAGTTTCAAAATGGATGGAATAATCCAAAAGGAAATTATACTTTTGAGAGATGGTAGTAGAGAATCACGTGATACACAAATTAAATCTATGAAGTTATGAACCTGAGTATTTTCAGTGGCTTACTGTATACAGTCATGTCCTTAGTTATGAATCTTTTGAAGGGAAAAATGACTGTAGTATATGAAGGCTACAGAACTTGAGGAGTATTAGCCTCATTTTTCAGATGTAGATTTGACTCATAGTTAAAAGAATTGTTCAAGGTTATGAACAAGTTGGCAAACCTCTGACTACTTTGCTTATTCATTTTCCAACATTATTACAAATAAGTATTTACCGAATGTGTTACTTACCAAGCATGGTAGGGTAAATATCCACAAGAGAAACCACATTTGATACTTGTTGGTTGGCCTTAATTCCTGGTCCCATCATCAGGAGTGGAATGTGGGCGCTAGCTTCATACATACTCATTTTATAAAACTGACGATGTTCCATGGCTAGCTCTCCATGGTCTGAGGTGTATATGACAATAGTATTCTGAAGCAGATCTAACTGGCGAAGAGCTAAAATAATTTCTCCTAAGATACAAGACAAATCTTAATTAGCTTTTAGTTTGTGTTCTATCACAGTAAGCTTGTAACAACCCTACTTTGCAAGAGGATGCTTCTTAACATCTGAATGTTATCTAGTGTTCTCAAGTACATTAGGCCAAGTTTCATGTGTCTGTTCCTCACCTGACAGGAGAGGAAGAAGAAAATACAGTACTGAGAGGATAAGTTTCTTTATTTGGAGATCATGCTGGCTTGGTTTCTGTGTTCCTCTCAGAGCTTGGGGGAAAACTTTTTCCCCCCTGGTGATTTAAATGAAAAAAAGAAAGACAACTCTAGATGTCAGCACTGCACTATGTCTCAGACAAAGAAGGGACTGATATTGCCACCAACCCACAGTTTCTGCTCCATGGGGGTCAGAAGTCTTCCTCCCTGCTCCTCTTTCTTCCAAAACCCCAACTAACAGATTTAGATATACCATATTCTTGGATAGGACATACCTGGACAGTAATATTTCTCTGACTAATTCCTGTCTCTTAGTATCCTCTTCATTGAATCAGTAAGGCACAGTCTACAGAGAAGAGTCATCCCTTTTGGCAGTTCCTGAATCTGGCCTACAGGGGACTATATTATTAAAAACAAAACCCACAGCTGATTCTGAGGTCCAGTCGCTGAGACCCATGGTTCTACAGAGTTATTTACAGAGTATAGACCATCAGGATCTTTCAACTGGGCAACTATAACAGCTTCCTAATTGGTCTTCTTGCCCCCGTCCATACTGCTTCCCTAACTCTGATACCACTTGGGGGGCTGTCTTTCTAAAATATCTGATCATGTCATATCCCAGCTTAGAACTTTTTCAAAACTTCCCATTGTTTAATTCTTTAGCAAGCTCACCAGCCTCAACTGCCCCCTAGACCTTTATCTTCCATAGTCCTAAACTACTTAGACTCCCTGAACTAGTAATAATTAGGTTAGACTTTCTTGCCACTGTACATTCTCTTCTTTCTTTGGTGTTGAATGCCTTTCCCCCCACCTTCTATGTGACAGATTCCCATTCTTTTTTTATGACCTGGCTCAGGCATTATTTCCCTGATGAAACATTGCCTGCTCCTCCAGGCAGACTGAATGGCTGTCCTTTAAGGCCTCTACAACTTGTGTTCTGCTGGAATTCCAACAACGTGTTACAAGGGCTGGTGTTTATACTCATTCAGTACATGTTTGCTGAGTGCATACTGTGTTCTAGGCACCATGGATGCAAAGCTAGGTACTTAAGTTGCAATCTTGAATAAGACCAAAGTCCCTGCCCTCACAAGGCTCCCCTCGTTCAAGGGAAGCAGACAGTAAACAAGTAAATAGACAAAATAATGTAAAAAAGCAAAGGGAAGAGCATCCCAGGCAGAGGGAAAAGCAAATATAAAGGCTCTGAGGTGCAGCAACAAGAGCTTAGTGTTTTTAATTAAAGTGTGATTTCTTCATAATATTCAATTAGCATCACCAGAGCCCCAAATAATGCCTGATAGCTAGCTAGTAGGTGTTCAATATTTGTTGAGCAAACACAGTGAACAGTAAAAATACACCATTTGGTGACCAGACTAGTGTGGCTATGACAAGATATGACATATTTCATAAACTTTGTAAGTTGAAGTGATCTGCTGCATATTTTCTCTAAGAAACTTTAAGAGGTATTCCCACACTCCTGAAGCAACATTATGTATATATAGTATTTCATCTTAGTAGATACAGATGAATGCTACGTAGCTGCAAACTTTCAAAGTGATTTCCAGAGTGCAAGTGGGTGAATATTCACCAACATCAGAAAATATAAAAAGCAGTTCAACCTTTGTGTGGATTTAGGATTAAAGAAATTTACTTTAAAATCTTATTTGCATTTAAGATTGAGTACTTGGAAAATCCTTAGGGCCTTTTATTTTTTTTTTAAGATTTTGTTGATTTATTTGATAGAGACAGACAGCACAAGCAGGGGGAGGAGCAAGCAGAGGAAGAGGGAGAAGCAGGCTCCCTGCTGAGTAGGGAGTCCAACGTGGGGCTTGGTCCCAGGACTCTGAGATCACGACCTGAGCCAGCCGAAGGGAGGTGCTTAAAGGATTGAGCCATCCAGATGCCCCTCCTTAGGACTTTTAATTCATATTATACTTGGTAAAATAATTTATCCATATATATTTTTTGCTTTCTGCTTTATACTTTTCTATTTTTGCCCAATGAATGCTTTTTAAGAAATAGCTCATCACTTGTTCACTCTTAAAATTTACTTTGTATAGAAGAGGTACTTTCCATACTTCACTAATGCAATTTACTCCAAATTATAGCAAAATATGAAAACAACTTGTTAGAAAAATGGATTTTTTTAAAAACGGGGTCTTCCAATCTAAACTGGAAACTGCCATTAACTCTACAAGTGAATAGGAAAAACGCTTTCTTGACCGTCCTCTTCTGGGAGCACATAGGGTTTTGAGGTAAACTAGGGAAGGAAATTCAATATGATTCTGGACCAGAATACACATGGGGAAACCGATGTTAGGTTTAGTTAAACCCTGCTCTAAAGGGCCTGGGAAGAATGGTTTTGTTATCTAATTATTTCAAGTCTGGGAGAAATCACAAAATTCGCGTGTGTTACATATATACCTGTGTTTGGTTAAATACTAATTCCTGTTTAAAGCAGGTAAAAAGTTTTGTGTCAAGCAGGTAATAGCCTTCTACGATCCTGTCCTTATCTATGAAAAGATCTGAGCATTTATGAATTATTAAGATCGAAAAAGCTTTTTATTCCACAATTAATAGTACAAATTATCCAATTTTTATATGTCAGGATTTTGATTATTCCAAGCCTTTAGCATCAAGAAACTGTTACAAAACATTATCTGAGGCAGTTCATACAAGTCACCAACCAGTTTGCTGGAAAAATATTATACCTTTTTTTCATTTAATCGCTTATTATTATATTAAATATACCACCTACCAAGCATGGCATCTGTCTCAGCACACATAGCATAATAAAAGGCTCTAATATTTTTAATTTCCTTTTTTGTAAACTTTCCAGTGCAGTTTTTTGTATAAGAAGAGTAATAATCTACAGGGTGCATTTCTGACAGAGGCGACCACTTTGGAATTTTGATGGCATCATAAGAAACCTAAAAAGGAGAGAAAAACAAGGTAGTAATATTCTTTTCTTCCAACAAGTATGTATGGTGAACTAGACAATGCTTATTTACTTAGGATTATAGAAGAAAATAGTTATGAGTTATGTAAAGAAAATAGGAAATCAAATACATGGTTAGGAACAAACTGCTATTCCCAGTAACAATGAAAGGTGTATATTAATATCTGTAGACATAATGAGACAGTTGTGAAAATTATTTTTATAAATTTATATGACAGTGAAAAACATGAGGTATATTAGACAGTATTCTAGTCCACAAAAAGTATCCAAGCTTTTTAATATAGTGTGTGACCAACTCAAAATTCCAAAATCAACAACCTGAGATTTCCGTTCCCAATAGTTCGCCTATAAAATTGCCAATATCTAGTGAGACAGCCAAATGTTTGCTAAGAACAAGTACAACTTTTGGAAACACATGAATGCTTATAGTCTTGGTGAAAACAACACTAAGAAAAAAAAAAAAAAAGAAAACAACACTAAGCTTAAGTCATATACTTTTTTTAGTCATGTAACTAAAAAAACTCAGGTATCTACTTACTATTTACTTGTAAGTTATCTGCTTCAGTTCATTAGGCTAGTACTAATCTTTCAAGATAGAACCAGTTACAACTTTTTATTTATTTTTTATTTTTTTCAGTTACAACTTTTTAGAAGACATGAAGTATCTACAATTTTGATACTATTTCCTTTGCGATAGGATTCACTAAACAGCATTTCTGATTAGAGGTTTTTTTTTTTTTTTTTTTTAAGATTTCACTTATTTATTAATGAGACAGAGAGAGGCGGAGACACAGGCAGAGGGAGAAATAGGCTCCATGCAGGGAGCCCGATGTGGGACTTGATCCCCAGACCCTGGGATCATGCCCTGAACCAAAGGCAGATGCTCAACTGCTGAGCCACCCAGGCATCCCTCTGATTAGAGTTTTTAAAGCAACTTAAATTCAGTTTAAGTTGATACCTTTCAAAACACACATAGTCTTCATTTGCATGGTTCAGATGTGCATGGATTTCATTTACCACAGTTTAATTAAATAACACCAGTCCCCCAACAACACAAATTTTAATTACCAAAGTATATGAACTGTGAGTTGCCGCATAAAGTACAAACTTTCACATTCAAATACTGCTAGGTCTTTAGACTACAAATCCTTGTATATTACAGATGTGTATCCCAATCAGGGACTAATCATGTCATTTTTTTCAAAGTCTGTCAGTGATTGGTCACTGCATATCTTTTATTCAGTATGCATACATATAGCTACGTGTGGAGTTCTGCTATCTCCTTGTCTCTCAGCGATAACTCCATGTGACATTTTACAAAAATGGATAATCAAAAGAGGGGACTGGTCAAAAAAGATGAATGTACAGGGACGCCTGGGTGGCTCAGTGGTTGAGTGTCTGCCTTTGTCTTAGTGCTTGATCCCGGGATCTGTGATCCAGTCCTGCATTGGGCTCCCTATGGGGAGCCTGCTTTTCCCTCTGCCTGTGTCTTTACTTCTCTCTTTGTGTCTTTCATGAATCAATAAATAAATCTTAAAAAAAAGATGAATGTACAGTAAAGAAATAAAAAAGTAATAACACTGTACATAAAATATGAATCAAACATTAACTAGACTTATAGAAAAAACTGCCAATCTGGGAATGTTGACACTGCCATCATTTGATACACTCTAGTTATGCAGCCAGAGGAACTTAGTGAGACACACTGACTGATAAAAATGGGAAGGTCATTGCAAAACAATAGGATGAAGATATCCTAGAGAAAGTGACACTGGAAAAAATCCTAGGAACTCAGAGAAATATATCATGACATTGGAAGTACAAAGGGTAAAATATTGGAAGGTGAACCACATTTAGAAAAGGATAGGACAGTCTGCCAAGACTCAGAGATGTTTGCCCCAAATCTTGTTACACATTGAGAAGGCAAGCACTGTTCAAATTCTTGATTTTTTACAAAAATGCCAAACAGTTTAATTCTTAATATTTCTAGTGTTTTCAGTTACAGTGCATTAAACATTTTATAAACATAAAAACAATAAACATTTTTTATGTTTTTATGTTTAAACGTAAATGTTTTTTTCTATTTCCCTACACATTTATAACCCAAAATAAGAGCAATTTAATGTTTTGACAAATGGTTTTAAGAGTCCTAGAAAAATGGTCATTTTCTCAATTGATTATTGAGATCTCTTTGTACAGTTTCAGCTTGTATAGTCACTTTTGCCACCCTGGAACTGTGCCAAGTGGAGACTGCCTGCATTCTTAAGAGAATCATCTTTTTGTTTGTTTCTTTTTTTCTCCCAAGGTTTTATTTATTTAAGAGAGAGAGAGAGCTCACAAGCTGGGGGGAGGGGGGGCAAAGGGACAGAGAGAGCATCCTGAGCAGACTCTGCACTGAGTGCAAAACCCCACCTGCGGCTTGATATCAGGACCCTGGGACCATGACCTAAGCTGAAACCAAGAGTTGGACACTCAACCAACTGAGCCACCCAGGTACCCGAGTTTCTTTCTTTTTTTTTTTATAGACACATTTATATGCAAATGTGTTCAACTCATAAGTAGATTGCTGAGTTTTAGTATTTATTTTATCTTTGTAAAATTGCCCCTTTGTTTTTTGCCAATCAGTTATTGGTCACATTTGATTTGCTAACATATGGAATTTTCAAATTTTTCTTTAAAAGTGATAATAAAAGAAGCAGTGGGCAAGTACCAACGACATACAGCTTTAATGTTAACTTGTACTTTTGAGCACACAATAGCATACTTACCTTTTTGAGCCAATAAAGAGATGTGTGAAATGTTGAAGATCCAAAATTTTCTCCTGAAGATGGGGAAGGATATGGATGTGGTAAATTTAATCCCAAGTACAGAACAAATGGCTGAGTGGAATTACTTGCTTCCTTTCTTAGCCAATTTACTGCTCTGTCTGTATTCTTCCAATCTCCTTCCATTACTCTTACTTTAGTCTTTTTAGGGATAAGATTAATCATAGGTCTACCTTCTTGTCTGAGTAAGAAAGCAACATCTCTTGTCCATGCTTCAACACGGTTGCTGAGGAAGCAAAAAGACAGGTGTATTATAAGGTACTAAAAAATATTTTTTTTTAATTTTTAAAAAATTTTTATTTATTTATGATAGTCACACAGAGAGAGAGAGAGAGAGGCAGAGACACAGGCAGAGGGAGAAGCAGGCTCCATGCACCGGGAGCCCGATGTGGGATTCGATCCCGGGTCTCCAGGATCGTGCCCTGGGCCAAAGGCAGGCGCCAAACCGCTGCGCCACGCAGGGATCCCCTAAAAAAGATTTAAAAAACTGACTAAACATAAATATAAGAAAGCAATATGGAAAACAATTTTTAGACTCAATCATGTAAATGTTCAGGCTCACTACACTAGATCTCATTAAAAGAGTTACTGAGACTTGCAAACACAAAAACCAGGGGGAAAAAAATGACAAGAATCAAATAGTCACCTATGTAAAACTAAGATTGATTATTTTTAAGGGTTATTTTTCTTATTAACAAGATATTTAATAAAATAAAAAATGTTTCAAGTTCCTAGTATTTCTCCTAAATTTTCTAGCAATTTGTCTTTTTTTTTTTTCTGTCAGAAGAAAGATAGATTTTAATTTTTATTCCAGTATAGTTAATATACAATGTTATATTTGTTTCACGGGCACAACATAGTGATTTAAAAATTCCATATATTCCATATATTACTCAGTGCTCATCAAGATAAGTCCTTAAAATCCTCTTCACCTATCTCACTCAACACCCCCCCTTGTAACCATTAGTTTATTCTCTATAGTTAAGATTTTTTCTCTCTCTCTCACATGCATACACAATTATTGTTTCTGATGGGATTTAAACAGCTAGATGTGTCTCAGGTAAGTCTCCTGAATGAAAACATTACAATTCTGGATAATGACCTTGCAAGTTTCAGTATCAGCCTAATGTATTCTATAAAAGGAGAAAGAAATCTATACTCCTTTCCATTAAATGTTCTTCTCTCAGTGTTGTGAGAAATACACAAACTATTTTTTAAAGGCTGTCATCTGTCTTTCTCACATACATGAACACTCAAAAAAGTCTATTTTAGTGGAATGAATAAACTCTAGCAAATTCAGGTTAGAAGTAAGAGAATCTTTTTTTAATTCATAGATCCATTTGTATATAAGATGAAAATCATGGATTTTTTTGCCACTGATTTAATTTATTATTAGTAGTAGTACTTATTATATGTAATATAAAATATTAATATTAATATACTTTGTATTTTAAATATTTCATAGTTTTTATTATAAATATGTTTTGTATGTAATAATACTAAAAACATAGTAAAAATAAGTTCTCCATTTTTCATGGCTAACTACAATAGAATGTAGGTATTAAAAGAGCCACCTGATTCAAAAAAAAAATAAAATAAAAATAAAAGAGCCACCTGGAAGGCTGGAAATATTTAGAGGAACACAGGGAGACTGAATGGATGACAAATTGGATCAATCAAGAAATTACATGAACTCAAAAAATTCATGTAGAATAATCATGGGACTTCACCAGAGACCAAAACATATAGTCAAGGATGAAAAGAATTAAACAGAGCCATTCCAAAGTTGTTATTACTATTTTGTTTTTGTCTTTTTTTACAGAACAAAAAATTTGTGGAGATTCTCAAATTCAGCTTACCAGATGAAACATGCAGGTTATTTTCTGCCAGCTGCTTGAACCTGTTACTGAAGTCCTTCTCACATTTGAAAGCTTTACCTTTCATCTTCCCTACAGTAATTCTGGTTTATCCAATGTTCTCCAAAAGGTTTGTACTTTCCTGCTTGGATACCTTTGTTTGGAAATTTCTCCTTCCTGTCCATTTTAGCTTAGTAATGTTCTACTCTATGAAAGCTCATCAAATCTAAATGCTATTAAAACTATATATACTATTTAAAAAAATATATATATATATACTATTAAGAAAAATACTGCCAATTACACTAAACAGAACTTTGTAATGTCACTAGGTAAGATGCATTGCAATTTCAGAGATACCTTAAATTGTGAAAAAAAAAAGGTACCACCTTAGAATAAATTAAATATAGTACTTTACAGCCTTTACTCCCATCCCCTGAAAAAAAAAATCTGGATGTGATCATTTACTCTTTTAAACAGAATGCAATATATTTTGCCCTGTACCATAGTTATCTAGACTTTTTTTAACCTCCTTTTTAAAACCACAAGTCTCTTCACCTAGCTCATATCTGGCTAATGCTAATGTTAAATTGAAAAGTTAAATTTCCCTATTATTAGATAGCTCCAGGCTCTTCTCAAAAAATTGAGACAAATTTCCACAAATGGCTAACACTGGCCAAAGTAGGAGTTATAAACTTCATTATAGGCAGCTAAACATAATATATTAAAGTTTAGTAATTAAATGGGAAAAAAAATCCAAGAATGGTAATGAGATTGTAGGCTCAGAGCTATCCACTAAGGTCTCAAGAAACTGATCTAGGAATTATGGTAGACAGCATTCTGCAGGTAGCCCCAGGGGCTGCTTCAGCCAAGAATTTGCTAATCATCAGAAATGAGAGTACCGGAATAATTAAAACAGCAGCAGACTCTTTCATTATCTTCAATTATCTGAGATTGCACCAAGAATAATGCAAACTGTTCTAGATACTGAATTTCATTAGTGATAATAGAATGGTGGTAGTGGTGTGGGTTCTACAAAAGCTTCTAAAATGACCAAAGGGGGCAGCCCGGGTGGCCCAGCAGTTTGGACTGCCTTCAGCCCAGGGCATGACCCTGGGGACCTGGGATCCCGTGTCGGGCTCCCTGCATGGAGCCTGCTTCTCCCTCTGCCTCTCTCTGTCATGAATAAATAAAATCTTAAAAAAATTTTTTTTTAAATTTAAAAAAATAAAATGACCAAAGGAATGGATGGATGCCTTTCTTTATTATAAGGAAAAGAAACTCCTCTTTGGTATGGATAAAAACAATATAAAGGTATATATGATCTTAGATCATAAAACAATAGTAGATATAGATGAGATATATACCAAGAGTCACTGTGATTCTATTGAGAAAGCCTGTGCTCTGGTCTGGAGGCCTGACAGGGACAGGAAGACTGGTATAAGCAGCTCATAGTTTGCTTCACTTTCCTGTTTGCCAAAAGGTTCAAGCTTAAGAATTTCCCAAAGCAATTGTCTCATTTTGGAAGTAGGCCTTTATTTTTCATTTGTTTCAGAGGAGTGAAAATTGCCTGGCATGACTCGGCTTCAGGAAAACATGATGAAGTGACATGGATTGAGAACAGATTAATTTCAGTGGAAGTAGGATGACAGAGGATTTGATTGTAGATTTTAAACTTTCAAATTTTTAGCTAGGAAAGAGAAGACAGCAGCTTATTTAACTTGACTTCTGATGCCATTAGAATGTAAGTTCCCTGAGTTTAGAGATTTTTGTGTTTTGATCACTACTGTATTCCTATCCTTTAAAAAATAGTGTCTGGTACATAATAGTTGGCTCAATTAAGTACTGGCTGAATAAATACATTGGACTATACTTTTGTAACTTAAATAAGGATCATCTTTTAGTATTTTAAGGACTTTTACTTAATACTCAATTTATTTATTAAATTGTATTGATCTTAGAAATCTAGTTTTTAAAATGTCTATATAAAATACCTCCAAATTCTTCACACTTCCAAATTAACATGCTCTTTGGTTTTGTGGATTTAGAAATATTTAGCTTTACATTATGTTTTCTCAATCTCTACACTATTGACATCTTGGGCTTGATAATTCTTTGCTTTGGGCTGGAGGTGGGGTGGGGGCAGATGGTAGGTGGGTTGTTCTGTGCATTGTATACTGTTTAGCAGCAACCCTGGCCTCTACCGTCTAGATACCAGCAGCATTCCCCCAGTCCTTATTAAATGTCTTGGGGCGGTGGGGCGGTGGGGCGGTGGGGAGGCTTGTCAAAATTGCCCTGGTTTGAGAACCATTGTTTTTTATTTTGAGAATATATTGGCAAGAGAGTTTAATCTGATAGTAAAAAGACAGAGTATTATAGTAATAAACTGAAGAAACTTGTAATTCTGGCTGAAAATACAAGGAGGTTCAAAAACAACCAATTTCAGTGGAAAAGATAGCACAAAGAGTTATAAAAACAACTATTGATTTTGAGAGTCAGTCTCTTAAAATACTGAATACCCCTATTAAGTTTGATATTGAGAGACATTTTTTTCTGAGATCTATTTTTTAAATTGCACAGAAAAATCTAAAATACAATGTGCTATAATTCATATAACCTTTGCAGATATGCTACTAGTAGCATCCTTGACCTATTTGTCAGCTAAATAACTATGTGGGTTCATACAGAACTAATACAGACAGTTCTGAGAGCTTTTTTCAATTTTCTAAACTCTGGTGAGTTATAAAAATTAGCTACAAGAAATTATTATACTGAAAACCATCTCTGATGTCCCAGATATCCACATTAAGTAGCTCTTTTCCTTTTACTGATTTTAAACCATAGGTTAAACAGAACATTAATGTTTATCAAATAATAAGTAGCTAGATCAATGTCATTGTCTCAGTCATTCATTCAAACACTTAATGCCTACAATGCACCAGCATGATTTTGGCAGTGGGAATATGCATGAAAAAGAGAAACAGAGTTCTTATTTCTGATGAATAAAATTCAGATAAAATTTAACCATATCATACACAGCATGATAGTTACAGGGAATATGAGCTGTTCAACCTTAGATTCCTTTTATTACTGGATTGCCTGAGAAAACAGAAAACAATAGGAAATAACACAAGACTGGGTAATAGTATGGGATAGGATAATAATAAATTTTACTTTGGATTAAGCTTACTTTCTAAAAAGTAGAATTTTAAAGAGAAACTTGTGAAACTACATGAAATAATTACCAGTGCAACACACTTTAGAAAAATAAAGGGTTTGGGGCACCTGAGTGGCTCAGTCCATTAAGCATCTGACTCTTGATTTTGGCTCAGGTCATAATCTCAGGGTCATGAGATCAAGCCCTGTGTCAGGCTCCACCCTGAGCACAGAATCTGCTTAAGATTCTCTCTCTCCCTTTCCCTCTGTCCTTTCCCCTGCTAAGAAAAGAAAAAAAGAAAGAAAATGAAAGGTTTATGTAAACATTAAACTATATTCTGATTAAGCCATTTTTATAATAATTTTCCCCCCTTGATTGAATGCTTATTCTGCACCTGGCATTGGTTAAGTACTTCATATTACCTTATTTAATCTTTTTACATAATCTCTAATATTAACTGATTCAAAACTCCTAATCATCCAATGAGGTGGGTATTATTTTTTTAAGATTTTTTTATTTTTAAGTAATTTCTATACGCAATGTGGGGCTCAAACTCATAACCCCAAGATCAGGAGTCATTGCTCCACTGACCGAAGCAACCAGGCACCTCACGGTGGGTGTTATTAATTCCAGTTTTCAGGTAAGAACACTGACACTTAGAGAAGTCAAGTAACTTGCCCAAGGTCGCAAGGATGGTAAGCAGGGAAGCTGGGCATTTAACAGTTCTGATGGACTCAAAGCCTATGCTCCTTCTACTTCTGCTTCCACCCTTTTTTTTTCCTCCTGCATTACTCGCAGAGTTGGGGGAGAGCTTTTTGCACAAAACTAGCTTGTGCAGTGATCCAGAGCTAGTGAAAATCATGTGAAAGAAATGAAAGACCAGGTGCATACTGAGGGAGAGAGAGACAGTGGTATGAAATGAGACCAGAGGTATGCAGGGACTAGATAATACAGGGTCTTATAAACCATTTTGTAGATTTGGAATTTTAGCCTACCTACAGAGGAAAAAAGATCCACAGAAAGATTTTAATTGGGTAAGACACTTGATCAGGTGTTTATTTTATTATTAATTTTTTAAAGATAGATTTATTTATTTGTTTGTTTATTAAAAGATTTTATGTATTTATTCATGAGAGACACACAGAGAGAGAGAGAGAGGCAGAGACATAGGCAGAGAGAGAAGCAGGCTCCATGCAGGGAGCCTGATGTAGGACTTGATCCTGGGTCTCCAGGATCAGACGCTAAACTCCAGAAGGTGGCGCTAAACTGCTGAGCCACCCAGGTGTCCCTATCATTAATTTTTTTAATCAGCTGAGCCACACAGGCATCCTGTTCCGTGACTTAATTAATTTATTTGTTTTTATTTAAATTCAGTTAATTAACGTAGAGTGTATTATTAGTTTCAGAAGTAGAGGTCAGTGATTCATCAGTCTTAATATAACACCCAGTGCTCATTATATCACATGCCCTCCTTAATGCCCATCACCCAATTACCCCATTCCCCCACTTCCTCAGATGTATATTTTTGAAAGATCACTCTGTCTGCTTATAGAGAATGGATCAGATAGAAGAAACATTAGAGGGCCACCTCAATATTTTATGCAGGAGAGGCTAGTGGCTTGGTGGAGATGGTAAGTGAATAAACTGGAGAGAGATTTTAGAAGTAGAACTGACAACATCTGGGGATGGATTAGAATGCAGAGGTGGGGAGGAGATGTGAGGGTCCCTCCTGGGTTTGCAGGATTGATATCTTTTAGATTTTGGGAGAAAGAAAAGGAAAGACATTTAACATTATCCAGAAATGCAAGACTAATACTCCAATTATTCTAGATTATTTTAGTATCTATTCACCCAAAACTCATTCTGTAAGCTTCCAGGGGCTGCAGTAACAAATTACTGCAAACCATGCTGTTTGCGTGGTTTAAAACAATAGAAATTAATTATCTCATGGTTCTAGAAGCCAGAAATTAGAAATCAAGGTATTGGCTGGCCAGTGTTCCTTCTGCGGGAGCATGGGAAGAATTCTTCCTTTTTCCTTGTTTCCGGCATTCAAAATATACATCTGAGGAGGGTGAGGGAAGGGGTAACTGGGTGATGGGCATTAAGGAGGGCATGTGATGTAATGAACACTGGGTGTTATATTAAGACTGTAGCTGTGATCACTCCAGTCTCTGCTCTGTCTTCACAATGCCTTCTCTGTGTGTCTACGTCTTTTTCTTTTCTAATGAGAACACTAGTCATCAGATTTAAGACTCACTTTAAATTCAGGATAACTTCATTTTGAACCCTAACTAATTACATTTGTAAAAAGGATCTATTTCCAAATTAGGTCACATTTTGTAGTTCCAGTTAGACATGAAGTTTTGGGGAACACTATTCATCTCACTATCTTCACCGTTACTTTTATTCAATTTATTTTTCTGGTTCTTGCCATAATTATTAGCATCATAATCATTCACTACCACCATTGCCATAACCCTTAATTAGTGCCTGTTAGGCAAGAGGTACTGCTCTAAGGCTTTAATATGTCTCTATGCCAGGAATCACAAGTGTTGGGAGACTTTGAAGATCATACCCAAGTTCACCAGAAGAATTCATGGGATGCAGCATTTAGTTGTACACATGGCCATGATTATAGTGAAAGGACACAAAGCAAAATCAGCAAAGGAAACAGTATTTAGGGTAAATTGATAGCAAACCAGTTTCAAGTTTCCAGGTGGAGTCACAAAAGGCACACTTTATTCATCCAGTATCAAACATGACCATATGTATGAAGAATTGTCTATTAGGGAATCTCTTTAGTACCCAAGTTGTTATTGGGGGCTGATCATGCAGATACCCTCTGCCTCCCAGACTCTCAGAGGGAAAGCAAGCATTGAGCATAAACCACATTGTACATCCTAGGTACAGAATAAGTCATTTTCATCAGGGAATACATGGAACACTCCCGATATTCAAGTTACTGGATATAAACCAAGGGCCAGTCTTGAAAGCGGGCCATTCTAAGGATGGCCATCACAGACCTGCTGTGTTTAGTTTTTTTCCTGCAGACCTCATTCCATTTAATCCTCACAACAAAGAAATTAGAGGTCAGTAGTAAACAGAGAAACTAAAGCTCACAAGGAGGCATTCTGATTCCAGATTTCTGCTCTTACTCACTATGCTTGCCTGCCTTGTTTTTGAAGACATAGTAAGATGAAAAAAAAAAGTTATAATAGATCGACAGGAAGATAACTGACAAAAGCAAGTAGCAGGATTAGAGTCTTTAAAAAAGATTATAAATTGTATTCAGTACATAGTAGACATTGTATAACAAAACTCAAAAATAAATTTTACAGACCTTTAATGCTTAAGAAAAATAAAAATTACCAGCGTATTAGCAATTTTAATATTTTAAGAAGATTAAAGAAAGCAAAGTATTAGCCAAATTAATACAATCAAGGGATTAAGAGATTTATTTTCACCTTTGTGGAGAAATAATAAAAGTCAAAAAGGGTACATGTATGTGCTATAGCAGAGGATAGCATATTAGCATTATTTTTTTTTCTTTTTTACCTAATGGAGTGATGTCCTGAAGTGTAGTCCAGTTTGCCAAATTTTTGTGTTCGGTAGCCATGCTTCTCCATGATATCCATCCATGTTGTATAATTTGGATCTAGGCCCTTAAAGTTATTCCAAGATTCTGTTAAGTGAGTGAAGAGGCCACTCCACATTGCTGGGGGTAGTAAGGCGAGAGACTGGGATTAATGTTAAGCTTGTTGATTTATTTTAACTATTAAGACAATTACAGCAGGAGAAAAAAATCTACTAGCTTAGAGCTCATGCTCTGGGGTAAGACATAAGTGCATTAGGTCCTTCAGCTAACATTTCTGATTGTTACATTGTGTTATCAAGGGGAAAACTCTGCAAGAAGTTTCCATTTTACAGCTGAGTCTTTAAGGCTTATTGGTTAAGATGCTTAAGGGTAAATATAGCTGGAATTATGTACAAAGCCTGTTGACTCTATCTAGGTCTTCTTTCAATCATAAAAATAATCACTAAGTACTTATTTATTTTACAAGTCAGTCCATTGAAGTATAGATCTTTTTCCAACATCCTTAAGGATGTACTGGCTTTCCACAAAAAAATTAAGTGTACTACATCTTTGTTGTTATTTTCTACAAGTATGATTGTATCCAGTAAATCTTTCTTCATGTATTAACAGCCTTAAAGGGATAAATAGGCAGTAATACTATAATAGTAGGGGACTTCAGTACCCTAGATTCAACAGTGGATAGATCATCCAGACAGAAAATCAATAAAGTAACACTGGACTTAGAAATTACATGTTAGACCAGATGGAATTAACAGACATTTACAGAACATTCCATCTAAAAGCAACAGAATATACACTCTTCTTAAGTGTATATGGAACATTCTCTAGGACATGGGAGAGATCATATGATAGGCCACAAAATAAATTGTAATAAATTTAAGAAGTTGAAATATCAGGGATCTTTTCTGACCACAAAGGTATGAAATTGGAAGTCATTTACAAGGAGAAAACTGAAAAATTCACAATTATGTGGAGATTAAACAACATGGTCCTGAACACCAAAGGGTCAAAGCAGAAATCAAAATAGAAATTAAAAAAATATCTTGAGACAAATGAAAATGGAAGTTTAACATACCAAAAACTAATGGTACACAGTTCTAAGGGGTAAGTTCAGAGAGTTAAATGCCTACATCAAGAAAAAAGAGCTGAAATAAACAACCTAACTTTACAACTTTAAGAACTAGAAAAAGAACTAAGCCCAGAGTTAGTAGAAGAAAGGAAAAAACAAGATTAGAGTGAAGATAGAGACTAAAAAAGAAAATAGAAAAGATCAATAAAACTAAGAGCTGTTTTCTTAAAAAGATAAAAAGACAAACATTTAGCTAGACTTACCAAGAAAAAAGATGATTAAAAAATCAGAAATGAAAGAGAAATTACAACTTATAACAGAAATACAAAGAAAGAGTTATAAGACTACTATGAACAATATATGACAACAGATTGGAAGACCTAGAAGTGGATATATTCCTAGAAGTATACAACCTACCAAGACTGAATCATTAAGAAATGGAAAATCTAACACCCCAATTATGAATAAGGAGATTGAATCAGTAATCAAATTCCTCCCAAGAAAGAAAAGTCCCAGACCAGAAAGCTTTATTGGTGAATTCTACCAAGCATTTATAGAAGAATTAATATCAATCTGTCTCTCCAAACTCTTCTAAAACAATAGAAGAGGAGGAAATACTTTCAAACTAATTTTATGAGGCCAATATTACTCTAATACCAAAACCAGAAGTGGACACCTCAGGAGAAGAAAATGATAGGCCAATATCCCTGATGAACATAGTATAAAATCATCAACAAAATATTAGCAACCTGATTTCAAGAATACGTTAAAAAGGTCATACACCATGATCAACTGGAACTTATTCCCAAGGATACAAAGATGATTCAATATCTGCAAAGCAATCAACTTGATATACCATGTTAACAAAATGAAGGATAAAAATCATATGCTCATTGTAATAGAGAAAGCATTTGATGAAATTGAATATCCATTCATGGTAAAAACTCTCAACAAACTGGGTATAGAAGGAGCATAGCTCAACATAATAAAAACCATATGTGATAAGCAACAGCTAACATATTCAGTGGTGAAAAGCTGAAAGCACTTCCTCCAAGATCTGGAACAAGACAAGGGTGCCCACTTTCAGAATTCTTACTCAACACAGTAGTACAAGTCCTGGGTAGGGCAATTAGGCAAGAAGAAATAAAAGGCATCCAAATTAGAAAGAAAGAAGTAAAACTGTCTCTATTTGCAGACAACATATATAGAAAACCCTAAAGATTTCACAAAAAAACTGTTAGAACTAATCATTGCATTTAGTAAAGTTTAAAGTTGCAGGTTATAAAATCAATATACAAAAATCAGTTGCATTTCTATATAGTAATGACAAACTATCAGAAATTAAGAACATAATCCCATTTACGATTGCATCAAAATGAATAAATTACCTAGAAAAAATTTAACCAAGGAGGATTAAAGAGTTGTAAACTAAAAACTGTAAGACACTGATGAAAGAAACTGAAGATGACACAAATAAATGGAAAGATGTTCTGTGCTCATGGATCAGAAGAACTGATATTGTTAAAATGTCCATACCATTCAAAGCAACCGATAGATTTAGTGCAATCCTTGAGAAAATTCCAATGGCATGTTCCCAGATAGAACAAACAATCCTAAAAATTGTATAGAACCACACACGACCCCAAATAGCCAAAGCATTCTTGAGAAAGAAGAACAAAACTGGAGGCATCATACTTCTTGATCTCAAACTACATTGCAAAACTATAACTACCAAGACAGCATAGTATTGGCCTAAAAAATGACACATTATTTCAATGAAATGGAATAGAGAGCCTAGAAATAAACCTGAGCAAATATGGTCACTTTAAAACAAAGGAGCCAAGAATATATAGATAATGGGGAAAGGACATGCTCTTCAATAACTGGTGTTGGGAGGGACGCCTGGGTGGCTCAGCGGTTGAGCATCTGTCTGCCTGGAGTTCCAGGATCACGTCCCACCTCACGCTTGCCTGCATGGAGCCTGTCTCCCTCTGCCTGTGTCTCTGCTTCTCTCTTTCTGTGTCTCTCACGAATAAACAAATAAAATCTTTTGTTTTCACATGCAAAATGGAGGTAGTAACAATATCTACTTTATTGAAATGTTATTTTATAAATTAAGACATGAAAGCCACTTAGAATATTGCCAGGCACATGGTTAAGAATGTAACAAATGAAAAAAAAAAGAATAACAAATGTTAGTCTGTATTACTGTTGTTACATTTTGGAAATCTTAAGTATCAACTAACGTTTTGGAAACCTTTTGAGTTCATTAATCACCTTTTTATTAATTATTTCATTTGATGCTGGGAGCAACCCTGTGAGATAGATAAGGAATAGATAGATGATAGATAGATAGATAGATAGATAGATAGATAGATAGATAGATAATAGATAGATAGATAATCAACAGTAAGATATCTAACCCTGTAGATTAGGAAACCAAGTGACTTGTTTGGCCCATTGAGGATTAGAATCTAGGACAACATCTCACACTTGTCCATTGCTCATTCCACTTGCTCAATAGGAAATAAAAAACTAACAAAACTGTTAATACCCCTGGGCCTTCATCACTGACATATCATTTAGAGTACTGAGTTTCTTTTAATCATTGGCGATTACATCAGTCTTTGTGCTGGTGGTGAAGGGATTGACTCAAATCACAGAGAAGCTCATGTCAGGAAGGCCTGACAGATGTGCTTTTGACACATCTCAGAGCAATCAAACATTAGAAAGGTGAGAAGGAAACAACTCTGTCAGAGAATAGACAGTTTATTTTAAAAAATGGCCTTTTGTCTTCTCAGTTATTCATGGATTAATACTGCTGGCATTTTGCCATTAAAAGTATGACTATTTGGGATGTCTGGGTGGCTCAGCAGTTGAGCATCTGCCTTCGGCTCCTGGGATCGAGTCCCACATCGGATTCCCTGCATGGAGCCTGCTTCTCCCTCTGCCTATGTCTCTGCCTTGCTCTCTCTGTGTCTGTCATGAATAAATAAAATAAAATCTTAAAAAAATATGCCTATTTGTTAAATTATTCTAATAAAAGTAAACACATTTGGATAGAAGTGAATGGAGACTGAAGAGAAAAAAGTCTATAATCTAAAATAATATGGAAAATTTCAGAGAAACCTTATGTATGAAAATTCTAACTACATTGTGCTATGCTCTGAAATTCCCTCCCAATCTCTTCTACTCATACTGAAAATTTCCTTGAAATTTTCTTGAAAATTCAACTGTCCTTGAAAATACAACTGTTCTAGGATATATGATTATTTCCTCATTTGCTTGGATAAGCAAAAGATTCTTAGTCAGCAATTATAAGGAAGTGAAACAGTGACACATGAACTAAACCCTTTTTTTTCCAATTCAAATTTTCCTTATTAAAAATTCTCATATACAAAGCAATAGGAAAGTGTTATAGCAAACCTCATGAAAATTCTCATAAGATTCATACATCAAGCATTTTGATAACCCATTAGTTGAAATACATTGTTTTAAGTACTGGGAATACAGAAGTAACAAAGTAGATAAAAATTTCCCTGTCCTCACAGATCTATATTTTACTGGCTTATATAAACAGTAAACAAAATATATAGGTGTGTGTATTTGTACGCACACGCATGTGTGTTAAACACTGCTTTGGATGATAAAAATTCTTACTCTTAAAAATAAAACAGAAATCCCAATAACCCCAATATATTCCTTAAAATATGTATCACTTATAGTAAAATTTTTTTATCAGATGACAAATATAACTTACTATTCTATTTTGAATAGAATCTTTTAAACTGTGAGAAAATTTTTATGTGTGTGGCCACTTCTTAATATTAAGCATGTTCATACCTGCGCGTGATGGGCAACAGATTGGAGAGTTTGTGTAGGCATTCAGAAAGGAAGTGCCATGTGCTTTCATTAAGTTGATAAAAGGAAGCTTCACTGCCTGACTTCCTGGATAAAATGTTAGCCTTCCATCCTGGAATAAAGAAATTTAATTAACACTGATTGCATTAGAAAAGAAGAAAATTATTTCCTTTAATTTTAACCATAAAATTGACAAGTAGCAAAAGACTTTAATATGATCCTAAGGATCCTCAAAAGATCAAACAAGTAAAAAGAAAAAAAAAAGATCAAACAAGTATAGACTGTCACCTATATCTGGTTCATAATATTAAGAATTTAGTGTTGCACTTAGATTCATTTGGATATAGTAAATAAACTAAAGGATTTCCTGGAAAGGAAAGTTCTTTTGGGGCATGATGGACTGATGGAACAAATATTTATTAAGCATTACCATGTGCCAGGTACTGTGAAAGATCTGGAAATTCAATGGTGAAAAAACAGAGTCTCTGGCCCCTTGAGGCTTACAGGTTAGTGGGAGAGGCAAAAATATACCGGTAAGTAAAGCATCAATAACTAAAAATTGTGATATGTGCTTTGAAAAAAACCCTTAGATACAGAATAACAAGGGAGACATAGAATGAACAGGGAAACCTCTGGGAAGAATGAGACCTAAAGGATGAGAAAGATCCAGCAGTTCTTTAAGCTAGACTCAAGTGAAGATGTTAGTGGCTGCTGGATAAATGAGCCTGAAGATGAGAAGAGATGTTTGGACTGGAGATACGCATTTTGGAACTGAAGAACTCTTCTTGGTAAAGAGCAAAGACAGAAAAAAGAATATTTTAGGCCAGGAGTTATCTCTATTCTATATTTTCAATATAATTATAAACAAAAACAGTTTTAAAAATGAGTTAAACCCTTGATATGTCTGAGATTTCCAAATGGATATATAAAGTAGGCTGCTGATTTCAGACAGGAATCTGGAGCTCTACCCTGGTAAAATAAACATGGAGGTCCTTAGCATATTCATGGTAAACTACGGAAACATGGAAGACTCTGGAAACATGGAAAATTATGATACTGAAAGAAACCTTTATGGCAGAGAATGAAAAAGGAGGAAAAAAAAGGATTCTGAGGAGTCCCCAACAAGAGGAGAAAGTGTCATGGGAAACTACGACAGAATGGCCAGCAAGGGAGGAAGATGATATGAGATCGAGCCCCCTGAATAGCGAGAAAAAACTGTCAAGAAAGAGGTAATGTTAGCTGTGTTGAGAGGCTACCTATGAAAAGGCTAGAAAACGCACATTGGTATTGGTATTAATTTATACTTTAACCATTATTGTTTCCTTCCTTCTGCTTGCTTTGCAGAAGCTTGTCTGGTGTTTTGTCTTTCCTGGCATTGAACCTTTCTCCTATTAGTGAGCTAGGGCAAGGGCGATTTGGGGCCCTAAATTTATTTATTTATATGTATATGTTTATATATTAAATTTATATATATTTATATATGTTTATGTACTATACTATAGTTATATGTGTGTATGTGTGTGCACACTCACCAATCATACTGATGTATGTAGGTACCAAAATATTTGGTATAAAAGAGATACAAGTGCAAAAAGTCAAAGAATTAATAACTTTATAATCTTAAATTTGAGTTGAAACTATCAGCATGATTTCATGATTTTTCTAGTATATGTACTTTCTAGATCTGTTCATTGGAAAGGTCTAAAAGCAATGAAAAACCAGAACACCTAGATTATAGTCTAAACACAAGACAGGACAGGAAATACACATGTTGGCCATGGAAGACTATCAAAGTAAGCTGCTGGAGATGATTAAGAATGGGTCAAAAAGACTCACAAACGACCTGAAGGGTCTTTCACATACCAAAGATGGGACATTTTGAAAATCAGTAAGTATAATGAATGCAAGGCCAGGTATTTGAACACAAATATAAAAAACCTATGTATTCACACTATACTGAAAAAAAAAAAAACCAACCTAAAATATTTCAGTCATCTTTGGAAGTTTCTAGGATGCTGTGATGCACTACCCTAGTTCCCTTTAGGAATGAAAGGCTGCCTCTGCTAAAGAGAGTACCTGTGCCCACCTCATGCCCCTTTCTGGCAGCAGTACACAACTGATGGCCATCCACTAAGGCATAAAGGCCTAGTCCCCTCACCCCAAATGGCAACCATTCTGAAGCATCCTACTAGTCTGAGAACCAAGCATAAAGAAAGCTGAGGCTTCTATTGAGATAGCAGCCAAACTCAACTTCTCCCTGCATAGTCCTGCTTTCTTCCTTTCCCTTTGATGTCAGGAGCACTCTCTAAGAAATCTCCTTCATGTTAATCTCCAATACTGCCTGTTCCCTAAATTGAGTTAATCAGAAGATTACTTTGAATGACTTTCTCAACAAGTCCTATGGGCACATCTAGAGTATGTAATTTTAACCATCATAGGTTAACCAATGAGAAAGACAATGGAACATAGTGATTAAAAGCGCTCTTTGGTGTAGACGTGCTGGACACCAACAATCTGTGTGACCACAGGGATAATGAGCTAGTATCATAACCAAACATTTGTCTAAGCAGTAGTTTCTAAATAACTGATGATAGTAAAAGTTCCGGGTAATGTTGGTAGTAGTGTTCTTTTGGATGATGGCTTGGGAAACAGCAATAACACACCCACACAATTTCCTTAGAACATGGGCCAGTGGTTCAAATAACATCAACTGATGGGCTTAGATCAGCACTAACAGGATTAGCAGATATCTGGGGAATAAAAATGTGAACTTTCTGCATTGCTCGCCCAAACATGAATTCCTGCAAATTTGGAAGTGGGAAAGCCCGGATGGGAAAGCTAACACGCTTTTGTGGAGATGCAGAATGTTATTTCTCCCCACAGTAAGACTCAGATGGGGGGAGGGACAGGGCTGAAAGTGCATTAGTAGTGGTAAAATAATTTAGTGGGTCGTGGCTAGCATTAAAAAAACCTAAAAAAACACACACACACAAAAAACAAAAACAAAAAGGGGGATCCCTGGGTGGCTTAGCGGTTGAGCGTCTGCCTTCGGCCCAGGGCGTGACCTCGGGGACCCCGAATCGAGTCCCGCATCGGGCTCCCTGCATGGAGCCTGCTTCTCCCTCTGCCTGTGTCTCTGCCTCTTTCATGAATAAATAAATTAAAAAAAAAAAAAGAACAAATTGCAAAGGTGCCATCAGATGCATTTTATTTACTAGAGTATTGTACGGGGTGTACATGTGTATACGGGGCCTCAAAATAAAATGCATTCCTTATTCTGCATCGGGGTCAAATACGTGGCAGCCTCTCAGATTCTGCTCCCCGAGGCCTGCTGCACAGGAAGAGCTGTGGCGGGTCGCTGGTCGGGGGCGCGATGCCCACTCCCTAGCCTCTCGGTACTTACGAAGGAGTCGCTCACGACTAGCACCACGTTGGGTGCACCGGGCCAACCCCCTGCAGCTCCTCGCCTCCGCCCACCTGCCCCGCGGTCTGGTGCCGCCAGCGCCGAGGCTGCGAACACCGACAGCCACAGCAGCAGCATTGCAGGGAGCGGTTTAGAAACGCCGGGCGCCGGGCCCGCCGCCTCCCTCCAGGAACCGCCTCTGCAAACGGGGCGGGGATCCCACCGTCCGCAGCTCGGTTTCCTCCCGGCGCTTTACCCGCAGAACTACAACTCCCAGCAGGCTGGGCGTGCGCGCATGCGCAAAGGGGAGGAAGAAAAATTCCCCTCCCTCTTTCACGTTAAGACCTTGTAACCAAATACCGAGCGGACTGAACAGTCAGCCACTTCCAGTCACGTGAACGATGCCTGGGGGCTGCGCATGCGCCCGGAGTCCAGCCTCGGTGTTTGGAGGAGAAGCATCTGCCTGGCCCAGGTGGGTTAGGGTCGCTGTGGCTTTTGCAGAAGTTGGAGCCAATTGTGTAGTTGAAATGGGAACTAGAGACGGAAAAGAGCAGGGGCGGGTCATTTTGTGCCGCGCAAGCGTGGCTGTCGGGACGGTGAATGGGCGATGATGAGGTGGCAGCGCGTCTGTCACTTAAGTTCGATGGGGCGGTTCTGTGGGGCCTCTGGCTGGGCCGCCTCAGGTGAGCCGTGGGGTCGCGGGGCGCCGCCAGCACGTTACCCCACAGGCGTCTCTAGCCTGCCTCCTCTTACTGCCGTGCAGGGGGGTTCGTCACGCCCCGGGGGCGAAGGCGTGGGCCTAGTCGGGGGGAGGGGGACAGCCTAGGTGCATCTTGCCTGCAGAGCGCGGAGGAGAGAAGCCCAGCGGCCTCGCTAGGGAAGAAATCCTGAGCCGGGTGACGAGTCCACCGACTGCCGTACGTCACGACCATCCCTGTCCCGCTGCGGAACAGGCACTGGCCCCACTTGAGTGTGGAACCAACTTTGAGAATTCTGGAAGAAGTCGAGTTCTGTCCCAGGGCCAGATTCTGATTTCGTTCTCTCTCCCACTTGTCAGGTACAGAATTTGCGCGTCGCGTGAGTCGTATTAGTATTTCTGACAGGAAGAGGAGGAGTTGAAGTGCCTGACGGGGCACGAACGCGACTCTAATATTCTCTGCCCTCCTCGCCTTCACCATTTTACAGATAGGAAAACTGAGGCGTGGACGGGTTAAGCGATTTGCCCGAGATGACGCGCTTAAGGGTGAGCAGGACTTGAAGTTTAGTGGTCTGTGCCCTAACGCAACTACATTTCTCTGTCCCTGGTTGAATTATAACATTTCATGACGTTCTGATGAGCTTAAACTCTATTAGTGTAGACAAATTTTAAGATTTTATTCATTTATTCATGAGAGTCACAGAGAGAGGCAGAGACACAGGGAGAAGCGGGCTTCACGCAGGGAGCCCGATGTGGGTGGGACTCGATCCCGGGTCTCCAGGATCACGCCCTGGGCTGAAGGCAGGCGCTAAACCGCTGCGCCACCCAGGGATCCCCATTGTAGACAAAATCTTTTTTTTTTATTTTTTTTTAATTTTTTAAAATTTATTTATGATAGAGAGAGAGAGGCGCAGAGACACAGGCAGAGGGAGAAGCAGGCTCCGTGCACCGGGAGCCCGACGTGGGAGTCGATCGCGGGTCTACCAGGATCGCACCCTGGGCCGAAGGCAGGCGCTAAACTGCTGCGCCACCCAGGGATCCCCAAATTCTTGATAAAGAAGCATGCAGTGGATCCCTGGGTGGCTCAGCGATTAAGCGCCTGTCTTCAGCCCAGGGCGTGATCCTGGAGACCCGGGATCGAGTCCCACCCACATCGGGCTCCCTGCGTGAAGCCTGCTTCTCCCTCTGCCTGTGTCTCTCATGAATAAATAAATAACATCTTTTTTTAGAAAATAGATCCTGTCCACAAGGAACTTAAACTCTAAGGAAACAAAACGAATTCTAGTCTTAACAGCACAGGAGATAATATAGGTAGGCCACCTCATGATCAGGGTATGTCTCAAAAATTTTGGGTTAATGTGGAATGGGAATAGCATTGTGCCATAGAAATGTTGTTGACTGCATTATAGATTCGTAAAAAGTATATTCAGCTTTATCTGTGGTGTGGTACTGTTTCTGTGAACCATATTCACCCTCTTTGGCCTTGTTCTCACAGGACATGTATTCTGAGTTCCCAGGCAGAATGACAGGAGCACATCTTTTTTCCCCCCTCTCTTTCCCCTTGGCAGTGTCAGTGGGAGCAGGTGCTGCAGTGAGTTGGAGCAAGTCGGATTTTAGGGCCCCAGGGACATGGCAATGGAAGAACCCAAGAAGCTTCCAGTCCTACTTGGCATCTAACATTCAGTTTGTCCTGCAACATTCCTGCCAGGAATTGTCCAGTCTGTTCTTTTGTATCCAGTGATAGGAATGCACTTTCTTTGAGCAGTCCATTCCACATTTTCCATGTCTAATTATTAAAAGCTCTTATTTTGAGCAGAAGTCAATTTCCCTCTACTTTTAATCATTCATTGGTCCATTTCTCTTCATTTTTATATAAGTAATCTCTCCTTTTCTTTTTTCTTAAGCTTTTATTTAATTATTTGTGAGAGACACAGAGACACAGGCAGAGGGAGAGGCAGGCTCCATGCAAGGAGCCCGACGTGGGACTCGATCCCAGGACCCCGGGGTCACACCCTGAGCTGAAGGCAGACACTCAACTTCTGAGCCACCCAGGCGTCCCACAGTAATCTCTCCCTTTCAGCAACCCTTTTCACGTTTCTCCAATTTTTTTTTTCCTAGGCCTTCCCCATTTCCTTCAGCTAGTTACATAATTGCAAGTTTCTTCAATATTTTGATCACTCTTTCTGGACATACAGCCGTTTTGCTAGTCAGTAACTATCTGAAAAGGTACTTTTGAGAGGTGTTTGTGCCCATCTTTATGTGTGTGCATACCTATATGTGTGTTGCAGTGAGAGTAGACACTCTGTGTATATTTAAATAACCAGTTAAACATTTGTATGTTAGAGATTGCTTGCTTTTGTGTAATACTTAACTCCAGTTTGGAAAGATCTTCAACTGAAAGGTCTTGGTATGGATTTTCATTCTTTATAGTTCCTTTAACATCCAGTATACTTATAGCACTTTCTGCCTTAAGGAAAAGGAGGTTGGGGATCCCTGGGTGGCTCAGGGGTTTAGCGCCTGTCTTTGGCCCAGGGCGTGGTCCTGGAGTCCCGGGATCGAGTCCCGGGATGGAGTCCCGCATTGGGCTCCTGGCATGGAGCCTGCTTCCCCCTCTGCCTGTGTTTCTGCCTCTCTCTCTATCATGAATAAATAAATAAAATCTTTAAAAAAAAATGAAAAGGAAGTTAAGTGTGAAGGTAGTGACTATGTGGAATAAATTCAGTATTGTCTTCACCAGCTCTGATTCTGTAAATATTTGTTGATTATGTACAATGTACTAGACACTGTAGGAAATAAAAGAGAATAATAAAAGTAGTCTTTCCTCCTAAGGAACTTCCAGTTTAGTTGTGGAAAGCAAACCAACTCACACCCCTATAAATTTAATGACAGTATAAAAGGCATCAAAAAATAGTTAACCGCTAAACATACAAAAACAAAACCCAGAATATCCCAAATCATACTTTGGATAATGCTGATATGCTTCCAGATGTTAATTGCTCTTCATTAAAATAAATGTTCAATGGTAACATAAGTTTTAGAAATGCTAGGTTAAACTATCTTTGGGTCTTTAGGACTTTTCATATATTGCTAATTTATTTATTTATTTATTTATTTATTTATTTATTTATTTATTTTTAATTTTTATTTATTTATGATAGTCACAGAGAGAGAGAGAGAAAGGCAGAGACACAGGCAGAGGGAGAAGCAGGCTCCATGCACCGGGAGCCCGACGTGGGACTCGATCCCGGGTCTCCAGGATCGCGCCCCGGGCCAAAGGCAGGCGCTAAACCGCTGCGCCACCCAGGGATCCCTATTTATTTTACTGTAGATTGCTAATGTACATTTAGAATGGCTTTAAAAGAGTGAAATATATAATTTTAGAATGACTTTTAAAGAGAGTGAAATATATAATTTGTAGCATTCACAAAATTACTAGATGGTATGTTAATACCTTTAAGCATGTTATTATTCCTTGGACTACTTTTTGGAAATGTTGGTTTAGATGAAAAATGTTAGAAGTTCAGACTAGTAAGATCATCTGAGAAGGTTTTATGCTTCATGATTGAATTTGGCCTTCAATTACATGTACCGTTTGTGTAGATAGAAGCAGTGTGAACAGGCTGAATGAGAGAAGCAAAGATGTAAAAGTGGAAAGTATTGGGGGATAGTGAAAAAAAGTTATGTGAGCTGATACTGAAAAAAGATTCTTCCTTTCCCATTTTAGCAAACTGAGGATTACCGCCTTTTGACAGTGGGGAAACTAAATGTTTAGAGTAAGCTTTGGGAGCTGGACCAACAGCCATTTATTGAGTACATAGTACTCAATAGATGTTGAATATGTAAGGAACTCCCAAGATATAATACTTTTGTTTGGGGTTTTATTGACCTGGGAGACAGGGCACATCAATATAGCATAGTAAAAAAAAATATTGGTTACGTTTGAATTGAATGGCTCAACTAATAAATGTTTCAGTGGTTCAGGGGATGGAGTGATCTCTTTTGCAGGATTTACTCTGGACTAGTAGTATTCATATAATTCAAAGAGGATATGTGTGTTTGATGATAGCCTTCTTTTGGTTTTTTTTTTTGTTTTTTGTTTTTTGTTTTTTTTTGGATAGCCTTCTTTTGAACACTGGCAAGAAGGTTACTACTTGAGAAATGAAGGAAGGAGGGATTGGGGATTTTATTTTATTTTATTTTTTTAAAGATTTTATTTATTTATTCATGAGAGACACAGAGAGATGCAGAGACATAGGCAGAGGGAGAAACAGGCTCCCTATGGTGAGCCAGTTGTGGGAACTCGATCCCAGGGCTCTGGGATCACAACCTGCACCAAAGGCAGACGCTCAACCACTGAGCCACCCAGACATCCCAGGATTGGGGATTTTAAATGTGTAAATGCGTAAATGAGAAAGTTTGTAGTAACCATGTGGATAAGGCATAGGAAAAAAGTGGTCGATTGAGAAGGTAGCAGTAAATAAGAAGAGTACTAATCTACAGGTGACCCTTGAATAACGTGGGACTGAGGGATGCTGACCCTCCACGCAGTCAAAAATCCACGTGTGACTTTTACTCCTTAAAGAGTTAACTACTAATAGCCCACTATTGACCAGATGCTTTACAGATAATATAAAGTTAACACATTATTTTGTATGTTATATGCATTATATGCTGTATTTTTTACAATAAAGTAAGCTAGAGAGAAGAAAAGATTATTAAGAAAATCCTAAGGAAGAGAAAATACACTTACAGTGCATTTATTGTACAGAAGATATATTTGTTGAAAAAAGTCCATGTGTAAATGGATCTTAAGCCGGTGGTGTTTATGTTCAGGCACTCCCATTTACATAGATATCAAGTAATGATATAATCCTTACTTTATCAATGAGGAAATAGGCTTCAAGTAGTGAATTAAGATGTCCAAGTTCAGATTGTACTTGAACCCAGATGTATCTGATTCCCAAGCACATTCTGAACAAGGTTAAGTCTTGGCTTGGTGGGTGAGTAGGGCAGAGTGAAGGGGCTGACAAAACCTGAGGTGTTTTGTAAAAACAATTTGATGAAGTGACTGCATAGTTATAATCAGGTTGATTTGGGGCTTAAAGAAATTGGTGTAATGGATAGAGTCAGGTTTTTACTTTTATTTTACCCCCCTCCTTACCCTTCTTGTTTTAACTTTTATTTTACTTTCGTAAACACTGTTTGGATCACACTACTTTTTTTTTTCTCCCGTTGAGACATTTTAATTTACACATATGTATTACATCCCTAGAAAAAGAATCCCAGGATTTTCCCTCCTGTGTATTTTCATCTTGCTTCTTCACAGTCCATGATGCTAACTGAGGTTGTCAGCACAGTGAAACCAATCTGGCAGGATGGGATCAGATTATTCTGCCGTTCTTCCAGATTTTTGAGTTGTACGTCAAGTCTGGGGCTGATCATTCCACGCTTGTTTAACCTGCCCATGAGGTTCACAACAGTTTTTCCAGCTCTTTGATCATCAGTGATTTCAAATTTGCCAACATAACCATGCTTCATCATCGCAGTTAGAAGTTGACTTTGGAGCATGGCCTGGTAAGACTCTGGTGTTTGTGCCTCTTTTTGGCATTGTTAATGCTTTCAAGAACATCTGCCCTGACATTCAGGTGCACCATTGTAGCAGCATGGAAAGATGGTAGAAGGAGACCATAGTACTTTTTTTCTTAACAGTAACAGTAAAACCCTTTTTTATGGAACTAACAGTTCTATTGAAGTGAACTGCCAGTACGTGTTTTTAGTTCAGTCAGCTAACTTTCTCTTTTTTGTTCATCCTTTTTCACCTAAATTTCGTTCATTTCTGGGGCACATGGGTGGCTCAGTGGTTGAGAATCTGCCTTTGGCTCAGGTTGTGTTCCTGGAGTCCTGGGATCCAGTCCCACATCAGGCTCCCCATGGGGAGCCTACTTCTCCGTCTGTGTCTCTGCTACTCTCCGTGTCTCTTATGAATAGATAAATAAAATCTTAAAAAAAATTAAATTTTGTTCATTTCCTAGTTTAAAGTAGCATTGCTATTTTTTTATTCAGTTTTTTGAAACCACTTCCATTCTCTCCATGAAACATTGTAGATAATTTTGTTTGACAGAATTTATTCCAGAGATCCCATCAAAAGATGGGATACTTAGGATTATATCATGTAGAATTTGTGTTAATATTTCAGATGATTATTTAGCTGGGTTTTTGACAGTCTCTGTTTTCATTAGATTATAAATTAATGTAGTTACATGATGTGGGCAACATTTTACATATTTATAATTATTTTTATTGTTTAAATCAGGTTCACTTTATGTAGTGAGGCCGCAAATAGGGAGTAAATGCATACTGTTGATTGTCCTCAATTCGAAATAAAGTAGCATAGAAATAGTTGATTCTCTTTTTTGGCTGATTTTTTTAATTGAAGTTCATGTATTTTGAGTTTCTGGAATTTTTTTGAAAATTTTTCTGATGCTTATGAAAGTTCCTTTTACCACCTGAGGCTGTGGAAACACAGACCAATTCAAAAATTTTGGGAAAGAAAAAAGATGAGAAATCATACCTAATTATTACTTTTGCTTTGAATTATGAATTGGGAAAATTAAACCTGAATCTGATGTGTTAAAAAATTCAGTCTTGAGCTTTGTATCATGCTTTTTATGTGCCTGTCTCATATTTTGCTTAATTTAGATGGATAATGGTTAAGGAACAATCTGAAATTCAATCCAAAAAGAAGATAGAAGGTAATTGGTAAAAGGTAAGTGACTAGAATGCTAAATAAGAGGTAATTGGGGTCTGTTTTTACATAGTAATTGTTTTTAACCAATTCATTTCAGAAAAAGAGTATTATGATGTAGGTTGTTATTTCCAGACTATAGGTCATAAAAAGTTTAGACTTTTGTCTAAACCGTCTTTAGACTTTGTTATTAGATTTAAAAGTACATGTTTTTGCTTTTCTGTAATTAACTTCCATTGTCATTATTGTTATTATTCTTATTATTATTATTTTTGCTTTGTGGAGTCTGTATCTGCATATCTGCACTATGGAATGTAGCTTAAGGTTCTGTGGCTTTACCTGGGGTGTGTAGGACATAGTAATTCATTCACCTACATATTTATTTTTGAGATTTATCATTTTGGCATGTTTGTCACTTTTTTCAGTGCAATTGTTGCTACTTTTTATGCTTGATATATGTTGAATAATAACCCTTTTAATTTGATAGTAGCAAACCCTTTCACTGAGTTGAGAATGTGCAAAATGAATGCTCTTGTTGAAAAAGAATGATTTGAAATTGAGGAGAAAAAAACAGATTATCAGGGGAAAGTGGGTGGGGCTGTGGAAGAACATTAAAGACACTTGTAAAAGAGCTAGATTTTTCTTTGAAATGTTGGAAATGCTTGCCATGGAGGGAAGTGTCCCAAATAAAGGTATATCATTTTTGTTCATAGGTTTTTGCTTTGTGAAAGAAAGGGAGTTCGACAATACCTTGTGGGTGAGTACTTAAGAGAGTTTTGTTTAGAAAATGAACGAATGAGCCTCTTTTTTCTCCACTTCATCTTCCAAAAATTGGAAGAAGTTTTTAGGGCTAGAAAGGGGCAGATTATTTTGTCTTTTCAAAAATTAATCAATCCCTTAATACTGATCTATATCTATATATCTATATTGTCTATATCTGTATCTGTATATTTCTCTCTATACAAATGTTAGGTGAAGAGAGAGGGCCTCAGTGCTAGCATATTATGCTAAATGCCAAATCAAATGAAGAAGGGATAGGAAGAGAAGAGTAGAAGATCCCACTGCAGCAAGGGTAATCATCATTACATACAGAGACAGAGGGATATGGAAAGGTGTTGAACGTTAGTTGGTTACCAAGGGAATAGCAGAGTTTGTCTATTGTGGTCTTTAAAAATGCCTCGTGTAGAGACATTTAACAGCTCTGTTTTTGCTGCTGTATATAAGTCTACACTTGTCCATCTGTCTGACTTTTAAAGCGTTTTGTAGTCTAGTGTTCTACTTTATCCATTGAGCCTCATTTTCTTCTGTTCTTCAGCAAGTCCCATCTGCTCCACGGAGCTCAGTTTTTCATTGTGTCCTACACATGCCACGTTCATTCCTATTTCTCTGACTTGGCCAATGCAATTGCTTCTGACTGGAGCAATTTTCCTTCTTCCCTCCATTCTTAAAATCCTGTCTTCTTCTGGTATCCCTTCATTCACACCACACTTCTTTCCTTCTTTGAACTCCTCTTGCAGTTGTACTCATCCTTAGTTCAGTGTTCGGTTCTCCAATGACTCCTATGTCTTACATTTGGTTTAGGTTATATTCTTCAGAGCAGGAGCATTTCCTATTTCTATTATGTCGTATGTAGTGCATGGCTTGGGGTTGCATGTAGGGTTAGTGTTGGCTGATCTGGCTTGTTTGAATGTGCTTCCACTTAAATGCTGGGTGATAGAAGAGATGGTGATCTTTTTCCTCACAAAATTGATTTTTTTTCTGTTTGTTTTGCGTGGTCTTATCTTGATACTGTTTTTGTTCTTTTTTTGACTTAATTTTTTCCCCTTGGATGTCTTTTCTTAACCTTTTCTATTGGTCCAAATTAGTAATTATCATCATTGATTGCTCTTCTTTTTAGTCTGTGGATTTATCTGCCCAAGATAACTTTGATGTGAGAAGATTTAATGTGAAATCAGCATTGAAATTTGTTGCCTGTTCCAGTCAAAGTTTGTAGGCTTCAAAAAATACCAAAAAATCCTGAAGTTGGTACCTTTTTTACCAAGGTAAATTTTTACCAAGATAATTTCAGGTAAGAGAACAGTTTCTAAAATAAGAGTATATGAACTATGCAGCTTTAATTGCATAACTAATGTAAATAGGCAAAAAGTTATTTTTCTGCCTATTTAAGGAATCTGGTATAGCTGCGGATAAATTTATTTTATATGTTAATTTTTGTATTATTATTATTATTATTTTAAATTTTTGTATTGTTTTGAATCTAACATTCTTTAAGTCCAAAGGCTTGGGTTTTTTGTTTTTGTTTTAATTTCATTCTTTCTTAAACTTCTTTGATCTGCACTTGTACCTCAGCCTCTCTGGGTGTAAAGGACATCAGTATACCATGTCAGCAAGCCATCTTCTTGGTTCATTTTGCTGCTGTGAACATCTGTAGTCTGTAATGGATTAATATTTACCCAGCTTTGTTTCCTGATGAGATTACAGTTCAGTGGAGTTGTCAAAAAATATAAATTTCTTTTTTTCAGCATTGAATTGTGATTGAATTTGACTTTTCTACTGGTAAATCAGAATAAGTTGTAAAATCTTAAGATATGTTAGTTTATTTAAAATTAAATTAACGTAGCTTATAAATTGAAGAAATACTTTGTCTCCCAATTGAAATATCTTTTTATGGTTGAAATTAGTGCATAATACTCTAGCATATTCATCACCTTCATTTAAATGTGACTATTGCATTTATTTCTCTTCAAAGAATATTATATTGCTATAACTTGACAGTAACCCTTACTGTGAAGAAAGTTAGTATCTTGATTTATATTTTATAGAAACTAGCATAAAACAAAATGGTTTCTTACACTCTTACATCATAGTTACTGAAATTAAGTTGTGTTAGTGTTTCTACTTTGTGATTTGAGCTTATTCTACTAAATCTTAGTGTGGAATTAGGTTGAGATTGATATGTGTTTTGGGTCCTGGCCATTAGATCATCCTAGTTTTAGCCTACTATTCAAAGAATGAGTATAACTCAAATATAGCTAAAATTTCAACAAATATTTATTAATGTATGCAATTTGTTAGCTAGGTGCTGATAACACAGCAGTATGTAAAAACCACAGACAAAAATCCCCACCTACATGACACATTTTGGTAGGTTTAGTGAACAGATAATAAAATAAGTAAAATCTGTAGTGTATGAGACACTAAATGTTAGGGAGGGAGTTAAGTGAATATTGTGTAGTTGGGTGTGGAGGGAGGGGGAAGAAGAGTTGAAATTTTATGTAATGTAGCCAGCCAAAGTTTCACTGAGCAAGTAACATTTGAGTAAAAATCTGAAGAGGTGAGGGACAGTGCTATAGGGACTTTAGATTGGAAAGAATGTTCCAGATAAAAGGAATTACATGAGTGTTTTCAGATAGTTAATTAAGTTTGTTGAAACTTTTATAATTAGGTAGGTATTGTAGGTTCACTCAGGCTTTTTATTTCCACAGAATGTCCAGCAAGGAAGTAAAGACTGCTCTAAAAAGTGCTAGAGATGCTATCAGAAACAAAGAATACAAAGAAGCTTTGAAACATTGTAAGGTAACTGACATATATTTTTTTTATTCCATGGTAGAAGTATGTTACCTATTTATAAGCATTATGGATTTGTAATATGTGTATTATTTATTTCCTAAACATAGCAAAACTGGTTAGATTGTTTAGTAGACCATTAGAGTGGTGTGCGAAGATAAATTACTTTGACCATGCTCAAAGTCACATTCTTAAAACCAGAGTATCTCATAGGTATGTTTTGATGGGTTAATATGGAACATTGCTGTATCATAAAGTTTTCATTCTTTAATGGCATGTTGATACTGTAATTCTATTTTTTTTTTTTTTTTTTGAGAAAAGCCAGCATAAAGCACTTTTATTGCAATAATAAAACTTGAAACTCATACGTAGTGCGGGCAGGTGGGGGTGGGGGGTAGGCAGCAATAATTTCTCTCACCAAATCACTACACAGGACAGCAAAGGGGTGAGAGGGGGAGGAGGAAAAGCCAGGAAACTCTGAGATCAGCTGGGGGAGCCGAACATCAAAAACCAGGAGATGCTGAAGCTGTGATGACCAGCATCATTTTCTCAAGACAACACTCAAGGGTTTGTCATGATGGCTGGGCTTTCATCGGGTGTTATGTGTCTACAAACAGCACCTTCAATTTAAACTTTCAATTAAAGTTCTTAAAATTTGGAAAGTGGAGCTCAAATAGCTATGAGATTACAAAAGTCCTGAATATCCGTTAGAAAAGCCACAGGATGGAAAAAAAACAAAACAAAACAAAACAAAGAGCCAGGCCATGAAGAAGGCTTCAGAAGTCCCTGCTGGCCTAGGAACAGATACATGTAGTGTCCAATATCGCAGTGAGAACAATCTGCTTCCAAAAGGCAGAGGGTTTATGGGGGGGAGGGGAGCAGGGAAGGGGTAGTGGAGGCAGAGGCTCTCCCCCTCCCCACTTCAGTTTCAGGTAGGGCTTTATTTTTTTAAAGATTTTTATTTATTTATTCATGAGAGACACACAGAGAGAGGTAGAGACACAGGCTGAGGGAGAAGCAGGCTCCGTGTGGGGAACCTAATGTGGGATTTGATCCCAGGACCCCAAGATCATGACCTGAGCTGAAAGTAGATGCTTAACCGCTGAGCCACCCAGGTGTCCCTCAGGTAGGGCTTTAATTCAACCCAAGGACATCTCTCAACTGGGAGAGTTACTTCGGCCCTCAACAGTGCCTCAAATCTGCTATGGCTTTGCAGCGCAGCAGCAAGAATGTTTAATATATAATAGATAAACATTTCATCCGAAAAAAAAATAAAATAAAGATTCTTGTAACCACCCCCCAACATCAATTCCTATTCTAAAGTTAACCCATGACTTGTGCTGTTAATACTTGACTAATACTTAAGTGGAAACCTAGATCCAAAAGACTGAAACTGAACCTTCACCCTAAAATGAAAACGAAATCAAATGAGTAACTTGAGGTTTATGGCATATAGTTTAGGTCAACACACACATGAGGAGAAAGGGAAAGAGCAAAGCTGGGTGACAGAACACATTCAGTCGGGGTCAATGTTTATACAAAGAGTGTAGTGGAATATCAAGAAAAGCTCCATACGGACTCGCGTGTGCGCGTCTGGAGGCGCCACATCCCTCCATGGCACATCCAAGAATGGGGAGCTCAGGGAGGAAGCCATTCCTGTCATTCCAGTTTCAGAAGCTCCACGTCAAAGACGAGAGTGGCATTTGGTGGGATGATGCCTGGGTGCCCAGTAGCACCATAGGCGTAGTCTGGGGAGATAGTTTGGCTCTCTCTGACCCACACTCATCTGGGCAACCCCTTCTTCCCAGCCTCAGATCACCTCCTGCTTGCCTAGCATAAACTTAAAGGGCTTGTTTCTGTCCCGGGAGGAATCAAATTTCTTTCCATCTTCAAGCATCCCCGTGTAGTGCACCACACAGGTCTGACCGCGCTTTGGGAAGGGGCGTCTGTCTCTGGGGGAGATGATCTCCACCTGCACTCCCATGGCGGCGGCGGGCAGCGGCGGGCGGTGGCGGGCGGCGTGGACCGACGGCGGACCTGGCGGCTCAGCCCGGGCTCTGCCTCGGCCCTCGGCGCCTCGCCTCGCCTGCCTGTAATTCTATTTTTTGTGAATGGGAGACTTAGGATTCTAAAGCTCCTCTGTATGGTGCTGGGGGGAATGTACCTGTCCAGAGAAAGAGATTGAATGTGCAGAAGAGAGAGGGAAATGGTAGGAGTGAAGTCCTGGAGAAGATGAGAGAGGATGGGATCCTGAGCTTGAGAGGGAGATCTTTGATACTTTTTCCATCTTAGCAGAGGGGATGATAGATGTAAATCTATGTACTGTCAGATTTGTAGATTTGAGGGTAGGAAGAGATGAATGTCCCTCTCTGATATCTTCTATTTTCTTAGTGAAGTATAAGCTGAGAGTGGAAGAAGGCTTGTATAAGAGGTTTGAGATGAAAGAAGGTATGGGGTAGTTGTTATTTATTGGGAAAACAAACTTACTAGTAAGGATTGAAAGGATTGTCAAGCCCTAATGAATGTCCATTTGAAGTTCCATGTTATTGAAGTGTAATCACTGAACTGAGTTACATTGTTTCCCCCTCCATGTTCAGCTTCTCAAGCTTAGAAATGAGTGTGCTGGGGTTCAAGTATGGATGTTGAGAAAGATGATGGGGAAGATAGTCCAAGGAATTGAGGATGTTTGCAAGGGAGAGATGACAACTGTTGGGTCAGTGGACACTAAGTTGGGAAAAGAGGGATGAGAATTGAGAAGTGAGGTGATAATGGAATAAGAAGGGTCAACTAATTGGACATATTAGAGGTTAAAGAATTGTCAGCTTTGGTGGTTACCTCATTGTTAATTTTTGTGCTATAGGTTGATGACAGATTGCTAGAAGAATCATGTGGATGCATAGAAAGAAATATAATAATCTGACTGTCTCAACTGATGGAAATATTCTTATTTTCCCTAGAATATGTAAAATCTTAAGAGCTAATTTCATTTTAGCTCCTAGTTTTGTTTTCTGTCACTAGCACATCTTTGTTTTCTGTTTCAAACTCTTACCTTAGCAAATAGCTGAAAGCTATTTCTGAAAGCCGTAGCTCTACATATAATTTTTATTCTCGTTGACAGGTGGTATTTAAAAATTCTTTGCCACTGTTTATTTCAAGCATATTTGGTATAGTCACATTGGGGTCAGTGTACTTTCCTACCTTATTATTTCGCTGAAAAATCTCTCAAATAGTGGGAAATGTTATCATAGTGAAGGAAAATGTGAGAGTTGGTTAGGGTGAAACGATATGGAAATCAGTTTTATGACTTGACCAGTGGCAGTGTGGAGTGGAGGCAGGCAGGATGAATGGGTAGTATGAATAGTCTTAAAAAAAAAAAAAAGTCTTAGTCTTCTTTTTATACATCATATTTTCAAGGAGCACGGGGAGGCATTTGATGGAGGCATCAAGATTACCTGGGCAGCTTTTAAAAATATGTTGCATATTTTAGACTCCTTACAATTACTGAGCCGGTCCCAACTCCTTCTCTCCTTGAAAAAAACTGAAGACCAGAGAGGTTAAGTGGCGTTCTTAAGATTGCCCAAGTAGTGGCAGACCCAGTTTTCCTGACATTCAAGTAGGCAATCTTTTAGTTATTGTTCATCCATTAGCTTCTAAAATTTAATGATCTGCTCTTTTAATTTTTCTTAATCAGACCGTGTTAAAACAAGAGAAAAATAACTATAATGCCTGGGTTTTTATTGGTGTTGCTGCAGCCGAGTTAGAACAACCTGATCAGGCCCAGGGTGCCTATAAGAAAGCTGCTGAACTAGAGCCAGACCAATTACTGGCTTGGCAGGTATGTAGAATTTTTTTTGCTATGTTATGGTAAAGAATTTTTCATCCCATTTTTAAAAATATAGGTAACAGCTTTAAAAAAACATTTAAACCGTTATTTATCCCACAGAAGAAAAAAATTTTAAATCTATTGGTCTTCTAAACCTGAACATTAATTTAAAACAAAAAGGATGCCAAAGATGCTATTTAACATTATTTTGACATCCAACCCAATGGATTATTTCCAAAGGTGAGGATTGGAATTGAAATATGATTATATAAATCTCTAATTTAATTATGTGTACATATGAAAGATATATCAAGAATATTATTTATGCTTGTTTCAGGAAAAGAAATGTATATTAATATGTTTTCTAAAAGTTAAATATAAAAAATTTGCAATTCTGTATATTTGAGTACAAGTAAAATTCTTTTTTCTTATTTAATGGTCTTCATGTTTTTTGTTGGTTCTCCAGTGTTTTCATATTTAATAAGATTGTTTAATATCTCAGTCATACTTTAGAAACTGATTAACAGGTATTAGGCTGGGGAGAACATGAACCTGTTTATCTCACATTTAAGTGAACAGGGACATGAGTGGGGGTATCTGGTCACACACTTAGATGCCTGCTTTTTTTATGTATTGATTGATTGAAGATACCTGATCTTTGTTTGAAGCAATGATGACAGTTTCCACAAATTACTTGTTTTTTTTTTTCCTTGACTATATAAAAGTAGTGTCATATAGTAATGTCTTAAGAGTTAAGATTATGTGATCATTACAAAATATTTTTTGTTGTGAAACACTTCAAATATATTTTCAAAGCTTTTTAAAAAGATTTATTTATCTGAGACAGAGAGTACAGGTATGCATGCACAAGCAGAGGAGGGACTTGGGGAAAAGAGAGAATCCTCAAGCTGACTCCCTGCTGAGCACGGAGCCTGACACAGTGCCCAATCCCAATGCCCTGAGCTAAAATCAAAAGTCGGACACTTAAGTGACTGAGCCACCTAGATGCCCCATTTCAAATATATTTTCAGAAATAAAGAGAATAGTATAATGAGCTCCTCTGGCTGTTACCTAGCTTCCATAAAAATCCACACGTGGCCAGCGTTTTTTCATCTATACTGTCATCTACTTTCTCCCACCCCTAATTACTTGGAGGTGAATCCCATATTATTTTATTTGTAAATTATAATTTTCTTTATCATAAATAATCTTTATAGATCGTCACTGTATTTAGCAAAATGAATGTGAGAGCATTAGACGTTTTGAAAGAATAATCTCTACTGTTTCCTATTTTAGGGGTTAGCAAGCTTGTATGAGAAATGTAATCACATAAATGCTAAGGATGACTTACCTGGTGTTTACCAGAAGCTCTTGGATCTTTATGAAAGGTAATCATTTTGGGGGGAAGGGCAAGTGTCTTTAAGCTTTAATTAGAATAAACTGATTAAAACTTGCATAGAAGTACTCCAGACATTTACTGGGAATTGAGAAGCATTTTTATACTGTTGTTATAGAATCTTTGATTGTGATTGAAACAGAATCAAAACACTATTAGATGATTGACTAATTTGGGAACTTTGATATAATTTTCAGTTAAGATAATGGAAGATATTATTTCTTAAAGCTTTTCTTTTTTAATGAGAGGCTCGTTTTATAAAATTTTCCTGTGGTATGAAAGAGGATATGTTCTAATTTAAAGTAGTACCTGACAGTAGTATTATTGGGATATTTTAATTTTAGTATCTTAAGCCCTTGGTTGTTTTCATTAATCAGATTCAAAATCCTTTTTTTTTTTTTTTTTTTTTTTTTTTTGTTAATTTTTTATTCTAAGTGTTGACAAACAGAAGTGGTGCGATGTCTGTAAGAAACTTGTGGACCTATATTACCAAGAAAAGAAACACGTAGAGGTTGGTTAATGATTTGGTGGGTTAGTAGACTTCTTTTAATAAAACCATTATTAGAAAAAAACTTTCAGCTTTAGGAAAAATTTAAAAAACTAATATGTAGTATGATATTAAAAGAATCTAGAGAGATATTATAAATTATACTGTTTTGAAACTAAATTAAAATTCGAGTTTTAGTTATTCTAATTTCCAAACCTTTTGAAACTGGGCAGGGATAAATAAAGAAGTAAAAGCATCATCTGTAGAACTTAGTGGCACATTTGTGCTGCATCTGTAGCTGATGCTGTAAGTTATGAGGATTGGGGCATATAGTCATTATTCCTGTTTCCACTCTGATATCTTTGTTGTACTTCTAATATTAGAGGTGTGTGGATTTGCCCAGTCACTTCATTTCCTGTGGAGTTCATAACAGAAGTTTTATGCTGTTGCTATTTTTTATGTATTAACAGATGGAAAATATTTTATTTGTAGATTCTATTTTTTTTAATTGGCATTTTTGATATTTAAGATAAAAAAAATCATTAAGATCTTCTTCTTGATAGGTGGCCCGAACATGGCACAAATTGATAAAGACACGGCAGGAGGAAGGTGCAGACAACCAAGAGCTTCAGCAGCTATGGAGGAAATTGACTCAGTTGCTGGCTGAGAGTACTGAGGATCAGAATAATGAGACCCAGCAATTGGTATTGACTTGTTTATTCCCTACAGTTTATATCATGGAATTTGATCATTTAATTGAATTTAGCAAATGGAAACATAATGGTGTAATATAGAAAAGTACTGTTATGTCAAAAATGATATTTTATAAGTGTTCAATTTTAAATTCATAGGGGTTCTTGCTGATTCAGTCAGAATTATTGGCCTATAGTCTGATACTAAATCTGGACAGAGTGGAATTGGTATTCAGAGTATCACAACTTACTTCCTTCTGTTCATAAGAATCCACTGTAAATCAATTATTTAATCACTGTGAAAAAGAAACTGAAATTGTTTTTTACAAAACTGCTGTAATTTCTAAAAAGTTATACTTACTTTCCTTATGAAGTAAGAGTACTAAATTACTTTGAGGTTTAGCAACTCAAAGTATTTTGTTTAAAGTATTTACTTAGGGTACTTATATCTAGAAATATTCCATTTTAGTGTATAGATTCTTAAGTAATTAAAAATAATTTTTAAAAAGCCTAAAATAATCAATTGATTTTGAACTGTAACTGAAAAATATCTCCATTCTACTTTTATATTTGTAAGTTTAAAAGTAAACTTAATTTCTTATTATATAGTAAATGGCCTTTCAGTGTATACTTTTAAAATTGAATGGACTTTTTAAATGTAAGCAATTATAGACTGTATATAGGATGGGAAGTTCATTTCTTCATATGTTCATTCATTCACTCAATTCCTTTTTTCAGAAAATATTTATTTTATAGAATCTCCTATATATGTCAAGCAGTGTCCTAAATGCTGGAGATAAAAGTAGAAGAATATGATTTGCATTTGTTTGTGTGTTGGTTTATCTGTGTATAGATTTAGTTGTGAGAAAAAAATTGAGCAGTGGCAAAATTAGGTGATTTGCAAACTTCTCTTAAGTCATATCTTCATATTATGAGTTCATTATTTTCCTTGAAAAAGTATGGGTTACTAGAATATCAAACATATACCAAATACCAAAATAAGTCAAATCTCAAAAAAATTATGTGTACTATCTCCTTCATGAAAGAGAACTAATTATGCTTGTCATTTTAAGAATTTATTTTTAACTGTTAAAAATAGGATAAGAGGATATTGGGGGTGGGATTATTTTCATCTTGAATTCTAATGATAATTTTGCTTTCTTTGTGTTCAGAAAAAAATATCACCTGTTTTCTAGATGGGTTAATTTCATTACTATTTTTTGAAACCTCTTATGATAAACCGCATTTTAGACTTCCTTTTTTGCAAAATCTGGCTTTATCAGAGGAGTTAAATTTTCCTTATTTATGTAGACTTTCTACCATATTTCACATAGAAATTTGGAGATAGTGAACTGTATTATGAGTTTTCATTTTAAAGTCATGGAGCCCCTGGATGACCCAGGAATTTAAATGTAGGGCTAAGGTCTTGACATCAGGATCATGAGTTCAAGTCCCATTGGGCGTTCCAGCCAACTTTAAAAAATAAAAATAAAAAAAATAATGTCATGGAAATTTGTTTAAAAAAAAGGTAGAATTTAAGCAACTAAATAAATGGTATCCTTTAAAGTGCTTGGACTGGGTTCTAGTATTGCTGTTCTTGTTCAAAACATAATTAGGAAGCTTCTTTTGGAATTTTCTTCAATGTCATTTAGTAATACTGGATAAGAAGTGATTTTATTATACTTTAGTCATATTTCTGGTTTTCTTTTTTAAAAGTATAACTTAACAAATTTATTTTTTTAAGATTGAAGATTTGCTACCATTGAAAATGTTCCAAAGAACATGCTGGTGATTTCAATAGAGGTGTTTTAAAAATGATCTGAGGAGTAGTAGTCACACTGATATATAAATAAGACTATATCTCTCCAGTTGACTTACAAAAATATTTTCTTAACTTCATGATGCTAATTTATAGTTATTTCTCATTAGTTCAGTTCAGTCTCCTAGCCAGTTGGAGTTAGATTATTCCAAAACTTGCATAGACATTTTCTTCCTCATTGAAATTGTCAGGGCCAGATAATATATAGTATAGTAAAATATGAAACAATAAAATAAATACATTTGTAGTTACTTAGTTGAGGTGGTATATTCTAAGTCTTATACGTTCAACTATTTATTACATTTGTCATTTTCAGTATGCTACAGATGAGATCTTTTTTTTTTGTTTCAGCTTTTAACGGCTTTTGAGAATGCACTGGACTTATCAGATAAGATTCCTAGTGAAGATCACCAAGTACTTTATAGACATTTTATTCACTGTTTATCCAAAGTACGTTGATTTAAAAAATCTCTAATGTGACTTTTATATTCTAATTAGGAAAGTGTTCATAAGTATATTTTACTTAGTTTATTTTACTTTTATATTTTCAAGTTTCCTCATGAGACTGCTAGGTTGAAGAAGGCCTGTGAAGGAATGATAAACATCTATCCCACCATACAATATCCATTAGAAGTGCTTTGTTTGCATTTAATTGAATCAGGTAATTTCTTCCATATTATATTGTGTGTTTTAGAAATGTATGAACATATGGGAGTGATGTTGCTATCAATCAAAAATTATTTCAGAGCTTACCTTGTGTAAGGTATTGTTTGAATATTTCTGGATGTAAAAGGAAGTGTAGTGTATTATCTTTGTGCATGTGAAGAGACCAACACATGTAGGAAAGTATAGTGATACAGAGGAGTTAGGAATTATTGAATTCAATGAAGTCTTTTGGAAGGTGGGAATTGAAGAGAGTCTTAAATTTTCCATAGAAATTAGATAAATGGGAGGAAGTGAAAGGTACTCTAGATGGCATGAACAGATATCGGGGCTGGGTTGCAATTTTTAGGAACAGTAAAATAGTTTTATTTGTTCTAGTGGAAAGAATAAGATAGATTTTAATTGAGTAGGTTGGACTATATTGCATAGGGCTATGAATGTTGTATGTTCTCAGCGTTGATGTCATGGTCAGCGTGTCACAAGTGCATGGTTACAGATGCTATAATACTGTAAAGTAATGAAGTTTGTGATGATCTCCTTTTTTAATGAAATAGAGGAGATTCAAGTTAAAGAGTATTTCTTAGCTTATGCCTCGTGCTCTTCTTTGTGTCCTTTCTTGTGGTGGAGGAGAGAGAACTAATGACACCCAGCTTGCTGGGAGTTGCTAGAACTTGTGCCTGCGGATGTCTTGTGCCCAGGGCTGGTGTTGAGTCAGTTTACAGCAGGTTGACCCAATTGGTTTTCACACCAGCCTCTGTCCTTTTTTTGTCAGTATCTGTGCTGAATAGATTTTTGCATAATTTGACCGTCACTCCTATCCATGCGTGTATTCAGCTGATGAACACAGTTTACAGAAATGAGTCACTGAAATAGAAATAACAGTGCCAGCACCAATGTGTTAGGGATTATAAAGTTTGCAGAGCTTTACCATTTTAGTTGTTTTCATTTTGTTGCTAATTGAGTATGCACATGGGAATGCTTTGTATGTGAAGTACCATCACAGGTTTCATAATAGAAAAATTATTGAAAACTTATGCTAGAGGTAACTGAGGGAAAATGCCTATTGGGAAAGTATTGCCATCTGTATTGGCCTTCCTCACTTTAACTTTCTCTTCCTTCTACTACTTTCCTACCCTCTGGTGTCTGAATTAAAATTCAGAACTGTTACCTTAAATATTGAATTTTTTGTTCTCTCTCCTTCCCCCCAAGTAAGAAGTAACTAGATCCCCTGTACTTTAACTGAGTCAGAGATTGACTTGCAAGAGCACTTTTTACTAATGTGAGAGAAGAAATACTAAATGTTGTAGTGAATCAGTTTGTGAAGTATAAAGTCAAATTAATATGGTATGCAAGATAGATTATATAGAAAATAGACTAAGATCGAGTAGACTAAATGATCTTGGGAATGAATGAACTGGGACTTTGATAGTGGCAATAGAAAGTGAAAGTAAGAGAAGAATTGGAAAAAAAAAAAAACCCAAGAGATTTGTTCAGAGATAAAGGGAAAGAGAAAATAATTTTAATTTTACCTTTCTTGAAAAGTTGGCCTATTGTGGAATGATCGTCCCTAAGAAAGTTGAGTTGTGGAGAGGAGAGGTTAGAGGACATTCAAAGGGAAATGCCCATCTGGCTTGCACATGAGAGATCAGTACTAAAGGTAGACATAAGGTTTGGAAATCCCTTGCATGTAGGTCAGTGAAATGGAGTGGATGACTTTAGAGGGTGACTAAAGAACAAAAAGCTGAAAACTGTGTCTAGGGTGTGCTGGCTAGCTTGAAGGGAAAGGGAGGGAAGGAGAAAATTAGAAAACAAAGAAGCAGAAAGATCTGATGGGAAGGTTGTGGATGTGAAGCAATACAGAGGAGACAAAGAAAACATTTCAGAAAGGAGAACTGTATTGACAAATTGGGCAACAAACTTTATGATTAGGAAGTTTTTATTTAGGGTTATCTTTTCTAACCAAAGTGATTGAATCGGAACTTAGATTTTAATGACAGGAAAAGAATAGGAAGAAGTGGTTAGTAGGTATTAAAAGAAGTAACCCGGGGATTTGGCTGACTGCATTCAAGGGAGAGCAGGAGGAAGCATGCAGAGGTATTGGTAGTTTAGAGGAGTAGAAGCTTTGCATTGGTGTTGCCTGGGAGGAGAGATTCAAGAAGAGAGGGCTAGTTAATATTATGACCTTTGCATTGAGGTCAAGGAGGATGAGACATAGTAAGAGACTTTAAGTATGAGGAGCATGCTTGTGAATTTTTGTGAGTTTTTGTTGTTGTTGTTTTTTTGTTTGTTTGTTTTCCGACAGGGAACAGTTCCAAAATTCACCTAGTTTCTTCAAATTTTAGCATGAGACCCAAACACTCCCAAGATAAATGGGCTGATTTTCATAATTGGTCTCTGGTATCTATTCCTCCCCCTTTTCTGCTATTCCAAGTGCTATTGAGAAACTAAAGACTGGTGTTTACCCTTTTTTTCTCTATTTTCTTTCAGCTATTAATGGTTTGTACTGTTCTGTCATTCTTTACATGGTCACATGCCAAATGACACAAGAGGATACTTGAAATTTCTTTTTGAGGATTGGTTGAATGCTTTCTCAATAAACACACATATGCCTATAACATGTATTTGTTGAATAAGCGTGACTCCTATGTTAAAAAAAAAAACTACAAAACTATAGGAGAAATTAAATCAACAAAGTCTGTAGAATTTTGCACATGAATTCCATATTTGACAAAGTGTTCTAATAAAGAGATATATAGCAAATGGGTTATACTGAAGGATTAGAGAGTGTCTTGGTATATATGAAAAAAATCATTCTTGGAGGATGGTATTTTGCAGAATTGAAAGATAGAAAGGTTTATATCCTGGCAAAGGGGAGTAGATAGGTGAATATTTATACATGTGGTACACCAAGGGAGAGTTTTTTTTCTCTGTAGAATCATTGGTTGTAAGAATCTGTGGGGTGGAAGTGTTCAAACTTAGGTACTTTCTAAGGTAAAGCATTATTCTGGGGATAGAAATTTAACAGTTAATGCCAGACAGTAGGAAGCTGTACTTAATGGTTTCTTGTTTTCTTTTCGTTGCTCCTCTACACCAAACTTTCTGTGTATGAAGAACTTGTGAAACTCTGTAAGGTGTTTAAAGGCTGATCTATCCGCCCACAGTGTGCTTTAGTATATGCAGGATTTGCTACTTCACAGCAGTTAATCACTGAGTTCTCTTCCACTGGGGACAGATGTATTTCATTCTCTTTTGTCCTCCATTGCATGTTGAGACTTGAGATTCATTTTCAAAATGACTCGTTTATAAAGCTTCACATAATAAGTAGTGAATAGCTTTCACAGTTGTCAGCTGATGAAATGTTATTTCATGTTAAATGACCTTTTCAATTTATTTTATTTTGCTTTATAGTTGAAATGGGGGAGGATAAGAAAGCTTGGTTCTTCAAATACAAATATGAGAGAACTTAAGATTTTGTGCTGTGGAAATATTAGAAAATCCAGCTGAAAATAAAGAAATGAGTATATGCTGGTTTTTTTTTTTTTTCCCAAGCTAGGTTTATTTAAAAGAATAATTCTATAGTGGTGGTCAGTTTCTTTGTGATCTCAACAATTAATTATTTTTAAAAAGCACCCTTTTTTTTTTTTTTTAAGATTTTTTATTTATTCATGAGAGACAGAAAGAGGCAGAGACATAGGCAGAGCCTGATGTGTGGAGCCTGATGCAGGACTTGATCCCAGGACCTCCGGATCATGATGTGAGCCAAAGGCAGACACTCAACCACTAAGCAATTTAGGTGTCCCAAAAATCACCTTTTTTTTGTGTGTGTGGTAAACTTTAGGAAACAATTCTCACAGGTATTACTTGTCATCTACCTTGAATCTCTTCAGAACACCTTTTATTCTTGGGGATTTAGCATTCATCAGCCCCAAATCTAGCTTACCTTATTGACAAAATAATATTGTCAAACTTGTTTTAAAATTATTAAGTCTGGAATCTTAGAATCTTTTAGATATTAAAAAGAGCAGATAAGTTAAATGATTTTCTATTCAAAAAGAAATCATGTGTATTTCCTCTCTGTTTCTATCCTCTACATATTATTTAACTAGTATTCTCAGTAAGAGTTAGTATGGAGAAGAGGATTGAGAATTAAAGCTTTACTATTCCTTGTCTCTACAAAGGATCAGTGATGATGTTGTTACTACTATTGATAATTTTTTGGAACGCTAGAGAAAATTCCTCTAAGTGTTACTTGGTCTTTGTCATACATAGAGTATGTTTCCCAAGGATTAAGACTTTGTCTCCTCAAATCTCTTTTGGTTTCTGTAATTGTGCTCCCAGATGTTAAGGAAAATTTATCTTGTTTTAGAAGTTCTTTGTGTTCTTCTAAGCCTTTTGGAAACTATTTTCATCTACCTACCCACATTTTGTTTACCTATGTAAGTTTTTGGGTACCATGCATATGGTTGATCATTGGAATGATGCATGATTGACTTTTATTTCTATCACATGTGTGTTTTCTATTATAAGGGTAGTTTATGTAGCCAAGTTAAGTCTCATGAATTATGTTTCTATGGAGTAAGATAGTTTTGACTCAGGTGACTAGAAATTAAAGGTAAAATTTTAATAGCAGTTTCATTTTCTTTTTTAGAATGGTGAAGATTTTACATTTTTCATAGTAATTCTCAGTCATTACTTATTAACAGACTAAGCCTTTTGGTATGTCAATTCATAATTGTATTCTTTTAAAGGATCATTGCAGTATTTAATGAATGTCTGCTGTGTATAAAATACCATGCTAATCCCTACCCTCCAGAAGTTACTGTTTAGCTACAGAGGTAGCAAATGAAGGGTATATATTATAAGACTAGTAATAAGGATGGTATATGGTGTTGGTAAATACTATGGGGCTTTGGTTCTTAAAGTATGATCTTTGAATCTGTGGCATCAGTATCTTCTGAGAACTTGTTACAAGTGCCAACTTTCATGTCTAACACTGAAATTAGAAACTTTGAGAATGGGGCTCACCATTCTCCAGGTAATTCTGATGTTTAGTTTAGACAATACCACTGGTTGAAAAGGGGAGGAAAAAAACCCCATTAGTTTGCTTGGGAGGAATAGGGTGTTTGGAATTAGGCATTTCTGCTTTTGGAAATTACATTTGTGGAGGCCAAAGTGAAAACATTTTGACAGAGGAAATTCATGTCTAGAAGTATAATAGTGGGCTCAGGTCTTTTTTATTGGCTAATTAAAAAAAGTAGCATTTCTTTCACTTTGTTTTCCTATCTCACCAAATAGTATTGAAGTTTTAATTCTTTAGTCATTAAGAATTCTTTGGATTTTTGGTACTAACTTGAACTTCTGAATCAATTTATAATATCATGGATTATGCATTAGCGTGTATCTAGTTTTGAAAAATTTGAAATATATAACCTAAATGGTAACATGCAAGAAATTTATCTTTGATATCTGTGACTGAAAGAGTGGCTCCACATGTGGCCTGGGGATACATGTTTTATATAGACAATAAAGTATCAAGTGGCTTTTTCAGACAAATTTTTATTTGTTCCCCATATTTATTGCTTCAAGTTCTAGTTTGTCTCAATTAGTTTTTAAGAATTTTTCTGTGTGATTAAGCAATTTATTAAAGTGCTGAGTACTCTTCAGTCTATTCTCAAAGCAGAAATCATATTTTCAACTTGTTTTTATGCTTTTCTGGGAATTGAAATCCTGAGATTGAGGTTGGAGAAAATGGAAATGTAACAAAGTAAATAGTGTTTTCTAAGCTAAATTATTTTACCAAAATACATTTGAAACAAATATAGGCATTGGATGATTATTACATAGGCTTAGCTGTTAGCTTATAAAGGAAAAGAAAGTTTTTGAAAGAATGCAGAAATGTACTACCAAACTTAGAAACTTAAGAAAAATGTGACTAAGTTTTTGCACAGTATCTTGACACATAGCCCGTCTGAAAGAATCCACTAGATTAGCACATGGTTGCCCAGGGAGAGAGACTGGCGAAATTACTGCCAAATAGGAAAAGAAGAGCTGGCAAGCAGGAAGCTGTGTGTCTTAGAGTAGTGGCGAGTAGCCGTAGGTTTCTTATTTGAAACCCTTGAATATGACTTCAGGTTCAGTTTGCCTATGGGTGCAGTGTATAGAGTGATTTCTACTTCTGATATTTTAGAAGATGAAAAAACATAATTTTTAATTTATTTTTTTAAGAAGCATAACTTGAAAAATATATGTTAATTTTTTTTTATTATTTGTTGGTCTATTTAAGTTTTGAATTCCTGGAATCAGGATATGGTGGGAGATGCGTAAGACAGCATTTGGGATTTAAGTATTTATACTTTGGCAATTGGAAATTTGGAGTATGTATGCTAGTAACTTTCTTTCAATTCTAGGCAGTCTTACTGATGAAGGACAGCAGTATTGTTGCAGATTAGTAGAAATGGATTCCAAAAGTGGCCCAGGCTTCATTGGTTTAGGCATTAAAGCATTACAAGACAAGAAGTATGAAGATGCTGTTAAAAACCTAACAGAAGGTAAGTATACAGTGTAGAGCATGTAACATGAGGTATATAGTTGTAACCACACTCAAGGGTATCACTGCTTGGGGTGCGTTAAATAAAACACAACCCAAGGAAGGGTTGAAAGCAACACTGGTCACAGGTAAGAAGATGGGGAAATAGCCCTCAAGGCAGTGTCTCCCTGTGGGATTAGGACAGGAAGTTTTTATTTGATGTATCCTAATATAGGCAGGGTTAGATAGCTGGTTTATACATTAAGAAATATAATATATAGATATTCTCTTCCCCTGCTTAAGACCTTCCACAGGTTTCCAGCTGCCCTTAGGATAACATGCAAACTCCTTCACAAGGTTTGCAACTCTCTCGAGTCTGATTTCTTGCCTTTTTTTGCTCCTATACTTCTTTTTCAAATATAATGAATTCATATGCTGTTAATTAAGAACTTTGGTTGAGCTCCTCATGCTTAATTAGCATGTCAGCATGCTAGTGCGTACATTGTATGTTCCAAAAATGGCCAAAAACCCCATCCATAGGAAAAAATCTTAGTGTTGTAATGAGTTAAAGGTAATTTCAGGATCATTCAGGTGGGCTTTGGTGCAGGCTCTCAGCATCAAAGCTGCTCAAACTGGCCCATGCAAGAGGCTATCAGGTGAAATACCTAGCAAGCCCCTGGGTAGTAGGGACTGCTGTTCTGTTAAACAAAACACCTCTTTCCCTGTTTTTGTCCCTTTTCCTCCTCCTTTCTGCTGATGCCTTTCAGCCCTCTGATCTGAGTAATTTCCTCTTATATCCTATATAACGTAGTCAGTAGGCAGATATCTTTGGGTCTTTCTTTGAGGAATATATATTGAAGATAGAAGTGAGAAAAATACTCTGGAGTCTCCTTAGGTCTGAATACAACTCTCCCCCTCACTAATTTCAAGACTGAGAAAGTTAATTAAAATCTCTGTATTTTTTTTTTTAAGATTTATTTATTTATTCATGAGAGAGACACAGAGAGGCAGAGACACAGGCAGAGGGAAGCAGGCTCCCTGCAGGGAGCCCGATGCGGGGACTCGATCCCAGGATCCTGGGTTCTCGACCTGAGCTGAAGGCAGATGCTCACCCAGGCGTCCCTGTCTCAGTGTTTTCATTTGTAAAATAAGGATAATTTTATGTATGTGTGTATATTATACTAATATAAATAAATACATATTATATATACATATATACACACATACATTTTTTTTCCCTCGTCCTTAGGAATCTTTAACTTAATTTGTCAGGTATAATGTTTCTGGATGAACTTACGTTCAAATAGAAATGTGAATAGCAAATACAAGCTTAGAGTGGGAGGAGCATTTCCATCCAAGAGCTGAAATAGCCTGAGACCAAGATCACAACTGAAATTCAGGGTAGTTCAGCAAGATGTGAGAATGATGGATGGGATTAGGAAGAGTCAAGAAAGGAGACTGGAGAGGGGCCTTGCACACTTTGGGAAGGAGATTGCATGTTATCCTAAGGGCAACCGGGAAGGAGATTGCATGTTATCCTAAGGGCAGCTGGGTCTTAAGCAGGGGGAATTTCATAATTCTGTTAGTATTTGTGGGGATATTCTGGCTACAGTGTAGAGAATGAATTGGAGTGGATGACAAGCACTTGCTGTGATCTGGGATAAAGATGGTGGAGATAAGGGTGGTAGACAAATGGATTGGGGCATGGAATCAGGGTTGCGAATGATTATATATGAAAGGTTAGGGAGAGGAGGGGCCAGACTTGGGGAGTAGATGGTGGTGCCATTCGTCTCTGTAGATGTAGAAAGCTTGGATTTTGTGATTGCTTTTATCTTTTTAGGTTTAAAGGAAAGCCCTCTTTGCACAACTGGATGGTATCATCTGGCAGAAGCCCAAATTAAAATGCATAGACCTAAGGAAGCTGTTCTTTCATGCAATCAAGGTATTGGCATCTATAAGGGTGGCCAACCCTGTTTCTTTTCATATTAAAAGAGAAAGATAGTGGCGTAACAAAACTTACATGCTTTATTTTGTATTTTAAATTACTAATTTAAATTTCATTGATGTGGGGGGAGTCCCTTAGGCACTGGAAGGCGGCGGTGGTGGTGGTGGTGGTGTTCGGGGGGTTTCTGCACCATGAGCTCTATTGGTACCGGGTATGACCTGTCAGCCTCTACATTCTCTCCTGATGGGAGAGTTTTTTAAGTTGAATATGCTATGAAGGCTGTGGAAAACAGTAGTACAGCTATTGGAATCAGATGTAAAGATGGTGTTGTCTTTGGGGTAGGAAAGTTAGTCTTTTCTAAACTTTATGAAGAAGGTTCCACAAACGACTTTTTAATGTTGATCGGCATGTTGGAATGGCAGTAGCGGGTTTGTTGGCTGATGCTCGTTCTTTAGCAGACATTGCAAGAGAAGAAGCTTCCAACTTTATATCTAATTTTGGCTATAACAACATTCCATTAAAACATCTTGCAGACAAAGTGGCCATGTATGTACACGCATATACACTTTACAGTGCTGTTAGACCTTTTGGCTGCAGTTTCATGTTAGGGTCTTACAGCGTGAATGACGGTGCACAGCTCTACATGATTGACCCATCAGGAGTTTCATATGGTTATTGGGGTTGTGCTATTGGCAAAGCCAGGCAAGCTGCAAAGACAGAAATTGAAAAACTTCAGATGAAAGAAATGACCTGCCGTGATGTTAAAGAAGTTGCAAAAATAATTTACATAGTACATGATGAAGTTAAGGATAACGCTTTTGAACTAGAGCTCAGCTGCGTTGGTGAAATAACTAAAGGAAGACATGAAATTTTTCCAAAAGATGTAAGGGAAGAGGCAGAGAAATATGCTAAGGAATCTTTAAAGGAAGAAGATGAATCAGATGATGATAATATGTAACATTTACTTCAGCATCTATTTTAAATTTCTATTATAGTCCCATGTAACTTTTAGCCCTGTGGAGTCTTACCTACCCAGTGACCAGTTTTCATTAAACTTTTGTGTTCAAACAAACAAACAAATAAATAAATACATTTCATTGTGGTTAAATAATGCCAAGTGTGGATGCATATAGTATGTTTTCTTCTAAACTAACAATGAATATTTTTCAAAGATCCTTGCACTTGGATTTTGACAGTGTAGGCTTCTGTGGAGGTACTCTTCTTTAACAAGGAAGTTTCTGGTTCATCCAGGACTTTGGGAGTTTTTGATTCCCTTGATGTAAATAAGAGAAGTCTTAGACACCTGGAGCCTATTTGAATGTGTTCAGATGGGTCAGGTGAGGGGTTAGGAAATCATATCAAGTGGGTCAGGTGAGGGGTTAGGAAATCATATCAAGTGGTTCACTACTTTTGACCTAGCTGGTTGCCTCGCCTCTGAAATAGAGGAGCAATTCACCCTGGTCCTTTTGAATTCAACTGCTTTCCCTCAATATCCCTAATTTGCTAAGTTGTTACTGATGCTTTGGCTAACCTTTGTTATGGAGCAGATACAGATAGCCATTGTATTCAGGATGTTCATGTTATATGTTATGTAAAGATAGATTTTAAATTTAGATCTGTTCTGTTTTAAATTCAGATACTCCCATAAAGAATTCAGGAAAGAATTTATATTTAGCTCTGAATTATTCTTCATGGATATTGTTTTGGCAATTTATTCATATTGTAGCTTCATTTTATTATTTATCATCCTTAATAAGAAGAAAAAAGAGAAGTAATATGATTGTCTTCATTCAGATCTCCTTAATTTTTGTCAGCTCTGAAGAATATAGATAATCTTGGTGTGTCTGGTGGCAGTCTTCATCAGAAGAATCTTTGTCTCCGTTTGAAAGCAGAGGCTTTGATTAAACTCTCAGATTATGAATCTTCAGTGGAAGCAATTTGTGCTCTTGATCAGGTAGTTTTACCAGGTTTTTCTTTTCAACTTTATTTTTTCCAGTCAACCAGGCATCAACCGCTCTCCCTTTACAAGTATTTATTTTGAAACAAATTTTGTGTTAGAGGTATGAATTCATCACATCTGCATTTTCTAAATCATTCACACACTTGGAAACTGCTAAAGTTATTTGCCTCATGGTTAAGTACTTACAATGTTCTTCATATGATAGTATTGTTCTTCCTGTCTTTTTCTCTTTTTGCCCTCTTACATTATTACTACTTGGTTATTATTAATTTGGGATCCTACAGTTTTTCCTCCAGAAAAGATTTCAAAGATTATTGATAAGAACAATGAAGGACACAGTAACTTCGTGGTAGACAGTATTGTTTATTTATTTTTTCAATTTAAGAAAACATAAGGAGATTGATGTTTAAGGAGGAACCCTGTCTTAATGTTTTTGGTTCAAACAACTTGAAAATCCCTTGCAAAAAACTTACTAGTAAATTATGAATTATAAGAATATGGTGCTTTTAAAGATTTTTGTCAGACAGAGGCTATTTTTTATCTAAAATTAAATTATATCACTCAGTTTATTTTGGGGTTTTGAATTTTTAAAATATTGTTTAGTATGTTTCAAAGGGCTTTTGCATTTCATAATATTTCATTAAAATTAGAACAGTTGCCAGCATCCTTCAAGAACTAATATCTTAATTTCTTATTTTCTACTTGCCTTCTGCCAATAATGAAAATGAATTTTGTGTGAATGCTTTGAGGAGATCTTTCTAATCTTTTTTTTTTTTTTTTGTGGAAAAATAAAGTTTCTTGGATAGCTAGTGAAGTCCAGGTCTGAAACAGAAAATGTATAGGATGAGCCCAGGATATCTTAGAATGCTAGAAAGCAAGGAAACTATAAAAACCTACTAGGATTGATTATCATTGGCTAAAGGGAAGTTTGAGCACCAGTAGCTATGGCAGATCAAAGATATCAAGCATGTTTAAATTCATGTATTCAAAATGATGCAAAAAAGTCAACAAAACATCCTCAATAAATTCTATGGAGGATGCCAAGGAACCATTTGGAAAGAATCAAAGTATTTGACCTGTCTTTCCTTTATGAACTGTTCCTCAGAATAATCAAATAGATAATGAGAGGAGGGAAATTTTTTTGTTGTTGAAATATTCTATCGATAAGGAAAGAAGGAATATCGAATTAGAAAATCACCATTTTGTTATCTGTAATGAATTAATAGATCTAGGCATTGAGGATCAATGGTTGCTAACATCATCAAAAGAAAGAACCATACATAACCAGGTGCATGTATGCATGAGGTATTCCTGTCAAAGCATCAAGCCTGATTCATATTAAGTGTTTAGGCCTAACTACTAATTACAGAAGATATAGGGGACCAAAGGACATGTCAGGACCATGAGACTCCATTCAGTAAAATCCGGGCTGTGAGAAATTGTAACAAGTGCCCCTTATTTTTCAACAATTTAATTGTAAGGGAGTAAAAAAGAATGGAAGGGAGCCCTATAAATTAAAGCCCTATAAATTAAAGATATCTGAGGTAATCTAAGCAGGAGGGTAGTGAAATGGGTGGAGGTATGTATGAGAAAAGATTGGCTTTGAGTTAATAATTTTGAAGCTGGATAATGAGTGCATATGGGATTATTATACTATGCTCTAGTTTTTTGAAACGTGTTTGAAATTTTCTCTAATAAAAAGGTTACAAAGAATGTGTTCATAGTGATAAAAATCAAGAACTGTATGTCTTTATTCTATGCTCCTTGGTCTTTCTTTAATTAAAGTAAACATTGCTACTCTATTGAAAGAGACTTACAGCAGTTCTTTACATTTATTTTCTAGGTTTCTGATGCAAATAATATCCCAGGACTTTTGGTTCTTAAAAGCTTGGCCTATCTGAACAAAGGCTCCTTAGATGAAGCTTCAAAGGTTGGGTTTTTTCATTCAAACTGGGAATTTTTGAGTGGGGAGGGGAGAGGGAAAGAGAGAATCTCAAGCAGGCCCATGCCCATTGCAGAGCCTGATGTGGGGCTTCATCTTACAACTTGAGATCATGACATGGGCCAAAATCAAGAGTCAGATGCTTAACCAATTGAGCACCCAGGCACCCCAAAATGGGAATATCTTAAAGCCACAAGTGACTTTATTTGGGTAACGAATTGACAGATATCTACTTTATAGATTATGGAAGACCTTCTTTCTTCTTACCCTGACCTAGCTGAAGTTCATGCCCTGGAGGCTTTGATTCATTTTACCAAAAAGGACTATCTACAAGCAGAGAAATGGTAAGGATAGATTTAGACTACTCCTAGATCTAGTCATATCTTAATTTACTCTATTTCTTAAAAATTTAAAATGAGTACGTTTGATAAAGATCCGTTTTGTATAAATTTGATCGGTGTAAGTGTTAGTATTTCTAAAAATGTATTTAATATGTAGCACAGTACCCGTAAGAAAATTCCATAAAGCGTATGAAATTGAATTGATCATAATGTCAGTGAGCAGATACAATGTTTGATATGTCCTTCTATATACTTGGCACACTGGTAAAGCTAAAAGGCCATTGTGCTTTTATAAGCTCCTCTTCAAATAATATTTTTTCTCATTATAATCTAAATTCTAAAGTAATAACTTTTTTCTGATATAGCATCTTAGAATCACTCAGACTTTGTCCCAACTAGTTTTGTGTGCATGTGTGTGTGTGTGTGTGTGTGTGTGTGTCTTCTTACTTCCCTTTGGTGACTTAGCTTTCAGAGAGCTCTTGAGAAAGATCCTGAAGTTGCTGAATATCATTATCAACTTGGGTTAACATATTGGTTCATGGATGAAGAAACAAGAAAAGATAAAACTAAGGCTCTTACCCACTTTCTAAAGGTAAAATAGTGCTTCTATTCAATTCTTAGCCGAAATGGATTATAAAACCATAAGTAATAATCATACAAGTTATGCACTTAAAATTACTATTCTCTGAAATCTTTTTAATTTTTTTAGAAAGATTTATTTGAGAGAAAGAGAGTGTGCATATGTGCACACAAGTAGAAAGGGGAAGAGAGAGAACCTCAAGCAGCCTCCATGCTGAGCCTGGAGCCCGACTTGGGGTTTGATCTAACAACCATGAGATCACGACCAGATTCAGAATCAGGAGCCAGATGTTTAACTGATGGCATCACCCAGGTGCCCCTGAACTGATTTTTTTTTTTTTAACTAGACTGTTTTTGATATTTGATCTCTCACATATAAAGTTTTGTGAAAAATGTTATATGGGTTTTTAAGGAGAAAATAAAAATATAAAAGCTACTTATTAAAAAACACATAGAAAATGAGACATAATTATCTCTAGAAAAGAATATTGTTTTTAGGTAATTTCCACTGTAATAGTGTGGGCATATATACTTTTAGATGTTTAATTTCTTTCTTTTTTTTTTTTTTTAAATGATTATTTATTTATTTATTTGACACAGAGAGAGAAAGAGAGCACACACAAACAGGGGGAGTGGGAGAGGGAGAAACAGGCTCCTCTCTGAGCAGGGAGTCTGACTTGGGGCTTGATCCCGGGACCCTGAGATCATGACCTGAGCTGAAGGCAGATGCTTAACTGACTGAGCCACCCAGGTGCCCCAGATGTTTAATTTCTTATATTTTAGATATTAAAGATCTAAAAGTCTTACATTCTTATCTTGATTCACCAAAGAAGATTAATGTAATAGTAACTCTAACTTCACATTTCTTTTTAACAAAGATACAATATTTTTACATTTGTTTGCATTCTATAAGCAATGATAACCAGCTTTCCTGTTGCTTTAAATCTTACATTAAAGAATGTGTTGGTATACTTTGGTATGTTTAATTACAGTGTCCCATTTTTCTTTTAACCTGTGTATTTATTTTTTGTGTTCTTAAAAAGAACCACCCAGGCAAACTTTAATATGGTGTTGCTATCAATCTTTATTTCAAAGGCTGCCAGGCTGGATACATACATGGGCAAAGTTTTCTGCTATTTGGGTCATTACTACAGAGATGTGGTAGGAGATAAAAACAGAGCCCGTGGCTGTTACAAGAAAGCTTTTGAATTAGATGATACTGATGCTGAATCTGGAGCTGCAGCAGTTGACTTAAGTGTGGAACTTGAAGAGATGGTATGTCTAATAACTTAAACACTTTTGTTTTTTTATCCTGAGTATAGAAATAGAAGTATTTTTATATGTGGGTACTTGAAAGTTATTATTTTTATTTTTCTTAGTAGATGCAGTAGAAATATTTTTACCAATGTTTATAAATTTTCTTTTCACTGATGAATTGTTTCATTGGTGTTCATCATTTACTGTTGAAACCGTAGTCAGTATATTCCAGTGTAAGTTTAAAAAAAATTTGAAGTGGTAAATGAAAATACGTTTGGGTACTTTACATGGGTGTTGTGTATTTTTATGATATTCGGTAACTCTAATTTCAGGAAACAGCCTTAGCTATTCTAACAACAGTAACTCAGAAGGCAAGTGCTGGAACAGCAAAATGGGCCTGGCTTAGGCGAGGACTATACTATTTGAAAGCTGGTCAACATTCTCAAGCTGTGGCTGAGTAAGTCACTTTATTATATTTAAACTGTCAGCGTATTGGTTCCTTATAAATTAAAGTCTGTTTATACCCCAAGTGGATTTTACAAGTTGCCTCATTCCAGTTATATTTTGAGAGAAGAAATAGCAAAATTTATTTATAGTTGAATGGTTCTCATTATCTGCAAGGCACTGAAATTGCATAACTGAATTAAACGATGTCCAGTTGTTAAGGATAGCCATTCTAATGAAGTAAGGTCTTCCTACTATTATAATAGGTTATCAGTGGAAACAGGAAATGCTAGAAAGCAGACACTGATGCCTTTGTTGTTTTCCCACTGATATTCTTTGTTTTGGGTCAGGAGATGCATTTTACAGCTTAAAGTGCCTATGGACCGGCTCGTTTTTTTAGTCATTTGGTATAAACTATCAACTACTTAAGAACAAATGAAATAGAGGAGCCTCACTGGTTCAGTGGGTAGAGCATGCTATTTAATCTAAAGGTCATTAGTTTAAGCCCCAACTCTATTGGACATAGAGTTTACTTTAAAAAAGGAATAAATAAAATATATTTAATAGTAATAAAATATAATAATAGTAATATATAGGTAAAGAGGATTAAGTGGTACAGATTTCCCATTATAAAATAAAGCACAGGGATGAAAAGTGCAGCATACAGAATATAGTCAACAATATTATAATAACTTCATATGGTGACAAATGGTAACTCTGCTTATCATAGTGAACATTTCATAGTGTCTGTAAATTTCAAATCAGTGTGTTATACACTTGAAACTAATATAATATTGTATGTCAACTGTACTTCAATTACAAAAAAATTAAAAACAAAGACTTTCTGTTTACCAGGAAATGTACCAGAGCATTGACATTACCTAGCAATGAGAATATAGCATCTATCAATTTAATTAAGTTTATAAGACCTCAGTCTGCATATAGAGTTTTTTGGTTATACTATAAGAGAAAAATTTCATTTATTACTATAATCACACTGAAAACTTAAAATTAATACTTAAGTGTGAGTGATCACAATTCACTATAAGCTTTGTATATTTTCTTTTTAGAAAGGATTATAAAGTACTTTTTTTCAAACCTAACAAATTGTTGTAGCATAGTTATTTTTTCTTCTAGTTTGTAAAAACATTAATAAATATATATATTTAGATCAATATAAATTTTCTGATTTATGTGAAAACATTAACAAATATAAACATTAACAAATAAATATATTTAGGTTGAGATTAATTTTCTGATTTATGTAAATTCCTAGAATCTGGTAATATTTGTGTTTTGATGACAGGATCAGTATGGGGGTTATTAATTGTCATGAGGCATATGGAGATACATACCTATTCTGGTGGGAAACTGGGATTCTCCCAAATAGTCAAGGAAAAAAAATTATGGTCAGCACTTGTTCAAAAAAGTATTTTGTTCTTACTCATTCCAAATTTGGAATAAAATTTCTTAGTATTAATATGAAGTTATAAAAAAATAAATTCAAGTTACAAAAGGAACAGGTATTCCTGCTTTATTTTTTTTAAAGATTTATATATTTATTAGAGAGTGCAAGATGGGAGAAGGAGGGGCAGAGGGAGATAATCTCACACAGACTCCCTGCTGAGAGTGGAGCCCAAGACGGGGCTCCATCCCACATCTCCGAGATCATGACCTGAGCTGAAATCAAGAGGCGTCACTCAACCAAGTTAACCACCCAGGTGCCCTGTATATCTGCTTTAAATAGCACTTTTATAAATAGAAGAAACCATGGGTATATGTGATTCCGTTGAATTACTTCTATTTTCTTTTCAAATATGGGAAGTAGTTTACTTTCAGTTCTCTTACTATTTACTGAAATTTTAGTTTACAGGCAGCATTAAGGGCAGACCCAAAGGACTTCAATTGTTGGGAGTCATTAGGAGAGGCCTACTTAAGCAGAGGTGGCTATACCACAGCTTTGAAATCCTTCACAAAAGCCAGTGAGCTGAACCCAGAATCCACATACAGTGTGTTTAAGGTTGCAGCAATACAGCAAATCCTAGGCAAATACAAGGAGGCGATAGCTCAGTACCAGCTGATCATTAAAAAGAAAGAAGATTATGTGCCGGCTTTGAAAGGTAATTTTTTAATAGCTCCACTTTTGTATTACTGAAGTATAAAATCTTTGAGTAAATTTCCTAAATGTATTTCATGACCTGAAAAGGACTTCCTTAATCAACAGCAAATGTCTTCTTTCATAGACCTCTTATGGTGTGGCTTGTTATATAGGTTTGAATATAGAAAGATCAAATCTTGTTTTGTAACAGTAAATAAATAGTCATATGATAAACATTTAACTTTTAGATCAAATATGATAGCTATTTGATCTAAAAATAGATCTTAAAAAAAGAGTTTCCCTGCTGTTATATTTTGATAATTAATCTACTATGTGTTTAGAATATCTCAATACCTTTTAATTACTCTTTAACCTATAGGAAATTTTTTTTTTTTCATTTTTTGAACTTTAGGGGCAACTTATGTTGTTTTTTAATTATCTAAATTAATTTCCGTTTCTTCATACATACCTTATCCTTCTTAACAAATGCCTTTTGGTAATACAAATTTAAACACCACCATCCATATATAACCTAAATTTTTAATGATTATATTTAACCATTTAAAAAAAACTTGGAGCCCATTATATGTCCTTTACTCCATTTCTTTTTCCTTTTTTAATGGAACAATGAGGTTTAAGTCAGAAATAGTATATGTTGTAAGTGATAAGTAATTTAGGTCTTGAAAAGATTTTTCTAAATTTTGTAAAACTTACCTCAAGAGAAGAATTCACATTTATTAAATCTTTACTGGGCACTTTAGGAAATTACTATTTCATTTAATTTTTACAGTAAAATTTGCTATTCAGTTTTGAATATAAAAAGATCAAGTCTTGTTTCAGAATAGTTAATGAATAGTAATATGAAGGAGAGAAACATTTAGTAGCATTTTCAGAGCTGAGGTTTTAAGAGTGAAGTAACTTGCCCAAAGTCAAGGATATTCTTTTCTATAGATTTTTATCGCTTCTAGTATGTTTACTCCAGCAGAACCCTACCATTTGAATTCCATACTAAATGCATGCAAGACCATACTTAATTTTTAATACAATACTACTGAGTTTTGTTTTTTGGAAAAGTGGCTTTAATATAACACGATTATGTTTTTTTGAAATTTATTCAAAGTGTTTCTTGTATGTGTTTTAATAACTACAAACTTAACCTGATTTTAGGTTTGGGCGAATGCCATCTCATGATGGCAAAAGCGGCTCTAGTCGATTATCTTGATGGGAAAGCTGTAGACTACATAGAAAAAGCACTGGAATACTTTACTTGGTTGGTATTATTCTTATTATTCGTTGTGCTTATTTTCTTAGAATTATAATAAAGCCAAAGTTAGAAAATCTTTCTGTGTTTATTCTGTTAATCATTATTTAGAATATCAAGCATAAAGAATAAGAGACTAGCCAGTGAATTCAGTAATATACAAACTGTATTAATTTTGCATTGGGAAATAGATAAAATTCCTGCTCTTAGTAGCAGCTGACATGCTGGATGCATAGGGAAAGGTGGGAGGAAGAAGCAGTCTGTAAGCAGGAGTAGCAGTACTCCCACATATCAGTGTTATATTCAATAGTAGAAGGCTGTTTTAGGTATATTTGTAGGGCTGAAGGTGAGGGGAAATGAGCAATTTGATTGTTTCTGGGGAGAATCGGTGTAGGGAAAAAGCGATGTCTATTATTAAGGGAATCAGAAAAATTTGAGTAAATCTGGTATTTTATAGAACTGTAAATTCACTAGCTAAATGAAATGTTATTTGTGGTAGATGATTTTTAAAAGGCCTCATGTTACACATACGTTTGAATAATTTTTTTTCTTAAACATCTTTCTTGTGCTCCCCTTCCTTTCTTTTCCTACTTGCCTTCTCTTCTGGTTCCTGTTGACTTGGTTGTTCGAGAATAGCTTTGCTTTGAGTATGAACCAAATGTGAAAAGAAAACTTCAGCCTTCTCTCTCCATAGATTTTTATTGCTACTTTTCAAGTCTCACATAATATAGATCTTTCCAAAGAGGAGAGGGTATCATGAAGAGAACATGCTTCGTTTCAACTAGTATTTAAGAGTAAATGTGAACCTTTGAGTGATGATGCTGAGGTACTGCCTTTCCAACAACGGGAAGTTTTGTTCTGGGTAGTGTGTAGCATTCACAGTCGATTATTTGGAGGTATATAAAACTTTTTAAAGAGATAATCCCCAGATTTATGTTCACTTTTAGAAGTAAAAGTTCATATTTCCACAATTCTTATGTAAGGGTGATAGAAGTTATTTTACTTCAAAGGTATTTCATTTTTTATTAAACTTAAAAGGAAGTAAGAGTTTAGGTTGTTGAAATTGCCTGTTTCTTTTTTTTGCCTTTATTTTCTTCTTTCAGGCTGTCACTTTTATTTTTTATTTTTAGGTATTTTTAATTTAATTTTACTTTTTTTTTTTTCACCACAAGTGTACTCTTTAATCCCCATCCCCTATTTCCCCACCCTCCTACCCACCACCCCTCTGGTAGCCATCAGTTTGTTCTCTGTACTCTATTTCTTGGTTTGTCCCTCTTCTGTTTTGTTTTGTTTTGTTTTGTTTTTTTCTCTTTGCTCGTTTGTTTTGTTTCTTAAATTTCTCATATGAGTATGATCATATGGTATTTGCCTTTCTCTGACTGACTTGTTTTGCTTAGCATTATACTCTCTATCATGCTGTTGATTTTAGAAATTATGCTAAGATATTTAGGCCGAGGAACTACAAATAGTGTTGTCCTTCCTCCTAATCCTCACAGTGGGCTTTCAGTGATGACTGCCATAATTAATCTTATTTCTCAGGAAGTTATTGGAAAATGATTTTTGGCTGGACTCTTTTAGTAGAAAAGGCTATGAGAAATGTTCCATCTGCTTGTCCATCTGCCAGTAACATAGCTGTTTATAATAGCTGATTATTGAGACTTGGCTTAAGTGAAATTGTCGTGTTTTATTTATAAGATCTTGAGAAGAGAAATCTGAAGAGAAATGGATAGCTGAGATTTTTCTCATTCTAAAACGAAGTGACCTTTATCATCATCATTAATATTTTTATTTACTCTTTTAAGGTTATGTATTCAGTCTTACTTGCTTCAATAAATATGGGTTTTCACATTTTCATATTTAGCTTTTCGGTAATCCTAGTCACAGAGCTTAAAAATCCTTTGGACCACCAAATATATTTAATATATTATACATTTGCCAGTTTTTTTATTTGATAATCAATTCTTTCTCCTTTCCTCCCTTCCTTTCTTCTTCCCAATAGGGAGGTGATAAGATGTAATCCATTAGGAAAGAATTTAGTAAAGCATTCACTGCACTTAACCAAGAAAGTAAATTCTTAATCAAGATTGTAATGAGAGATAAATTTCACATTTTTTGAAGAAAGTTTATAAGAATCACACTGTTTATTTTTTTAGGGCTCTGCAGCATCAAGCTGATGTGTCTTGCCTTTGGAAGCTAGTTGGGGATGCTTGTACCAGTCTGTATGCTGTCTCACCGTCTAAAGTGAATGTTAAGGTTTTAGGAGTCCTGCTAGGTCAGAAAGAAGGAAAACAAGTATTAAAGAAGAATGAGCTCCTCCATCTTGGAGGAAGGTAATTTACAAAGATTACCTTCTAACTACCTTTTAACTAACAAAGATTACTTAAAGACATTTACTTTGAATTAGAACATTTTTAACATTTTAACAAAATGTAACATTTATTTTTATATTTCCACAGGTGTTATGGTCGTGCATTAAAACTGATGTCTACATCTAATACTTGGTGTGATCTTGGAATTAATTATTATCGCCAAGCACAAAATCTCACAGAAACAGGCAACAATACAAATGATCTAAAAGAGTTGTTGGAGAAATCTTTACATGTATGGTTTTGAGAATTTTTTTGTAAACTTTTAAAAAAACTAAGTGCTTTTCAGATAGATGGTTTTTGATAAAGTAGATACTGTCGTGTTTTCACATAAAACCACATTTATTTTGATATAAATGCTGATATTCCAAGATATAAAAATTAATCTAATTTTACTTTTCAGTGTCTGAAAAAGGCAGTGAGACTTGACAGTAAAAATCACTTATACTGGAATGCACTTGGTGTGGTTTCATGTCACAATGGTAAGAACTGAGTAACACTTCAATATTTTTAGAATATTAGAGAATAGAATACTGTTTCAGGTAATAAAATTCAGTTTCATCAAATTCTGTATTTTGCAGGTATTGGAAATTATGCCCTTGCTCAACACTGTTTCATCAAGTCAATTCAATCGGAACAAATTGTGGGTGTTCTTTGTGTCTGTCTATGATAAAGAACTTCAAAATTTAATGTTCATAATTTTCTGAGACTGCCATGTAGGCAAGGACCTAATTGTATTTATATGTCTTTTAGAATGCTGTTGCATGGACCAACTTGGGAGTGTTATACCTTGCAAGTGAAAACATTGAGGTAAATGTGTTGTTTGTTTTGTCATATTAAAAGTAAAAATGAAAAAAAAAGTAAAAATGTTCTTTATATATGACCTCTTTGTAATCGCTCAGCTTCTTGTGGAGAAATACTTTGAATATTGCTATCGATTGAGCATACTCTCCTGTATGCTAGATAATTGATGGCATTCCGCTTATTATATTGAATAATGAATGTAAAATTTATTTTCCTTTCCATACAACTGAAGAAATTTTGGTTTTATCATTATGTTGGGTTTTCGTTTAAAGATCAGAACAATTCTGTTGTGAATTATGTGGGTGCTTTTCTTTTTTATGTGTACACATGTAAAAAGAGTCTGGTGTAGACTCTGTTAGGGATGGGGTGATGAAGTAAGGGAAATGATTAGTACTGTCTTGCAGCTTAAATTTAACCAATGCTTGTGATTTAGATTTGGCTTTAGTGAATATTAATTCCTTTAGATACCACAATCTGATTTGTCATACTTGAACAGTTGTGTATTAGAGAATTGGAAATACAGTAATTGGAAAGGTGTTTGTAGATCATGTTTAGAAGTTTCCAGAAATCTGTAGATAATAGCACATCTGTACTATTTTGTGATCCAGCTATTATATTGAATATCATCCTTTTAAAATAGTAGCTTCAGTAATATTTTCAGGGATAAATTAAGTCACTGCAAAAATTGCTTCAGAAGTCTAAATAGAATGAAGGAGAATATTGATTTGAATCTTAAAATATGTGAAAATAGTTTTTAAACATTTAAAGCTAGATCTTAGTTAATAAGCTATGAATGTAGTTTTATGATAGCACAACTCAGTTGCTGTCCATGAACTATTTTTTCATAAGAAAAATAAGACCGTTTCCTGTTAATGTTCGTAATAATCCATTATAGATTATTGAGAAAACAGTATAAGGCAGCATATAACAATAAGTATTTATAGCAGAAAAATAAGCACATAACTTACTGTGTCCAAGTGAGGTATCTTTAAAGTTTCCTGACTGCTTAGCAGAGATTTATGTTGAATTTTTTTTTTTTTTTTTGCCCAGTAGCAGATATGTGTCCTAGACCTCACTGGTTGTTAGTCCTTATCCTACCAGTTAAGTTTCAGAAGAAGGCAATAGATAATTCTGTCAAACTAGTGGCTAACAAATGGATGGGTGATTGGTTAGAAGTTATACAGATTATGAGATGCATCCCTATATGCCTTTCACTGGGGACAGAACACCTAAGCCTGTAGAGAGATCTTTTGTACCCAGGAATTTTTAGAACTGTGTAGTTAAAACACTTTTAAACATTGCTAGTTGTGTTTAAGCAATGAAGTTTTAGGTTATAAGTGTTTATGTTGACCAGTGTGCTTGTGCTTGTGCTTTTTAAACATTAGCAGTTTAATATAAGTTAATAAAATGACATATATTATTTTTTTGACTTTTTTTCCTAGCAAGCTCATGAAGCTTTCAAAATGGCTCAGTCTCTCGATCCATCTTATTTAATGTGCTGGATTGGACAAGTAAGATATATAACATATGGTTATTAACAATCCTAGGATATAAACCTATTAAATAACGATGATAATGATAACAGGTAACATTTGAGGACTTCCTTTGTGCCAGTCTCTGGTACATATCACAATCTCACAATCTCTTGGTATATATTATTTCTGTTAATCTTTCATCAATCGTTTGTATTGTGCTCAAGGTCATACAACTTATAATGAGTAAACTTTGATTTGGGGGACTTTGAGCCCCATTAGTCTAACGTTATGCTAAAAGAAACCCCAGAATTCTGTTATTTAAATGCACATTTACCAGAAAAATGGACATTGACAAAGATAATTTGATTATGTTTTCCTATTTTTCTGTAAAATCTTTGTATTTGATTTGATGGTTGTTTATGAGCATTCTTCCTTTGCTCCCCCAAAGTTTAGATTTTTGTAAAACTGCCAAATAGAAACCAGGACACTCAGTTACGAGTGTGAGTCTGTCACTGACTGTTTTATATTAACGTATCACTGCTGGATTTCATTTTTCTTACTTGAAAGGGCTTGGACTGAGTGGCTGCCAAGATCTTATCTAGTTGAGAAGTTGTAATGAATTAGTAAGTGGTTGATTGTTTTGGTTCAGAGAATAGCAGGAGCATCACCCATATCAGGAAATCAGTAATCAGAGTTTAGATATGTTTTATTCTACTTTTGACTTTTGGGTCAAATTCTAGTTAATTGGTGAAGCAAGCAGAATTAGAAAGATAACTCTATGAACTGTGGTTCTATGAATTCTGGTAGCATCTGGGAGCAGTGGCATTACTACTAATCTCTGTGTAAGTTATTAGACTCAAGGGGCCCAAGAATGTACATTTCTAACTGTTCGCAGGTGCTGGTGCTAAGATCCAGGGACTTGATTTTTGAGTAGCACTGCTCTAGGTCAGGAGCTTTTGGATGCTAATCAGAGCCACCTAAGTATTCAAAAAATGTTTTTTCAATTCTTTTTAAAAAACTTATCATTTAAGTTTAATTGTATAATTCATTTTATATATTTTTTTTAATTTTTAAAATTTTATTTAAATTCAGATAATTAACCTATAATGTATTATTGGTTTCAGAGGTAGAGGTCACTGATTCAGCAGTCTTATATAATACCCAGTGCTCAATACATCACATATCCTCCTTAATGTTCATCATCCAGTTACCCCTTCCCATCCATCGACCCCCCAGTTTGTTTCCGATGATTAAGAATGTCTTATGATTTTTTATTCTTCTTTTTTTTTAAGATTTTATTTATTTATTCATGAGAGACACACAGAAAGAGAGAGAGAGAGAGCAAGGCAGAGACATAGGCAGAGGGAGAAGCAGGCTCCATGCAGGGAGCCCGATGTGGGACTCGATCCCGGGACTCCAGGATCTCACCCTGAGCCAAAGGCAGACGCTCAACTGCTGAGCCACCCAGGCATCCTCTGGTTTTTTTATTCTTAAAAATAATTTATTTGTGGCATTAACTGGTAGATTTAATTAAAATGGTGACAGTAGAAGTGAGACTTAGTATTTTTAAAAATAGTATTAGTAGTATATGATAGCTTAAAAACTCTAACTTTTTATAAAAGGTAGTTAAATTTGGAAGTAATTTTAACTTAGCTCGTAGTCTATAAAATAAAGGGCATAGGAATGTTATTTAAAATTCTGAGGCACTTAAATATGTTGAGACTCTACCTCAGGTCTGTGGAAACTAGAAATATAGGGGTAAGGATCTCCTTTTTAAAAAAAAAGCTTACCTAGGTGAATCTCAGGTGATTCTGTGATTAAGAACCCTACCCCAGACAAATACCAGTCTGAATGAATCCAAGGGTGAGAGGGAAGGGAGAAGGTAGTGCTTCATCAGTGTTCTGAGGAATTTTATATGGATGATTCCATCACTTTGTGGTTGCAGATAGAATTCTGAAAGCATTTGCCAATAAAGGACCAATTTAATAAATCATTCTGGTCCTCTGAGCCATGGGAATATAGTAACCAAGATTAAAAACAAAATTAACTCTGCTTTTAAACCTAGCTAGTAAACCTTTGGTTCTTCTAAGTAGTTTCACTTATTATTGTTATTATTCCTTTTAAACACATTAAGGACCTCTTTTTTCCTTTTATAGGCTCTTATTGCAGAGACAGTTGGAAGTTATGACACCATGGATCTTTTTAGGCACACTACGGAACTCAATATGCATGTAAGAATTTGACCGTTCTTGAGGATTCATTAATGAGTAAAGTAGTATGCTTGTTGAGGAAATAAATACAGAGTGATATCTGATGTTAATAAGAGAAATTATCTTTACATTTTATTCTTAGAAATAGATAAGCTGTCTTTAATGAACTTGTTGTTTTTGTCTTCTGTTACCCTTCAAAAGCTGATAAAAAGTGACGTGGAATTTAATAAATACAGTGGTTCTGTAGAATTAAAACTGAGACTCTAGAAAAAATCAACATGAAATAAGAACTAGAGTTGGTTGACATTTCTTGATTATTTATAAAATGTTTTAGGACCCTTTTGATTTTAGTTTTATCTGTAAGAATGGTGCTGAGAAGGAAGTTATCCTTTTGGGTGAGGCTATTTTCTGCACTTTATTTAATTCCATTTTATTCTTTTACTTAGGGTTGGAGCCAGTGATTTAAATGTGCTCTTAGCTGTGTTGTATCACAGTGACTCTTCATTTAGAGACACTTAGCTGTTGACTTAAAGAACACTAAGATGTGATATTTACCGTATTGAAGTCTCTTATTTTATAATTTTTATTGATATATTTATTACCCTATGTTTACTTGTTAACTTTGTCTTTTTTATAGACTGAGGGAGCAATAGGTTATGCATACTGGGTCTGTACCACATTGCAAGATAAAAGCAACAGAGATACAGAGCTGTACCGGTACAACATCGTTCAGATGAATGCTATTCCAGCAGCACAAGTTGTTTTGAGTAAATACATAGGTAAGGTAATCGGTATTTGAATAACCATTGAAACAATTTAAAAAATTTTTTAAATTAGATAATTCTAAAATCAGTGTTAGAATTTGTTTTTTTTTTTTTTTTATTCTCCCAATGGCCAAATAGTCTCCTTTTCAAATTATAGTATTGACTTTTGAAGAGTGATAAAAATTGTTGTTACCTAATGCTTACAATAAAACTGATTTCCATGTTGTAGTGGAAAGCATTTTGGAGCCTATTGGGCCTGAGTTGCTTCTGTTCTGTCTCTGCCATTTATTTCTCTGTAGTCTTAAGCCAAGTATTTTACTTTTCTTAACTTCTGTTAACCTTGGAAAGTAGAGATAATGATAGCTAGGTGGTACCCATGTGAAAATTAAATGAGATAATCTGCTTTAAATTCCAAAACTAGGGATCCCTGGGTGGCACAGCGGTTTAGCGCCTGCCTTTGGCCCAGGGCGCGATCCTGGAGACCCGGGATCGAATCCCACGTCGGGCTCCCGGTGCATGGAGCCTGCTTCTCCCTCTGCCTGTTGTGTCTCTGCCTCTCTCTCTCTCTCACTGTGTGCTTATCAAAAAAAAAAAAAAAAGAAAACATATTTAAAAAAAAAAAAAAATTCCAAAACTAGTGTGCTTCACCTCCCACTTTAACATCTGATTTTTCTTCAAGATATTGGAAAAATACGTTTAGGTTAAGGAAAAGGACAGAATGGTGAAGCTTCATTAACCATCTATTATAATAATTTCCTTTCTTTCTTAATAAAACTAGTGTTTTGTTTTGTTTTGTTTTACCAGTTTATTTATTTTTAAAGATTTTATTTATTCATGAGAGACATAGAGTCAGCGACAAAGGTAGAGGGAGAAGCAGACTCCCTGCAGGTAACCTGATCTGGAACTTGATCCCAGGACCCTGGGGTCACGCCTTGAGCTGAAGGCAGACACTCAACCACTGAACCACCCAGGAGTCCCATTTTTACCAGTTTAATCTTGTTATTTGCAGCAACATGATTGGATCTTCATAGTATAATGCTAAGTGAATGAAGTCAAATAGTGAGAGTCAAATAAGTCACAAGAAAAAAGCAAATACCATGTGACTTCACTCAAATGTGGAATTTAAGAAACAAAACAAATGAACATAGTTAAAAAAACAAGAGAGGTGACAAACTAAGAAACAGACTCTTAAGCATAGAGAAAAAACTGATGGTTACCAGTGAGGAGGTGGTAAGGGGATGGGTAAGATAGGTGATGTTGACTGAGGGGTCCACTGATGACAGGTTGTGGGGGTGGAAAACTACCAATGGTTTAATCTCTGCACTTCCTCTTAGTAGCTATAATGAAACCTTGGCCATATTACCAGATTGAATTTTAGTTTCCTCATCTATAATACAAGAATGAAAGTATCTGCTGCTTAGGGTTTAAATGGGATGGTTTATACAAAATGTAATTCAGAGTACCAGGCCTACCCTAGATGATCAAGAATATTAGTTTCATTAGTCTTTTATTTATCCCTTGACAAAATTCTAAAGGAAGAAGTTTAAGCAGACGTATGGACAGTTGAATATTATGAAAATCATATATACTGAAAAGCAGAAGAGAAAATTTCTCATTATAGGTTATGGAGAGGACTGTAATATTCCTGCATTGGTCCTGGGACACTTGAGCAGAAGGCAGTTAGTTTACAAACATCAGCACTTGAGCACTAACATGTTACGCAGTATGCAAAATAAATGATTCTAAAGAATATCTAGGGCCTCTGTGAGGAGTGTATGGATCAAAAATTTTACTGTTAAGTTTCCATTAGAATGAGTAATATTTGTAAAGGATTTACACAAAGAGGTATATCTTTAGCTTTCTACAAAATTCAGATACCTAGAACAATTCCCTGATAGTTAGGCATAGCCTAGCTTTTTACTCTATGGTGGGGTCATAATCATATACTCATTTAAATTCAACTATATGTGACTTTGCCATAAATGAATGAATGCATGAACAAATGAATCAATAAGAAAGAGAAAGGAAGGGAGGAGCAGAAAAGAGAAGGGAATAAGAAAGAATGCAGGCAGTCTTTTTGTTTTGCTGACAGTTTGCCTCAGGGTGAGTATACTAGAAAGACATAAATCTTTCCTTAGTTTGACTCAGTTTTGGTGTCCCTCTCTTTCATGACTTCAGGATTTTTCAAGAATAACTTTGTGTGATTTTCACTTTATGCTTTAACCTTCGAGCTTATTCAGCACATAAATTGTGATTGTATTGTCCTTTGTTAAACAATTTAAGGGACTTGAAGGGTTATTTCCCAATACTACTTTTTTTTTATAAATTTGTTTATTTTTTAAAGATTATATTTATTTATTCATGAGACACAGAGAGAGAGAGAGAGAGAAGCAGAGACACAGGCAGAGGGAGAAAAGAGAGAGAGAGAGAGAGAGGCAGAGACACAGGCAGAGGGAGAAGCAGGCTCCATGTTGGGAGCCTGATGTGGGCCTCGATCCTGAGTCTCCAGGATCCCACCCTGGGCTTAAGGCGGCACTAAACCGCTGAGCCACCTGGGCTGCCCCCCAATACTACTTTTAAGTAAATCAGATGTGTTTCTTTCTCAGTATGTTACATACATTATGATGTTTATTGACATTAAAATTTCAAAACACTGCATTGAAAGTATCCAGGTCGTTCTGTGTTTCTAGTGTATAATACGGAGTTAACTTTTTTTAAACACATAAATTGAAACAGAACCATCAAGTAAATCATAGGAAAGATTAAGTGATTAGCCAAAGAACTGAATTTCCTTATAAATCTTATGACTAGTGTTAACATAAGCTGCAATTTAAAATATTAAACCTTTGGGGTTAAAAATGTTTAGACTTTAAGGCATAACTAGAAACTGTAAGTAATTATAAGATATTCAATAATTTAGAAGTTATAAAATGATTATTGGTATTTTATAGTCAAGATAAAAATCAGATTGTTCTTAAGACTGCCAGTGATCTTAGGAGGTAATTTGGTATTTAAGACATTGAAAATAAAACTAACATTTTACAGACACTAGCATGCACATGTAAAGAAAAGATATTTTTCGATTTCCAGAAAGAATTCAGAATTATGCTCCAGCTTTCACAATGTTGGGTTACTTAAATGAACATCTACAACTGAAAAAGGAAGCCGCAGATGCATACCGAAGGTAAACTCTTACATTTAATTAAAAGGGTCTGGTTCTTACATATTATTTGGCTTTTTAAAATTTAGTCTCAGTTCATGAAGAAGGTACTAGACAAATATTCTGATTCCTTTCTTGATTTTGTTATGTATTATTACATCTTTGAAGGTGAAAAAATGCAGTTACAAATTTTCAGCTACATTTGGGTTTTTGTTGCTCATTCCAACAAAGGGACAGAGAAGAGAAAAACACAAAAACAAAACTAAAAAAATCTCATCAGATTTTGTTTTAGAAAAACCTCTCACTTAATACTTTATCTAGTTTTATTAAAATATGTAGTTTCATTCACAGAAGAAGTGTGAACATTATGGTGTATTTGTTTGAATCACTTTAAGATCTATGTTTTTTTCATTCAATAGTTTTTTAACTGCTGTGTGCGAAGCATTGTCCTTGGCACTGGCAATTTAGCAGTGAAATAAAACAGACACGGCCTCCATTCTCATGAACCTCCTGTTCTGGTGGTGGGGAGGCATATGATCAGCTTATAAACATCTGTGATGGTAATAATTGCTAAGAAAGAAAATCAAAATGGGATAAAGGGCCAGGGAATATTAAGGTAGGTAGTCAATTTGAGACAGGTTTAATAGTGATAGGTTTACTAAGGAAGCACTTGAGGCCTGGCCTGAGTGAAGTGAGGCTATAAGCCATTTGGTTGAGAGAGTAGGAGCATCCAGGCATAGGGAACCGCAAGAGCAAGCACTCTCACACAGGAGTGGACTTGGCATGTTGAGCAAACAAAGACAGTGTGCTTGAGTGAAATGACCAACCAGGAGGGTGGTAGGAAATGAAATCAAGTTGAAGGTTTATTCTCTGCAAATGAGTTGATTGGTAAATAAAAAAATTACTATTTTTTTAAGATTTTATTTATTTATTCACGATAGACATAGAGAGAGAGAGAGAGAGAGAGAGAGAGGCAGAGACACAGGCAGAGGGAGAAGCAGGCCCCATGCAGGAAGCCCGACACGGGACTTGATCCCAGGACTTCAGGATCGTGCCCTGGGCCAAAGGCAGGCGCCAAACCGCTGAGCCACCCAGGGATCTCCCAAGAAAATTACTATTAATGTCATGAACACTAGATAAAAAGTTAAAAGACCTAATTGCATGTATCATTGCCCTAAATCTAAAAAACAGATACTTAGGGAAAGCCTTGTCAGATAAAAAATAATTGATGTGCCCCAAATGCTTTGCCATGTCCTTTTATGGATCTCTTGGTAGTTCAAAGGAGTCATCACTAGATGGTACTGGAGGCTAAATAATTAAGAAGGTATTTTTCCAGGTGTATGTGGAGGTTTATAAAAAACCACAATTCTATTTCTTTTGATGTCACAAAAAGATTACCTGTAAAGAAACTAGAAATACGGTGGAATACAACAGTGAGCAGGATTTGCAAACAAAGAAAACTAGACAGCTTTAGAGGGCTGGCTATACATACTTATACATACTGTAATCACAAATACTGTGAATCTAACACTTAGTTATACATTCAAGTTAAAACAGTAGCTCCACAATCATATGGATATGCACCACTCTTCCCTTGACTGATTACTGCTCTCGTTTTCTGCCTTAAACAACGATTTGAGGCTTAAAACCACAAATTATGTATAAATTTAACCATTATAGTTTTTACTGTATAATACTTTTAGACTTCTTTAGCAAATATTTGTTTTTCATGTAACATCATAGATATTAAAAGCTCTCCTTAGGTATTTCTCCCTAGATAATCCTTTTCAAACAGAAAAGAAAATTAAAAACAAAAATCACTACATATCCAACTCCTCTTAGTTGTTAAGACATTTTTCTGCTTGTCCAAAAGGGACTGAACACAAGACGGTAAAAATAAGGCCTTTAGGGACTCCTTATGATTCTTTTCTTTCTTAACTAAGTATTGCTTAAATATTTTTTGGTATGTAACAGGTAAGGGCACATGACATGAAAGCACTCAAATTTCCTGGTTTCCTAACTCAAACTACTAATATAGGAATATTTTTAAGATTGTTTGCTATACACTTGAGATAATGTCAAAACTTAAAATTACAACACTGTTGTTTCCCATATTTATATTAAGTTTTTTGGAATATTTAAAACTCAAGTATGATAAATGATTTCATTTAGTAAGAGATCACCTTATTAATTTCCTGATAGTCTAAAATCTAAGTATTAATTGCTTTTGTTGTGCCAACTTAACTGATATATGAAAAAGTTGTTATGACAAGCATTAAAGAATTAGAATTGAATGAAGAAACCAAGAATCTACAGATTCTGCTAAGGAAGAAGAATAAAAGAATGCTATTGCACATAGGTAACTTAAAATACCTTGTTCTTTTTTTTTAAGGGCAATGTTATTATTACAGACTACAGAAGACCAAGATACTTATAATGTTGCAGTAAGAAATTATGGCAGATTGTTATGGTAAGCATATCTCTTCCCATTAATTGTGAATTTATTAGATTTTTCTGGTGAAAGCTATGGGACTAGTGAGGTGGTGATGAATTTCCAGAGTAGTGGGACATATATAAATTAGTGGGCTGATTATCTCCCAAGGATACATAATTTCCTCAATACTGGGGTTTGTTAATAGCTTCCTGCACCTATATGGATACCTAACACCACTGTGCTTTAGTAAGAAGCAGATTTAGAACTCACAGTTGTAGACTATACAAGAGAAGAGAGAGGCAGTTATTATCTGTTATAATACCACCCTAGTTAATTGAAAGAGGAATTGGATTTGCTTAGTGCTTATACTTACACCAGGAATGACCACTAGGGATCCAGAAACCTGTTAGAAATCATATCAAAAATTTTGATGTATGTGCATTTTGGGATGAAGAGTGAGCCATGTAGCTTTCTTCAGATTCTCAGACTTTTGACTTCAAAAAGAGCTTCAAAAAAAAAAAAAGATTAAAACCCAGTTATTTTAGAGAATAGAATTAGGTCCAGAGAACAGACGTGTTTTGGGAGGTCTTCCTTAAGCTGAGAACTGCCCCTAAATTGAATGGTCTAGCTTCAATATATTGCTAAAAGTATAGTTTGATATTTTGAGGTTAGTGCCTATATATTTTATAAAGGTACAAAGTAGAGACCTGAAGTAGCCAGTTCTTTTCTTTTATAACCAAGTAAATGAATCCTATTCATAGATAGGAAAATATTATTGTTCTGACTACTTTTCCCTCCAATTTTTTTAAACTGTTGTGTTTAGGAGTTGAGTTTTGTCATTTGTAAGATTTTGTTGTAGCAGAAGATAGATAGGTTATAAGAAATTTTATAGAACAAGTATCTGTAGTTCTGGTTTCATATAATGTAAATATATTTTTTTAATTTTCATTTTTTATTTTTATTTTAAGGGAGGGGGAGGACAGAAGTAGGGGGAGAAGGAGAGAGAATATTAAGCAGGCTGCCAACTCAGCACAGAGCCCAACATGGGGCTCTATCTCACAACCCTGAGATCATGACCTGAGCCAGAATGAAGACCGTGCCACCTTGGTGCCCCATGATATAATGTAAATACTTTAGAAGAAAATCTGTATCTTCTATTGAAAATTTGTTTTTATTATAAAATATAGTAAACATGCAAAATGCTGTAAGTAGTATACAGCATAATTTAATGAATAGTCACTGCTCAAACATAACAGATCTTAAAATTGTCCATTGTCTTCAGGGTCTTTTTTCCAAAGAAAATATTGCAAATAAAATTGAAGCCCCTTGTGCCCTTCCTAGTTCTATTCTCTACAAAAGAAATCACATGTTTGAAGGTAGTGTTAATTAAAAGAAAAAAAACAAAACTTTTAATATATATGTATCCATAAACAATCTAAGGTAGCCTTCTTTCCTTCACCAAAATATTTCTCAAAATTTGAGTTTTTTGACTTTAAAAACTGTAAAATTTTTCGATTTTTAAACTCTTTCACCTTTATGAGATTAATTTTAAAATCAAAGACTGCCTGTATTTTTAGATCCCACACACACCTCCCCCAAGATTAAAAGGATTTTCTAAAAAAATTTCCAATAATACATTAAAAATAGAAAACACTTTCTGATTTATAGTGATGGATACCATAAATAAGAATCTCAAAGATATAGTGCATCCTTTCCAAGTGATGACAGCTTCTCTTCATTTTTAAATAAGCAAAACTATTATTTTTTGTTATTAAGAAGTATTGTACTCTGGGAGCTCCTGGGGCACAGTCAGTTAATTGTCTGACTCTTGATTTCGGCTCAGGTCATGATCTCAGGGTCCTGAGATTAAGCCTGGCATGGGGCTCTCCAGTGAGCAAGGAGCTTGCTCAAGCTCTCTCCATCCCTCTGCCTCCCTGTCTCCCCATCTGACCCTACTGCTCATGTGTCTTGCACTTTCTACAAAAAAAAAAGTAAACTTTTAAAAAAAGTATTGTATTCTAGTATCATATGTAACAAATTTTACTTTTCTTCCTATTAAATACAGAAAAGGTAATTTATAGTTTTGTCTGTGGAATCGAGTTTATCTTTATGCTCTCCAAAAAAAAAAAAAAAAAAAGAATGTGCAGGTAAACAATTTGCACAAAGACTAGGTTTTATTTTGACCAGGTATTTTATGATTTGTTAAGCTTGTCAGAGATGCTAGAACCATACTCTTAGGGTAATATTTAACCAATATATTAAGCTTAAAGAATTCTGTATAATAATCAACTTCAGGACAGCCTGGGTGGCTCAGTGGTTTAGTGCCACCTTTGGCCCAGGGCCTGATCCTGGAGACCTGGGATTGAGTCCCACGTTGGGCTCCCTGCATGGAGCCTGCTTCTCCCTCTGCCTGTCTCTCTCTCTCTCTCTCTCTCTCTCTCTCTCTGTGTGTGTGTGTGTCTCTCATGAGTAAATACATAAAATCTTTAAAAAAAAAAGTCAACTTTATTTTTATACTTTGGGATTTTAGTTCAAGTTTGTTTTTTGTTTTTTGTTTTTTAATTTTTTTTTTTAAGATTTTTTTATTTATTCAGAGAGAGAGAGAGACACAGGCAGAGGGAGAAGCAGGCTCCATGCAGGAAACCCGATGTGGGACTCGATCCCGGGTCTCCAGGATCACACCTGGAGGCTGCAGCACAGGCTGCAGGAGGCACCAAATTGCTGCGCCACAGGGGCTGCCCTCAAGTTTGTTAATAAGAAAGACACTTTGTAATTTTAGCAGAACTAATCATTTTCACAATTATAAAAAACAAAATGTGAAGTTAAATTGCCCCAGTACATCTTATTTGAAATGAATGATCTGTCTTCTGTTTTAATAGGTCTTTTCTATAGCTTTTACACTGATAGACGAAGTATGTGAAGGTATTGAAAGAACCTTCGTGTATAATCTTTCTGTATTCTTATGATATAAGCCAAAATTAAGTTTAATATTAAAAGTAAGTTATGTTTTGCTTCTTAGTTCCATTGGTGAATATGATAAAGCCATTCAGGCTTTTAAGTCAACACCCCTTGAGGAGTTAGAAGACATCATAGGTTTTGCACTGGCTTTATTTATGAAAGGCCTATATAAAGAAAGCAGCAAAGGTGAGTATGTTGCTTGAAGCTAAAGGACATATCTTACTTTTCCAGAGCTGAGTGGAATTGAATCACAACAGGATTACATCCAGAAAAATGGAACACTGAATTGAGAATAGGGGTTGCAATGTTTATTAAAATCCATCTAGGATTCAGGAATGGTGTTAGGTACTTTTTGTCTGTTCCCTCCTTTAGTACAGTGGTATGTGAATAGTCCCTATAAGAGTATTATGAGCTGAGTATTATCCTAATTATTTAGATAAGGAAACTGAGGCCCAAGATCACTGAAGGTAGACTTAGTATTTGAAAGCAGGTCTTTGCTTAAATGTAAACTTGTGATAAATGAAGACCTTGACCATTGTTGGTAATAGTGTGTTTCATTTTCTTCAGAAATGCTCATTGAGTACATTTCATATATGTAGGTAGGCCCAACCTATGTGTGTGCAGTTTATTGTATCTACAACTTGATGGCATTACTGGTAGGCACATGGAAATTGTTGTGATATCTCCGTATCTGCAGGCCTTCACATCCCTTAAAGGCTTCCCTATAGATTCTAAAGATGGACGTTAGGGAATGTCTCAATAATCCTAACGATGTCCCCAGGATCACCTTGGAACAGCTAAACCAAGTTAGATTATTTAATATTTTTTTTTCCAGCCACTTGAAAGTAAGGAAATAAGATATAATTTTAGTTACAACTTAAAAAAAAATAGGATTAGAAAGGGAGAAATTTCACTGTTTGTCAATCAGTATTATGTTTATATTCTTTTGTTTTTGTTTCCAACTCTGTATAATAGCCTATGAGAGAGCCTTGTCTATTGTTGAATCAGAGCAGGACAAAGCCCATATCTTGACAGCTCTGGCGATAACAGAGTATAAACAAGGAAAAATGGATGTAGCCAAGACATTGCTATTTAAATGGTATGTACAGTTGACATTAAAACTTAACATTGCTTAAGATGCTTAAACATTGGATTAAAAACTGGAACAATGTAAAATGAAGTTTTTAATGTTGTAGGAACTTTTTGGAGAACAGAAGGGATTGGACTGACTCAGTTGTGAACTAACAGTCATAGGTGGAGGTAGAGATCATGGCTTAATTCTTAGCTCTGGATCCATCCAGTCCTTCAAAACCATCCTGTATTCTGTGTATATTATTTATTTTTTTTAAAAGAGTGATTGATCACCTGATCTAGTAGGATCTTAAAATTTTAATGGATAGAGTTCTAACTGGCTTATATTTTTTGGTCCCCAAGGAGATTTTTCCCTCATTAATTTTCAAATTCACCTGATAAAGTTCATTTAAAATTAAAGCTTTAAAAAATATACCAGTATAACTTGTAACTATTTCTATATTTTTTGAATAAATTAGTAAAATAATAGCCCATGATATCTGTGGTTATTTATATGGTATTATTTTTCTAAAACCCAGACCCCCAACCAAAATTTATACTTGTTTCTAGAACTTAGATATAATGAACAGAAAAGAAAAGCCCTTGGTATTTTTAACTGCTTTACGTTTAGGAAATTGCTGCGCCTAGAAACCAAGGAATCTGTTTCATATTTATCTAAAGCTGGGCTTAGTTTGGTGAATCTTTAAGTAAATTGCCTTTTTACTAAATATTAAATATATTTTAATAGTTGCAGACTACTGTATTATGGCTAATAGACAATTAAAAATATTTACAGCTCTATCTTAAAGGAACCAACCATAGAAAGCCTTCAAGCCCTGTGTGCTCTAGGATTGACAATGCAGGATGCTACATTGTCAAAAGCAGCACTTAATGAATTACTGAAGCACGTCAAACAGAAAGACAGTGATTATCAAAAGTGCCTTCTTACTTCAGCGATTTATGCACTGCAAGGCCGCAGTCTGGCAGTGAGGAGACAAGCATCTAAAGCTGTCCATAGGTAAGTTCTTGTGCTCCTGAACTTGGAATAATTATACTTGATGAGCTTATCTTTGACATTTGGACCTTATTAAGAATATAAAATGAGTGAGGCTTATTTTTTGTTTTTTGTAAACCAGAATGTGGTTTTATGAAATTGCCCTTAGGACCAGGTAACTGACTATACATATCATTTCATCTATAAAGATTTTTTTTTAATTCAGTTGATAAGGAGATAAGAGAACAGAAATTTTGCACTTATTCAATAAATTAAGGCCTGAACCTCATTTTAATAGAAAAGTCCTTACTTACGGTCGTTTGTAATATTGTTCGTTTATTTGATACTATTCAGCTTGATGGTTAGGAATTTTTTGACCACTCAAACATTCACTAGTGTCTTCAAAATTTAGAGTATATTACTAGCAGTAGTGGTTGTTTTATTTTCAGCAGAGAAGTGTTCTGTCTCTTTCTTTTTTTTTAAGATTTACTTATTTTAGAGAGAGAGCGCATGTGTGTGTGTGAGTAGGGGGAATGGCAGAGGGAGAGAAACTCAAGCAGACTCTGTGCTGAGCATGGAGCCCCATGCTGGCCTTGATCCCTGGCCCTGAGATCACCAACCAATAAAACTCTTAACCCGCTGAGCCATTCAGGCACCCCAGCAGTAAAGTGTTCTAAATGTTGCTTATTTTCTGTTCACAATTTTCATTTCTGTGTTTTCCTTGAACACAACATATTACATTTCCTTAGCTTTTCTTAATTAGATGTCATGGCTTTGTAATCCTCATATTGCTGATTTTTCCTTCTTATTTTCATAAGGACTCTTGGTATATAGGGAAGATATGTTTTCGGAAAATTAAGACACTTTCATTCACACATAGATAATTCATATGAACTTGTTTTAGGCATCTACAAGATTTTGAACTTAAGTACTAAATAAAATGTTGGTTGCTTTTACTTTCCATGGTTTAAAGTGACTCCCATCTCTAAGCTTTTTACTTTGATGATCTTTATAGTAACCCAGCTGATCCTGCTCTTTGGTCTCTGTTGTCCCGAGTAGTTGCTCAGTATACTCACCAAAGTGCAAAGGTGAGTAATGTTCTAAATTTTGACAAAAAGATAAAATAACTTTTATTATTTTTTTTTGATAAAATAACTTTTAATGTAGTATTAGCATTATCATTCTGAGAAATAATTAATACAGCAAATGAGTTCTGTTACTTAACCAGATTTTCCATTAGTCATTTTATTAGTACATTGAGTTTCTTTCATGTATTATTGTACTGTTTTGGGCATTATGAAAGTTACAAAGAAGTAGGTGGACATTTTTTAAATACATACAGATTATGTTAATGGCTATGTGGTTAGGTTATGTTTATAATGTTGCCATTTAGGAAGCTAATATGTTTTGAACACTTAACTACATCTAATAATTCCACTGTCTGAAGTCTATGTGAGTCTGATTTTGTTATTCCTAATGGTTTTTGCACATGGTAATTCAAAGAACCTAGAAGAGCATCATTATTAGCTACTAGAATGAAGTAATTATTATGTGCCAACTATTCTATATATTTTGTCATTTAATCCCAGCAACCACATGAAATAGCTACAATTAATGTCCATTTTATAGAGGACATTTCAGACATAGAGAATAAATAACTTGTGCAAAATCACCGTTAGTATTTGTGGTGATGACTCATCCCAGATTTAACTCCTGAATCCTCCTTCTACTCTGCTGTTTTCTGTTCCGCTTTTAATCCATCTTCTATTTGTTTTATATTGACATATTTTGAAAGATTATTTTTAGCATTCTTTATATGCTAAATATAATATGCAAAACATTTTGATACAATTTCAATATAAAATTAGAACAGTATACTTTTGAATTAAAATGAAATCATTTGCATAATTCACTTTCTTTTCCAGATAAAATGTCTAACTGAATTTAAAATTAAGGATTTCATAATTCATTTTACAAAAACTATGATGTGTATATTTTTCTTGTTTTTAGTTTTGAGTTGATTATTGAAGCAGTGATTAGCTTCAGGGTGCTCTGAACTTTGGGTATTCATTTTACTAAGAACTACAGAAATTTTTAAAATATTAAGATTTTCATGGAGTAAAACCATATTAAAGTAAGTTTTGGGATTCTGTTTCTCCTCCAGTCTTTCTTCCACAGTCTTTTACATTGTTAGAAAATATTTACTTGTGTTTTGTGTAAAATTGTGTAACTTTTGCACCATTAATAGGTAGTTTAAAAAAGCAGAGTTGAAATTATAGTAGAAAAGATTTTTTATAAAAACACTGAACTTCAAAAAAAATACTAAATGTGTCTCTTAAAGCAGTGATCAATTGATACTTTCAGGAGTTTAAAAGTTGTGAATGTGATAAAACTGAACTTTTCAAATGACTTAATGGAAAGATTTTTATCATTGTTAATTTTTATGAAAGTTTATGCATTCATCTAAATAATTATTTTCTATTATAGGGAGGTGCTATAGCAGGAAATGTGGCTCATATTTTGGATTCAAATCATGGAAAGGTTAGTTTTCTCCAGTACCAAGGAAATGTCCTACTTGTTAAGTAATATTTTTGGTGACACATAAAATAATTTTTCTTCCTAGGTTTAAGATGTCACATCATACCTGATACAGTACTATTTTTAGTCAATTTGAAAGTCATGGAGATATAAAGATAAGTGGTTAACTCTCTTCTTTTTCTCTTACGCAGAAGGCATTACTGTACACTGCAGTAAATCAGTTAGCCATGGGAAGCAGTTCAGCAGAAACTGAAAAAAACCTTGCACTAAAGACCATTCAGAAAGCAGCTCTTCTTTCTCCAGGTGAGTATAATATAATCCATTTCATTAATTCAGATTCTTTTGGTTGTGTGTTTGTGACTTACAGGTACAAGGTTTGTATTTTCTAAAATAAACAAGGGAATTTTAAGAAAATATTTTAAACTTTTGCATATTATTTGATTATTATTAAGAGAGATTTCTTGAAGCAGGCTGAAAGGAATATTTGCATAAAGATACTTTATTACCTTATTGAAAATAAGGTAGTCATTGCCTTGAGCAGGAATTATTTTATAATATAGAGATATGCATTTAATTTTTTTGTAAAAATTTTTTATCTGCCTAATGTTTCTATGATTTCTGTACTATTAGCAGTAATACTGATTCTGTATAAGTGAGGTAGGTATACATTTCAGACATTTGATAGGGAATATATATTGGAGGGAGCAGTTAGATAAGAAAAAATATAAAAGTTAAGCTAATATGTTTGCTTAAATGACTATATTGTTGACTAGCACCCCTGTGGGATTTTAAAATTGTCTTTATTTGTTTGAAGATTTTATTTTTAAGTAATCTCTGCACCCAGTGTGGGGCTCAAACTCCCAACCCTGAGATCAAGAGTTGCATGGTCCACTTACTGAGCCATCCAGGGACCCCAAAGTTATTTGTTTTTTTAAGGGTAGCAGGACTAAGATATTGACCATGCAAGTATTAACCTGCAAAATATGACTTACAAAAGACCAAAAAATAACTCTTCGAAGTTCTAAATTCTTTCCTACCTTCTTTTCACAACTACCTCAGTCCACTGCTTACCCCTGCCCCTGTAGGTGCTGTCAAGGTGTGAAGGAAAGAAGGAAAAATCAAATCAGTGAAGGGATATATAATCATAGAATTGCTTCACTTGGAATGATTAAATAACTTTCATCCTTGGCTGTTAGAACATAAGTAAATGGAGTTGTCTTGAGCTTTTTCTTTGGCTCAAACTTTTCTTAAGAACTGAGAAATAGTATTATCTTGCTTTTCCTTTGATTGAACTTTTAGTACAGGGTTTGAATGATGACCATAAGTGTCTCTTTGAGACTTGTCCTTTGTGTCCGATGAAAATGAACATAATTGACTTTTCTACAGTAGCACAATACTCTAGACAACTGAGCTAACCACCCATGGAAGAGCTTAATAGGATATTTCTCATCCTCTGTTATATTTTGAAGAAAAGGCAAATCTTAAAGGATGAATATAGTAATGTGTCTTCTGAAAAGAAGTGTAAATTAGTTTCTTTAAGAAGGTGGATTTTTTTCTGGAGATACAATTTATTTTATTTTTAATTTAATTTTTGGTATTTATAAACTCTTAGTCTCATTTTTTATAGTTTTTCCCTGATATATTGATATTAACAAGCCTCTGACTATACTTCCTATGTTTAGGTGATCCTGCCGTCTGGGCTGGGCTAATGGCAGCCTGTCATGCTGATGATAAACTGGCTCTAGTGAACAACACTCAGCCAAAGAGAATGGATTTGTACTTGGCACTGTTATCTGCTGTTTCTGCTTCACGTAAGTTTAGGAAAGCATTTACACATGGTGAATTCAGGGTGAAGTATTCAGAAGGATACTGCTGAAAGGTAGTGAGCATAATTAGCTCTATACTAAAGGATGAATGATCTCCTCTGACAAAGCTTAAAAACAAGCCTTGAAAAGGTGAAATCATTTTCAAGAGACTTAACTGCATATAGAACAAAGCTCAAGAACATTATAGGAATATAGAAATATTCAGCAAGATAAAATTCACAATGTCTGTCTGGTATATAGTTAAAACTTAATAGGCATGCAGAAAGGAAGAAAAATACCACACATAATGAGATGAATCAGTCAATAGAAACAGATCCACAGATGACACACTAGAAATCTCTTTAAATTGTAATTGACTATTTAAAGAGCACCCTACCACAATAGCACAGAGAACAGGAGGGGAAATGGAAATATTCTGTTGTAAAATTTTTATATTGTAAGTGAAGTGATATAATATTACTTAAAGGTAGACAATGACAGGTTAAAGGTGAATATTTTAAAATTGAAAGTAGGTACTAAGTAGTGTTAAAGGTAATAAGCCACCAAAGTAGATAAAAGGAGATTAAAAAAATAATTCAAAGAAGAGAAAAAGGGAACAAAGACTTAAATAAAACAAATAGAAAACAACTATTTACTGCTTGAAACACAGATGAGATAGAAATTTTTATTTAACTCTGAAGACAAAAATAGCCTAAAAAGTAAAAAGATGGAAAAAGATATACCATGCCAACACTAATCAAAAGACAGTTGGAATGGCAATACTAATTTCAGACAAATTGGATTTCAGAGCAAAGGATATTGCCAATAATAAGGGAAGTCATTTCATAATGGAGTCAATTCGTTGAGAGGACATAACAGTGCTAAGCATTTAAGCACGGAGTAACAGAGCTTCAAAATACAGAAAACCTGCCTTGTATTTCACATAGAATTTGTGGGATAAAAGAAACTTGTGGAAAAATGTATGAAGCAAAAACTTAACAAACTGAAAGGAGGATTAGGCAAATCCACAATTATATAGTTAGAGATTCAGTACTCTTCTTTTGATAATTGACAAAACAATTGAACAAAAAAATCAGTAAAGATATAAAAAGACTTGAACAACACTATCGACTGAATTGACCTAGTTGGCATTTATGGAATACTTCTGATAACAGCATTGTCAAGTGCACACAGAAAATCTACGCACATACCTCATGGGCCATAAAAAGTTTTAAATAAATTGAAAAGACTTCAAATCATGTTTAAAGCATTTTGTCTTTATACAATGGAATTAAGTTAAAAACCAGTAACAGAAAAATACCTGGAATATTTTCAAATTTTAGAAACTAAATAACATAAATAAACCAGTTCAAACCATAAGGGAAGTTAGATAATATTTTGAACTGAATGAAGAGGAAAAAATATTTCAAAGTTCTACAGTGCTATTAAAGCACTGCTTACAGGGAAATTTCTAGCATCAAATATCTACGTTAGAAAATAAGAAAGCCTTCAAATAAATGATCTCAGCTTCTCCTTAAGAACTAGAAAAAGGAAGAGGAAATTAAACTCAAAGTAAGCAGAAGAAAAGAATAAATAGCATCAGTGAAAGAGAAAACAGAAGATCAACAGAAGTGAAAACTAGTTCTTTGAGAAGATCAATAGAATTGATAAGCCTTTAGCCAGACATCAGGGGAAAAAACCCAACAAAACCGGTATCAGTGTCAGGAATGAAATGTCATTATAGCTATTTAAAGGCTAATAAGAAGACTTTATGAACAAGTTTACACCATTAAATTTGGCAATTTGGGTGAAGAGGACAAATTCCTTAAAAGACACGAAGCTCATTTAACAAATAAATAAACTGAACAGCTTTGTATCTATTAAAGACACTGAATTTATAGTTAAAAATCTACCCACAAAGAAAACTCCAGGACCAGATGCTTCATTGATGAATTCTACCAAATATTTAAGAAATAATGCCAGTTCTATATAAACCCTTCCAGAAAATAGAAAAGTTGGTGTAACTCTTCTTATACAAGGCCAACATTACCCTGTCACCAAAAGCAGGCAAGACTTTAACAAGAACACTGTTGAACTGCAAATGCAGAAATTCCTAACAAACTATAGCAATTCAAATCCAACAACACATAAAAAAGATAACAATACATCATAATCAAGTGGGGCTTATCCTGGGAATGCAAAGTCACTTTACATCTGGAAACGTATTTTACCATGTTTATAGTTGTGCCAGACAAATAATCTATACTTCATGATTCCATTTATGTGAAACTTTAGAAAATGCAAACTCATCCATTACGTCTGAAAATAATTTATGGTTGCCTGGGGTCAGACAGTAAGAGGAGAGGTAGGTTGAGGACAGAAGTGATTACAGAGAGATAGGAAGAACCTCTTTATGATGATGACTATGTTCATTATCTTGATGGTAGTGACGGTTCATAGATGTATGCTTATGTCAAAAGTCTTCTGAGCGTAGAGTTTGAATATGTGGGTATGTGTAATTTATCATATGTCAGTTATATTGCGATACATATTTTTTTCAATGAGATATTTTTAGCATTAGTGTAGATAGTGATTTTTTAAAGTAAATCATGAGTCTATAAAGTTTTAAGTTATTTGACCACAAATATTCCTACCATGAAACTTTTCAGAAACCTGGCACATATTAGTTAGGATAGTCTATGGTATTCCTGTAGTATGGGTAAGCTTTAAAAATTATGTATGCATGATAAGTCAAATTGTAATACTTCTTAGCAACTAATTACTCCTCTGAGAACGCTTTATAAGTTGCAGAAGAAAGTAACCTTGACATTTTTGTTAACAGTTAAAGACAAAGAATTCCTTAAAGATTATAACCAATCTCTTGAAAAGTGGTCTCTCTCCCAAGCTGTCACTGGTCTGATAGACACAGGAAGAATATCTGAAGCTGAAGCCCTCTGCACAAAGGTATTATTGTATAATTGAGCATTGAGTTCTATGGATGATTCTTATCCTACTTGGAAAATAACATTAAAAATAGAATGCACGTTATTTAAAGGGCATATGGTGGTAGTGGTGAGGATAGTGATGATGATAATAATGACACCACCCAACATTTATTACTTCCTATAAGCCACTCAGTACATTTAGCAGTTTGTATTTGAACTTCCCAAGAATATATGACATAAATATTTACTATTATCCTCTTTTTATAAATGAATAAACTAAGGCTTAGAGAGAGTAATTTGCATAACAGTTCCCAGCTAGAAAATGATAGTGTTACCATTTGAACTCACATTTGTCTGACTCTAGAACTCAAGGATTTAATAGTTCTTTGTGTGTGGGGGTTTACCATTATAGAGGCCGTATATTCCTTTGAGTTCTGGTTACTGCCTTCAGAATGCTATATTTACCAACATCCCTGTATTTTTCCAAAGCTCTGAACCACATAGACAGTGAGATGTAAATGGGGTGACTAGAGCTACTCAGTAGACACCTTTTACGTACCTGGATTATAGGTTCTGTATGTCAATCCTTAGCGCCTTGCCTAACACCTAGTAGGGGCTCAATAAATATATATTGAATGAATCAGTTTCATAAACGTAATCAGAAATAATTTAATGGATAATGAGAGTTTTAAACATAACTTTTTCTGAAAGCATCTTTTCTCGTAAAAGCTTACCAGGGAGATTGAATTTTCTTTCTAGAATTTTTTTTTTTTAAGTTGAATTTCATAGAGAAGGAAGAATGGATCTTTGAAGATCCCTTTAGTGTTTGAATTCTCTGAAGAGCAGATGAATTTCATAGAGAAGGAAGAATGGATCTTTGAAGATCCCTTTAGTGTTTGAAGTCTCTGAAGAGCAGAGTAATTTTCTCTATTATTTAAGAAATTCCATCTAAATTCAGGACAGATTAATATTACTCTGAGTGTTTAGTAAGCAACTGACAGTTGGTATGCTGTCTCTAACAGAATAAGGGATACTTTTATGATTCTTTTCTTGTCATTTCTTTGTTCCAACCTCTTAGAAGAAAGTAATCACATACATTTAAGACTGCGATTTAATAAACAATAGAGAAGTATGTTATCAAGGGACAAGCAATAAAGAAAGAAATGTTTAAAACAACAGTGGAAGACTTGTTTAGAGAACTTTCTTAAACTTCTTCCAAATATGTGTATATGTGTGTGTATATATACTTCCTAAATGTGTGTGTGTGTGTGTGTATGGAAGGACATACATACGCATATATGTAAAATTTCTGTATGTGTGTGGGGTTTGTGTATAAATAATGGTTTAGGGAAATGGGCAAATGGGTCTTTTCTCTTACAGTGTTTAGGAAGTCTGTGTCTAGAGAAGGACATCCCAATGAATATCTTTGTGAAGAGGTTGAAAAAGGAAAAAAAATTATAGCTCTTCTTACATAGTTTCTTCCAATAAGGAATAGTGTTAGTCTTCACAGTTGATTTTATTTGTTTAATTCACCTATTTACATTCAGAACTTAAGTTTTTCAGGATATCACCTGGGAATAATACAAGTTAAAGAGACAAACTAAGTCTAAAATAAATGTCTTATAAACTATAATAATAGTATTATCAATTTTAAGTGTGGAGTTTGATATTCTCAAGATGATCATTGTTTTATTTATTTTACTTTTGCAGTTCTTTATTTTTTAATAAGAAAAGGTTAAATTCACATTTTTCTTGTAACATGAAGAATACCTTAATTGCCACTTAATATTCAAGAAACTATTTGAAATATTTCTATTTGGGGTTTAATTTTTAGAATTTAAAAAGTAACCCTGATCAGCCAGCTGTTATCTTGCTTTTGAGACAAGTTCAGTGTAAACCACTCCTGGAGTCGCAAAAACCTCTCCCAGATGCTGTACTTGAAGAGCTGCAGAAAACAGTCATGTCCAACTCAACTTCTGTTCCAGCTTGGCAGGTAATTTCTCTGTTTCCCTACGTGAGTCCTGATTTAGAATACTTAGTGATACTAGAGGAAGGCAAGGGGGTATGCTCCATTTTATGTCTTACCTTTAAACTTACCATATAGCTTTCATTTTCAAAATTTAAAGTATGTTGTATTGTGATTAGGGAAACTAAGGAAGTTTAATACTAATTTAGAATCTGCTACTATACTGCTTCAGAGCTTTTTAAATTGTTGATTGTGAATTCCCTCAATTTAAAATAGTGTTGAAAATACTGTCTTTTACATGGGGTTGATGTAAGAGAACTAAAGGAGTGTTTCAAACATTTTGTCATAATGGTGTTAACTCTACTTTTAGAGAGGATTTATGTGGTTTTTCTTTAGCTACCATATAGGTAACCCATATCCAGGATTTTAATGGGTATTTAGTGCTTTTTGAAATAGTTATGAATGCTTGAATCAGCAGAATGTCCTTTTAGCTGACTCTGGTTATCTATAATGTCAAACACATAATGATCATATGTACTTTATTCTTATTGATGTTGAAACACAAAAAAAACATGTAATTACTGTATTCAGTTTATTGTAGTTTCCTCTATGCTCCAGAGAGAGTATTAAAGGGGCTTTTTGATGCTGATTTTATAGAAGCTTATTTTACTATAATTTGTTCTTCATTTTCATCTTTCATTATAACAACTTTTTGATGTTTCTGCTTAAAAAGATTATCTAATGCCATAAAGTAGTTGGATTATGCAAGCTAAGCCTGCTTTTTACTCTGATCATTGAAGAAAGATGGTGCTTTTTTCCCCTGTCTTAAAGTTTGCCATATGAGAGTTAAGATAATTTAAGGTCAAATGGAGACTCATGATTTCATATTCTTCATCAAGAAGAAAAATACCTTGTCAAACTAAAAGGGAAAAATTAAAAGATAAATTATAAAGGAATTATAAAAGATAAATTATAAAGGAATTATAAAAGATAAATTATAAATTTTAATTATAAATTATAGTCTTAAGAGATAGCATCTGTTTTCGTTTCTGTTAAGATATAATTCACAAAGGATAAAGTATAAAAATCTTAAAAGTACCACTCCTTACATTTTTAATTTATGTATATACCTTTTTAGCTGCCACCTATCCCAAGATTTGGAGCTTTTTCAGTAAACTAGTTGCCTCCTCATGCCTCTTTTGATTTCCCCCTATTTCAAATAAAAGGGAAAACCACTATTCTGACTTCTGACTTACATCACTTAAACAGACATTCTTTTGCATCTGGTTACTTTGATTCAGTGTCATGTGTGTGGGATTCATTTAGTTGTTTCATGCAGTCATAGTTTTAAAATTTCATCTTAGAAGATTGTTTGACATGATCTACTACAGTAAACATACATATCCCTTATCACCCACCGGAAAACATATGTAAGGACGGACATAGCAGCATTACCCATGATAGCTAAAACCTGGAAATAAGCCAAATGTCAAACAGTCTTCTAAAATGGTTATCCATTTGATGTTCCCACCAGCAAATTCTGAGCATTCCAATTGCTAATATTGCTAGATGTGGTTAATATTTTCCTTTTCAGTAGATAGGTAGGTATTCTGTGGTAGTTTTAACTTGAATTTTCCTAACTAATGATGTTGAGCCACATTTCATATTCTTATTGAACCTTGGGATATCCTCTCTATAAAGTGTCTTTTATTTTTCATGGGCTGTTTTTTAAATTGATTTTTGTTACTCATTATATTTTCTGGATTGAAGCATATTTTGAGTATTTGTATTGCACATATTTTATCATGTACTTTGGCTTTGCACTCTGTTAATATTTTTTGATGTATAGTTCTTAGTTTTAATGAAGTCTAACTTACCATTTTTTAATGATAAATGCTTTATTGAAATGTTCTATTTAAAAAAAAAAGAAATGTTCTATTTAAAAGCGCTCTGCTTACTTTAAGCTCTTGAAGATACTTTTCTGTTTTCCTTTAGAAATGTTTGTTTTACCTTTCACAGGTTAGGTATATGATCCATCCAGGATTAATTTTTGTTAATGTTGCAGATCAAGGTTCCTTCCTTTCTTATGTGTATCACATTTGTCCCAGCATCATTCCTTGAAAAGATCATTCTGTCCCCATTGAACTGTAGTGATGCTTTCGTTATAAATCGGATGACTGTATCTGTGGGTCTTATAGGGCTCCCCTCTTCTTTTCCATTATCCGTTTATTTTTGCCTATAGCTTTATAATTAGTTTTGATGTGTGGAGGTAGTATTAAGACTTGTGGCTTTTTTTGTTCTTCAAGTATCTAAAGTCATTTTAGATTTTTTGCAGTTACATAAATTGTCAATTACCCTGCCTCCTTCCCCCACAAACAAAAGCCCTGCTAGGATCTTGATTGGAATTGCTTGAATCTGTAATTTTATTTAGGGAGAATTGATAAAGTAATATTACTGAGTTTCTCTATAAATGTGGTATTTTCTTCAAATTATTTAAGTTTTAAATTTCTCTCAGCAATGTTTTACAATTTGCATTGTAGAGGTCTTTTATATTTTTGTGTTTATTTGTAGATAGTTGATATTTTTTGTTTTATTACAAATGATATTTTTTTCTTATATGTTAGCTCCATACACTTAGAGATGTAGATGATATTTATATGTTGACCCCCCAGCAACCTTGCTGAATTCACTTATTTTTTTCGAAATGATTTTAGGTTTTTTGTATACACAATTCTGTCATTTCTGAATAATAAAGTTTTACGTTTTCCTTCCAGTATTTCTATATTGACTTTTTTTCTTGCCATATTGCACTGTTTAGAACCTTGAATACAATGTTAAATAGAAGTAGTGGTAGATAAGTGAATGTTCTTATTTTATTCTCAAGCTGATGTAGAAAGCATTTACTATTTCATAATTAAATATGTTTGCTGTAGGTTTTTTGAAGATATATATATATAGAGAGAGATATATATTAGATAAAGGAAGTATTCTTCTATTCTATATTGGTAAAAGAAATTTGTTTTCTATCATGAATGGATGTTCAGTTTCAACAGATCTTTTGGGGGGACATCTATTAGAATGGCTCTTTTTTAATTATTCTGTTAATGTGGTGGACAGCATTGATTTTCAAATGCTACACTAACCTTGCATTCTTAGAAGAAATCCTACTTGGTTATGATGTATATTATCCTTTTTATATATATTGCTGAAGTCACTTTGTTAATGACTTTTTAAAGAATTTTTAACACCTTTATTCATGAGAGAGAATGGCTTGTAATTTTTCATTCTCATCAGGTCTGTGTTAGGTTTTGGTATCTATGTTGTTATTCTCCTTTTATTTATTTTCTGATAGAGTTTGTGTGAGAGTGACATTTATTTCTTTAACGTTTAGAAGAATTCACCATTGAAGCCATTTAGGCCAAGAATGTTCTATATGGAAAAGGTGTTCTTAAAAAAAACAAAAAACAAAACAAAAAAAAAGGTGTTCTTTTCTTTATTACTGGTAAAACTTCTTAGGACATAGGACTATTAAGATTTCCTGTTTCTTTAACATTTGTTGAACTACAGGGAGTTTATTCAGCACATCTTAATTTCAGATTTATCAGCATAAAGTTGTTCGTGATACCTTCTTTGTAATGTTTGGAAAATCTGTATGCTTTTCCCTTTTTCATTCTTATATTGGTAGTTTGTGTTTTCTAAATTTTTTCTTGATAATAAGCAGTTTTATTAACTTTTCAAAGAACCAGCTTTTTTTTTTTTTTAAGATTTTATTTATTTATTCACGAGAGACACACACAGAGAGGCAGAGACACAGGCAGAGGGAGAAGCAGGCTCCATGCAGGAAGCCTGACGCAGAACTGTATCCCGGGTCTCCAGGATCACGCCTTGGGCTGAAGGCGACACTAAACCGCTGAGCCACCCGGGCTGCCCAAAGAACCTGCTTTTTGTTTTGATTTTCTTCATTATACTTTCTTTACATGTCATTGATTTCTTCTGTATGTTATTTTTACTTTCTTTAGATTTAGATTTTTTTCCCCCTTAGCTTCTTGAAATAGAAACTTGTAGATTTTCCCTCTTTGTCCAATATGTGCATCCTCTAAGATTTTATGTATTGTTTTCACTGTCATTCATTTGAAAATATTTATGATTTCCATTGGGATTTCTTCTTTGATCCATATGGATTTTTTCTGTTTTTTTTTTGTTTGGTTTTGTTTTATTGGTGGTGTTTTTGTTTTTGTTTTATGAGAGAGTATGCAAGTAAGAGTGAATGTGGGGAGTGGGTGGAAGGGAGAGAATCTTAAACAGCCCAGAGTATTGTTTTCTAAATCTATCATTTAAGTCAAGTTGATTATGTTTAAATCTTATATATCCTTACTGAACTTTTTGTCTGTTTCTTTTACCATTGCTGAAATAGGTGTTAAACCTCCAACTTTGATTCTGCATTTGGGGTTTTTTTTGTTTTCATTTCTCTCAACTTTTGCTTCATAAATTCTGTGTCTATATTAAGTGAATACAAACATAGGAGTATTATATCTTCCAGTTAATTGATTCTTATAATTATGAAACAGCTCCCTTTATCTCTTAGTATTTCTTGTCTTAAAGTCTACTTTGTTGGAGGTAAATACAGCTACACAAACTTCTTTTTGATTAGTATTTACATGGTATATTTGTTTTTACATTCCATTTTTATTTTGTTCCTAACTTGCCATCTTAGAAGACTCTTTAAGACTTTCAAGGGGTGTGGCTAGTAAGCTATTGCTGGTAGAATTGGCAAGATAACTACTCCTTTCTTGACCTATGAATTTTGAGTTTTTTGGGGTACAAATTTACCAATAATTAAATTAAAATTTTAACTTCATCAAAGTGCATTGAATTTGTTTAGTACATACTATGTACTAAATTAAAATATTTTTGATTCTTTTCTCTTTGTTTCTCAGTGGCTTGCACACGTATATCAGTCCCAAGGAATGATGGGTGCTGCAGAGATGTGTTATAGAAAGAGTCTACAAGTAGCATCCCAACAGGGCAGTTGGAGCGGGAAGCTGTCGAGTCTGTTGAAACTAGCTCTGCTTGCTTTAAAAGTATGCATGGTAAGATCATGTTATAATTATGATCATGAAAAACTGATTCTTTTATTTTTCTTTAAGATGATAGTGCTTTCTGTTGAGTTTCTGTTGTTTCATCACCTTTTCGTGTGGCCTCCTCATAGATTTTATATTTGGGTTTTTGATGGAAATAAGAGTAATGTAAACCCATAGATTCCAGCAGATTATTTGTCATAGTTTGGGTGGGGGGGAACAAAGATCACAATTTAAAAGTTGAATTATGACAGCATATACATTTTTGTTTCCTGTTGATAAAGTTAGAATTAACCCAGGTACTCATCTGTGACAAAAGTACCAGAAATTTAACATTTTAGTCATTTTCTCAGTTTAATTTTACATTTTGTAGGAAGGACTTCTAGTAATTTTTGATTTGATATCTGTTTTTCGATACCAAGTTAGGTATATTAATCTAGAAGTCTTCAGTACTAGTCTGGAAAACTCTTTAGGATAAATGTTTAATGTGCGCTTTTGGGAGCAAACTGCCAGTGTATGATATTCTATTTGAGTATATGTATGTGTGATATATACTCTTAAGAATATATGTCTAAATGTTTCGTGTTTGTGTGCACGTGCTTGTGGTTCATGGACAAAAAAGAAATTTAATGACAATTACTTTGGAGAATAGCACTGGGGGTCTTCAAGGGATGATAGAGAAGAAGTTCTCATTTTATATCCTTTGATATAGTGTTTGAGGGTTTTTTTTTTTTATCATATGCATGTTGCTTCTGCAATTAAAAGTTAAACTATCATTCTGTGTTTTACATGATTAGAAGAAATTGCCCTAAATAGACCTGAATTAATTCATGCTTTTGCCATAGTGTTCTGTTCCCAATGTTATTTATTTGATTTAACTAAGCTTTTTGACAAAGATACTTAAGTTGATTAGGAAATTCTTTCAGCTTTGGTGCTATTACTATAAAGTACATTTAAGAGGTCCTTAGGCCAGGGGCCATGTTTTGTTCATTTTTGCATCCTTGCTTTACCACACTGTCTTGTACATAGGAGCTCCACAATAAATGGTTTTTCAGAGAATGTATAAATAATAATAATAGTTGTCAAATTTGTGGTAATTTGGGTGAAACCTCCCTTTTTTTTTTTTCCAGTCTGCCCTGTTCTGTAGCTTTTTAAGGGCAGGAGTCAGATAATCATTTTGTAGAATCATGGCTCCTGTAGCATTTACATTTGCATCACCTTCCAAGTAGTCACTTAATAAATGAGAGTTGAATTGCATTCTTTTAAGATAAACATGTCAAAAGCCTCGACTTAATATGTGTCTTATATTTTTCCAGGCTAAGAATTTCAATGATCACTGGTCATCTTTGGTTCAAGAAGCTACAACTGAGGCCTTAAAACTTTGCTTTTGTCCATTGGCTGTCTTTTTACAAGCTTTGTTACAATTCAACCGCAAAATGGGGGCAAGGTATGAAGAATTCTTGTCCCCCCCCCTTTCTTTTTCTTGGAAATGTTTCTTTTTCTTTATTTTCAGTTCCTCTGGGAAACGAAGATTTAGAGTTAGTTTAATAAACTTGGTGTTATTCATATATCTGTTCCTACTTTGGAAAGGCTTTTCTAGTAACCAAATAAAAAAGAAAATAAAGTCTTATATTTGTTTTACAAAAAATAATTTGGTACACAGATACAGAATATGAGAGATGGGGCATGACAGCATTTCAAGTGAAGAAGGTTTTAGAAGTTTACCGTGTTAGGATGCACCAACAGTGTAATGTGGATTCTAGAAACAAAATCCAAAAGACTGAAGTTCAAGGCTAGATTGACTGAAGTTTGAAAGGTACTAAGCTATGAAAAAAAGTAATGAATATTGAAAAGACAGAAATATGTTTATAAGTAATGTGGTTTTTATATCTAGAAAAACCCAAAGCTTCGGAGATTAAAATATAAAAATTTTAGTGATTTTTTTTTTTTTTTTGGAGGGTGGGGACCGAGTTAGAAATAAATTTGAAAAAATTACTTAACGATCATATGGATGAAAAAACAAGCAAGAATATTTTTAAATTCTGAGCATTATATCTAGCTTTAATGGATATTACACGTAGTACAGGGCAACTGTAATTAAATAGTTATTTAGGAGCATACGTTACTAGAACAGGATTGGTATTGTAGACATAAAGCTTAATACATATAAATATGTGGCAAAGATCACCTCAACATCCCAAAATTAAGTGAAGGAGGAATTAAGACCTATGACTAATCAGCAATTCCAGCACTATTTATTATTGATTTACTTTTGATCAGTTTTTTTTTGTGTGGCTGATTTCACCAATAAATGTTTTAGGCTATAATTTATACTTTTTAATGAAACTCTTTCTACTGAATTTCAGCGTAGGTGACTTAGAGGGCCTTAACCTCCACATCCTTGTAATCTGTTAGCACTTAACATAATTTTTATCACCCCCAAAAATCAGTCCAAATTGACACTCAAAGGAAAAACCGTTGTGCTTACTATGTGATTTGTATGTAGAAGCATCTTCAAGACAAGTTCTTTAGCTTCTGCTTCAAACTACTCACACGATCCTCCTGTTTAGCCCTTCTTGAAATAACCGTAATTTGTTTTGTTTCTGTAAGTATGAAAGTCTCTGGAGTCATAGATGTTAGTAAATAAGGAAAGAAAAAATTAGAACACAGTTGTAAATCAGCCTGTTATTACATAGGTTCACATATTGTACATATCCTTTAAAGCATGCACTAAAATTAAAAAGCCTGATACACTTTTCACTCTGCTGTAGACCATCTTTGATATTTATGGATTTGTTTTCAGTCTGTTTTCCAAAAAGATTAGAGGTAGAGTACTCAGAAGTGCTCATAAAAAAGGATTTTTCCCCCACTTCTTTTTGGAATGTACCTTAATTTACTTACTTACAAAATGAGAATAGTAACAGCAACCCAACCTTATAAGATTGCAAATATTAAATGTGACCATATGTATAAAACACTTAGTATAGTACCCAACACATGATAAACCCTTAGTAAATATTAGCCATTATTATTACCTTTATTCTTTTTTTATTACCTTTATTCTATAAAAAAAATTTTATGAAGGAATCAGCACCATGTGTGCAAAAGAAAGAGAAAGATAATGTGTGTGAGACTAGTATATGAAATATCTTAGGTTAATTTAGATGCTTTGGATTAAACATAAGTATCTTTTTCAGAGAGACTCGGCGACTTTTGGAAAGAGTGGTATATCAGCCTGGGTATCCCAAGTCTATAGTATCAACTGCACGTTGGTATCTACTGAGACACTTACATGCCAAAAATGACTACGAGCTTATTGATGTAAGGCATTAATTTTATTCACAATATTTCATTTTGGAGCTTTGTTGGAAGAGGGGTGAAGGTTCCTGTCCTGTGCATTGTAGGATATCTAGCGCATTCCTAGCCACCCTAAACACTAGCTACCAGTAGCACTGTCCTCCTCTCTGCACCTGACTGTGACAACCAAAAATGTGCCAAATGATACCACTAATTCCCCCTCATTGAGAAACACTATTTAACCTGTAGGGAATACATTCTCTGAATGTGCCTTGTAGAATAAGAAAGTGTAGAGAAGGGTGCTAGGTGCTGGTTATGGTATTTTATATGACCTTTGCACTGGAGGCAAATATATAGGATAGATTTGGAAGTAGCAGGATTTAATGGGATCTTGATACTATCTTTGGAAGTATTATTTTACTTTTTGTCTTTTCCATAAGATGTATGTGACAGTTTCTGCTCCTCACAGGGTAGCTCTGGTATCTAAACAAATAAACATATATATATATATATATATATATATATATATATATATATATATATATATATATAAAATCCCTCTTAGGGGCAGCCTGGGTGGCTCAGTTGTTTGGTGCTGCCTTCAGCCCAGGGCCTGATCCTGGAGACCTGGGATTGAGTCCCACGTCGGGCTTCCTGCATGGAGCCTGCTTCTCCCTCTGCCTATCTGTCTCTGCCTGTCTGTCTCTCTGTCTCTCTGTCTCTCTGTCTCTCTCTCTCTCTCTGTGTCTCTCATGAATAAATAAATAAAATCTTTTAAAAAAATAAAATAAAATCCCTCTTAAAAAGATTTAGTATGTAAAACACATACTGGTTTAAGATTCTCATAACTTGAGTTTATAATTTACAAAATACAATGAATATTAGTGAGGAGCTTTTTAAATATCTAAAGCATTTGAAATACTGTTTACCTTTCAATGAAACTTACAATATTAAAGAAATATTAACAGAAACAATGCTTGGAGAAAGGCACTATAATTAACATATTGCAAACCAAAACGTTAGAATTTATATGAATATTGGAGACAGTCCTGCATGCTTTTCTTGCATTTCTAAACATCTTGTGAGCAGATGGCCTGACTGCTCTTTGTTCCAGACTGTCTTTTCAAGAATGTTTTTATAGTGAGCCTTGGGAGACATACCTAAGTGTCTCCCTCCAGAGCAAAGGGTAGGCCTATTATAAAAGATTAAAATCTCCTAGGCGCAGGGTTCTTCCCTTGTAATGCAAACCAGTATGGTTGTGGGAATCCATATACTTCTATCCATGTCACCCATGTAAGTCTTAGGGACCAAGGGGAATAAATATAAATGTCTTGATGCTCATGCAGTTTGTTGTACCATGAGTGGTAAAGACCTTTGTCTCTGATCCAGGAGAACTGTGTCTTTTGGCAGTATCCATGAAACTGTCCAGGCTAACTTGTTAGCTTACAAGTAGGGCAAAATCTCAGGCCCTTCACATGTTTGAAAATTAACAACCAAAAAGTTTTAGTAGTCGAATGAACACCCAAAATTAAATCTTTTAGTTTGTGGGATGCCTGGGTGGCTCAGCAGTTGAGTGTCTGCCTTTGGTCCAGGGTCCGGGGATCGAGTCCCACATCGGGCTCCCTGCAGGAAGCCTGCTTCTCCCTCTGTGTCTCTGCCTCTCTTTCTCTGTCTCTCATGAATAAATAAATAAAATCTTATCAATCAGTCAATCTTTTAGTTTGTGATATTGGTGAAAACCTTGCAAAGCTTCTGGATAGAGCCTAGAATCTAGAACTTCAATTCTAACTAAGCTTTAGTTTTAAAGGAGAGGAGTATCACTTGCACAGTTCGGTATATAAAGTGATCTTTTGGGTAAGGTTTTAGACTTGACAGTACTGTAAACAAAGTGACCACTGAATTTTATACAGTGCTGATGAAGGTAACAGTCAAAATGTTACATCTATACTAATTGAGCATTTGAATAAATTATACTTATTTTTGATGTTGGCTTTGGCTGAACAGTTTATTTCAGAAAAAATGACTGAAAAGATTGCACATAGCCACTTTTTCTTGTGTTGTTTGATATTGCTTGCTGTCTCTGGCATACTTGGCTTCTATGAATTTAAATAGTTATCATGAATAAACAAAATACTAATATTCCTCTATGTGATTTCCCATAGGTGCTGGTAAACAATGCCAAAACTCATGGAGATACAAGAGCATTGGAATTGAATCAGAAATTGTCCTCACAGTAACAGTACATTATTTTATAGTAAGCAAGCAGAGAATAAGTTATTAGAGAAAAATCAATGAATCAAGACTTTTCCCCAAGGCAACATTTTAAAAAACCATAGTTATAATCATCTGTTCCTATTTTAAATCTAAAGACATTTAAGTTCTTAAACTAGGGATTTAGTTTTCCAGAAACTCTTAATGTAACTTTAATTTGAAAAATATGTTTGATTTTGAGAAGTCCATAATGAAAGGAAACATGATTCCCTTAGGTATTCATCAGTAATTTGTAAAACCATTCTTTTCTCCGTCTTGCATTGTGCATAATATATTTTTTGTACCCCTTTACAATAAAGCCTTAATAGCCATTTTCCAAATAATATGCAAAAGCAGATTAGCACAGTGCAGAATTTTATGTTAAAAAATAAATTGAAGGATTTAATTCCTTCTTTGAATTCTAGAGTTTAGCAGACCAACTCATAACATCTAAATAATCTCATAGCCTATTTTACTAGTGGTTCATCTCAGATTCTGTTGAAGAAATATAATGTTAATGTTCATGAATCTTAGACTGCTAATGGATATGTTTAGAGAATTCAAAACACTCAGGTGTATGGCTGCATTAAAAAAATGAATGGAAAATTTTGGAAAATAATGCAGACAGTGTTTAATCGATCATGCAGTTTCTTCAATTATGATAAAAAGACTTGAACTTTCTGAAATAAAAAATAGTCTTATTTTCTTTGTAGTATTAATATCAGATATAATTTCTAAGTTCAAATTTTAAAACTTGAAAGCACATTTACCTATTTTAGTTTTTCAAAAACCCTTTTATATATCTGAAAAAACTGTATGTTGCTTACCTTGGATTTATGGTTTTAAAAAATATTTTCAGATATTTACATATATTGTATGAAAATGTGTGGTTGTACAATTTATGTATGTAATTTTTCTAAATGACCTCTATGATGTTATTTTGCGAGATTATATAAGTTGATTATATTCTGTAATTAAATTTTACTCCAAAGGTTAATCTGTTGAACAACTATAATTTAGTGAATTCCGAAATTTGGCTGAATATTATCATCATTCAGACCTATGCAATCAGAATCTTTAAGGATAAGGGCTTAGGACTCTGCATTATAAGGGATGCCTAAGAGATTCTAATGTTCATTCAGGCTGGTGAACCACTGGATTGATCCAATGATGATTCTTCCTTTTACTTGTTCTTTAACAAGATCAAGCACTTGATCTATGGTCATTTCTTCTATGGTCATTTCTATGGTCTGTGGTCTATGGTCATAGAATTCTATGGTCATTTCTTCCTTGTCCTCACAATTGTCAAACTGATTCAGTGCTTTCAACAGCCTGGCCCACGTACTTAGCCAGAGATAAGCTGCAAAAGGTTGCCTGTGCCTCTCTGGTGCCCATGCCCTCCTCCTTCCAAGAAGCACTTTAGACTTTACCCCAGAATGAGTTGGATCTATCTGCTCAAGTGCTTATGAATCACTTCTTGTTTCCCATCTGCTTTCTAGGGTGTTCCTTGCTTTATAAGATTACTTTCTCCTACAGTGTGGACTTGGTTAGCCTTTGCTTCAGAGCCAAGGATTGACCTTTTGACTACGATGCCTATTTCTGGCTTCTGGGGACCTCAGACCCAGTTTTTCTAGAAAGGAAGGTTCAAAAACACAATAGTTAATACCATCTCAGGTAATTCTTTTTTGGATGGATGTACACACGTCTTCTTTTTTGTTACTTTCTCTTAAAATTACTGCCCAGTTACTTTGAGGCTGAAATCATAAATATATGATTTTACAGCGCTTACTTCATGCTAGACCTATGCTAAGTGTTTTAAACATTGTCATTTAATCCTAGTAAGTGAAGGAGAATAGTGCTAAACAGCATGCTTAAAGCAAAGAAAAACTGAAAAGGCATCAGTATTATCAGATTCTAGGAATTTTAAAGTAGCTAAAGTTTCCCTTCTTTTTATATGTAAGTTTAGAGAAATTACATAAAAATTATTCCCAGAAGTATCAATATTTGGCATTCATATTAGGTGTTTTGTTTTGAGAATTATAGTGCATTTTTGCTCATTTTTATCCACCGTTTGGCTATTATTGATGAATTAGATGTTTATAATCCAGCTAAGTATCTGATTATCATTTTCTGTGAAAAAATATATTTCGGCTTAATGAGTAAACGTTTAGAACACAGTCTATTTATTTGGGATCACTTGTCATATTTCTCGAATGTCCCTTGCATTAATTTACGGTCAGGATAATTAAAAAAAAAACACTTTAGTTTAAAATGCTGTGCTATTTATTAAGTTTACAAAAGGAGTTGACTTTCTTTCATTTGGGAATCTATACCGAACAAGATTGGACAGAAATACTCAGGTTCTGCATTAAGGGAATTAAAAGATATGGTTACCTAAACTAGCATTAAAAAAATAAACTGAAACATTAGTTAGGTAAATATTTACTAATATGTAATATATAAATATGAAAAGATACATAATTGGTTGCCTCATAGAAAATCTTGACACTTGTTTTGGGGATATTTTACAGGAACACAAAAATGAAGCATATTTCATGTATGAGTCAGAGGGGCTTGCAGATCTATTTCATTTTTTGCACACTTTAAAAAATGTGAAACTTTGTTTTGGCATAGTTGACCCTTGTCTCTCTACAGGTCTTCCTTTCTTCCACGTTAGTTGCTAATGGATAGAAAGCTTCTCAGACTCCCATTTGTAGTACTCAGCTGCTGGTTATAAAGTGTCAATTTGCAAGAGAGTTTTTTTTGTTTTTGTTTTTTACATTAAAAGATATATTTGTGTATCAGATACAAATACAATAATCTTGCCATATATCTATTTTTAAGACTTTTTATACAGAGAAGGTAAAACGTCAGAAAATTCCCTTATTTAGAGGGTATACTTGATTTTTGGTTTAGAAAATAGAATCACTTAAGGTCTATGGCACTGAAAAATCCACTCAAGGTGTCTGGCTGTCCCTTTGCTCTATAATAATGGATTTTTCCTCTTTGGGGCTGATTAAAAGGAACTTTTTGAATTGCAGTGGTTTAAATTCTAATGTACTTAAAATATATCTTGTACACTATAATTTTTTAAAATAAATGCTAAATTATCTTTAGACCTTAAAATGTTTTGAGGAAACTTAAGAATAGGATCTCTTTAACAAGCAGCTATTATAAAACATTTGAAATCCTTTTTTTTTATATTTTCAAATTATAACTGAAAATACCAATTTGTTTTAGTGAAAGGATATGATAGCAGGAGAGGGATAATTAAAATTGGAATATCCCTTGGAAAATAGAAGAATAGTGAGAGAATAGGTTGGGTTTCATATTATATCACTGGAGTGTTGAAATACTCTACATGTCATTGTCTCTTCTGAGTTTGAATCAGTATAAAAGTTCATTCAGGCTGTACACTACTTCCCCTGTATGTAGTACCTATTACAAAAACATTTAAATTATATTAGTTTTTCTGGAGAGAAGATGGGCTGAGCAATAAAAAAATTGTTTATCTTACTATTTTTGCTTATATGGGAGACGGAGTAATGGTCCCAAAGGTATCATGCCCTTATCATCAGAACTTGTGAATATGTGGCAAAGGGGCTATGCAATATAGACCTTGACATGAAGAGATTATCCTGGATTATTTGAATGGACCTAATTTAATCACAGAAGTCCTTAAAAGTGGAGAGCCTTTCTGAGAGTGACAGTGGAGGGTTAGAGGTTCAACATTGCTGACTTTGAAGATGGAGGAAGGTGGTTCCATTCGTGGAATAAAGGCAGGCTCTAGAAACTTGAAAAAAACAAGGAAACTTTTTTCCAGTAGAGTTCCTAGAAAGGGATGCAGCCCTGCTGGCACCTTGATTGTAATCTGCGGAGACACATGTTGGACCCATGTCTCCATGTGGAGACATCTGACTTACAGAACTGTAATATAATAAATTTATGTTGTTTTTAAGCCGCTAAGTTTGTGGTAATTTGTTATGGCAGCAGAGAAAATTAATGCATTGCTCATTGTGTATATCGTTAAAATGAATACACCTTCCTTTGAATTTGAATTTCACTAGATCACTGAAACTGGGGATTATCCTCTTAAATTGTTGCCAAAAAGGGGACAGATAAAGATGATGACTTACTCAAAAGAGTTACTGTGAAAATATAAATGTCATGAGTATTTGACTCTTAAGAATATGTGGCTGTTTATTTCTGTAACATTATCTGAAGTATTCTCACTTAACATGCTGCTTACAGTACACTATCGCCTAGTTGATCAAGTACTTCTTCTCGTTCTCTTTAAAAGAATTAAATAATAATTAAATAATTAAATTATACTCACAAAACCTAAGTGGTGTCTTTCAATCTGGGTTTCAATGTCGAATGGGTATGTAACTGCTAAGTCTTCTGTCTTGGCCTTTAATTTTTATGTGCATTTGTAAAGTCAGGGCCTTGAGCTAGATTTCTAATGTCAGTGTTCTGCTATTCTAAGGTCACCAAAGTTTTCTAGGTCCAAAATGAGCTGAAGCAAAATACCAGAACTGCTTGGTGCAACACCTGTGAAGCGACAGCTCTGGTTTCCACTAAGCAGGGGCAGGGGTAAGGGGGAGCAGTGGGGAGGCCCTCTTGTGCTAACAAACCTGAGGATAGAACCCCTTTCCAAAGAAGCCTCCACTGTAAAATAAATAAATAAATAAATAATCAGTTCTAGGTGTTAAGACTCTGAGAAGGAAAGTAAACCTACACTCAGAGAATATTTTAGTGGCAGCCAGCATCTATGAATGGTTGAATGTAATTACGTGTGCCTCCTGCGTGCCAAATCATCACACTTCACATAGAAAGAACACTCACATTAAATAAAATGAGCACATTGTTTGATTATCTGACTCCCAGGTGGCTTAAATATATTGAGTTTCTAAGACCCTGCCTTTTTAAATGCCATTTCCTTCCTTTCGATCATATAGAATTATGGTGGTTGCTTTTTCTATGGAGAAAATAAGCCACATGGTTTAATATCAGGCAACTGGAAGGGTGTTTTGTTTTGTTGTAGGGAAAACCACTATATACTGGTTTTAAGGTTCTAACCTTAACTGTTCTATTGAATAGATCAAGAAATAGTATACGAATAGTCTTTACAAAAAGATTACTTGCTGGCTCCAAAAGTTTGGAAATTAGCCTAAAAAGTCAGGTGGTGTGGGAAAAAAAAGATAAAGGTTCTCTCTTTGCAGGCTGAGTTATGTGTTTCTGGGCACAAGAGAAAAGCCAGATGGAGCAGAAGATTTTTCGTGTGCAAAGGAGGAGATTAGAGGGAAAATATACTGCTGAGAAGGCAAATTTATATTGTCATGAGCAGCTTCGGTATTTATTTCTGAGTTGCCTGAGGCCAACCTCATAATGCCTCAGAACAAGTGCTATTTATACAAAGTTGGACGGCCTCTCTGTCCAAGAATGAGGCTCAGAATGATTTATTAACTCACTAGAACCAGATTTATGATAAGCAGTGGTGAATACTTTGTGAACATTGGAAAATACCTAAGCAGGAATAAGCTTTCACGCAAATCAAGTAGCTTCTAACAAAGCCAGATAAGATCCAGCATTGCAGAGCATCTTGGCACTGTCGTTTGCTTCAGCAGAGGAACTTTCTGTGCCTGTGAAGTGGTAATCATTGCCCAACAGGGCTTCAGTGACCAAGCACGCACAGGCTGGGATAGACAGAGTGCCTACTATGTGCCAGGCTCTTCACACCATTACCTCATGTAAGTCTCCCATCATTTTTTTTTTACGGTAGATACTATCCTCGTTTTATAGAGAGCTCAGAGAGATTACTTTCTCTATATTCTTAATAGAATCAGGCCCCCAAGATCAATTCCAATACTTTTGTCTATACTTTTGTCTAATTTCGTTAATAACTGCTGACACCTCAAAGAAATATCAACGCTTTGAGATATGTGTCTTTGGGACTGACTCCCTTATCCTGCCAAGTTGTATTCTGATACTGCCATTCACCTAGTGCCACCTAGAAAGAACCGTAGGTGGCAGGAAACGCTTCCAAAAGACTAACTTGGAAAATTTATCCCCCCGCCCCCAGCTAATTTGCAAATTTACATCTATGCAAAAAGGAGGAATAGTCCACCCTTGTTTGATTTTGAACTTAATAGAAACTGAGACCGACTGCGAACTAATTGGCACTCGGTAACGTCACAAGTGCCAAACCTTGGTTTTCTCTTTGGCATTATTAACCTTTCTTCCACTAACTGTCTTTTGGTCCTCCACATGTCTTAGGTACCTAGCACTTTCTTGGCTTTTAAAGATTTCGTTTCACTAAATTGTCAACTAATCCCTGCAGAGGAGGTAGTCAATAAAACTCCTGGGTGTGTTTTTTTTTTCCTCTCTGAGGGTTTTATATTGGTGTTGTGAATATTCGAAAGCCTTTAAGTGCCAACCAATGGAATTCAGTCATAAGGACTAGATAGATTCCTAGATATAGGAGTTGTTCTGAGTTGCAGAAGTAGGTTTGTCCACCACCATTCACATGGCTCCATAAAGGCCCCACCCATTTGAAGTCCATCTATGAATGTCTCCCTTGTGAAAGCAGTGTATTATTTTTTGGAGAAGCATCTGGTAGTTGGATACGGATGACTTTTACTTGACAGTAATGGCTACTGGGTTTGCTTTGATGGCCAGAACTTACAGAGGAAATATACTTCACTGCACACTGGCATCGGCACTTTGCCCACCTCCAGTCAATGTCCGTAATGTTTCTTCATTATGTTAGCCTCCCTCCCCAGAGACAAGAGAAAGAAAAGCTTTTAACATAGAGAAATACTTGCTCATTATAATTTTGTTCCAGGAGAAATCTATATTTTGTACTTCTACGTAGGTCCATTGCTAGAATTATTGCAAGCCCAGGTATTTCTTCTCATATGTAGTGCAAAGGACCTTTATAAACTCAAGTATTTTTAGATACTAATCTGAATCAGAGTTGGATGAAACTCTGGATGGAACTTGTCTTCCCCATCAAGATCAAAAGTTCTATTTATTATTATTAATTGGTGCCAATTATCAAGCACAGTGCCTACTGTGTATCAGATACTACATTAGGTGGTCTACATATGTTTAGGGAAATAATAGAATATTTAAGAGCTCTTCTTGGGACTAAAGAGTTAATTCTGGCTGCACTTCTGATAAATGGTGTGACCTCACAAAATTCACCTAATCTCTCTGTGCCTTAATAGTAGACACCTCTTTGAAGTATTAAATAACTTAATCCAGGTAAAGTGCTTAGAGATATCTCTGATAATTGGTAATAGCTCAATCAGCATTTTTCTAATTCTTCCAATGACCTACAAGGTGGGTGTATTATTATCCCCACTTTAAGGAAGCTAAGACCTCAAAGTTAGAGAACATATCAAAAGTCACACAGATAGTAACTGGTGGCACACTGGTTTTAAACTAAGGCCTGTCAGACCCCACAACTCGAGATTTCTCAGCATGGATGTTGGATTATTTTTCTGTTTTCTCAGTTTGTGTCTTTTGAGTCTGTAAAAGAGGACCTGGTTTCTGACACACTGCTGAACAGATCAGTCATTTTTTACCCACAACATTTATCACCTAAATACCTGAAAATGAAGTAGCCAAACCAAGGAATGGGTTTATGGAAAATTTAGTCTATGAAGTTAGGAAATTTCATGACTGTATATTAAGGGAAAGATCTTAAATAACAAGTCTTTATGACAAATGAGTGTGACTCTAATCCCCTGGAGAAGGAAATGCCAAATTGGGCAGAGGTCAAAACAATCCAATATTTTTCCGGACAACAATCCTGCCTCTCTCTGGGGCACCACCCTCTCTGCATCTGAGAAGATGCAACACGTTTATCTTATGGCTGGAAGGGTAGTCACGAGAGCACTTACAACTATTCTACTGAATTGTGTAATACGCCCACTTTTGGACAGGGTCCTCTTCAATAGGTGAGGATATAATGCTGAATCTGAAAGCATTACTGGAAGAACTCCAAGTTGACACCATCTGCTAGCAGGAACTCACAGGGAAGACTAAAATCCTCAAAAGATGATTCTTCCTCTCCTACTTCACTGTTACTGTCCTCAAATGGTCACCTGGAAACTTCTAGGTTCTGCCACTCCCCCCAATCCCAGGTAGTCTCTTCCCCGTACATAAGTCCCATTACTGTTTCTGTGCTAGATCTTCAGTTTAGATATTTCTCTCATGCTCCAGGTCATATTGGCCACTCACCACTGAATTGCCTCCAATGGGACATCCCATAGATACTTCAAAATCAATTAGTTTAAAACTGAGCTCATTATCTCCACTCTTCTCCATTACTCCCTCTTTTACGATCCACATTTGTTTCCCACACTGTGTCTATAATCTCTTCTCCACACTACAGCCAGAGGGGTCTCTCTAAAATGCAAATCTGATCATATCACTCTCCTATTTAAAAATTTCCAAAGTTGAGGCACCTAGGTGGTTCAGTGATTGGGCATCTGCCTTTGGCTCAGGTCGTGATCCTGGGGTCCTGGGATCAAGTCTTGCATCACGCTCCCTTCTGCCTGTGTCTCTGCCTCTCTGTGTCTCTCATGAATAAATAAATAAATCTTTTAAAAATAAAAATTTTCAAAGCTCCTCTGCGTCTTGAAGAGAAAGCCTGAGTTCCTTAACATGAGTTATAAAGCCCTTTTGATCCGACACCCTGCTCCTCCTAATCTCTCCAGCCTTCTTTTTAGTTATTTACCTCCTCAAACCTTCTCTCCTGCCTCCCACCACATATACTTTAGATTCTGACCATACCTTGCAGTTCCTGGCATGTGTTCCATTCACTTGGCCTCTGGGCCTTTGCTCAGGCTGCTCCATCTCCCTGAGGCCCCATCTCTACCAACCATGACCCTTTCCCTTAGTGAATGTCTGCTTGTATTGCAGAGGTCTCAGTTTAGATATCCCTACTTCTGGAAGACCTCTTTGCCTGATGGCCCATGTTTTCCTAAATACCTCTCTCAGGTGCTCCAGCATGCTCTTTGCCCATGTATTTGAAAGTTTAATTATTGGTCTTCTCCACTAGACTGTAAGTTCCCTAAGAGCAGTTTAGTTAGTTTGCTCAGTATGGCATTCCCAATGCCTAGGATCTGAATGAATGGAGGCTGCCAAGAAGTACACAGAAGTTTGGAGACCCTCTTCCTAAGGTTAAAAACATAGATATGTATGTATCAGTATATATTATAGATCAAATATCCCCTAGCATTTAGGGTGCTACTTGCTGCTATCATGAGTGATACCAATAGAAGTGAGAAGACATTTGGTACATTTCTGTAGAAGAAGAAAAAGCTGCTAATGTCCAGGGAACTCTGGGGATGCTTTTTCTTTGAGCTTGGACCTTATTGCTCTCCTGACTATCCAGTGGTGAGCATATCCATCCCACACAGGGCTGAGAAGGTCCTTAACCTTTGCAGCATGAGGTGAGGAATTTGTCCTTCATTTTCAGTGAGGAAGCAAAATCCTTTGAACATTACCATTTCGTCCTCAATGTAAATAATTTCCTATGTTTTGTTATCCCTCAGGGCAGATTTTGACAAGAGGAAGGAAATGGCAGGAAACACTGGGCGGCAGCAGGAGACCCTTGGACTAACCGTACCTGTTCAGATAGGTGTTGGTGCCTCAGAGAACTCCCAGAGATAATCTAACATATGCCTCAGGTCCACTGGGTAGATCTGCATCGCAGAGTCCGTGACGTTCAAACATCCTCCTGTATTTGTGGGAGACGAGCCTGACACTTCCCAAAGGATTAAGTGTTGGTGTTTGATACAGAATAAAGTGCCATGTATATTGAGCTTCTCTAGGGATAGTGTTTGTCCTTGTCATCTTTTTTGGATCTATGGCAAAATATATGCAGAGAGAGGGAGGCCCAGAGCAGAGGTGAATTTGTGGTGAAATGACAGCACTTCAGCGCCAGGACCCCTCACTTACTGAGCCCTAGCCACATGTTTACAAGGTTGATGTAAAATTTGCAGAAGTAAGACATTTTAATTACAATGAGACCATCAATTAAGACCACTGTCTCCACTCCCCCTTCTGTTGATGTCAGGTACCCCTGGAGTGGCTATGGCCATCTTTGCATCCAGCAAAAGAGAATATGTCTTGGGGGTATGTTTGGGTTAGAGGGATATGCTTATGTTGTTCACAGTCACTTCTGTATGGAGGTAAAATAGCAGCTGTCCTGAGGTAACTGTGGATTTCCAGAATATTCCTACAGACTTCGGCGCCAATTCATCAGGATAGAACATTAGCAATAAATCAAACCTGTTTAAGCTTTAGGTCCTGCAAAACCTGGATCCACCTTCTCTCTAGGCCCTCTAGAGCCTATGCAAACCTGTGAACACCCCAACTTGGGATTCCAAGCAAGAACACTGACAAGATCCTTTGATTCCCCTCCTACCCTCTGGCATTACATTCAGTTCTACATGGTACTATCATGTCACCACCAATGAGAGAGGGCCATTTTGCAAAGCCTTTGGCTTGATCCTATACTATTATTTGAACTACAATTTAGAGCACTTTTGCTTACAAGGAAAAAAAACCTATAGAGTAGGAAATGGGTGTGAGTGAGATGACATGGCTCTTTGTCGTATGAATTCTTAATTTAATCCTACAACCACTAATTTGATTCTTAACAAAGAGTTGTTCTTTCAGCCTAGTAGTATATTGGCTATGGGGGTGGTTTTTTAAAATACATTTTATACTGGATACAAAAATATTATTGTACTGTAAAAACAATAAATTCTTATGCAGAAAACAAAATTCTTCAAAATCCAATCACTGCTAAGTCTGTTGTAAATTCCTACTTTTTTGCACACTATATGGTATGCATATTCTGTTTAACATCTTTCTAAATATTTTTTGACACAGTGGGATCGTATCCATATTGCTTTGCAACTTGCTTTTTTCACCTACCAGTGTATCTTAGATATCTTTTTGTGTTATTTGTAAGGGTTGAAGAGCATTTTTATCTAGTTATATCATTAATTTGGTCAGTCACTTCCTAATATTTAGGTTTTTAGGGTTTTTTATTTTGTTTTTTACTACAACAAATGGTGCTGTAATAAGCATCCTTGGTCATTCATTTTTACACATTTTGGAAGGTGTTTTATTTTCTGTAATACAAATTTCTTTCTTTTTTTGTGATATTAATTTCTAATAGTAAAATTCCAGGGTCAAAGAATAAATACATTTTAAAATGTTAATAGATGTTTCCAAATTGCTCTTTTACTCTCTGTACCAATTCATAGACTCACCAGAAATTCTCAACAGCCTTGTCAATCACTAATTTTTGGTGATCTTAAAATGGTACCTAAGGGTTCCTTTAATTTGTATTTAATAGGTTGGATGTTTTCTTATCTTCATTTACTATTGTATTCTTCTATGACTTGCCTATTCATTATTATTATTTTCTTATTCACTTATAAGAGTTATTTAGGATTACCTGAGATACTAGCCCTTCATCTTAGTATGACACTTTGTTGCCAAGGACACCTGTTATTGCATTTTATTTTATTTATTTTTATTTTTATTTTTATTTTTTAATTTTTTTATAATAAATTTTTTATAAAATTTTAATTTTTTATAATAAAATTTTTTATAATAAAAAATTTTAATTTTTTATAATAAATTTATTGGTGCTCAATTTGCCAACATACAGAATAACACCCAGTGCTCATCCCGTCAAGTGCCCCCCTCAGTGCCCGTCACCCATTCACCCCCACCCCCTCCCTCCTCCCCTTCCACCACCCCTAGTTCGTTTCCCAGAGTTAGGAGTCTTCATGTTCTGTCTCCCTTTCTGATATTTCCTACCCATTTCTTCTCTTCCCTTCTATTCCCTTTCACTATTACTTATATTCCCCAAATGATATTGCATTTTAAACTCTTAAATTCTTTTATGAAAATCCTTTGCAGTATAGTCAGGATGCTGTATGTAAATTAATAAGAACAAATGGAGAGGTTTCATATAACTAAAAATTTGGGTGCACAGTGGTCAAAAATTTATTTGGAAGGTAAATTTGTACTTTATTAGTTTATTAGTTTGTACTTTATTATTAGGGGAGAAGTTGTCATTTTTCCCTAAACCAAGGCAAGAGACTAAGTCTGAAATAGGGATCCTCTTGCCAGGTTACAAAAAGCTCTGTGATTAAAAATTATCTCTGTTCTAGCAGATAGTGTATGCACAAATGGCTTATTTTTATTTTTAATGATTTTACTACCCAATACCAGGCTCTCCATCTGACATTTATATCTAGAAAAGTTAGGAATATTTTAATTTTGTAGGAAACTAATTTGAATTTGGCACCTAGATTGAATTATGTTGGATGTTTTTCATAGAAACTGGTGCATTCTCTTATTTTGCATGGTTAGCTCTTACTTGCTCATAGTTCAGCTACATACTGAGTAAAAATGAATCAATACTTTGATAGGCATAAGTTAGACTTGCTATAAATACTAGGATTGTCAGAAGACAAAAAAATACTGGATCAGAAGTTGCAGTGTGACAGCCTGCTAATTGTATCTGCCCCACAGATCTAGTAAGTATTTTGAACCGGTTGCTAATGCTTATAAATGGTTTCATATAAAACTTGATTTCTAGTTTCTCTTGAAAAATGAAACATGGGCACTAATGGATTATATACATATTAATAGTGAACTAGAACTACGTGGTGGCTATTCTTTGATAGGCAAAGTAAGTGGTCTCCAGTTTGCCACAGTTCCTGCATTACTTTTATGACCCTCTTTGCTCATTTATGTACATTTTATAGACTATTCTTTTTTATTTATAGGCAAATAAAAATATAAAAAGCCATGTTTTTTTCATGGATACATTAATGAAGACATCATAAACTCCTTTGCTTTATTGGGTTTTCTGGCACATTCATCGCCTTAAAAATGTGGTAAGAAGTACAGAGACATAAGAAGCAGTAAACATCCCAGAGACAGTAACTTCTTCCCAGCTTTTTACCAACAAACCACTATTTTGGTTGGTGAAAAAGATGACTGAAAAGTTTTATACTTCCTGGAGTTCCACTATCTTACGCTGTAATTTCTTTAGGTCTTTTTGTACTTTATATTTCTCTAAATCCATCTTTGTTTTCTGTATTTGTTGGAGGGAGTTGAGAGAGTCGTGAATTGATTTAAATCCTAGAAGAGAATATGAGAAGAGATATGCTTAAATTAAACAGTGCTTTGGAATTCCTTTTTGTAAACAAAAGTTGCTAATCAACAGTCTCACCATAATTGGTCATCATTTAATTAAAAACATATTAAATTCCAGTAAGACCAGTCTAAAAATGTACAATAATCCATTTCTTATATGTCATAAAGATGCATTAATGATAGTGTTTCAGCTTGTATCTGGCTTCATTGTGAAAATTTCAGTTCCTCTGCCCCTTGCCCAAATATATTGCATGACAAAATAATTCTATATTTCAAGAAAGATATTAAAACATTTTCTTCTCCCTGTGTATTTTGATAAGAAATTTGGATGATTTTTTTTTAAAGTTCTTGTTACCAAACTGAAGATAAAGAACACAAGTGAGATTTTAAAACTTCTCAGAAACTAACCTGTTGAGGGACCTATGGAGTGGCCGCCAGCTGTTCCCCCTGCACCCACCCCCAAGCACTTTGTCTCTCTCTTATGCAAGTCTAGTTGCTCATGACCAGGACCTACCAGACCTCGAGCTTCTTAGGGTACCCCCTTTCACATAGTCATTTCCCAATACATTTTTATTAAAGGCATAAAGGAGCACACCATTAATTTAGAATTCTCCTTTGCTAGAACTCCAGGTAAGTAAAATGAAAAAACATAGATTGTTAAGTTCTTCTTTAGCTCATCCTGAGTGAATATAATTAAACCTCTGGTCCTAAGGTAGAAAGCAGAGGCCTAAAAGAAGGGCCAGTTAAGTTTTGGATATGATTCCTGGCCAGATAATTCATTATTTTGATTTGGCAGTGAGATAGGGGGATAGGGGCAGTGTGCGTCAGATTTCCAGGCAACAAATTTTACTTATATGCTAGGAACATCTGGCAAAATGAGGGCATAATATCTTTCCAAGACACCTTCAACTCACCTCTGTACAGGACCAAAATTTGGGAGAATTTACATCAATTTTTTGAAACTAGAAGACAGAAAATGAGATGAGTCTTTCTTTAAAAAAGGAACCTCTGGTTCCTGGTAATTCCCTCAGGTTTGTGACTTGAGGCAGATGGTTGCTCCACAGCACCTATCCCATGTCCTTCCCTTTGACAAATTAGATGAGCCTTTCAAATTAATCCCCTTTGATGTAAGCTCAGCTTGACACTGCTGCCATTAGCCTCCTTAAGAAGAAAAGCAGTCATTATACTGGACTCTGTTAATTCATCTCTCTTTCTCACTTCTAAAGGTCAGGTCTCCAGTCTGACATCTGTCCAGGCTCATTACCTGCAGTTCAATAAGGGACATTTGATTTCAGGTCCTAATTTCATGATACACCACAAGTCAAGTCTTGATCGCAAGGACTTTGCAAGTATAACAATGATTCTATGATCTTAGTTAAAAAGAAAATCTCACAGCGTTGGTCAGCTTGTGACATTGCCAGGTCCAAATGAAGAATGTGAACTTGTTTACTCACCTTCCAAAGGTATGCTAACGTTTTGTGGGATATTTAGAAAAGTCAGATGAAATACAAAAGGATATCGATAATGACAAGACTGATCCATGGTCATGAGCTCAAAGTAGACAACCCTGAGGGATTGGCTAAGCAAGGACTGGTGTTCTTAATCAAAGGTGTCTGCTCACCTGATTGATATTCATTCTGCATTTTCTCTAATTCACCCCAAATGTGCTTTTCCAGTTGCTGCATCTTTTTGGACAGCTTATTTTCTATATGCTTTACTTTGCTTAGTTCTGCTTCCTGTTTCTCTGTGTTAATGAAATTCTCTAATTTGCTTGAAAGCTGCAATAGTTTTTCTTTCATTTTGTTTTCGGACTTTTCCTATAAAATAAGATATCATGTGATAAAACTCTGCAGAAAACAAAACTTATGAGGATTTGTTTTTCAGCTTAGAGAATGTTTTTAACAAGTTTGCTTTTCCATGTTAAACATGAAAAATCCCACCAAGTTCCCTTGTATCTAAAACCGTGTTCACAAAGATAAGAGTTCATCTCTTTGGCCTTGTTTGTAGCTTCTAGAATTCTGCATGTGATGGGGGAAAGAAAGGGCTGTGGTCTTGCTGAAATGCCTTGAGGATTTGGAATTATAGTCTAGTGTTTAAAGAAGTGTGGCCAAGGGAACGCCTGGGTGGCTTGGCGGTTTACTGCCTGCTTTCGGCTCAGGGCGTGATCCTGGGGTCCTGGGATCGAATCCCATGTCGGGCTCCCTACATGGAGCCTGCTTCTCTCTCTGCCTGTGTCTCTGCCTCTCTCTCTCCTGTGTCTCTCATGAATAAATAAAATCTTAAAAAAAATAAAAATAAATAAAAATAAAAAAGAAGCATGGCTAAGGAAGGCATTTTAGTTACTGCTTGACCTAAGGTCCTTGGACATGCTCCTATTAGGGTGTCCATATTCCCTTAAGCTTCATATCTCCACGTGGACACAGTTCAACTAGAATAGTGATTCTCAACTCCTGTTGCCTATTAGTATCACCTGGACCATCACACCATCCTACTAATACTGTGATTTAATTGGTCTACAATGGAACTCAGGAATTATCTAGTTTAAAAACTCTCCAAGTGATTCTAATTGCAACAAGGTGGGGACTCATGTGGTCCAGGTTCATTAGCTTCTCTGTGCCTTCTTACCTCCCACAGGGAATTTGCAAGCAGGAACCAGGTGAGACTGACTTAGCCCCTATGGTTCTCCTGTCTTTGGCTCTGTCTGCCTCCGGGAGATGGAGTCCAGCCTCTCTCTTACTTGTGGTAGGAAGTTTCTGCCTGCAGGTGACCCTGTGGAACCTGGTGCTGCCTAGAACTGGTGGATGAATCTGTCTAAATCCAGGAGGACTAGCAGGCCTTCCTGGCTGCACATCTTACCACATGGACTTGAAAAATCTTATCAATGATAAAGGTGTAATGGTTATCTCCATCTCTTGGACTCCTATCTCTGTCAGCTGCCCAAAGCCCGTCTACCGAAGTTCCAGAAACATCTTATTTGGATCCTTGGCAAGGCTGGAAGCCACTGGTGACACAGATGGCTCTGTGCTGCTCTCCTGTTGGGGCTAGCAGCTGGGCCAGCAGAGATGGCTGGAGTGGAAGGGCATCTGTAGTGAACAGACTCCTCCTCCATCCTGTAGTCTTGCCTCAAAGCTGAAGGGTTCTCTACAAGGTTGGATCTGGAAAAGGAGTTTTGGAAACCTTTGGTCTACTAATGGATCTTCGGAGAGGTAAACTGACTCGTCTATGGCCAAAGTTTTTAGGCTTTATTGCGCCCAAGCATCACCCAAGGAGCTTGCCTGGAAGCACAGATCCCCAGGGGAGGACTCAAGGGGTCTGATGCTGCTCTGAGTTGGGACCAGGAATCCATATTTTAAAAAACAAAACAAACACCTCCTCTCTTTTGGTTATTCTATTATGGATTCATGGAGCTGGAGAGTAGCACACAAGACCAAAAAGCAGGCCTCTGGATTCCTATGCTGGTGCAAAAAAGGTAAGTTACTGACACAGTGAAGTTACTGTGATGTCAGAATGAAACTTTCAAGACCTTTGCTCACTACTAACATCCAGACCTTTACTCACTACTGACACTACTCGCTACTAACATCCAGACAACTATGCAGCTGGTTACTTCATGAATAACAGATCTCCTTACCAGTTTCTCCTGGAGGAGCTTCAGACATTGATTTATGTGGCCAAGGTGGTCTTTTTCATAGCTGACGAACTGGTTTTTTGTCCATTTTTGATGGTTCTCAATTTCCTCACATAGATTATTTGAAAGTAAATTAAATCTAAGGGGAAAAATATTTCAACTTTAATAGGTAAATTTTGGTTTTATGTTTAAAATTAGTATTGAAAAACTCTGCAGTTTTTTTCAGATGATAAGGCTCAAGATGCATAGCACGTTCTTATGGGTTGACGTGGGAGGTGGGGGTGAGGGAGCACATTCTGGTCCCTGCCCTGAGCTTGCATTCAATTCAGCTGCTCACAACACCCCTCCTCAAACTTTAAAATACACATATACACAATGACAGACACACAGACACACGTGTGTCATCCATGCAGATTTCCTCTTAGGGCCAAGGATGCCTTGTGTGGGTGGAAGAAACTGGTAACTCACTTGGGATGGGGATATCTCTCTGTGATGGGGGTCAGCAAACCCTTTCTATAAAGGGTCAGTAGTAAATATTTCAGGCTTTGTGGGCCATATGGCCTCTGTTGCAACCACTTGTTTGTACAATGAGTCAATGCTGTCATTGCAGTGGGAAAGCAGCCACGTAGGATATAAAGAACATGGCTTGTTTATAAACAAATAATGAACATGGTTGTGGTCTAACTTTATATACACTCAGATTTAAATGGCATATAACCACATGTCATAAAACATTTTTTTAGTTAAAAAAATAGTAGAAAGTGTGCAAATCATTCTTAGTAGTGGCAGATTTGGCTAAGGGTGGTAGTTTGGGGTCACTATCCCAAGACCACAAGACCCCAAGGGTCACTATCCGGCAGGCGGAGGAGCTGGGCCAGAGAAAAGTCACAGATAGGGAGTGGGGAAGGGAGTTGGAAGAGCCCAACAGGACTTTAGGAAAGCAGAGTGTCCACGGGAGACAGTCCTTGGTTGTCTTTTCTGTCTCGGGTGAAACTTCAGTCAAGGTGCCATTGCTTCCAGTGGGGCTCTGTTTGTGGATTCTTTGAAGGGTGGGGTGCAGGGAGCGCTTAAAGAGCTGTTGAGTGACTCACGTCGGGGCAGAAACGGTTGCAGTTGGCTAAGGTGCAGGGAGCGACTGCTGGCATCAAAACGATGCACCACAGGAATATTAAATAACAGAGAAAGAAGGATTTTTGAAAATGGAAGTGGAGGTTATTACAAAGAGTAAAGGATTGGAATCATATTATCATCAATTTGAAAAGTCACTGTAGAGTGGCTGAGGGTATGAGTAGAAAGGAGCATCCGCAGCTAGCAGCCCTGAGAAATACGGGTCTGAGCAGAGGTGGGGTGAGGGGGTGCTGCTGAGTGGTCTCTGTACGTTTTCTACACGTGACTTGCTTGCAGTAAGATGTCAATTTCAAATTCCCTTTTAGAAGAGGCGGTGCATTAGGCAGGTGCAACACATGTTTGTTATTGAAAATACTCAGATTACCTTATAAAAAGTGGGTGGCTTGACATCATCACTGTAATGTTTTCAGGACAAATTATATGCAGATAATTTCATTTGTGCTATTTATCATTGGAAACTGCTTAAGACATGCTGCACGTATATTGTATGTATATGCCTCTTTAGCTTCCCTGAAAAAGTATTCGAACTAATATTTGGAAAAGACAGGTTATATGAGGCCATTTCCATTTTTATTTAGACCAATGGACATTAAACAATATAGAGACATTTTTGGTTGTCACACATTGGAGGTGTTGGTGACAGGTAGAAGGTAGAGGCCAGAAATACTGCTAAACATCCTACAATGCACAGGACAGCCTTATAAGTAAGAATTATCTAGCCCAAATGCCAATAATGCCCATGTTGAAAAAACAAAACAAACAAACAAACAAACAAACAAAAAAATAATGCCCATGTTGAGAAACCAGGATTTAGATGGTGAAATCAAGGAATGGGAAAAGTTAATTTTCCAGTAGTTATATTAGTTGTAGAATAATAGCTGAATTCTGATCTTCATCTCTGTGACTTATCACGTTTTTTTTTTTTAATATGGAGAGAGATTTTCACATAGAAAGCATACCTTGATTCAGGTGAGTACTTTAACTCTTCATTAAGAGCCTACCTTTGGCCACTCTGCCTGTTCTTAATATAACCACAATTTCCAGACACCTGTGCTCTAGCTAACAGCTGATGGATCTCAGACAAATACATTCCCAACTGATACATGGACAGCCTCATTTTAGCCAAGTGTTTCTTATGTCTGGAACACTCTTCCTTAGGATACACAATGGCCCCTGCCCTCATTTCATTCAGATTTCTATTCAAGCACCACTTAACCACCTTAACAGAGGACTTTTTTTAAAAACCACTCTTAAAAAACCAAAAGGTTTTATTTTCCCCATCACACTCTCCCTATTCCTTTACTTTATTTTTCTCCAAAATAGTTATCACCAGGTGATATATATATAATTGGGGTGCTGTCTGCTGCACTAGAACCTAAGCTCCACCAAAGTATTTTGCTTGGCTTACAGTATTTTGCTTGGCTCACAGTGGTAAATAATAAAGTGCGCAATGAATAGTTGAATAAATGGATAAATGATTCATTCTTACTCATTCAATACCTTTTACTAAGGCTGTTCACAAATAACAAATCATACACTTGCCGAGCTATTTAGAAATCTGATCTTCAGTGTTCATCTTCCCTTTCCTATCTCTGGTGGAAATATATTAATTGATAGTGATGGTTAAGAGGGACAGTAAATCCCCAGATAATCAAGAGCTAGCTTTGCAGTTGGGAATCCAGCCTTCAGTGTTCACCTTTACTGTGTGTGTGGATAAGAGCATTTACTCTCATTACTGATACAATATTAACATCCCTCTGAACACCAGGGAACCATTAAATGTGCCCAAGTAATATCTTAGAAGCACATATCAGTAATTAGAATTCTGAAATTAAAATAAAGTCATAATGAGTTACTGCATATGATCATTTTACTCCAAGGTGTTTTTTTTTTTTTTTTTACTCCAAGGTTTTACATGCAATTGGAGACTCACTTTACTGGTAGCCACCAAAAGTCAGACTCTGGGTAGTTTATGAAAATATAAAAGAATTTTATATTTTAAAAGCATTTTTTGGGGATCCCGGGGTGGCTTAGCGGTTTGGCGCCTGCCTTTGGCCCAGGGCGCGATCCTGGAGACCTGGGATCGAGTCCCACGTCAGGCTCCCGGCATGGAGCCTGGTTCTCCCTCCTCCTGTGTCTCTACCTCTCTCTCTCTCTCTCTCTCTCTTTCTCTCTCATAAATAAATAAACAAATAAATAAATCTTTAAAAGCATTTTTTTTAAAAAGCATTCTCCTGTAAAGATAAAAAGGATAAGCTAAAATAAAAGTTTATATAAATCTCTTTCTTTCCTTAGGCTTTCCCCTAACACAATGGATGTGATTTTCCAGGAAAGAATTACTTTTCTATGAATTATAGAATCTACAGTTAAAAATCTCAACAAGAGGAATTTATCTTGGATGATATTCACATTTTAGCTCCCAAATCCTCTATTCCAATGGTTATGGTAGTATTTCTATCAGGTATAGGTAGATATGGATAGGGAGGGAGGGAGGAGGGAAAGAGGTAGATGCATGGATGGATAGGGTTTTTTTTTTTTTTCCTTTTCAAAAAACACAAAAGTCATACTTTTAAATTATGGCCAGAGACCTTACTAGGATAATGTGAGATACAGTTTTTATAAAAATTTTATAAATTTTATATTGATAGGATCAAGTTAATATTCATGCCAAGGGCAATAATAAGGAAGAAAATTACAAAGGGTAAGATAAAATTTAATGGGGACCTATAGACATAGCAGATGGCTGTGGTGAGTGTGAATGGTGAGGGAGAGTGTGGGGCTTGCAACAATCATCCTAGTGACCACTGTGGTTATAGTAGACATACATGAATGAGGATATAGCCCCATTCTGGCCCCTACCCCCTTTTTTTTAACCAGTTCACTTCTGTCTTAAAGTCATTGTCTTGCATTCAATAAGTGATTGAACTTTTCTGGAGTGTATGAAAAGTTTGAATTCTTGGACACTCTTTTAACAGGCTGTCAAGAATTCAGATAGTGGCTTCAACAAAGTCAGTCTTTGGAGACTGAATCTAAGATTTTTAAGTTTCATGTTAGAAGAAAGAAATTAATTCCAAGAAACATTTTTTTCCTACTAAATTTATACCTATATACTTAAACTAAGTTCTTCATGTCCTGTGGTTTCTAGTGACGCTGATAAAGAGCAACTCCACCTCCATTCTGCTAGGAAGCCTCTTATCATTCCATATTGTACTTGAGCTTAAATCCCAACACCTTCAGAGCCTCATACCTTCATAGTTTCAAGCAGATGTGATGTCCATTCCCTGAATTTCTGTAGCACAATTAGTTTATCAATGGTTAGAATTGTTAGATGGAGGTGTCATAGATCTATAACATAATCTGAGACTTGGAGTCAGATACTTTCTAACTCTGTGACTTTGGGCAAATTATTTAGTTTCCCTGACTGTGCTTCCTCATCACTAAAATGGGGATAAGACCCACCCTGCAGAGCTGAATGCACCTGAATATCTCGATCACTCAGTGATTATATATTTATCAATAACAATTAGTATATTTTTTATATCTGCCTACTGATATACCTCATTTAACATTGTCTTGTTACTTTACCTATGTTTAGCTTTTTACCTATTTATGTATTTTTCCTGCTAACTATATGTGGCTATGATTTTGTCTTTGAATATCCCAAAACACAACTTAAACATTCTTGGTTCTCAAAATATTCATTCATTGATTTGTTCATTGGCTTCTATTTGTGTCTGAATGTGCTGGGTGCTGAGAACACAAAGATGGATGAGACACATCTTTGACTTGAATAGTTTGTAACTTAATACTGTGGGGAGATTTTCAAAGCTGTGTGGGGAGACGTGAGTCTGTGCATTTGCTTTGTTGATTGAATAATTTCTTTTCTTATAAATCACTGTTAATTAAACATTGTCAGCAGCAAGAACTATCTAGGGAGTGACTAGTAGGTACTTCCCCGGCCAAACCCTTGCTAAAAAACAGGCATATTTTATGATGGCTAAGACTCTTAGTCTATAGGCACTAAGTTGTTGGCTTAGGACATTACTTAGCTGAACATCTGACTAAGACTCTTCTGGAAAAAGGAGGCTCAATGCACTGGTTCAGAAGAAAGAATGTGTGTATCTCCTTTGTCAATTCGAGTCATCAGTGCCAAAAGCCTGGGAATTCACTAAAAAAAACACAGATAGTTTTTGGGCTTTTAAGTTCTATATAGGATATATGTTTAATTGATTGTTAAACTTGAAATTGTTAAAGTTTCTAAATAGTAAAATTGTTCAGTTAAACACACTTTTGAATGTTAATAAAATAATTTTAATTCCTTTATTCAGAGAAAGTTGTTTCTTTAAAAAAAAAGAAGCAAATACTATACCCCATTCACTTTAATTTGAAATATGCTCTGAATGGGAAAGAAAAAAAGAAAGCCCTATCCACCTTATATCCTCTTTGAGGAAAATATATTTGCAATACATACCTCAAAGTGTTAATATCACTAATGTGAAGGAAGCCTACAAATTGATTAGAAAATGATGAAAATCATGATACAAAATTTGACAAATGATAAGACTGGGCAATTCACAGAAAAGGAAATTCATTGGTGAAGGGAAAGCAAATGAAAACAAGAGATGCAATCTTCATCCTTTAATTGGAAAATATTTATTTAAAAATCCAGTGTTGGTAAGAATGTAGAGAAAGGTGGCCTCATATATTGCTGGTGGAAGTATTGAATTAATTATAGAATATCTGTAAGTTTAAATATTATGCAACTATTAAAAATAATGTTAGAATAGTATTCACCAATCTAGAGAGATAACTAAGATTATTGTAAAAAAGCAAAATTTTGAGTAATGTGAATAGGCTGTATTTTTAAAAGCCATGCTCTATCTATACATCTAATGGATATGTTATATAACATATATAAACATCCTTTTTCTGTTAGATGTTTATACTAACAAGGAGGAAAGTAGGGAAGGACATAGCCTTGATGTTACCATGGGTTACATTAGGAAGTTGAAATGAAGACCTTTTTTCCATCTTTGTTTAATTTTGTTACTTTTTAATTTAAAAAAATTGATGAGGATTTAAATAAAAAAGAGTCAGTTGTGTATTTAAATGAATTTTAGAGCTCATAGGTATTTGCCTGTGGAAATTTTTGGTTTATGATTTCAGCGTTAATTACTGTAATACTAATGAAAATGTAAGACTTTATTATTTCAAGTGAGGAAAAAAAAGTTTAGGTTATTACAAAAGTGTCCAGATTGATATTTAACTATTTAGATGACTCCTCTATAAGCCAACTGGAAAAAGCACACCACGTCATCAATAAGGCAGGTATAGTTCTCGAAATTTCCTTTTCCTTAATTAGCTGTTTGTTAATATGCTTCAATCCTTTAAGCCAGTATTCCATTCCAGATTACAAATCCTCTTTCTCTCCAAGGAAAATCAGTTCTTTTTTTAAAAAATTTATTTCTTATTGGTGTTCAATTTGTCAACATAGAATAACACCCAGTGCTCATCCCATCAAGTGCCCATTTTAAAGTGCACTTCTAGAAATGGTCTACTTTTCTACTTCTCCTTTGGACATGTTATTTAATTCTAAACTAACAGGATTAGATCAAGCACCACATAGATATTTACTGAGCATCTTCACTGTGCTGGAATTTAAGCACCTAGACATGCTTCTTTTAGGGTGGGTATTTTCTCTTTACTCAAGACATTTACTTCTTTCAGTTACAGTTTTTCACCAATTTCTAGACAAACCTATTTCCCAATTTAAGATCTCCGTAATCAGATGTCTTGAAAATGACAGTATGCTATGGTTTAATTATTAGCATCATATTTTAGAGGTAAAGAAAAAAAGGTATGTCTTATAATGAGGGGCACTTAGATTTAATGAGATACTGTAAAGATGGGGGAAATGGAGCAAGCAGAGTATATTCAGCATACTGGACTTGATCAAGTCATTAAGCCCAAGTGATGTAAGACAGAGAGGAAAAAGAGCAAGAGGAGAAGGGGCAGTAAGGTAGTATCGTCCAAGTGAGAATTTTCCTCTGCCTGTGCCAGAACTCTAGGAAATGGTGGTCATTTAAACAAGAAAGGAAGATTTGGGAATAGGCTAGTAATCTGAATGTTTGTGGAGTCTTATCTCCTTTACTGTTTTCTCTGTTGCATAGGAGAAAACTCAGTGACAACGTGACACAGACCAGTCTTTAGAAAAGGAGAATGTAAAGGAGCAAGTAGGGAATCTTAGAGGAAATTTTTTTTTTCTTAGAGGAAATTTTAAAAGGAAAACTTGTAAATCAAAGTTATCTTAAAAATTATTTAATAGTCTTATGGAATCAATGTTTATTCAGTGGAGTGTATCACATTGAGGCATTTTAATATATTAATTGGTGATAAGTTAAAATTACTCTATAGAAAATGTCAAGCTGTATATCAATTCACTTGCAATAAACAGTGACAAAATTAATATTCATATTTCTTTTCTAAAGGTTTTATTTAAATTCCAGTTAACATACAGTGTATTAGTAGTTTCAGCTGTACAATACGGTGATTCAATATCTCCATACATCACCTGGTGCTCATCACAAGTGTCCTCCTCCATCCCCATCACCTATTTTACCCATCCCCCCACCCACTTCCCCTCATATTTCCTTTATTATGAATATTGTATAAGTTACTTTAGAGTAGAGTAGTCTCTCCATCAGTTTGTTGCTTTATGTCTTGGCCGGTTTCAAATTCCTGGGATGGGTTTTCATTTAATGCCAATACTTTCATTAGGCAAAACCTTCTGGAATGTACTTAACAGAATTAAAAAGCTTCCATTCACTTACTTGAACTCCAAAAGGTTCATTTCATGGCGATAATCTCCCTGGACCATCTTTAAATTTGAGATTTGCTCAGAACTGGAAGCCTCAATCTTTCCTAAGAGCTGTATTACCTAATGAAAGTAAAAAGGGAGCTTTTGTGTGTGTGTGAAGAAAATCACTAGCACTTACATTAATTATACACTATTCCTAAAAGAGCCAAGAAACAAACTTGAGCCTAAAGCACATTTGCATTTGAAAATGATTTTTCCTAAAGGAATCATTCAATAGTTACAGAACAATCTTCAGAGAAAGAATTATAGGAAAGTTCCATTCTGTTGTCTATTTGTCTATAATATTCTTTTTGATAATAGGCTACCTAGTGATATAACAAAAACATAATATTGATACTAGTTTACTAAATTTGTTAATTTTAATTATTTCTTCATTTTTTCCCCCAATACGGTATACCACCATATATCCTCTATTACCATTATAGGCTTAATGCACATTGGATGGCCAATGGTAAACATTCACCAAATGTTTATTGAGTAAATGTTTAGGGGGATCCCTCGGGGGCTCAGTGGTTGAGTGCCTGCCTTCGGCCCATGGTGTGATCCCGGAGTCCCGGATCGAGTCCCACATCGGGCTCCTTGCGTGGAGCTTGCTTCTCCCTCTGCCTGTGTCTCTGCCTCCCTTTCTCTCTGTGTCTCTCATGAATAAATAAAATCTTTAATTTAAAAAAATGTTTAAACCACAATTAATTAGGCTCTGAGGAAAACACATGAGTGGCCTAAGATTAGGCCTCAGGAATTTCCAGAGAAGAGTGGGACATGAGCAAAAGTGAATTCCAAGTTAAATGACTTTAGGACATATAAAAATAGAAAACAAGTTCCATTTCTGGAAGTTAAGATAGGAGTGCCTTCCACATAGCCAGAAACATTGAGGAAGTTCCTTTAGGTAAAAGGATTGAATTGGAAAATAAAACAGAATTGCAGCATATAATCATGCCTAAACTAATCACTGTCCAGAGGAATGAAACTACATGACAGGTTTTGGCCAAACAGAATTCAACTGCTGAAACAGTCACATGGAGGACAGAGGGAAGTCAACAAAATCTAAGTTCTCAAAGAGATGAATAACAGAAGGGCTTGAATAGGTACCTGTTGGGTAGACAACCAATAGCTCATGAATGGCTATTTAAAGGAGAAACACTTAAAACAGGCTATTTAGGGGAGTTATACTTCAAAGAATTGTTAACAAGTAATAGGCAAATATATCCCTGGCAAAAGCAAAGGAAAAGAAAGCTGGTAGTATAATATTGTTAGATAAAATGTTATTTGAGGCAAATTATGTTAAATGGGACAAAGATGGTCATTTTTACAGAGGAAGACTAGCGTCCACAGTGAAAAGAGTTTTGAACCTTTATTTACATTATATATTGTACTAAAAAGTAACAGGTCAAATAAGTAAAATATAAACAAAGGTATAGGAAGAAATGAAAAAAATATAGTTTATTTAGTAGATTTATACACCAAACAATCTAACTTGCAAACAGCAAGAAACACTCATTCTTTCCCAGAGCAGTGAGCATTTGCAACAACCAAGCAGACATAAGACTATAAAGAACTCAGATTAAGGGCACATGGGTGGCTCAGTTGGTTAAATGTCGGACTCTTGACACATGGGTAGCTCAGTTGGTTAAATGTCAGACTCTTGATTTCAGCTCAGGTCATGATCTCAGGGTTGTGAGATCAAGCCCAGTGGGCTCCCTCTCTCTTTCTCTTCCTCTGCCCCTGCCCCCCACCCCTAAAAAACAAACCAAAAATTCAGATTATTCCACAAAGCAGGAAAAGCACAGATTATGACTCTAACCACACTGAATGAAAACTAAAAATAGGAAAAGTACAAAGAAACAAAAAATCTAACCATTTGAGTAAAGTAACCTCCTTTAATTCTGTTAATTCCAGTGTTTTACATGGAAATGTGCCTCTCAGATCTCCTACTCAGAGGAACATTATTGGCGAAGAGCCCTTACCACCGTGTTTAAGATGTATCACCATGTGTGGGTACCATGTTCCCATTAGTTGCTCCCAGCCAGCATCTGAATAGTATTTATTTGATGAGTGACTTTGGTTCAAAATATTTGGTGAAACTGATAAAATGGCTGGCTCAGACTTTACTTTTCTGTCTCTCCATCAGAACACAGCCCTACTGATACCTTGATTTCTGTCTTGTGAGACGTTAAGTAGGTGATCTGCTCTAGCTTTGATCTGTGGAAACTATTAGATGATATACTTATGTTGCTATAAACCACTAAGTGGTTATGGCAGCAGTAGGAAACTAATACATAAATATTAAAAATTAATAAGCAAGAAAAAAACAAGAAAAAATTATAGGATTGATATGTAAAGCTAATAGGCCTATTTTATAATCCGATGGCTTTCTCCATCTCCTCCAAGAACCTCCCCATTTTCCTTCACATTTTTTTCCCTCAATTAATTTCTTCTTTAAAAAAATTAATTTACTTTAGAGAAAGAGAGAAAGAGTGGGAGGAGGGGCAGAGAGAGAAAGAATCTTCAAGCAGACTCCCCACTGAGTACAGAGACCTCTGTGGTGCTTGATCCCATGACCCATGAAATCATGACCTGAGCCAAAATCCAGAGTTGGACGCCTAACCGACTGAGCCATCCAGGCAGCCCTCCCGCATCCCCCCACTCCCGCCCACACATACCCAGTTAATCTCCTGTACATCAATTCCTTTATGGAATTTGCTTCTCAAAGGATTAATACAAGTGTCAAAGAATAACTCAACTCTGCAATTACAATTTACTTAGGAAAGGATAGTAAGAACATTGTATATCAATAGGACACAGCCATATCCATAATCAGAGGTAAATTTGTGGTATTAAATGTTTCTATAATTATATAAGACAGAATAAAGCTATGTAAACCATTCATTTCACAAGGTTAAAAAAGAATAACCAGGGGAAAGCAGAATGAAGAAATTGACAAATTGTGATAAATGGAATTGCTCCTTTAAGATAGAAGTGGATTGCTCTAATCCCTGGGACCTGTGGATATGATATGTTAGAGGGCCAAAGGGATTTGCAGCTCTAATTAAGGTTACAGACCTTGAAACAGGGAGATAAATCCTGTTTTTGCAATTGGGCCCAATTCAATCACATGAGCCTCTAAAAGCCAAGCACTCTCTCCCACCTAGAGTCAGAGAGATTTGAAGCATAATATGGACTTAGCCTGTTCCTGGAGAGAGGCCACATGGAAAACATGAGAAAAAAAACTGGCAGCTGGGGGACCATCAGTCTCAAACTGACAGCCAGCAAGAACCACAGTGACACAACTGCAAGAAACTGAATTTGACCAAAAACTTGGATGTGTCTGGTGGAGGACTAATTCCCAGAGCTGCCTCAAAGGAACACAGCCCTACTGATACCTTGATTTCTGTCTTGTGAGACTTTAAGTAGGTGATCTGCTCTAGCTTTGACCTGTGGAAACTATTAGATGATATACTTATGTTGCTATAAACCACTAAGTGGTTATGGCAGCAGTAGGAAACTAATACATAAATATTAAAAATTAATAAGCAAGAAAAAAACAAAAAATTATAGGATTGATATGTAAAGCTAAGAGGTAATTTCTTTGAGAAGGTAATAAAGTTTTTCTCAGTCTAAACATAAAATGTATAGATATTAAAATTAGGAATAAAAAAGATAGAGTAGTCATAAGTATGAGCCAAGTAACAGTGAAAACATTCACAAATCTGAAAGCAGAAGCCAAATAATTATTGATCTTAATTCACCTCTCTCAATCCAAGACAAAATAGACCAAATAATAAATAAGGATACAAAAGACCCAATCAATAAGCAATTTTTTAGGTATTGACTAAACGTTGTGCCCCCAAAATACAGAATATATTCTTTTAGAACATGTGTAAAAATTTACCATCCATCCACCAAATAAACCCCTTAAAATATTCCAAAAACTGGTATATGTAACAAAAATTTCAATTATGATGAGATAAAACTAAAAATGAACACCAGGACAACAAAAAGTCCTTAACTCAGAAAAAACAACAATCCCTCTTAAGATGTTCAGTCAAAGAAAAATACAATATACAATTGGAGAATTTCTAGGAAATAATAATGAGAACATTATATCAACCCTAGGAGATAAGGGAAAGTAAATGAATGCTCAGGGAAAATTCATAGTAAAAATGCTTATACCAGGTAAAACAAAGGAAGATTACAAATATGGAGTTCAAAAAGTAAGAAAGTGAAGCAAAACAAACCACAGGAAAAGAAAAAAATATATACAAAGCTTAAATTGCTAAGAACATATGGAAAGAACAAAATAGAAACAGAACTTATAAATACGTAAAAAGACTGGCTCATTGGAGAGCAACCAATATTGTTAAGGAAAAACTTACCCATGTAATCAAAGGGGGAAAAAAACAAATAAAATGGTGAGGGGGGAAAACTATACAAAGCGGAAGGAATAAAAACAAAACCAGAGGTATTTTGCACAATTTTATGAAATTTAATTTCAGAATATGGATGAAAAAGGTACTTTTTTCCAAGGAAAAATGAGTTACTAAAGCTGACCCTTGAAGAGATGGAACCTTTAAGTAGAACAATTTCCCAGAAAAAGCTGAGCAGAGATATCAAAGGTCTCTCCTTCCCATAAATCAATAGGCTCAGATGGCTTTGGAGGCAAAACTACCAAATCTTTAAAGTATAAATAATTGCAATGCTCTTTAAACTGTTTCAGAGCATAGAAAAAGAAAGGAAGCTTCAACTTATTTGTATGAAGTAAGCAAAACGTTGATTCTAAAATTTGGAAACATTTGCACAGAGACTAATCTTGTTTATAAACATGGATGCAAACTTCTTAAAATAGCAAACCGTATCCAGCAGTACAACTTAAAAATATCATAATCAAGTGCAATTTATTTTTTTAAACAAGAATTAATAAGAAATATACAAATAATTATGCTGGTATATTTAAGAGAAAACTCCCCTGATTATCTCAACAAATGCTGAAAAGGCATTTGACAAAATTCATAATTACTCTTGATTAAAAACAAAAACTTGATGACCACAGCTTTGTAGTACAACCTGAAATCTGGCATTGTGATGCCCCCAGCTTTGGTTTTCTTTTGTAATATTCCCCTGGCTATTCAGGGTCTTTTCTGATTCCACACAAATCTTAAGATGATTTGTTCCAACTCTCTGAAGAAAGTCCATGGTATTTTGATAGGGATTGCATTAAATAGGTAAATTGCCCTGGGTAACATTGACATTTTCCCAGTATTAATTCTTCCAATCCATGAGCATGGAATGTTTTTCCATCTCTTTGTGTCTTCCTCAATTTCTTTCAGAAGTGTTCTGTAGTTTTTAGGGTATAGATCCTTTACCTCTTTGGTTAGGTTTATTCCTAGGTATCTTATGCTTTTTGGGTGCAATTGTTAATGGGATTGACTCCTTAATTTCTCTTTCTTCAGTCTCATTGTTAGCACTGGGCATTTCTGTTAATGCCAGGAACAAGATCAGAATGACCACCATCCTTATGCTACTATTTATTTAATTTCGTACTGGAGTTATTAAAGCAATTAGAACAGGGAGAGAAATTAAGGATGTGGAAATGGGAAAAGAGTAAAATTATTATTTAAAAATCATGTGATTATATGCTTGGAAAACAACAACAAAGACAAGCTGAAAAATGTCTATAATCAAGAGGAGAATTTGCTAAATTAGTAGACCATAAAACTGATATGGCGTTCATTATATGCAACTAACAATTCGTGAGAAGACATAATGAAACTCCATTATGATAAACTAAAAAGAAAAAAAGATAACAAAATCCCAAAATACACTGAAGATGCATACATGAGGAAAATTTGAAACTACTCCTAATTGAAATAAGAGCAAACCTGCACAAATAGGAAGCATGCTATGTTCTTGGACTCAGCATTATGACTCTGTCAATTCTAAATTTATAAACTTAAGATGATTTCAATACAAATTAAAATTGAGTTTGTTGATTGCTGGGACTAGACAGACTGATTTTAAAATCAAATGCAAAAACTAACAATTATCACCAAGAACAGGGAGAAAAGAAAGCAACAAAAGGGACTCACTGTACCAGGTATTAAAAATACTGGGGTGCCTGAGTTGCTCATTCAGTTAAGAATCCATCTCTTGGTTTCTGCTCAGGTCATGATCTCATGGGTGGTGAGATGTAGTTCTGCTTTTGGACTGCATGCTCAGCAGGGCATCTCCAGATTCTCTCCTCTGCCCTTCCCCCCACTCATGCATGCTCTCTCTCTCTCTCACTCTTTCTCTCTCACTCTAAAATATTTTTTTTTAAATTAAAATACTGTAAGGCCTCAGTGATTAAAATAACAAGGCATAATATTAGGAAAAACTCCAAATGGGTCAAGAATTTAAATATAAATGGTAAAGCTATGAAAGTGCCAGAAGAAAATAGGAACAATTCTTTTAGGCCTCTGTATGGGGAATTTCTTTCTAAGTGTGACTTAAAAGAAGCCACAAAAGAAAAAACTGATAAAGTTAGCTACAAAGAGAGAATATAAGCATGCCAAAAGTCAAAAGATAGATGACAAACTGGGAATATGTATTTGCAGCTCTATCATAGTGAAAGGCTCATCTCCATAACATATAAAGAGCTCCTAGAAATTGAGACAAAAAAGAAAAATAGAAAAACAATATGGAAATGGATAAAAAAGATGAACAGATAGCTTGTTAAAAAGAAATATAAATAGCTCTTGAAGGTATGAACCTCACTCACATTAAGAAAGACTAAGTGAAACCTAGAGATTATAGTTTTTTCCTATAAGAATGACAAAATTCAAAGTCAACACTGTTGGTGAGGCAATGGGGATACATAGGACATTTTTCGTATTGCCAGGAGCTGTGCAATATGGTCAAAGCCCCACAGAGTGCAAATCATTCAAAATAATAAACATGTACTTTGACCCAGCAATCACACATCTGGGTGTTGATCCTACAAACACACCTATATACACATACACACACACAAACATAAGTGCAAGGTTACACATTGCAGCATTGATTTGAAAGAGAAAAATATTGAAAATAGCTCAAATATCCATCTGTGAGAGATTGATAAAATGAGCTATTATATAGACAGGAAGAGTATGCAGTTGTAAAAAAAAAAAAAAATGAGAAAGCTTTCCATGTACTAATATGGGTGATCTCCGGGATATATTTGTTTAGTTAAGAAAAAGTAAGATAAAGACCTAAATGTACCCAGCAATTGCACTGTTGGGGATTTACCCCAAAGATACAGATGCAGTGAAAGACTGAGACACCTGCACCCCAATGTTTATAGCAGCAGTGTCCACAATAACTATACCGTGGAAGGAGCCTCAGTGTCCATTGACAGATGAATGAATAAAGAAGATGTGGCCTATAGAAACAATGGAATATTACTCAGCCATTAGAAAGGATGAATACCTACCATTTGCTTCGATGTGGATGGAACTGGAGGGTATTATGCTGAGTGAAGTAAGTCAATTGGAGACGGACGAACATTATATGGTCTCATTCATTTGGGGAATATAAAAAAATAGTGAAAAGGAATAAAGGGGAAAGGAGAGAAAATGAGTGGGAAATATCAGTGAGGGAGACAGAACATGAGAAACGAACTCTGGGAAACGAACAAGGGGTCATGGAAAGGGAGGTGGGCGGGGGGACGGGGTGACTGGGTGACGGGCACTGAGGGGGGCACTTGACAGGATGAGCGCTGGGTGTTATACTCTATGTTGGTAAATTGAACTCCAATAAAAAATATACAAAAAAATAAGTAAAGTGAAAGGATGAAAAAAGATATTACCTATATTACCTCCAAATAGGAGTGGAAAAAAAAAAAAACCTAAATGTGAGACAGGAATCCATCAAAATTCCATTCGAGAATACAGGCTGCAACCTCTTTGACCTCAGCTGTAGCAAATTCTTACTAGACACGTTACCAGAAGTAAGGGGAACAAAGGCAAAAATAAAGTACTGAGACTTCATTAAGATAAAAAGCTTCTGCACATTGAAGAAAATAATCAACAAATCTCCAAGGCAGCATATGGAATGGGAGAAGATATTTGTAAATGACATATCAGGTAAAGTGTTAGTATCCAAAAATATATAAAGAACTTATCGAACTCAATACTCAAAAACAAAATAATCCAGCTAAGAAATGGGCAGAAGACATGAATAGACATTTTTCCAAAGAAAACATCAGAAGAATAACAGACACGTGAGAAGATGCTCAACATTGCTCATGAGGGACTATAACTCAAAACCACAATGAGATACCACCTCACATCTGTCACAGTGGCTAACATTAGCAACACAGGAAACAAAAGGTGTTGGCAAGGATGCAGAGAAAGGGGAACCTTCTTGCACTGTTTGTGGGAATGCAAATTGGAACCCCACTGGAAAACAGAATGGAAGTTCCTCAGAAAGTTAAAAATAGAACTATCCTATGACCCAGCAATTGCACTATTAGCCATTTACCCAAAGGAAACAAAATACAGATTTGAAGGAGTACATGCACCCTGTTTACAGCAGCATTATCAACAATAGCCAAACTACGGAGAGAGCCCAAATGTCCATTGACTGATGAATGAATAAAGATGTGTGTGTGTACACGCACATATATATATACACACACATATATGTATATAACTTACCCATCAAAAAAAAGAATGAAATCTTGCCATTTGCAACAACATGGATGGAGCTAGAGTGTGTTATGCTAAGTGAAATAAGTTAGAGAAAGACAAATATATGGTTTAGCTCATATGTGTAATTTAAGAAAGAAAAAAGATGGATGTATGGGAAGGGCAGAAGAGGGAGGGAGAGAGGGCAATAAACCATAAGAGACTCTTAGGGAACAATTTGAGGGTTGATGGAGGGAGGTGGTGGGGGGATAGGATAGATGAGTGAAGGGTATTAAGCACTGGGTGTTGTATGTAAGTGATGAATCACTGAATTCTACTCCAGAAACTAATATTGTACTGCATGTTAACTGAGTAAAATTGATATTAAAAAAATAAAATAGGTGCAGTATAGTAGTATATAAAATACTCTCTCTTTCATAAAAAGGAGGAAATAAGATTATAGTTGCATTTGCTTGTATCTGCATAAGGGCATACTGAAAGAATCTTGAACAGAATAATAAAAATGGTTTTCATGAGGGAAACAAAGAATGTGATAATTGGTGACAGAGGTAGCCATGAAAATTCTCAGTGTACATTTTCTTTCTTTTAAAAGATGTATTTATTTGAGAGACAGTCATGGCACAGTGGGGGAGGGGGGAGGAAGAAGGAGTGGGAGAGAATCTCAAGCAGATTCCCTGTTGACTATGGAGCCCAACTTGGGGCTCAGTATCATGACCTTGAGATCATGACTCAAACCAAAATCAAGAGTTGGACACTTAACCAACTGAGCCACTCTGGCAACCCAAATTTTCTTAGATAGTTTTGGTTTGTGAACCATACATATCATATTATTACCTTAAAAAAAACCCCAAAACTAAGGAGAACTATAGTCAATGTCACTTTTGAACTTAGCTGCAAAGTCAAATGCTTAATGATTACCCAGTGACTGTATGGCAGAAAATGCATGAATGTTTCGGTATTGGGAAATGTATTGGCCTAGGACATTAGAAATCCAAAGAGGTAAACAAGTGAATAAATAAAAACCCAAACCAAAAAACAACTAATATGATGATTTAGGCATTTGTTGATGTCTACAAGGCAATTTATAAAGTTAAATATTCAGTCCTAACAAAAACTAAATACTAATAAAAACTAATGGAAGTAAGTAGAAATTGATACTTCCTTAGCATGGTTAAATATCAAGCCAGTGGCCAACAGCAAACAACAAAGATGTCCCCAGCACAGTCAGAAACTGGAGAAGGCGCCCTCTATGACCTTTTCATAGTCCAACACATTATGACCATTTATGACCAACACACTTTATTTAACAGTGATCTGGAAGTTCTGGTCATGACCTTATGAAAAAAGTACTGAGGTTTTCAATCAGAAAACTGCAGATAAAGTGGTTATGATTTGTTGTTGATATGAATGAATATTTTTTAAAAGATTTATTTGAGAGAGAGGGAGAGAGTACAAGCAGGGGGAGTGGCAGGCAGAGGGAGAGGGAGAAGCAGACTCCCCACTGAGCAGGGAGCCCGACGAGGGGCTCAATCCCCCTGGGATCATGACCTGAGCCAAAGGCAGATGCTCAACCATCTGAGCCACCCAGGTGCCCCATGACTAAATATATTGAAAAACAAAGAGAATCTACCAAAAAACTATTAGGACTTAGATGTGTGTAGGTGTGGGCAAGGTGAGTCCATAGGTGCTACAATAAACTATGTGAAGCTTCTGCTTTTGATAAACTGGCTCCTATGAACAAATAATCAAACACTGAACTTTCATCTCCCCCAATTCCCAAAGGATTTCTTTCCACTTTGTTCTGCCCAAATGACTTCAGAGGAGATGTGCTTGTCATTACGTAAGATATGCAAGAAAGTGGGGCACCTGGGTGACTCAGTCAGTTAAGTGTCTGACTCTTGATCTTGGCTCAGGTCATGATCTCAGGCTCTTGAGATTGAACCCCACACTCGACTCTGAACTGAGTGTGAAGCCTGCTTAAGATTCTCTCTCTCTCTCTGTCTCTCCCAACCCCCACCTCCTGCTCATGCTCTCTCTCTAAAATAAGTAAAGAAATAAATGAATAAAATTATGTGACAAGGAAGGACACAGAAGAATTCTCACTAGCTCCTTTAATTAAGCCATTGACTGGAAGATGAAAAAGGAGAGGGATTTCAGGCAGAAAAGAGCACAAATATTATGGAGGCCACACAACATCTTAGAGTTAGTAGGGACCTACCTGCAGGTTGTTGAGTATGACTGGGTGTGCAGGGTGAGCCAGGAAAACATGGGGTGAACTGAAGAGACAAGCAGGGGTCCGTGTAGAGATGGCCTTTTAAACCAGGCCAATGGATTTGTACGTTATTTTGTGAGAGACATAACCTATTGTAGGGCTTTAACAGACTCAATTCGCATTTAGCTCACATCTTTAATAATCATAGCTTCCGTGACATATTGCTTTGCTTATAATCCTTGGTTCTACGATCTGAGGAAAACCCAGAGAGGAAGGGAATAACAGCAACAGTGGAATCAAGTAGCACAGGCTTACAGTGGGTAGCTGTGTTAGAACATGGCGGGGGGGGGGGGGGCGCTCATTAAATATTTATTAATTCAACTGACAGTGCCATATTTAATGGCACATTTTAATATGACAGTGTCATATTTAAACTCTTTTGAAGAAAAGAGCTCTTTTGAAAGATTACCATGTGACTAGGCATTTTGATAAGCTATAATGATCTTCTGGCAATAACACATAAGGGAAGAGTTCCAATATTGGGACACCTGGGTGGCTCAGTGGTTGAGCGTCTGCCTTTGGCTCAGGGCGTGGTCCTGGGGTCCTGGGATCGAGGTCCGCATTTGGCTCCCTGTGGGGAGCCTGCTTCTCCCTCTGCCTGTGTCTCTCTGTCTCTCATGAATAAATAAAATCTTAAAAAAACAAAAAACAAGCAAAAAGTTCCAAATAATTTCAGTTACCTTCATATCCAAGTTCTTAGAAACAGTTTCTAGGGCAGACATGAAATCTTGAATTGTTTTTTCAATTTTCCGGTGTTCGTGCCTGATGAAGTGAATGTCTCCAGAAAGTTTCACAATGCTGGAGTCACATCTAGCAGCAAGATGAAAATCGGTTGTGAGATCAATAGGGTCAAACACTTCTAATACTACAGTAGGATGTGTGCATTCACCTGATGATAAAAGTTCTAAAGTTCTTTGAATAATGAGTTAGTAGATGTAGAATAACTGCAGAAATCTTCATTTTTCTCTTCTTTTCCTGATGGGAGAGAAACCAGGTTGGAAAATGATACATTGACATCAAAGAACTGGGTTGGAGTAGATGAAGGCATGGGGAGAAAATGGGAGGGATTTTAGATTTTCAGTCTGATATATTTATTCAATCACAGGAGTTCCAGTAGATTTTATTTTTTTTAATTTTTTTTTTCCAGTAGATTTTAATGTTGGGAATACTCCCTGCTGCCTGTGGTGTAGACAAAATTGAAACTTTTGCCTGTTCTGAAATCACTTTCCCCCATTTAGTCTCTTTCATCGATCTCAAGATTGTCATTTCTCCTCTGACTACAAAGAGTCCCAGGTCACCATCATCTTCCAACCCATCTTCAAAAAAACAATTCCCCTCCTCTTAGCCCCAATAAAAAATCCAGCTCTTTGAGCGGTCTCAGTCAAGAATTGTCTTATAATAGGATGAAAGCAATTCACACTAGCATGTGAATGAAGTTTTGGCCCATAAAGTTGCATTTGTTTTCTTAAGGAAGGAATTCTAGTGAAATGGGGCTGGAGTTGAAGATTAAGCATCTTCCCAGCCTGTCAGGGAACCCCACCCCACTATCACCACTCAAGGCTTCTCCTGGGAGACAACAGGTTACATATTGTATTATACTTTCAATATAGTCCTATATGCACGAAAGATAGGATGTAGGATGCTGTTCTTTATACAAAGTTATCAGAGATCACTCTGTGGTTTGTAATTTTATAAAATAACTCTTTTGACTGTCCTAAAATGATATTTATTAGGAAGCTTATTGTCATGTTGTCATGCTAAGTGCTATAAATATTGTTTTGTAGCTGTCAATATTTTTTAGGATCTGGAAATGAATTTGTTTTTTCAGATTTTTGGTGCCAAAGCTGAGCCAAAAGTGAGTAAGATGGTAATTTTGCCTGAGAAATCCCTTCAAGAGATACCAGGGGACAGTCGTGGGAGTGGAGAGACTGCTGGGAGGAAAAATTTGGAATTAAGCTGATCAAAATGGGAGCTGGCTTGAATGCACCAAAGTCATGGGCAAAAGCCATTAGCACTTTGGTGCGTATAAACTGTTGCTGTCAAAACAAGCTCTGTTGTCCATTAGTTAGGATATTGTTTCGTGGATCTGCATGAAGATCCCTAAAGATTACATTGAAACAGTTGCTGCTGTCACCGCTCCCTGTCACTTCTCACCTTGTTCGACCTTCAGAGACAGCTGCTCTGCACCTTGTAGACCGAATGGTTAAGAACTGGTCTGTGGTGTCACATGGAACCTGGCGTTGAATCTGCCACTTTTGAGCTTTGCAAGCTGGGAAAACCTTCTTTTCTTTCTTTCTTTCTTCTTTCTTCTTTCTTTCTTTCTTTCTTTCTTTCTTTCTTTCTTTCTTTCTTTCTTTCTTTCTTTCTTTCTTTTTTTTTTAAAGATTTTACTTATTTATTCATGAGAGACACAGAGAGAGAGGCAGAGACACAAGCAAAGGGAGAAGCAGGCTCCTCCCAGGGAGCCCAATGCAGGACTCGATCCCAGGACCCTGGGATCATGACCTGAGCCAAAGGCAGCCGCTCAACCACTGAGCCACCCAGGCGTCCCTGGGACAAGTTTCTTAAGGTCTATGAGTTTCAGTTTTCCTTAACTGAGAAAAGTAAGGACAGACCAAGGTCACTGTTTGTCACTGCAGTTTGTCTACCATACAAGCCCAGGGTCGCCAGACACATGGACACAAGAGACATAAATAGTGTCTCCAGGGTTGCTTCTCAACCTTTAAAAGCATGAATGGCTATCCTGAAAAATGTCGCTGAGTGGAGTTATTTAAGGATGAATGGAGGTCATGCATAGACAGGGTGTAGCCAGTCCCCACGCAAGACCCCACCACCGGCCTAAGGCCGCAGGCTGACTTGTCTCGTCTACCTGGCTGCCTAGTAATTATTTCTGATGATCCTTCGACCAGGATCTCTTGATTCCATTGTTCTCATCGCAATGTTTCTGGGTTCACAGTCTCATTTATGGATTCAAATCTCTGTTTCAAGAAAGTTTTCTTCTCTTATACCCATGCATAATTTTTCCCTGAAGAATCCATTCTCTTTCCTCCTGAGGGAGTCCTATAGGGTCTAAGTTGAATGAGTTTTACTTGTCTGTTGTAGGTATCATTTTTTTACGACCATTTTTATATCGAAAATTTTTTCTCTTCATTTTGTATGGTTTGCTCATGTTTGCTTTTTTTTTTTTAAAGAAATTATTATTATTTTTAGTTGTATTTTTTCCATTTGGAGGGCTTCCAAAGCATATTTAATCTCTGTAATATTTCGGGTCCCCCCCCCCCACCTTATTCCTGAGCAACTCCAGTTTATCTATCTTGTTTTTTTAGGTGATAATCTCTTTTGGGGGAACCCTTTTTTTGGGGGGGGGGAACCCTTTTTTAAAAAATAATTTTTATTTTATAAAACTAAAACATGCCTATAGTTTAGAAGTCAATACAAACTAAAAAAAGGCTAATAACAAACTGAAGATGGCTCCTTGCTCTGTCTCTCCGTGCTCTTCTCAGGCCTCCCTGCAGACAAGTGCCCATCTTCACCCCCAGTTTCAGAGGTTTCTGGTGCAGCCAACTCCTATGCCTTTTGAGAATTCTGTGGAGAATGTGTAAAACCAGATCATTCCCTGCTTATCCCACAGGTTTAAAATTGGTTTTATGAGGACTGCTAAGTCCGTTTCCACACATATTGTCTATTTTCTAGGTTCCAAGATTTCTACACTCATAGCTTCTGTCTTTGTGGATATATTTTCAAGAGAAAGATTTTTTTTTTTTTTTTTTTGCTAGATTTAGTGGGATTTTAGAAAAGAGCAAAACCACAAAACCACATGTGACTGTTCACTCAGCAATCTTCTTTTAGCTCTTCCTTTTGTTCTTCATTGAAACCAGGAGAAATTTTGGTGTGTTTTTTGGGGCAATTCCTCTCTTTGAGGTGTGTTCATTGGCCTTATGTTTTTCTGTCTCTGTCAGTCTCGTGGTGGTGGTGGTGATTTTTGTGCATAGCCTAGATTCTTCCTAACTATCACTCTTACATCTCTGAATGATGGTGAAATGGGGGGGGGGTCCATTTCCCCATTTTTCTCTTCAAAAACTAGATTGCTGTATTTCACAGCCAATCATTGAGTTCTACCGTCTCTGTTGTGACACTCTAGGCCTCCTCCACCTCCTCTGCCTATAGCACCACCCCATTTCTCTCAGGTGTCAGTTTGCAAGCACCAGGGCCTGGATGATCAATAACATGATTGGATCCTCAGCTACACTCCCCAACTGCTCTGTGTTACTGACCTGAACCTCTAAAGGGACATTCTTATCTCTCCCATGACCCACATGAGCTCTGAGGTAATATTGCTCCATACAAATTATTTGGCCTATGCCTTTTAGGATTATTACTCTTGATTTGGAGCAAATCATTATGTTTAAGATCTGAGGAGGACCAGACACCATAGAACTTGGGAAGTGTACTCTGTGGTTAGCAGTTGTGGCGACTTCCAAGTTCTACTAAAGATGGAGCTTTTGTTTCCCTTCTTTTATTTTTAACTGGCTTTTAAGGTGTCTCAATGAGAAGAAGTGAAGTAAAAGTATTTTTATTCAACCATTATAATCAGAAGTTCCTACTCTTAGCTTTTCAGAAGTTGACAATATCTATGGTATCTTTATTGTTTCTCCAAAGGATATGGCCTCTGCTTTTAATCACATATCAACACAATTCATTATTTTTTCATAAGCAAATTCTCCTTTGGGTCCCAAATAGACAAATGTGGCTAGAAGTTTGGCCTCCTTTGGCTGCTGCTGCAGACTGTGAATCATAGCCATCCCTGTGGGTATTCTTTACATTTGCTTTTCCTTATTTGCACTTCCTTATTTCCTTATTCTTTACGTTTGCTTTTCCTTATTTGCACTTGAGACTATGATCTACTGAATAGAAAAGAGGGTATCAAAGCAGGCCAGACAACTTTGAGAACCTCATGTCATTGGAAACACTTGCCTTTAAACTGCCAATGTTTTGGAGTAAGAAATAAAGTACAAAATTCAAAGCACATTGTCATTATTAGATATTGTGTTTGATTTATGCAGCTGTAAAATGTTTGTTAGGAATTATGTTGAAATAATCAGCTTAATCTCAGTTATGCTAAGATACTAATTGGAATGAAGGTCAATATATATGGAAAGACAGTAATTAATTCAGTCTCAGCTTGTTCATTAGTCACTTATGTGACAAAAATATACGAAACAGGAGAGGAAGTGAATTTAAGTCTTATGGCTTTTAGCCAGATTCTGTCTCAAATTAACAAATAGATTTAAGAAATTTTCATAAAACAGAGACATTCCAAGGAAAAAACTATGATCCTTGTCTGAAAATCACTATGTAGGATTCAAGGGGAAGGTAATTAAACAACTGAAGAATAAAATGGAGGAATAGAAGGCTCTTGGTTTCTCCTCCCCCTGTGAATGCACCAAATAAATAGCTATACACTGATCAGTTTCCTCTGAGAAAATTCCAGAAACTAATTTAAAGACTCCTACATAACAGGCAAGTAAGAAAATACCCAAATTGAAGTGAATAGGAAAAGCTGACACATTTATGCTGTAAACCTTCTTGGCACAGTGCCTTCCTTACAATTGGGAGGGGACCCTGAAATCCCAGCTTCTCCCTGAGGAGTGAAGGGTTTGGACCACACATCTAGCACCCCGACTTTTACAGCTGCCACTGGAAAGACTGGCTTCCAAATCACCCAGCTCTGAGAGCTGATGGGCTCATTTGCAAGTCCTTTGGGACCAAAAAAAAAAAAAAAATGGACAAAGGTTCTGAATAGACATTTATCCAAAGATGACATACAAATGACCAGCAAGTATGTGAAGAGGTCCCCAACATCACTGATCATCAGCAGACTATAAATCAAAACCACAAGGAGATACCATCTTACACCTGTTAGGATGGCTATTATCAAAGTAATAAAAAGATAACAAATGGTGACTAGTATGTGGAGAAAAGGAAATCCTTGTATAGTGTTGGTAAGAATATAGATCGGTAGAGCCATTATAGAAAACAGGATGAAGGTTCTTCAGAAAACTGAAAATAAAACTCTGACATCATCCATCAACCCCTCTTCTGGATCTATATCCAAAGGAAATGAAGTCAGTACTTGGAAGAAATATCTGCACTCCCACGCTCATTGCAGCAATATTCACAATAGCCAAAATATGTCTGTTGACAGATGAATGGATAAAGAAATTGTGAAATACCCACACAAGCACACACACATTTTAATAATTATTTAGACTCAAAAAAGGGGATATTGGGGGATCCCTGGGTGGCGCAGTGGTTTGGCGCCTGCCTTTGGCCCAGGGTGCGATCCTGGAGACCCGGGATCGAATCCCACTTCGGGCTCCCGGTGCATGGAGCCTGCTTCTCCCTCTGCCTGTGTCTCTGCCTCTCTCTCTCTCTCTGTGACTATCATAAATAAAAAAAAAAAAAGGGGGGGGGGGATATTGCCATTCGCGAATACGTGAATGAAGCCGGAGGACATTATGCTAAGTTAATTAAGGTAGGTGCAGAAAGAAAAAAACCACAGGATCTTATATAGAATCTGAAAAAGTCAAATACATAAAAGCAGAGAGTAGAATGGTGGTTATCCAGTGTGAGGAGGTGGAGGAAATGTGGAAACGTCGGTTGACGAGTACAAAGTTATATTTAGGTAGGAAAAATATACCTAGAGATGACTATAGTTAATAATATTGTGTTGAAGAATGGAAATATGCTAAGAATGTAGATTTTAAATGCTCTTATCACACACACAAGATAGTAACTATGTGAGAAGATATATTAATTAGCTTGACTATAGTAACCATTTTAGTATGCACATGTATCTATTAAGTCATCATGTATAGACTTCAAATATAATTTTTGTTTTTAAGAAAGACAAAAAAAAATAAACTGAAGCAGAGCAAAAAGAATTGCACATCTTGTTCTTGATAGTATTCCACTCATGTCTTGGTTTCATTTAAATCTTATATGTAAGGCAAGATTGACAAAAATAGTATAGTAGGTTTGTAAGCAGTTCGCAGAAAAAAATAGTTGGGGCGTCATCAACATACCACCAAATGAAACCAAATTCCAAGTTTTATGCAAAACAAAAGTTTGGCATTTATCTTTGTGAAATCATGGCACATCTAAGTATGATTGTGGGTTTGCTAGTGTTTGTTTTATTATCTTGCTTCATGACTTATCCAGATATTATAAAATGTCCTTTATGTGTATCAAACACTATATAATGAAATATAGAATTTTGTATATTTTGATGTATAAACATATATTTATAAATAATATAATCGCATACCTGTGTGTATACACATAGGTACTATTCCTATAGATTGTTTTCCTAATGTCTGTTACCTGCTCTGGCCTTTCATGGCTAGTGCTTTAGTTGAAGCCTTTCACATTTGTCACTTTGATTGCTGCAGTAGCCTTCCTTTCATTTTCACCTTCCTTTCCACACCCCAGCAATTCAGCTACTAGAGAGTGTTGCTAAATATGTCACCCCCTTACTTAAAATATTCCCATGGTTATTTATAATGTTCTACTTAAAGTTCAAACTTCTTACTGTGGCCCACAAGACTCCTCAGCCTCTAACCTAGACCATTTGTGAGGTTCATCTCCCACCTCTTCCTAAATGCAAACCCCAAAATACCAAAACTAAAACACCCTTCTCACGAGTAGCCCCTTGAACATGCCACAGTAATTCATCCCTCATGTATTTTGCACATATTATTCCTCCTAAATGAAGTGCATTTTCCATCTTTCCTTGTCCAGCTAACTAGCTATGGATCCTTCAAAACTCATCTCAACTGTTACCTCCTCCAGGAAGACTTCCCTATGCCTCAGTCTGATTTGGGTGTTCCCATGGCACCACAGGCTCTCATTGTAGTGTTCATCTAATTTCTTATATTTGGAGTTTTTTTTCCCAGGTAAACATAAACCTGGGGTTTTGGCAAATTGGAAGGGAACCATGTATTGAATCTCTGAACGCTAGCACACTGTCTGGGCATACGGTTATATGGCATACAGCATGTAGCTTAACACATTTTTTGTTGTAGACTGTCTAAAAGAAGTTTATCACCTAATTCTTATGTGGTCACTAACATTTCAGAGCAGATTAACAAGGTATTCCAGGAGAGAAGAATGAGGTGCTGGTGGAAGACGTAGAGTTGCAAAGGTGTCTAAGTCAGTGATTCACAAGTGATCTTTGATAGGCCTACTAGAATGGTCCTGCCATTGTCTTGTCAACACCCACAGATTTTTGCTAACCCACATAGCATTAATTCTTTTGATTTGGAAATATCATATGAAAGATGTTACTCAAAATTTTATCCATTTTAAAGTAAGTCTCTTTTGTTAGACTTTTATATGTCAATCTTATATATTTTAAATGTTTTAATTGTTAGAATTTGACACATTTGGGGATTTTGTTTGTGGCTGTGAGGCCATGTCTTTGTATAGATGTTGGCATTTGGACACTCGAGGGCTTTATAGACAAGATGATTCTTGTCACTTTCAGATGGAACCAAACTGGACGTTGTATATAAGGGGTCTTTTATAAGACCCCTTGAGTCTCACAGGTGGAATAAGGCTTTCAAATTTTATCCTATACTTTCTCAACTACCACCTGATAGTTTAGCCTAATGTAAAAACAATATCTACTTTTCTAGTGTATGGAACTTGTTCGGGAATAAGAATTCAGTGGGCAAGAACTGACTGTTAGATGCTTCTTCTCACCTGGCTACTCTTCCTCGAAGATCTCCAACTCCTTGAAGGTGTTTGGTGTTTAGCTCCTGTACTGCAAAATTAGTTCCTGTGGCCGCCTGGTCTCGAGCTCTTATTTGGTCTTCCAAAATCTGTAATTTTGAGTATAAATTCCCATTAATTTCCCATCACACATGATAAGAAAATATGGTTTAAAGCAGAGGTTGCAAAATCGAATGATTTTCCTGATTAGGCTGATAATATAAATGAGTGAGAGAGTCTTATGTCAGATAAGGCGGTGTCCCTGCCTTATCTGAGGGAGGCGGTGATGGCCTGATTCCAGCAGATGGTTGCCAGGTAGGAATAATGGCTCAACAGAGTTTCAACACCAGTCCAAATATAGATTTTACGTTAAATCTTTCCATTTTTAAAAAATATCTGTTTATTTCAGAGAGAGTGAGAGTGAGCAAGCACAAGCATGAATGAGGGGAGGCGCAGAGGGAGAGAAAAGATCCCAAGCAGACTTACCACTGAGCATGGAGCCCAATGCAGGCCTGATCCCCCAACCCCAAGACCATGACTAGAGCTGAAACCCAGTTGGAAGCTTAACTGACTGAGCCACCCAATCACCCCTAAATCTTTCAATTTTTAAGTACAGACATCTTAGTCAAAATCTTTTATAAACATGATATGGGCCAAATAAAACATACTTACTGTGCTCTTATAGCTATCGGTTTCCATTTGGCCATCACTGATACAAAAGCTTTTCACAAAAACCTATTTCAGAATTGGTGGTAGGTTTAGAAAAAGGGATCTTTCATATGGTATCAGGGAAGACCCTGATTGACTTTATAGATTGACTCAGAAGCACAGTGAATTTAATACAACTAACAAAAGCAAATGTGAATCAGACTGTTTCACTCGGAGTGAAAAAAGGTTTATTTTCTCAGTGTTTTAGAGAACACAGAGGATTTATGGCCTGAAGTGGGTTCACATTTTTCCCCTGTGTATCCTTAGTCATAGCTTCAGTAATTCTTGGTATTCTGAAATAGAGAAGCCTGTCTTATACACTACCAGGCTGGTGGTTCCAAGAATATTAGTTTAAAATTTCTCCAGACTCATAAGTAAATATTAATTTAAAAAGAAAAGAAAAACTCTGCTGGTCCATAGAAAAAAATTCTATCTTGACATTCAAACAAATTCTAATGTAAAGCGGAGATACATGACATAATTTGTATCTATTCATAAAGAAAAAGTTAAGTTCACGATTTGGGAAAACATTTTAGTTGCTATATTTGACCAAGGCCTGAACTATGTTTAAATTACGTTCATGAATTTTTTTTAAGATTTTATTTATTAATGAGAGACACGGGGGGGGGGGGGGGCAGCAGGTTCCATGCAAGGAGCCCGATGTAGGACTCGATACTGGGACTCCAGGATCATGCCCTGAGCTGAAGGCAGATGCTCAACCACCCAGGAACCCACATTTATGAATTTTTTGAGGAAAAGAGGGATATTTGTAGCAAATGAAAGTTAGAAATTTTAAAGATCATATACAGGCTCTTTCTCATTTGTAAACTGGCAGGTTGAGACAACCCAAAGGCAAATAAAATTTTAACTGAAAACATAGAAATATTAAGAACACTAGCTAGAGTTTTGTTTTCATTTGTTTTTTGCTTGCCTGTAGGTCTCTCAGTCTGTTCAGGTTGCTCTAACAAAATACTACAGACTGGGTAGCTAATAAAGAACAGAAGTTTATTTCTCACAGTTCTGGAGGCTGAAGTCCAAGGTCAGAATGTCAGCATGGTCCTGTTCTGGGTGAGAGCCCTCGCTGGTTGCAGACTGCCTATTTCTTA